>NC_138772.1:470477590-471174376 GCF_965119305.1 Pelophylax lessonae
CTTGATCTGGCCATTTTTTGCCAGATCAAAGGAACTGATTTCATGGGCACTCTAAAGCTATCTATACATCATCAGAATTTTGTTTGAAAATTTTTATTTTTGGCTTCTATATTTTTTGGAATTTCAAGAAGTCATCACAAGCGATGGTTTGCCAATGCAGGGGTGACTTTGAATAAGCATGTAAAGAAACAGGGTGTGTACGCATAATAAGAAAACTGTTACCAGGACCAGAGAGGAACAGGTTAAAAATTCGGTAATACCACAGGCTATACTACGCTATCCCATAGAGGACACCAGTCTTCATTAATATCCTTCATATCAGGAATGAAGGGGAGAGGGAGGGAACAGAGAAAGAAAAGGGAGAGAAAGAGGAAAGAAGGGGAGGGGGGGCCCAAGAGAGGGCGAGTACCGCACGGACACGGGTCTTGTATGAAAAAGGTTTATAGTCAACCATAGATAGCTGGGGGAAGGGACAGGAAGGAGTAACTTGTCCACGGTTCCCAGACTTTCAAATATTTTGCATGCAAATCCCTTAATATACTGGACATCTGCTGGGTCATCCTGATTTTCAGGCCTGGAAAGCAACAGACTGAGTTTTCTAGGGATAGGTATTGGTTCACTTGGCAAGAATAAAAATGGTATGAGGCCAAAAATGTTTATTTTCAAAACGTTCATTCTATTTTCTAATGTAGCGTGGGGTCAAATCAGTGCCAACTTAAGAGCATTATAGCCCCCCCACCCGGCAATGCAGGGCACTGGGGCCCTGCCTACACAATCACCGACAAGAATAAAAATGCTAATTATCGATAAGGCGATATATATTGGCACAGCTTCCAAGTTGGGCAGCTGGGTCCAGTGAACACACACATGGACGGGAGTCAGACTCGACTGTCCTGTGTGTGCCTGTTTCCGTGGAGGTGGACAGGCATTGCTGCAGTTGTGGGCTCCCCCTTCCACGGCCTAAGTGGCCTGAAAGCAGCGCAGGGCTGACAGGCGCTTGCCACCTGCTAAGTTCGGTGGCGGGATGCAC
The DNA here is from genome assembly GCF_965119305.1 of Pelophylax lessonae. Lineage (NCBI taxonomy): Eukaryota > Metazoa > Chordata > Amphibia > Anura > Ranidae > Pelophylax > Pelophylax lessonae. Next base: position 470,478,621 of record NC_138772.1, read on the forward strand.
ATGGGAGTCGGGACTAATGCTTGGCTGGGGCTGGGTCTCTGGGCAGGTGGGCCCCCCCGGGAAAGAGGGGCCCCCGGGCAACTGCCCCGCGTGCCCATTCGATAAGACAGCCCTGGGTCAAATTAACATTCGTTTTCAACCATAGTGACAGGGAAATTCATAGGAGCAGGGGTGAAAAAATGTTCTTAAATTAAATTCTAACTATGATTGTGGTTTTCATTTGGGAAAAATCATCTATGTTGTAATAAGACCTGTTTAATACATCTTGGATTACATTCAGATATCAGATCTAAATGAGATTTTAAGGGCTTTTGAACAAAATGAGTTGATTTAATGATGGCAAGAATAAATGGTCTGACAAACAATTTTTCAGAATCCCTGTGCAAAGATTTGAACAAAATCTAACCTTGTATGGCCAGCTAAAGACAACTAAGTACACTTATTTTTACAGTGCTACGATGTCCTTCAAATTCTTCTAGATGGCAGCTTGTTCTCAGCTTTCTTATAATAAAATGGCCTGCTGGAATAGGTAGGTGTATATAATCAGAAGAAAGTCAGGTGCAGACAAAAAAAATGGAAGAAATGGACGGAGGTACGGCATGAGAGTGGTGTACACAGGAGTTTCAATAAGTTTAACCACTTGACCTCTGGAAGATTTACCCCAGAAGATTGACCTTTGTGACCAGGGCATTTTTTTGCGATACATCACTGCGTTACTTTAACGTGTGACGCTGTACGAAAAAAAAAATGTTTTTTCCCCCACAAATAGAGCTTTCTTTTAGTGATATTTAATCACCTCTGCAGTCTTTTTTTTTTTTTTTGCGCTACAAAAAATAAAAAAATTGAAAAAAAACAATATACATTCTGCTATAAAACCTATCCAATAAAAAAAAAAAAAAATTGAAAAAAATCGAACCTCTTCTTTATGATTTTAATTTGTTTGCTCTGCACTGTTGATGGTTGTCATCTTGTTATTTGAAAACTGAATAAAAATTTTTGCAAACAAAAGAAATCTAATTTCTTCATCAATTTAGGCCAATGTGTATTCTGCTACATATTTTTGGAAAAAAAGAAATCCCAATAAACGTATATTGACTGTTTTTTTTTTTTTTTTTTTTTTATACTAGTAATGGCGGCAATCAGTGACTTAAAGCGGGACTGCGATATTGTGGCGGACAGTCGGGACACTTTTAAATTGACACTTTTGACACTTTTTTGGGCCCAATGACACAAATACAGTGATCAGTGCTAAAAAATATGCACTGTCCCTGTACTAATGACACTGTCTGGGAAGGGGTTAACATCAGAGGCGATCAAAGGGTTAAATGTGTGCCTGACCAATTCTTTAATACTGTGGGGGAGGTGCTTGTAGTAGTGGAAGGCATGGATCATTGCCCCCTGCTTAGCAGAGACACAGGATTCATGCCTTCTGTACTGACAGAACAGCGATCTTCCTTGTTTCCATAGGTAGACCGCCATTCTGCCTCTGTACGAAAGCATCGGTGGGTGCCGGCGGATATTAAGTCAGCCAATCAGCTACCACTGTGTCTAATGACAGCCGGAGTGGGCCACCGGCGGAACGCGCCCCAGACCCCAGAAGTACAGGATCATGTACTAGGTACATGATCCTGTAAAGCAGAGCCACCTTGCCGCCATATATAAAATTTATACAGTCCACAAGCAGTTAAAGGATGCAGGGAGGTTGGGGAACTGACCTGATTGATGAAGCTGGTCCACTAAGGAGGTTGGAGACAGGACAGTCCCAGGAGAGTTTGTGTTGTAAGACGGCAGACATCAGGGAATCATCCCCCCCCCTGCCCTGTTCCTTGCTTTCGTTTCATTCCTGTTGCGGGTGGTGCAATCTTGTGAGTAGAGTGTTTGTCTTGGCAGCTGCCATGGTTCAAGGCCCTAGAAGGTGAATAGGTTGGGACCCATCTTGGGATCGGCTCCCCCAAATTTGGTACTTTTATAGTAGTACCTGACTCTGTCTGGGGTGCGGCTGGAGGCCTACTTTACAGGGCACAGGCATAAGATTAGTTGTTGCCTACAAGGACCTTGAGACTCCAGTATACATTCAGCCTGTTGTTGGTTATTTGTTATGTATATTTGGTATTTATATTGGGTATATATATTTTTGTTAAATAAAGTGGCTGCTGTGGTGTCAGTGTACTTTATTTGGTGTCATGGCTTGGTGGAAGGGTGGCAAGGTTACTTGGGGGAGTCTAAACTTCATCTTTTATACCCTAGTCAAGATTGGGTGCTAGATATGGCATTTGCAGTTAAATACAACTTGAGAAACTGTAAATAGATCATGGTAGCTGGAAAATATTATATTGGACAAAAGTGAACAGCATATTCTGTTGAGTCTGGAAGATAGCTGTGGGAAATATCTTAATGCATCCCAAAGCATCATTATGCAGCGGAGGCACAAAATAGAATGGTTCTATATTTATCCAACGGACACCAAATCAATGCTGCATCTGACATAATCCTATCCCTGAGACTCAACACATTTGAGGATTATCATAGCCGGCAAATTATCATTGTAAATTGTACTCAGTGCTTTCTTTAAAAAGAAAAAAGGATTATCTTGTGACATTTTTGAAAATATCCTTCCGTTAAATAATGTGTTGAAGAGCAAAAATAATTGGCAAACAGCTTTTATTAAAATAATAACTGTAAGTAATACTGTTAAGGTCTTGGTTCGGTCACCTCCTCTTACAGGCGGACAACACTCTGTCACTGTCTCCTGAAGGTTTCCAGATCACACCTTGTCATATATGCATCTGGTAGAGACTATAAGCTAAATTTAAAAGATGGGTGAAAACCTTTATCAAAGTCCCGTTTGTGAGTGCTGGCATTCCAGATACCTTGTTACATGATAAATACACCAACCAATAGCAGTACCACTGACAACCACAGATCAGATAAAAAATTAGAAAGAACTTTTTTTTAATAATACATACCTGCAGAATTGGATTTTGTAATGGTATTGAACACCCAGTACCAGTACAATCAAATCATTTGCAGAAATAGGTCTACGCATTTCACTGTTGGTATATGTTGATTATAGACTTCACTTGGTAAGCATCGCAGGTAATATCACTGTCTGTAATAGTAATTATGACCATAATTATACATGGTATCTTACTACAAAATTCTTGTGGCCTGTTCATTATGCATAACATTATGGACTTACATGAAATGTCCAGGAAAAGTATATTTTCCTTTCCCCTATGCGCTGTATCATACCTGTGACATATGGTGCCCTGTGGGTAGTATGCTTGGCATGGCCAGACCCTTAAAGTCTGAAAAGGGATACAATAGTGAGGGGTAAATATTCAGGGTCAGGATACCCATCAAGACATAGTACCAGGAGGGGAAAATCCAGGAAAGTTTTTTTCGTATACTGTGTAACAACTTTCCTGGATTTTTTCCTCCTGGTACTATGAGTAGGTAAAAGATTGCCTAAGTGAACACTGCTCTAATAATTATTTCCACTTGGTGCACCACCCAGCCCTGTCAACCTGCAGCAGCTTTCAGACTCTCAAAGGCCCCTTCCATACAGGGTGGGCTAGAAATCCGCCTCCGCAGTGGGGAATTGGTCCACTGAGCAGGCAGATAGCTGTCCTGTGTTCGCTCTGCTTATGCCCAATCTCTCCTGTCCCTTTACACCCAATTGCCATCTGATCCGATCCTCTAGACCAGTGATGGCGAACCTTGGCACCCCAGATGTTTTGGAACTACATTTCCCATGGTGCTCAACTACACTGCAGAGTGCATGAGCATCATGGGAAATGTAGTTCCAAAACATCTGGGGTGCCAAGGTTCGCCATCACTGCTCTAGATGAATGCGGAACAGATCCCCATCCATATTTTTTTCTAGCGGATTGGATCAGGTCAGATGTCGGCAGGTGTAAATGGTCAGCGCTCTCAGCCATCAGCTGAGAGCGCTATTTGGGAGCCAGTCCATTGCTGGTTTTCCAACATGCTCATCCGACAGAAGCCAGCCAACCGGCTGACATACACACGGACCGAATGTCGGACGATTTTTATTGAACTGGCCAATGTCACCCGTCATTCGTCCCGTGTGTCCCTCACATCTAAACTGCCACACCTCTGAATAGCAAATGCAGAAGTTAACAGGCTGTGGGGAGGTAATGTGATACCTCCTCGCTGTCTTTTTAACCCCATAACTGCTGAATTTAGAATCAGTACAGTAGTATACTCCTTTTTTTTCTTTTACCTACAGGTAAGCCTATAATAAGGTAATAAGTAAAATTAATATCTCCTAAACCTGCACGGTTTAGGAGATATTTGCCCTGCATGCAGCCGCTGACGCTAGCGGCGAATGCGCTCTGAAGGTCAGGCGGACCTTCAGAGCTCCTTGCTGGACGCGGGAGTGACGGCTCCGGCCACTCACAGCGCCGGAGCCCCCAAACCCAAAAGAGACGCCGAGGGAGCATGTCAGCTCCCACAGCGGTGTCCGGGGGTCCATGTCAGGGCTTCGTTTTAAGGTAAGTATTTCATAATGAGCTAGTATGCGATGCATACTAGCTCATTATGCCTTTGTCTTGCAGGTTTGTTTGTTTTTTTTTATTAGGCAGTATACAACCGCTTTAAGTATATTTTGTTTTTTCTGTAGTGTAATGGTCCCTTTTTTCTTTCCCAGGTTGGGCCATCTATGTCCTGTCTCCCAACTATATCCAATCCAGAGCTTCAGGACCTCTCCTGGTATTCCCCAGCGAGGGAATACCAGTCAGTGGGCGACTACATAAAGGCAGATAAGGCCCCTCCAAATCCCATGGAGACCAGTTAAGGAGCCTAGTGAGCCTAGCTCAGGTTATCAACCTAAACATCTCCCACCCTGTCAATCTCTCTATATATATATCTATTAGGGGAATGTGCCACCTAGTGCCCAAATGGGGAATTGTACTAACACGGCCTTACAGGCAAGTCCTGTGGCATGTAATATACTGCACATGTATATGTTTTAACTATACTGCATATTTAGCAGTCTGCCTGTCGTTCCACTTTAAAATGTGTGGCTGTGGAGGCAGTACTGTGCCTTGGAGTGATGGGTTCTTGTGTTTAGTTCTCATAATGCCAACTACTTGCATTGCAAAGACCAAATGGGTGCTTAAGTAGCAGGTGAATGAATGCAACTGCATTGTCATATTTTGAAGTGACTGAGTTCTATGAGAAAAGCAAAGCATCTTGGTACATGTAGTCTATGGAGTCAAGATCTACATCCAGCTGGACTGGTTTGAAACAAACAATACCAGCCGGCTGGAGAGGAAGAACAGGATGCTTGGGGAGGTGATAAAAGGCCTGTGCAGCTTGTCTTTTTCTTGGAACTCCGTCCTGGAAGCTACTAGCAAATGACTCTGTGTTAGTGTGTGCTTGTGGCAAGTTGCAAGCTTTGCTACAGAGAGAGGGAGAGTCATTGCGTGCGGAAGCAAAAGCACCCATCGCCGGGTTCTTCTGTACGACCAGCGGCAACCATGAAGTCGCTCTTCGCACGTCAATGCCAGATCCAGCCAGGGTGAAGTGTGGTGTGTCACCGGACCACTGTCCCCTTTGAGCGGGGCTTCAACAAGGCCTAACGTTGAGGCCCATGCCATTTCCATTACCAATCAATCATTGGGAATGGTGAGTGGGCACTTGCCTATTCTTATACCGTAGAGACGCTGCATACAGACATCACTGTTCGTCCCTTTGCCTAAGCCTGTGGGACCTAGTGCTACAATGACTCTTTGTAGGGCAACCGCAGTGCTCCTTTTCCACAGGACACCATAAATACCCTTTGCTACACATTGCCAGTTAAGGTGTCACCAGGCTACTTCACCTTCTCCCAATAACCAGGATATCTCAAGTACTCCATTAAAGAGCTAGCTGAAGACCAAAAGGCTTCTTTCTTTCCTGAGAGGCTACAACATATCTTCCTCCACACTAAGGGACTGTTAAGTTAGTAACATAAGTACAAGGTCCTATATCCAGGACTCTATTTGCTGACTGAGTGGGTCTATGTATTCAAGAGTTAATAATTCTAATAATGTAAGGACATTGTTGTATCTTGCTGCTCCATTTGGCCTGTAGTGTTGAGGCGTAGAAGGGAGGGGTTTGACACAAGAGTGGTCCGCCCTCTGCCCTCCTCCTGTTTGTTTATATAGGTTTCAGCTGAATAGAGTGTTGCTTGAAAAACTTTTAGATTCTACAATTAGTTGTTGCTTCTGTGTCACTGTTTTATATCATTGCTACTATTGTTTTTTCTTGCTACTGTGAAACATCCTCAGGGGTCAGGTTTATACCACTGGGAATTTATGCTAATAGCTTTTCAGTAAACATCATTTAACTGTTTTCACCTACAATGTGTCTTTAACTCTTTGATTATAATTGAAAAATGTCTGAACCCAGGGTGTCAGAGATGGCGAAGGACTTGCATGGTCGGGGCAACCAGTAGGGTACAGATTCAGTAAGGAACCCTCATGAGGGTAGCGCTACACAGCCATTACTCATAATTCCAAAAGTGTAAGAATGTCACCAATACTGGAATAACTCAAAGAATCTTTTATTCTGTCACAGGAGATGATGTGATATTTCAGGGCCTGAATACCCCTTCATGTCACTGTGACCTTTATGAAGGGGTCGCTTTGTGGCACCGAACCATCGCCTTGTCTCCTGTGATGGAATAAAACTCTTCATCTTTATACATTTTCAGTTCTCATCAGGGACACTATGTGCATGGAGTTCATATGCTTTTTATATATGGGCAGATCCATTTCCATTGGTACGGATTGCTCTAACAATCCAGAATGATGCTGTTTTAGATGGTTTATTTATTTATTTTTTTTCTTATGGTAGGGACATTGCGAGCTTCTTCGTTAGAAGAATTTTGAATTTGTTGAACTTATATAAAATATTCAAATTCTGCTTGCTGGCTGCTTAGTGCTGGCTAGTTGGAAAAATAAAAAAGCTGTGATGGGATTCAGTATATTCTGAGTATAAATTCAAGTCATCCAGCAGTGTCAGTCCTTCTGTGATGTGACAGATCAGCACCTCTTCAAATATTAATGAATGGATGTGTATTCAGTCATAGGCTATGTCACAGGAGTTTTTCCCGGAATGCAGCTTTCTCAGAAAGCCACTCATGTATTAGATTTTCTTTTCATTTGCTTTTCCTCTAGAGAGGGAGTGGGACTGATTTAGTACAGCCAGGCTGACTTCCAGAGCTGAAAATGGGGTCATGCAGGCAGCAGAGGGAAAAGAAAGGCGGAAACAGTAAGCAGTGCGGGAATACCTACTTCCCCTTGGAGGACGAATGGATTTGCTGAATGTACAACTCAGAAAATGTTTCTGTTACAGCTCATCTTATAATTCCATATATTAAAAAAGTTTACATCGTGCTCTCAGTAAAAATGATGACACGGCACCAAGTTAGAGCTTAGTTGCAACATTTTTAAATAGCTTTGGAAAAGCATGGAGCATGTATTTGTTTAATTGTATTTTTATGTATTTTACATTGTTGTTTATTATAAATATAAACTTTAAACGTATGGAAACCTGATCACAAAAGCTTTCTCATCTTTCAATGTGATGGCTGCATTATTTTCTTTTTTCAAGCTATATAAAATTTCTGCAGATACAGAAAACCCCAGTTGATTGTGATAGAAATCCAATATTCTTATAACTAACTGTAGGCTGAACTGAAATCTCAAACATTGTTATCATCCTTCCTGGCTATCATCCATGAACTACATATTAACCCATTAATGGTGTTTAGGAAGGTGATAGGGGCAGACTGGCAAGTTTTGGCCCAGGGGGCAAGTACAAACCAGAGGTCCATGGTGCAGCAACTCGGCCCCCCTCCCACTCCCCCTCTTCCTGTCCTCCTTCTGATCCCCATTCCAGGCTGAAGCCCTGCTCCAGGTACTCTCTACTCTCTGGCCAAATCCGGGTTCCCAACGTGGCCAGCAGGGGGAGCTGGGACAGCTCGGTCGGGGCTAGGGGAAGAGAGTCTCCTGTGGGGCATGGAACTGGCCTCTGCTCAGACACAGTTGACACCATCTATGCTGGGGGGGAGGCCTGCACTCTGTCCTTGTCTTCATCCCGCACTCAGTAGGTCAGTGGTGGGGACTTTTTACTTCTCTTCACCAGGAATCCTTTAGGCATGTCTGTGACAGAAGCGGTGCAGCCTTTTTACAGGACATCAGAGCGACCCAGGGGACAATTGCTCCCCTGCCCCCTGGCCCAGTCCTCCCCTGGGTGTATGTAGGATAAACCAGAAGAGCATCCTTGGGTGACAATGCTGCTTCTTAGATAAAGTACAATGGGTGCGAGTTGTCACTCTAGGCCAGGGGTGTCCAAACTTTTTTCAAAGAGGGCCAGATTTGATGAAGTGAACATGCGTGAGGGCCGACCATTTTGCCTGACATTTTTTGGACCATTAAAATGAAATGCAAATGAACTATTTTATGCAAAGTTTATTGCAAATGGAATACTTTTCATTTTGTCACATACAGGTGTTAAATCACACTGCCTTTCATATCTGAAGGCCAGATAAAAAAAAAAATCCAGGAAGCTGAAATGTATGTCAGGAACATTGTAAAGTACATTACATATTATTGGTAATAAAGGTTGTCTGTCAACTTTTAAGTTAACAAAATATGAATAGGAACATAACACCAAGTATACATGTTGTATCCAAATATATTTATAACTGTTTTACACCAACTGACATTAACCTGTTTACGACCACCCGCCGCAGATGTACTGTGGCAGGTAGCCGCTCCTGGGCGAATCGCCGTAAATGTACAGCGCTCGCTCTTGGGAGTCTAGGGGGCGAGCGCGCGCCACCGGTGGCGCGCTCTCGCCCCCGCTCGTCAACGGGGAAGCCAATGCAGCGTGCAGGCGGCTCCGATTGCCTCCTGACACCCGTGATTGTTCCCTGCTGAGAGAGAAGGACAAACACGGCTGACCGTCCTCTCCCTTGGATAATCACAGAGCTCAGGTGATCCTGCTATATAGGATCACATGTCTCTGTGATCATTTCAGAAGCCACACCCCCAAACAGTTAGAATCACTCCCCTAGGCTTACATTTATCCCCTCGATCACCCACAGGGTTAACCCCTTCCCTGCCAATGACATTATTACAGTAACAGTGCATATTTTTAGTACTGATTACTGTAGTAATGTCACTGGTCCCCCCAAAAGTGTCAAAAATGTCAGTTAGGGGTCCGATCTGTCCGCCGCAATGTCGAAGTCCCGCTAAAATTTGCAGATCGCCGCCATTACTAGTAAAAAAAAGAAAACAATAAAAATGACATAATTCTTTCCTGTAGTTAGTAGACACAATACCTTTTGCGCAAACCAATCAACATACGCTTATTGCGATTTTTTTTTTCTTTACCAAAAAATATGTAGCAGAAAACAAATTGGCCTAAAATGTTAAAAAAATTAGATTTTTTTTACATTTTTTGTTTGGGAATGTCCTATAGCAGAATGTGAAAAATATATATATTTTTTTTCAAAATTGTCGCTCTTTTTTTGTTTATATCGCAAAAAATAAAAATCGCACAGGTGATCAAATACCACCAAAAGAAAGCTCTATTTGTGGGAAAAAAAGGACGTCAATTTTATTTGGGTACAGCGTCGCACGAACGTGCAATTGTCCGTTGAAGTAACGCAGCGCCGGATCGCAAAATAGGGCCTGGTCATTAAGGGGGCAAATCCTTCCGGTCTTAAAGTGGTTAACAAATAACATTGCTACCTATACTCTTTTGATGTAAAGATGGTGATAGCTCAGTGATTACATGTAGACTGTTGTGAATGCTCCTTTAAACACTTTAAGACCGGAAGATTTTCCTGCTTAATGACCAGGCCCTAGTGCTGAATCGCAAAATAGGGCCTGGTCAGGAAGGGGGTAAAATCTTCCAGGGCTGAAGTGGTTAACTGAGATTTTACAATGTATTAATCTCAATTCGGAGCATGCATACATCCTAATCAGTCACACAAGGGTTAACCACATATAAGTGCTATATGAACCTACCGATGGTGATTAATATGGCAGCAATAATAGTTATGAATGATGCCAATGTATTTTTCCAAATTACCTGTGGGGCTGTATTAAAGCGACCCGGGAGCCGCAATTGGCCGGCGGGCCAGATTTTGGACATGCCTGCTCTAGGCGGTTTGCTACTAGCAGGATCTAGCAGGGGAAAGCCTTAATAGAAAAAATAATGCATCCACCATAACTACTGGCTGGTTTTTAAGACATAGGGCTGGAAACAAGGGTGCTCCCAGAAACAGATCTTCTTTGTAATTCTGCTCAGCCAGCCTTGCACACGCCTACCATAGGGATAAATCATTTTAGCACCCAGCAGCAATTGGAACTCTAATTTGCTGCTTTGGGCAAACTGATATGACTAATTAACTTGTTAACATGTCTAAAATATGGCTTTCCTGTTCTGTTCCACTCAGCATGCCATATCCAATAGTCCCTGGACACTAATCTCACTTCAACGAGGTGTCTAAGGGGGAACCTGCTTTTATATTCATGCAGATCCCAAAAGGTGTTATGTAGTGAGATTCTCTTCTTTCTGCTGAAGTAATGAAACATTACGTTTCCTAATTAGGTGTTCCACTATTTAACTATATCTTGTTAGTTTTTGATAAGAATGGAGAGATTAGATTCACTGTCTGTTGCTTAATTACTGTCTTTTTTCCCTCTGGGAAGATTCACCCTGTTTGTGCTGGTGTCTGTTGTCACTGGGAGAAGAAGTGATAGCAAATTTTAAATTTTACAGTTGTCACCACGTAGGTGGGGTGCAGCGTGGTGCGGGGGCAATGACACACACAATCCCAGTGCAATGAAAGACCTTGTATTGAAATATTACAAAGATAGTTTACAAATAATCTGGTGGGAAGGCAGCCCAGCCAGGAACACTCACAGGTCCAACGGCATGTAGAGAGCAGGATTCATCCAAATTGACAGCCTGTTGAGAGAGGCAGAATGTGGCTTGCTTGTCTTGTACCCATGCAGGTGGATTTCCAGAGAAGTTGCAAGCCCTACGCTTTCCCTCCTTGTCAGAACCCTTTCCTTGCCACTAGTTCTGTCTCTACCAGGCCGGTACCTGCCCCTACTCTACCAACTCACAATACGTGCACCAAAACTGGCAGCCAGGGCCTTAAATAGGCTCTGACTGACCCACGATGGCTGCTAGAGTCACATGGGGCGACAGCATCCAATCGGATTATTTTCCCAGTGACCCAGGAAACCATAAAGGAACTATATTCCTCTTGACTTCATCTCCGACTGCAGTGCCTCTGTGGACAAGTGCTACCTGCAGTGGAAAAAGTGAACTGCACCTGCCAACAACTAGAATAGACAGTGAAGACAGCAGGCTTAGAGGAGATTTCTCTTTGCTTCTTCCTGTTCAGTCTAAAGGATAATAAATTTGGACAGGAAATTTGGAGAGGTCTCCCAAACAGGTTCTAACCTTCCCCACAAAAAAAATTCTGTAGATACACTTTAAAGGTTATGTTCGCTTTTAAAAAAAAAAAATGCACTTGTTTTGAAGAAGAAAAAATGTGCATTTATTTATTTATTTAATTTTTTTACAGGAGCTTTCAAAGCATTGCATCATGGGTGCAATGTCAGGCTCTTGCAGACACTTCCTCCAGCTTTCTGCTCATACCTCAGTATCGGCTTTTTGTTAGAAAGCTGGGGGAAGAATGAAGTGAAGTACGAGTGCGCTGATTACCGCATTCATAGTCCATTAAAACTACAAGTCCATCTGCCGTGGTGGAAGATGGGACTTGTAGTTTATTCATTTGCAGATCCCTGTGAATAAATGATGTGGCTCTGTGGGCTGAGCCCTGAACAGCCACGCTGAATTTAAATGTAACTTTTTTTTTGCAGGGGAGAGGAACCCCTGCATGCTGTCATAGGAGTGGCTCAGCGGTAAGGTGCTTAAGCACATGTTACATGTCACACTCTAAACAGGGGTTCAACATATGGCATGTTCCTAAAAATAAACTTTGCCTTTAGGTATTTAAAGTAAAATGTATTCATGTATGCATTCCTAACTCAGAGTACCCTTTATTGCTCTCAGCCTCCTCTTTATCTTCCAAATTCTTTTTTTTTTTTTTTTTTTCAATATATGACTTCCTGTTAGAGAGTGGCTGCATTCTTTCTCCATGGTCCTACCATAGGTAGAAACATAGCTAACCTCTCTTATTCGCTTCCAAAATGGACTAGGGACTATGGATTTATAGTGTGTGGGGCTTTTCACTCCCTAATCCCCCCTGACCTTTGTTTATAAATAAAAACACACTGCTGCATTTAATCCCCCTTGGGTACTCTGTAGTTGCCTAGATGAACTAGTAAGGGATCCAACAGATAACAGGTGGATATATTATATGTACTGGTAATCCAGTTCTACCAGTATTAATATTGAGAAGATTCCCTCATCTGCAATCTACTTGCTAGGTAAAAGTGTTTCCTTCCTCAACTCTCTATATCTTGAGCCACCTTTCTGCATCTCCGAGTCAGCATCATTGCCTCTGTCCAGGAAGCAGGCAGATAATGTAGAAAGCTATAAAGCTCAACCGGGAGATAGTGGAATCATCTACATACTGTAGCTATGTGACATGGCAAAGGAGTGTAAATCACAAGCGTAGTTAAACAGCATTACAGGTCCTTAGAAAGGTAACATTGTTACTTTATCTGAATGTCAAATGTTATTTAGAGAATGTTATTTCGAGATTTGCTTATTTGACTTAACTTACAATATGATTTCTTTTTTTTTTTTTTTTCTTTAGCAATCTGGATACAGAAGAATTATATGGTAAGAAAAAAAGTCATTATTTTTTTCACTGTTTAGCTGTAGATTCACCGTAAATTCTATACATTAATTCAATTAAGATCCATCATGTAACAAGATGGCACACAGCCAAGCAGTCTTGTTAAAAATACAGTTATAAACATAGGCTGTTTAGTTTGTCATTTTGTTGGCAGTGCCATAGATATACATAAAAGCAGCACAATCACGAAATTCCCTCTTATCAAGCAGAAGATCAGATTGGGGAGGGCCCCTAAGTCCAGACTGGTCCATGAGCCCAAGCAGTTGGGCAGGAAGGTGAATGATGTGATAGAAAAGGCAACAGAGTGAGTGAGTCTGGCTAAACTGTCAGAATAAAGTACTGCTGGATTAACGGTATTATGGGGAGTACAGGGCCATTAGTGTAAGAGGGGCCAGGACAATACTAATGGCTGATAAAGCTGATCCTACCAATGACTGATAAAGCTGATCCTACCAATGGCCGATAAAGCTGATCCTACCAATGGCTGATAAAGCTGACCATACCAATGGCTGATAAAGCTGATCTTACCAATGGCTGATAAAGCTGACCATACCAATGGCTGATAAAGCTGACCATACCAATGGCTGATAAAGCTGAACATACCAATGGCTGATAAAGCTCATGCTACCAATGGCTGATAAAGCTGATCCTACCAATGGCCGATAAAGCTCATGTTACCAAATGGCTGATAAAGCTGACCATACCAATGGCTAATAAAGCTCATGCTACCAATGGCTGATAAAGCTGAGCCTACCAATGGCTGATAAAGCTCATGCTACCAATGGCTGATAAAGCTCATGCTACCAATGGCTGATAAAGCTCATGCTACCAATGGCTGATAAAGCTCATGCTACCAATGGCTGATAAAGCTGATCTATCCAATGGCTGATAAAGCTCATGCTACCAATGGCTGATAAAGCTGACCATACCATCGGCTGAAAAAGCTGATCCTACCAATGGCTGATAAAGCTCATGCTACCAATGACTGATAAAGCTGATCCTGCCAATGGCTGATAAAGCTCATGCTACCAATGACTGATAAAGCTGAGCATGGAAGCTGGTGTGTCCACCCATGAACAGAAGTTTGACTCTTCAGGCTCCACTAGCAACGTCTTGTAAACTCTTGCTATTTCTTACTGTGTTAACATCTCCCTCCCTGGATGCATACATCCTAAACCTCTTTTACTCCAGGTGCAAATAGTGCCCCTTGTCATTTGCAGTGACTTAGGCTCTACATTATACAATTCTCTTGTACAATATTCCTTTAGATTTACCAAAACTGTATAATGAAACCCAAGCACTTTCAATTTGCATGCAATCAGGCAGGTCCTTGCACTTCATAGTTGAAGGTAAATCTAAAGGAAATTGAACAAGAAAATTGTATAATGTATTGTCAGCCTAACAGTGAACAACTTTGCAACAAAGCTTACTTTATGGACTGTTAAAGTATTTTTTTTATATTACCCACTAAACACTTCTTCTCAAGAAATAATAAATTCAACTTGTAAAACAACCCATTCAGTTTAAAATAAACATAGTGAGCTTGGAGGAGAGCAGGCTGCGTTCCCAGCACAGCCAGAAAACTGATCCCACTATGCTCTCATGGCTATCTATCTTCATAGCTGAGGTCCACCATATCCATTATTAATTACTTTTTCCTTCTCTGCATTCTACAGTTTGCAAAATCCTTTTTGTGAACTGGTGTAAAAAAGGAAATTGTTAGTGGTTTGTGATCTAGAGTAGCAGTCATTTTGTTTTGCACACCAAGTACCACATCCTTTACAATACCCTCTTTAGCATATACAGTTTAACATATAGCATATTTAGCATATACATGCTTGAGACTTCGCCCACATTTTACCATCAATTGCCATGGTGGCAAAGTTTAAAAGTGTCCCTGCTGGGAAAAGCCAGTTGCTTGGGTTTGCCCTCTAGACCAAATGTTCACAGTTCTCCACTTAATCAGACTCTACTATGTGGCCAGCTCTAGGCTGGCCATACAATTAAAGCAATTTCAGAAAAATTTCAACCAAATTTGGATCTTAGCAGTAATCAAATTGATCAGAGTAGTTTACCATTAATATTTTCAGGTGGTTTTAAAAGAAATTGCATTCGGAAGATAGTTATCCATCCTTTGTTCCTTTATTGATAGCATTTGTTTTATTGAGTGTAGTAAGGTTACGGGATGACGTCTATTATGCTGGATGAGATGGTGGGGTGTTGACATTATGCCAAAGAATTTAAATTATTTTTTCATTCCCTGATTCACTTGTTTTTACCGTTTTTAAGAAGAAAATCTCAATTGGCTAAAATTGTCATACCCATAGTCAGCATTAGGCAGGATTTCTTTTTCTAAGGGTTTACAAATGAGTGCAGGTTCTCTTTTGGCTCTGTTGCATAATTCCTGTGTTTATTTTTACATAATTTGATGATTATCTGGACAATAGTGTCTCTTTAAGTTTTAAGTAATGAATTAGAACTGAAATATTGCATGGTTTACCATAGATTTACTTATAGCATACTGTCTTTCTTAATTTAACTTCACCGCCCCCTCCTGCTCACACAGATTCCACTTTAATGAAGAGGCTGGAATCGGTACATTTGCCTGCTGTCATACACAATGTCTAATGTTATATTCGATTGTCTTTTACATTACCCTAATTTATTCTGCGGCACAATTTATTTCAAGCCATTATCATGCACGATTTGCCTTAATAGCTGCGGGGTGTTTATGTTTATACTGTACTTAGAGCTCTTTTTAAGAGCAATCAGGGATTATATGTAGTAATCAGTATATAATCATAATGCTTCTGTTCACGTTATTCTGCTTTTTACAAACTCAGTGACTCTTCTCAGGAGTTATATCATCTAGATTTTATCCCTGATGTGTGTTTGTTTTCATGTGCTGTATTTATTACAGCATTTCAAAATGTAACCACCTTAAAGTTCTCTTTTTTGCAACTTTATTAAACAATAAAGGTTCACTTCAGTCTAACATGAAAATCTTCATTTTAAACTGACTAGGGGGCACCACCTACCCATTGGCTCTGTTTTTACATCCAGGAACTTACCATTTGTATCCTAAGATAAATTTATTTAATTGTTGATACTCTTATCTTCTGATTGGTGCTGAATCAGACCCTACTGGATCGCAGGACACAGGCGTTGCAATCACAGTAATGTTTAACTTAACCACTTCCCACCCGCCCTATAGGCGATTGACGGCAGGAAAGTGGTTGCATTATCCTGACTGGACGTCATATGACGGCGGCAGGATAATGCGCCGATCATACCAAGCATTCCATTGCCTCCCCGGACGCCGCTAAGAGATAGCCGGCTCTCTTCCTCCCATGTGACGGACGGTGTTTCAGTGTATACTGCCTGTAGTGTGGATAGATGGCACCACCTAGAAGAGCTACATATCATATTTGATGCAAAAAAGCCTGAATACCGTGCCATCTTGTGAGTCGCTACAGCTATTGTTCTTATTTTACAATAAATTTGTCTCCACTTAGAGCGCTTTTCTTTTTGTCTTTTTACACTATGAAAGCAGGGGGCACCTTGCCCATCACTGCTGCTATTTAGAAGACGCCTTGTATTTTTTCAATGCATAGAAGGCATTCTCTGATTGTTGAAGGTGGGGATTGTGATGTCACTATCCTTCCTCTCTACCTTATCCAATCAGAGAACTAATTGTTTTGAGTTCTCAGACCCAAATTGAATGACATCCCCGTTTCTATTGTAAATTGCTCCTCAATAGGTCAGTGGGGGCCTATTTTAAAGCTTATGTACTGCTTACTCAGTTTAAAGCGGAGTTCCGGGCACAAAATCGATCTTTTTATTTTGTGCCCGTCCGCTAGTTCTGCATCACCTGAAAAGGAATTGGATAGTTAGGTTCTTTTTTTTTTTTTTTTTACTCACCTTGTAATTGAAGATCGAAAATACTCACCTCAGGGTACTTCCTCCCCTCCGCCGTCACTTCCTGTCTTGCGATGATTCCTGGGAGCTGAACGTCATCGCTCCCACGAATCAATGCGACGGCACCGGCCCCGCTCGTCACTTCCTGGGCGATGCCGCATTCCCCTGCTAAACAGCTTCTGGGCATGCCCAGAAGCTGTGTAGGAATGTGGCGCCGCACCAGAAGTGACGAGAGGGGCCGGTGCAGACGCATTCTGGGAGAAGAGGACGCGGAAGACGACGCAGAAGAGGACCGCGCCATCTTCAGCTGCCCACAAGAGAGATGGCAACGCTGTGGAAGAAATTTTATAAGTAAGTATTTCATCTTGCAGGTAAGTGCGAACCGGGACAGATCAGAGGCTAGCCATTGTGGAATGTGCTAGCCCTGACTGTCCCGGGGGTATGTTTATTGAAAAATGGTTTCTGTGCCCGGAACTCCGCTTTAAGTAAATATTTGAATGTCCATAGCCTGGAAACAACTCAATGCTTTTCTGAAAACAGTTTAATAGAAATCACTAAAGTCATTTGCATCAAATTCAAAGCAAATTAAAAAAAAAATGTTTTTATTTAAATGAGCATTCCCAACAGTCTGCATGTAATCACTGAGCTATCATCATCTTTACATTAAGAGTATAGGTAGCAATGTTATTCATTAAAAAAATTACTTTACGTTGACATAGTGTAGTACTGTTTTTTATCAGGCTCAGTGTAACAGCACAGTATTTATAGGTGTTTTATGGGAGTTACCCACCTTGGAAGCCTTTTAACCCATTTAGTGTACAAAAAAAGAAGCTTTCTATAGTTCCGTTCCTACAGAAAAGAGCATAAATAAGTGGCATAGAATATCATCTGTGCTATAAATGAACATGTAGCCAGTGCCTTATCTAACCTCAGGGACCACAGAATGGCTTCCACCAGCTTCATCCACTGTTCAAAAGCATACTAGTAGATTTTATATTTTATTATAGTTGCAGAAATGTCAGATCATTCTTTAGATCCTTTGAAAGATTAAAGAACTTCTAAGAGCAATTTTGATTTATCCCGCAACTTTCAGTACTTGCCAACTCGAATCAGATGTTTTATGCAGGCTAAACAATCTGGCAGGAACTAGAAGGGGACGCATTAAAGATCTATTTTTGCTACCTAGTTGAACAGTAGCAATTATTAATGATGCATACAACACAAGAAGAACAGTTTTAGGCTGTATTAATCAAATTCCCTCTTTAGTTGTCAATGTGGCTTCATTTAACTCAATATAACTAGACCAGGGGACACCTGCAAGGTTAATTCTGGATAATTGGTAGGTAACTAAGAAGCTATTTGTCTACTGTTTGTAGTTGTAACATGCAATTTCAGGTTGTCCACTCCGGTGTACCAGAAATAGTCTATAGAAAGCTTTTTTTTTTTTTTTTTTTTTTGAGTTTTAGATAACATTGAATATAATAAAAATAGATTTAGAAATAAATAGGTTTTGGTTTAACCGCTTAAGTGCAAAATCACGTACATGTATGTGATTTCTTTCTTTGGCTCTGAGGCACATGAACACGCCGCCAGAGCCCCTCTCCCACTGTGATTGGACACAGTGGGAGCCAATCAGCGGGACCCAATGTCCGCAGGAAACCTGCCAATCATTCGGGGAGAGACACAACGGCGGTCTGCCTATGTAGATCTCCATTCTTCTAGTAAGAAAGACAGAGATCTTGTGTTTCTGCTAAGCAGGAATACGGATCTCTGTCTTTTTTTAGTTAACCAGTTCTGGACTGGAAGGATTTGCCCCCTTCATGACCAGGCCATTTTTTGCTATTCGGCACTGCGTTATTTTAACGGAAAATTGCGCAGTCATGCAACACTGTACCCAAATAAAACTGATGTCCTTTTTTTTCAACAACAAATAGAGCTTTATTTTGGTGGTATTTGATCACCTGTGCGATTTTTGTTTTTTGCGCTATAAACAAAAAAAGAGCGACAATTCTGAAAATAAAAACACTATTTTTCACCTTCTTCTATAGAACATTCCCCCAAAAAAATGTAAAAATCAAACTTTTAGGCCAATTTGTATTCTGCTACATATTTTTGGTAAAAAAAAAAAAAAAATCACAATAAGCGTATTTTGATTGGTTTGCGCAAAAGTTAGCGTGTCTACAAGCTAGGGGAAAGATTCATGTAATTTTTATTTATTTTTTCTTTTCTTTTATACCAGTAATGGCGGCAATCTGCTATTTTTAGCAGGACTGCGACATTGCGGCAGACAGATCGGACCCCTAACTGACATTTTTGACACCTTGGGGGGGCAGTGACATTACTACAGTAATTAGTGCTAAAAATATGCACTGTTACTGTAATAATGACACTGGCAGGGAAGGGGTTAACCTAGTGGGTGATCAAGGGGTTAAATGTAAGCATAGGGGAGTGTTTACTATCTGTGGGGGGGGGTGTGGCTTGTGGAATGACCAAAGAGACCTGTGATCCTATATAGCAGGATCACAGGCCCTCTGTGATCATTCCAGGGAGAAGAACGGTCAGCTGCCCTCCTTCTCTCTCAGCAGGGAGCAATCATGGGTGGCCAGTGGCAATCTGTGCCGCCAGCCCCGTGCATCGGCATCCTCGCTGGCTAAAGGGGATGGTAGCACGCCGCCGGTGGCGCTCGCTCACCCCCTAGCACCCCCTAGCACTAGTAAAACTGCAGCGGCTGGTCCAGAAGCGGTTAAACACTCCCCCACACAGTAAGAAAGCACTTCCAGGGAACACATTTAACCCTTAGATTGCCCCTGATGTTAACCCCTTCCCTGCCAGTGTCATTTATACAGTGACACTGCATTTTTTTTAGCGCTGATCACTGTATTGGTGTCACTGGTCCCCAAAAAGTGTCCCTTAGGGGTTGATTTACTAAAACTGGTGTGCTCAGAATCTGGTTCAGCTGTGCATGGTAGCCAATCAGCTTCTAACTTCAGCTTGTTCAGTTAAGCTTTGACAATATAGCAAATAACCCGCTATTGTCTGATTTGTCCGTGACAATGTCGCAGTCCTGCTTAAAATCGCTGATTGCCGCCATTACTAGTAAACAATGAAAAAAATGAAAAATCCATAAATGCATCCCATAGTTTGTAGACGCGATAACTTTTGTGTAAACCAATCAATATACGCTTATTGGGGTTTTTTTTACCAAAAACATGTAGCAGAATACATATTGGCCTAAATTGATGAAGAAATTTGATTTTTAACATTTTTTGGGGGTATGTTTTACAGCAGAAACTAAAAAAACTATCTGCTGTGGTGACTCGAGGCTACAACCCTTTCCTGGGTTCAAAGTATTGTTTTCCAATTCCCTGGGGTCTAATGGAGTGCTAGCTGTGACACAGCGTGTCTCAGTCATGAGCAGTAGCACTGGTTCAGGTGTTTTATATTTACCACCATTTCTCATAGGCAGTAACTTCTACTGTAATTCCCTCGGCCTGCCAATGGGGGTAGGGGGATGCCAGAGCACTGTGTAGTTCTTGGTTTTCCCTGGCACACAGAGGACCAGTTTAGCATTTACCTTCTGCCAGTGATCAACACAGCGATCCAAGAATGCTTCCTGGGCTCCATGTACTAAAAGTTCCTGGCACAGGCACTAAGGCTGTTGTGAGTACCCATTTTGTGGACATTGCAGCACCACACATGGCAAATCTAGAGGTTTAAAGGCGCTGGGTTATGGGGCCTCCAGGTTATGGGGCCTTCAAAAAGCTAACAGCTCAAGGGTTTAGTCTATCCTCAAAATGAGCCCTGGTTCTTGCAATCCTAACCCTGGGTTGGGAATGTCCCTATATGTATTTCTGGTACAGTATCCTGTGATGACCTAGTCCTTGATGACCATTGACCCCCCCCCCACCCCCCCTGCTCTGCAGTGGTCTGTGAGTATCCTTTGTTGGTAAAGGCTCTCTGTGTACTTGTGGTACACTGGCTTGTGATGACCTAGTCATGATCTAGACATGGATAGCCATTAACCCTTTAATGTATACTGTTTGTAAAGCAAACTATTGTGTCCTAGTTGCATACAGCCATTATACCCTTCTGCTATGCAGTGGGCTGTGAGAATACTTCATGAGTAATGTCTTACTACTGTTATACAATGGCCTATGGTGAACTTGTCAAAGATGGCCATTGACCTTTGTGTGTAATGTCTCACTGATTTCTGTGTGTGTATGAGCCTATGGTGACTTTGCAGTGATTTGTGAGTAAAAAACAGGAAGGATAATATAATACCTCGGATCACCACAATACTCCCTAGTAGTTAAATCAGAAAAGGGTTAAGCACCAGAAGGTGCTGCTCCTATCACAGCGAGCTGTGCAGTCTCCAACCCCAAAGCAGTATATATACCCTGTGTTGGTTATGTCTCGCTTGTATCTGTTTGTTCAGTGGCCCATGATGACCTAATCACACATGGCCATTAACCCCTACTGCCCTGCAGCAGGTCTGTTAGTAAATCTTTTGGCAATGTCTCACTGTCTATTGTTTGTTCAGAGGCCCATTATGACCTACTTACGCATAGGCAATCTACCTGCTTCTCTGCAGCAGTTTGTCTATACCCTTGTGGGTAATGTATCATTGTATACTTTGTTTACTGTGACCTTTGTTGATTTTGTCACACAGCCATTAGCCATACTGCTCCATAGTGGTTTGTGAAGTGACCCTTGTTGTGAAAAAATCTTCAGAGTACTGTGTGCACAGTGGCTTTTGGTGTCCTGTTTACACTCGATCATTAGCCCTACTGCTCTACAGTAGTCCATGAGTATTGTTTGTGGTACCGTTTCACTTGTGTTTAATTTGTACAGAGACCTAGTCAAGGCTGTTGACCCCTGTGGCTCTACAGCTGGTCATTGAGGGACCCAGTTGGTTTTATCTCACTATGTTACTGTTTGTACAGTGAGCTATGTTGTGCTTGTCATTTAACTCCTCCTGTTTTGTTGTCGTTTTACTTGCTGGTAATGTCTTACTACCACACTATTGATGGCTTCATAGTCTATGGTGACATAGTCATAATGGCCACTGCCCCTCCTGCCTTAAAGTGGATCTGTGAGTGCCCCTTGTAGGTACAGTTTCACTTACATACTTGTTTTCTTGTATTAACTAGGGTCCCATAATCACAAATGGCTCTTATCTCCTCTCGATTGGTGGTTGATTCTCACTATTGGTGTGGTAGCCTTCCTAGTCACAATCATTTGCCTCTCCTATTCTACAACTGGTTACCCTTGATGGTACTATTTAACTTGCATAATGTTTGTAGGCTAGCCTTGACACACCAGGCCATTTACCCCTTCTGCTGTTGGTCTTTGAGTCACCTTTGCTTTTGCCTCTAGTGCCTTGGTCAATTTCCTCCAGAAATTTTATGTGGAGGTTTACCATAATCCTTCTGATGTATTAGTATGGGAGTATCTCCTAGCCTAGAGTTTTTTGCACTGGCTTTTCTAGGCCAACCTGATTTCTAAGTTAGCCTCTTACTAATATTGATCCCAGGCCTTTCTGGCATTGGGTCTTACCTTGGTTTGGCAGATCTTCATACTGCTTGGATGCAGCTTCTCTCCCTGGGATCATAGCAGAGTTGGAATCCGCCCTGTTCTCCTTCCTTCAGGTACAAAGTCCCACATGGTGATTAACAGGTTGGTTGTCACTCCCTCTATATGGGAGACCTTTTTGACCACTGTGGAGCTTTAAGAATGCCTGCTGCCTGACCCCTTTTTCCCCTCACACCTACGCTTCCTGCATCTCTTTGTTGGGAACTTGCTGTCTTTTTTTTTTCTAAATGGGGTCCCTCAAACCTGTCCATTGCACCTCATGTTTTCCTAAAACTCTAGCCCCTGCTTCTCATCTGCTTTTTGAGTGGGATATTGGATGCACTTCTTCTGAAAGCATGGTTGACTCGTGCTGTAATAAATAAATATTCAGTTATCCAACATCCTTCAGATAGTGCAGACACTACTAAGCTCCCAGAGGATCCTAACTCTCCAGATTTCAGTGCTGGATCTCTCTCTCATCACTTGAAGTATGTGAACCTGATTCTATTCTCAAGCCTGTTTACAGGTTTTCCCCCTGGAAAGTGTCAGACTATTTGATCCCATGTTCATATTCTGTTGTCCAGAAGCTAACTGACCCTGCATTTGGCTTGGGGGTCTTGGAGTCCTCCTCGAGGCAGTCCATTATCCTCATTTTCACTCCAGACTGGTACTGCTCACCATTCTGGCAGCGTGGGACTTGAGGGTGTTATCTCTGGATAGTCCCATTCTCTTTTGAATAGGATGTTTCCTTACCAGTAAAATTTCTTGGTACAGGACAAAGGCCACTCCAATTTATAATCACCCTATTGCTTGCTACAAAACTGAGGCTTGCTGGGCGTGGGAAGAGTTATATAGGGGATTTCCCTGCAGCTTTTTTTTTTTTCACCAGTGTCCTTTCATCTGAAGGTACACTATATTACCAAAAGTATTGAGATGATTGCCTTTACATGCACATGAGTTTTAATGGCATCCCAGTCTTAGTCCGTAGGGTTCAATACTGAGTTGGCCTACTCTTTGCAGCTTTACCAGCAACAACTCTTCTGGGAAGGCTGTCTACAAGGTTTAGCAGTGTTTCTATGGGAATGTTTGACCATTCTTCCATAAGCGCATTTGGCAGGTCAGGCACTGATGTTGGAGAGAAGGCCTGGCTCGCAGTTCCTCCCAAAAGTGTTCTATCGGGTTGAGGTCAGGACTCTATGCAGGTCAGTCACGTTCCCCTACCCCAAACTCGCTTATCCATGTCTTTTTGGACCTTGTTGTGTGCACTGGTCCGCAGTCATGTTAGAATAGGAAGGGCCAACCACAACCTGTTCCCACAAAGTTGGAAGCATGAAATTGTACAAAATGTATTGGTATGCTGGTGCCTTAAGTGTTCCCTTCACTGGAACTAAGGGGCCATCCCAACCCCTGAAAAATAACCCCACATCATAACCCCTCCCCTCCCCACCAAATGATTTAGACTAGTGCACAAAGCAAGGTCGATAAAGACATGAATGAGCGAATTTGGGGTGGAGAAAGTTTGACTTCAACTTGATAGAACACCTTTGGGATGAATTAGAGCGCAGACTGCGAGCCGAGCCTTCTCTCCAATATCAGTGCCTGATCCTATGGACTAAGATTGGGATTCCATTAAAGTTCATATATGTGTAAAGGCATATAACCCAGGGTCAATGACTAAAGATCCTTTGTCCTGTACTGTACTTCAAGAAAAGGATTTTTTCTGGTAAATGAAAAATCCTATTTTTTTTTAACTAAAAAAAACATAAAAAGCACCCAAGAAATTTTACTCGGAATTAGCCTGATTAGCTTTTTTATGCATGTGATTCAATGTGATGTTGACATATGAATTTTAATGTATTTATAGCCCTTATGAGTAAGCCCTGAGTACCACTTTTACATTCAAAGCTTTATCCTTTGTGCCTAATTAAGTAAAAAAAATATCAGCACAACCAGGGCGCTCTGTAATTGGAATTACATAGGGGGTGGGCACCCACTGTGTGAGTTAGAGTATTGCATATTAAATGCTCTCCCATTGCAAAGAGCATGGTAGCATGGGATTTGAGCAGCAAAAGTTGACTTTTACAACATAAGCGATAAGCATTTTGTGCTGGTTCAGACTTGCACGCATGCAGAATTGAGCAGACTTAATACAAGGTGTCATACCAATGCCTTTTGTGGTTAGTATCTTATAAAAGCAGCATTTTTTTTTCTTTTTCACAGAAATGGTAACATTTCTGTGAATTAAACACAACTGACATATTATTTTCCAGCTTTAGATTGTATGTAGGAAAGGGCTCTGTGTTCGAGTCGAACAAAGTCTGTTCGAACTGACTCGAACATCAGCTGTTTGTGTGTTCGCAGAACACACAAACAAATGGGGCGCTTGGCATGAAGTTCGCCCACTGATGCAGTGCATTGATTGCTGTTGATTGGCCAAAGAATGCACCTGACCTGTATGTTTTGGCCAATCACAGCACAATGTTCTGTTAGAGCTATAATTGGCCAAAGGCAGGGTGCCTTTGGCCAATCATGGCTCAGTCCATGCCCCACACTATATAAGGCTGCTGCTTAAACAGCAGCCATGTATAGTGTTACAATAGAGATTAGGCAGGTAGTTAGTGGATAGCGAGTTCAGTCAGTGTAGTGTACAGGCATAATCCACTTTTAAAATTTATAGATATGTTGTAGTCCTGGGTCCCCTCCAGGTGCTCCCTAAGTTTTGTGTCCCTGTCACATATAGTTCGGGAGCAGTGCCATGCCAAGCTAAACAAGATTTTCCATAGACGCCAATGTTAAAGATTGGGAGCAGTGCCATGTGAAGCAGACCAATATTTCCCATAGACGCCAATGTTAAAGACAGGGTGCTGTGCCATGTCAAGCTGACCAATATTTGCAATAGATGCCAATGAGCACTGAAAGCTGAAAATTGGTCTGGGCAGGAAGGGGGTGAAAGTGCCCTGTATTTAAGTAGTTAAGGGAAACCCTATGACAGAATTTAAAACCAAAAAAGGCGCAGGGTCCCCCCCAAAATCTATACTATGCCCTTTGGGTCTGGTATAGATTTTAAGGGAAACTCCACGCCAAAATTAAAAAAAAAGAAACGGGCGTGGGGTCCCCCCCAAAATCCATACCAGGCCCTTTGGATCTGGTACAGATTTTAAAGGGAACTCTGCACCAAAATTTAAAAAAAAAGGAGGGTGCTTTGGTGTGCTCCGGCCTTTTCACAACAACTCTGGGATGTGGTTGTGGGGGACTGCGGGTGGGGGGCTTATGAGAATCTGGAAGCCCCCTTTAACAAGGGTGCCCCCAGATCCTGGCCCCCTCCCCTTATGTGAATGAGTTTCGGGTACATAGTACCCCTTCTCATTCACCAAAAAAGTGTAAAAATGTAAAAACCACAGAACACAGGTTCGACGAGTCCTTTATTAAAAAGAAAAAAATAGTATCCCTCAATGTAAATACATTGTCAATCACGACGTCCGCTGACCCGAAAAAATAGAAAAAAAATTCAAAAACGCTTCTCCTCTTCAGAGGCTACCCGCCAACTGTCCAGACTTCAATAGGCAAGGTGCAGGGCCACCCAATTACATCACCCAGTGGCACCGCCTCCTTTTGATGTCACAGGAGTCGGCAATATATTACAGCCGAGAGTAAGTTTAAATTACAATTTTTCCTTAAGAAATATCAGTATTGTTGCAGCAGGCTCCATATATCATACAGATGCTCCACTTTACAGGCACATCAAGGGGACCCCCAGGCACAATATTTAAAGGAATTTTTCATTTTTATTGTTTCACTTAAAGCATTAATAAAATCACTGCTCCTGTAAAAAAGATTGTTTTAAAAAAAAATTGCATTAATACATGTCCCTCAGGTCAGTACCCGGGTCCCCATACACTTTTTATGGCAGTAATTTGCATATAAGCCTTTAAAATGAGGACTTTTGATTTTTCATGTTCGTGTCCCATAGACTTGAGTCATAGACATAGACTAGAGTTTGCATGTTCGCTAGAACATTTCCCCTGTTTGACATGTTCTGGTGCGAACCGAACAGGGGTGTGTTCGGCCCATCACTAATTGTATGTCTCACTAGTATTGCATAATGTTACTATATTACACTATATTTCTTTTGCAGATTACTTCTCACAGCATTTGGGGGAATATGAAAGTGTGCTGGCAGCACTGGAAGACTTAAACCTCTCAATACTGAAGGCTATGGACAAAACAAAAAAAGTAGGAAAATAGTTTATTTCTTCGACAAAGTAGCCATATGCAGCCCTGTATTTGCAGTTAGTGTGACCAGATTAAACATTGACTGTAATATGTGTGCAGTGTGGGATTTACAGGGCTCAGTATATATGAATACACCCCAACAGATTCGTCGGAAAACCTTTAATTTCTTTTCAGAATCAACTTTTTCTATGGGAAACTATTCTACAAAATACAACCACAAATGCAGGCCATTGATTGCAACCAAGATTTTTTATTTTTGCACACACAAAAAAGTTTTTTTCTTAAATTAATTAAAGACCATGTTGCAAAAATGAATATACCCCAGCAAAGCTTAATTTTACACAACAAAATCCTAATTAACAAGAATTCAACTTCAGGTGAGTCTAACTATTCATTAACAGGTGTCCAACAGATAGGTGATTATAAAAGGGCATTACTTAACCACCTAAGGACCAGGCCTATTTCTGACACTTGTTATTTACAAGTTAAAATCCGTATTTTGCTAGAAAATTACTTAGAACCCACAAACATTATATATTTTTTTTATTTTATCAGAGACCCTAGAGAATAAAATGGAGATTGTTGCAATACTTTGTCACACCGTATTTGCGCAGCGGTCTTAAAAACGCAATCGTTTTGGAAAAAATATACTTTTTTAATTAAAAAATAAGAAAACATTAAAGTTAGCCCAATTTTTTTTCTATAATGTGAAAGATATTGTTACGCCGCGTGAATACCCAACATGTCATACTTCAAAATTGCGCACGTTTGTGGAATGGCGACAAACATTGGTACTTAAAAATCTCCATAGGGCAACATATTAAACATTTCTAGGGCTAGAATTATTGCTCTCGCTCTAATGATCGCGGTGATACCTCACATGTGTGGTTTGAACACCATTTACATATGCGGGCCTGACTTGTGTATGCATTCGCTTCTACACTCGAGCTCGGAGGGATGGGGCACTTTAAATTTTATTTTTTTTTTCTTATTTATTTTACCTTTTTTTTTTTTTTTTTTTTTTTTTTTTTACACTGCCCCTTTTAAAAAAAAAATTTAAATTTGATCACTTTTATTCCTATTTCGAGGAATGTAAACATCCCTTGTAATAGAAATAAGCAGGACAGGTCCTCTTTAATATGAGATCTGGGGTTAAAAAGACCTCAGATCTCACATCTACACCTAAAAGCAAAAAAATGTTTTTTCAGCAAGAAAACAAAATGGGCCCTTTAAGGCCGTTGGGCATATGACGTCGCTCTGGTCCTCCAAGGCCATAGAGTCGGGTGGGGGCCATCTTGCCCTCACTCGACTTCCTGCCTGCAACACAGAAGGAACAGATCTTTTTCCCGGGAAGCAGCATGGAAGGGGGGCACCTCTCCCGCCGCCCATAAAAGTGATCCCACTGCGAATCTGCCCCTGGGACCACTTTTATGTGAAAGAGGACTGCCAGCCCTGTATAAGCAGATCTTCACTGCATCTGAGCACCACAAATCAAAAACACTATTTAATTAATTTTTAATATTAAAAGTAACCCCCCCCCCCCCCCCCCTCATCCATCCATGTCTCCATACTTTGTTTTGGTGAGAAACCACTTTGCAAAACACCCCATAGCATTTCTGGCCGTGGCCATCTTGAGTAAGGACAAATGATTCCTGTAGCATTTACTTCTTGCCGTTAGTCCAAGTATGCATGCAGAAGAGTGTGCTGAGCTGTGAAAACCCCTTTTCCTGAAGACTCCTGGGATGTATGACATCATTTGCCCAGGCATGAAACCAGGTGTAAAAAAAAAAAAAGTTTTAAACAAGTAAATATGATATACTTTCCTATCTATTTACTAATACTAGCAGCATGAGGATTAAAAATAGTCAATGTTGATTGGAAGAGTGAAGTTCCACTTTAAAAAAGAAAACCCTTCCCAATGTATGCTGTTAGCAATAGCACTGCATAGAAGAGAAATGTCACAAGGCCTGAGAAAGAAAATTATTTCATCCCACAAGAAAGGTGAAGGCTACAAGATCAGCAAATCTTTATTTATCAGTGAAAATACTGTAAAAAAAGTGATACAAAAATTTAACAAAGCCGGAACTGCAACTATCTCACAGAGACGTCCAGGCAGTCCACGGACTTTAACATCTCGACAAGAGCATCTTTTAATGAGAAGGGTTGAAGAAAATCACCATGCAAGTTCACTGCAGTTAGCTAAAGAACCAGAAAGCCAAACTGGTGTGATTGTTTCCTGTGACACAATACGGCATACACTGCAGAGGAATAGCATGCATGGGTGTTGTCCACAAAGGAATCCACTTCTAAAGCTCATGCACAAAAAAGCCCACCTAGAATTTACCAGGCACACAAAGAGCTGGGGGGGGGGGGGCACACCCTGAACATGCATTTCTAAAGCTGGTGCAGCTATGAACCAAGCAACATGCATATGTACAGAGAATAGCTCACACATGCAAAAGAAATGACTATCAAATATAAAGGCAATCAATAAATAAAAATGGGGATTTAGTCCCACTATATGGCCATATCGTGCTCAAGCCACCACTACGTCAAAGTACCCCATTGTCAGTGGGTCCTACACTATCCATAAAAAGAAGGATGAATCCAGCCTCTCAAACCATTGGAGATACTTACTCCTTACTGGGAGAGATGTGCATCTGTACTATAAGGGACTCCTCCTATATCTGCTTGCTAGTGGACACTGATAGAGTACAGGTGTGGGAGGGTGGGTTGCTCAACCCCAGAAGTCTGATCAGACCGTATACATAACAAACAAAGAGCTGGGGGGGGGGCACACCCTGAACATGCATTTCTAAAGCTGGTGCAGCTATGAACCAAGCAACATGCATATTTACAGAGAATAGCGCACACATGCAAAAGAAATGACTATCAAATATAAAGGCAATCAATAAATAAAAATGGGGATTTAGTCCAACCATATGGTAGAATTTACCAGGGCCCATGTTAAAAAAGAAGACTACTGAGACTCTGTACTCTAGAGTGATGAGACCAAAATAAATGTTTTTGGAACTGATGGCTTCAAAACTGTATGGTGTTGCAAAGGTGAGGCATACAAATCAAAAAGCATGGTGCCTACAGTGAAACATGATGGTGGTAGTGTCCTTCTGTGGGGCTGCATGAGTGCTGCTGGTATCTGGGAGCTGCATTTCATGGTATCATGAATTCATATATGTACTGCTCTATATTAAAAGAGAAGATGCTACCATAACTCCATGCACTTTTCCATCCTGACAATGATCCAAAGCACATATCTAAGTCCTCTATTGCATTTCTGAAGAAGAACAGGGTGAAAGTGATGTAGTGACCAAGGATGTCTTCTGTTCTGAACCCAATCAGGGAACACCTATGAAGAATTCTGAAGAGAGGAGCATCACTCTCCATCCAGAATCCAGGCCCTAAAAGAGGTCATTCTTGAGGAATGGAAAAAGATGTTGCATTATGTCGCCAACCTGTTTATTCAATGCCTAGAAGACTTAATGCTGTCCTTACAAATCAAGGAGGTCATACAAAATACTAGCTGGAGTAGTTTTTGTTGTGGGGTGTATTCATTTTTGCATCAACTAATTTGAGTAAAACTGAAGATTTTGTGATCTAAGGTATATTATTAACCTTACTTTCATGTAATGAGCTAAACAAATGTTCTATAAAACTCAGTTATTTCAAAATTTTGGAAACTGTTCTTGTGTTCATTGAGATATTGATTAAAATCTTACTTTTCAAACGGGGTGTACTCATTTATGCTGAGAACTGTAAATTGTATGTAAAGCTAAAACATTTGTTTTAGCAGGTATAGATTAAAACCCATATAAAGTTTTTTACTTCGTTTTTTTTTTTTGCTGTATGTGCCTTTTTTCTTTGGTGATTTTTCTTAAAGAGTTGTCATAGGAGCAGGTGTTCTCATTGGATGATTTTCCCCCACCTCTTGCTGATGACAACATCTTTGGATTTTCCATCTTGGTGACATTTGTCACCAGGACAATTAGATGATGAATCTTTCCAATGGGGACACAGACAGCAATAAAACCTTGACAAAAGTTGTAATACTTCCTTAGGCTAGGTTCACATCTATGTATCTGCGGTTGATACATTTTTGCTACGCATTTTGTGGTTTTTCATTTACATTTTAGATGCATTTTGCAATTTTTGGGAGGTATTGATGTTGCTAGGAGAAGTTGTCTGTTGTCATGCAGGAAAAAAACACCAAACACACACGTCCATGCATTTTTTATGCAATTTTTTTGAAGTCTATGAAGCTAAAAATGCACTGCGCTGCGTGTTATAAAGTCACCGCGCCTTCCCAAAAAACGCATTGCAGAAAACTGCATGGATATGAATGGGGCCCATAGGAAATAATGTTAAATTAATTGTAGTGCATTTCTGTGGATCTACAAATGCACTAAAAACACATAGATGTGAACCTAGCCTTACTGTATCTAAAACTAAAAAAAATGCCTTTACATACATTTTGCTATGAGATAAATAGAAGCACTGCCATTGCCTCCCACCTTATAAATACGCTAGTTGCTTAATGATTAAGCACAAGATGTATGTGTGAAACGCGTCTACGAGACTTTATGCTGGTGTCTTTGGTGTCATCACTTGCAACTTTTTGGAAATAAAGGTATTTGAAACCTATTGGAATCCCTGGATGTGCGGCTAATTCTTTTCCTACAAGTGTTCCCACGGAGGCGGGCCGGGGCCAGCACTCTATTGGATATCCTATCTCCTGGCAATCACCACACAATATACACCTGGAGCAGTGTCTTTCTTTTCTTCAGTATCCTAGTGGCTTAACTGTCATGCTGACCCTTTGCCATCAATACTTTATGAGTTACTTAAGGTACCACACGCTTTGATTGTTTATTTAATCATATTGTTTCATTATTCTGATTGTATGTGCAAAAAAAAAATCTGTTTTAACATTTACCAACTAGAAACCTAATTTATTTCTGTCATGGTGTGATATTGTAACGCTCCTGCGTTTTTAGTATAGGCTGGATTTGCAGCTGCAAAATCTCCACTCAGTAGTCATGTAGAGATGTGTTGAATACCAGATCCAACTCTCCAGGACTCATCACCGTGGGCCTGTCAGCTTCAACATACAGATATATACACACTCAATGAGATGTTCCTGGAGTGATAGGATGTATATGATAGTATGAAGGTGATGTGCTGAAGGGACAGGTGTGAACAGTGACAAGGATGGTAATCACTCGATAGGTTTGTATAGGAGAGTTCAAGATGGTATTTAGGAATGCAGATAGGTTAGTATCGAGTATGCTAACAGGTGGTGAGGACAGCAGATGACAAATACAGGATAGACTAACCCAGTGCAAGGATAGATAGTAGTAGACAGGAGAGCAAGCAATCTATGCAGCAGTGCAGATGATAGATGGTAGTAGGCTCAAGAGCTAGCAATCTATGTAACAGTGCAGATGATGGGATAGTATGGATAGGTAGTAACAGTCCTTAATGTGCATAGGTAGATAGTGCAATAAGGTTTTGGAGGGTTCCCCTGCGGGGTACTTATCACTTGTAATGTTAGTAGTTTAGAGAGGTCCAGTAGATAAGGAATGATCTGGTAGCGAGATACAGGGATCAGTAGCGAGGTTCCGGTCTGCTCCAGGTAAAGGGAATAGCTGGAGGTTCCGATCGAGAGACAGGCTTGAAAGCATGTGGATAACAAGGCAGGTTGAACGAACAATGTGAGTGAGACCGCCGGCGGTTGAAATAGCCGCTCTGCGGCGCTCAGCAGTGACATCATCGTTCTTAAAGGTATATGCGTACCACCTGAAGAGAAAGGTGGGACGCATTACAGAGAAAGTGATGATTAAGGGTACCGGAGGTACCAGAATCTTACAGATATATTGAAAGATTTTTTTTTTCTAGCGTGTCATACAAATTGAAAACAATTCAAATTTGAATTAAACAAAAGAACAAACGTATGTTATCTCAGTAGGAAATATTGATATACTGCACATGACTAACAACTCAAGTTTTCTGCAAAAATCTATGAAATTTGATGTGTGTTCCCACAATACCCAGAACAAGCCTTCAGATATAAAGTTCTGCCTTGATTTGGTGTGTGCTTGTTAATACTCACAAGCCATGCTGGTTATGTTTTGGTTTCCTGCAATCCCCAATCAAATGAGCTTGCCAAAAGTGGTGCTCCCAGGAGCAATCCTAATGAAGGCAACAACCTGTGCTCAACCCCTTTGGAGTAATCTTATGCTTCCTCACCTACGTACTGTTCCAGACCCTCAGGTGTGGACTGGTATGGAGTTAGGATTTTAAGGGACATAATGCTTTTGGGCACGCTGTTATCTTATTCACCAATGTCTCAGAGGTTTTTTTGCCGGGCTGGATGTTGTTCCCATACGTCCAGTTACGCCATGCTGTCAAGTCCCAGTTCCCACAGTCGCCCTCCCTTCAAGTTGATCCCATTAAGGAACTATTGGCCCCTTTGTATTGTTTGTTCAGAGGCCCATTATGACCTACTTACGCATAGGCAATCTACCTGCTTCTCTGCAGCAGTTTGTCTATACCCTTGTGGGTAATGTATCATTGTATACTTTGTTTACTGTGACCTTTGTTGATTTTGTCACACAGCCATTAGCCATACTGCTCCATAGTGGTTTGTGAAGTGACCCTTGTTGTGAAAAAATCTTCAGAGTACTGTGTGCACAGTGGCTTTTGGTGTCCTGTTTACACTCGATCATTAGCCCTACTGCTCTACAGTAGTCCATGAGTATTGTTTGTGGTACCGTTTCACTTGTGTTTAATTTGTACAGAGACCTAGTCAAGGCTGTTGACCCCTGTGGCTCTACAGCTGGTCATTGAGGGACCCAGTTGGTTTTATCTCACTATGTTACTGTTTGTACAGTGAGCTATGTTGTGCTTGTCATTTAACTCCTCCTGTTTTGTTGTCGTTTTACTTGCTGGTAATGTCTTACTACCACACTATTGATGGCTTCATAGTCTATGGTGACATAGTCATAATGGCCACTGCCCCTCCTGCCTTAAAGTGGATCTGTGAGTGCCCCTTGTAGGTACAGTTTCACTTACATACTTGTTTTCTTGTATTAACTAGGGTCCCATAATCACAAATGGCTCTTATCTCCTCTCGATTGGTGGTTGATTCTCACTATTGGTGTGGTAGCCTTCCTAGTCACAATCATTTGCCTCTCCTATTCTACAACTGGTTACCCTTGATGGTACTATTTAACTTGCATAATGTTTGTAGGCTAGCCTTGACACACCAGGCCATTTACCCCTTCTGCTGTTGGTCTTTGAGTCACCTTTGCTTTTGCCTCTAGTGCCTTGGTCAATTTCCTCCAGAAATTTTATGTGGAGGTTTACCATAATCCTTCTGATGTATTAGTATGGGAGTATCTCCTAGCCTAGAGTTTTTTGCACTGGCTTTTCTAGGCCAACCTGATTTCTAAGTTAGCCTCTTACTAATATTGATCCCAGGCCTTTCTGGCATTGGGTCTTACCTTGGTTTGGCAGATCTTCATACTGCTTGGATGCAGCTTCTCTCCCTGGGATCATAGCAGAGTTGGAATCCGCCCTGTTCTCCTTCCTTCAGGTACAAAGTCCCACATGGTGATTAACAGGTTGGTTGTCACTCCCTCTATATGGGAGACCTTTTTGACCACTGTGGAGCTTTAAGAATGCCTGCTGCCTGACCCCTTTTTCCCCTCACACCTACGCTTCCTGCATCTCTTTGTTGGGAACTTGCTGTCTTTTTTTTTTCTAAATGGGGTCCCTCAAACCTGTCCATTGCACCTCATGTTTTCCTAAAACTCTAGCCCCTGCTTCTCATCTGCTTTTTGAGTGGGATATTGGATGCACTTCTTCTGAAAGCATGGTTGACTCGTGCTGTAATAAATAAATATTCAGTTATCCAACATCCTTCAGATAGTGCAGACACTACTAAGCTCCCAGAGGATCCTAACTCTCCAGATTTCAGTGCTGGATCTCTCTCTCATCACTTGAAGTATGTGAACCTGATTCTATTCTCAAGCCTGTTTACAGGTTTTCCCCCTGGAAAGTGTCAGACTATTTGATCCCATGTTCATATTCTGTTGTCCAGAAGCTAACTGACCCTGCATTTGGCTTGGGGGTCTTGGAGTCCTCCTCGAGGCAGTCCATTATCCTCATTTTCACTCCAGACTGGTACTGCTCACCATTCTGGCAGCGTGGGACTTGAGGGTGTTATCTCTGGATAGTCCCATTCTCTTTTGAATAGGATGTTTCCTTACCAGTAAAATTTCTTGGTACAGGACAAAGGCCACTCCAATTTATAATCACCCTATTGCTTGCTACAAAACTGAGGCTTGCTGGGCGTGGGAAGAGTTATATAGGGGATTTCCCTGCAGCTTTTTTTTTTTTCACCAGTGTCCTTTCATCTGAAGGTACACTATATTACCAAAAGTATTGAGATGATTGCCTTTACATGCACATGAGTTTTAATGGCATCCCAGTCTTAGTCCGTAGGGTTCAATACTGAGTTGGCCTACTCTTTGCAGCTTTACCAGCAACAACTCTTCTGGGAAGGCTGTCTACAAGGTTTAGCAGTGTTTCTATGGGAATGTTTGACCATTCTTCCATAAGCGCATTTGGCAGGTCAGGCACTGATGTTGGAGAGAAGGCCTGGCTCGCAGTTCCTCCCAAAAGTGTTCTATCGGGTTGAGGTCAGGACTCTATGCAGGTCAGTCACGTTCCCCTACCCCAAACTCGCTTATCCATGTCTTTTTGGACCTTGTTGTGTGCACTGGTCCGCAGTCATGTTAGAATAGGAAGGGCCAACCACAACCTGTTCCCACAAAGTTGGAAGCATGAAATTGTACAAAATGTATTGGTATGCTGGTGCCTTAAGTGTTCCCTTCACTGGAACTAAGGGGCCATCCCAACCCCTGAAAAATAACCCCACATCATAACCCCTCCCCTCCCCACCAAATGATTTAGACTAGTGCACAAAGCAAGGTCGATAAAGACATGAATGAGCGAATTTGGGGTGGAGAAAGTTTGACTTCAACTTGATAGAACACCTTTGGGATGAATTAGAGCGCAGACTGCGAGCCGAGCCTTCTCTCCAATATCAGTGCCTGATCCTATGGACTAAGATTGGGATTCCATTAAAGTTCATATATGTGTAAAGGCATATAACCCAGGGTCAATGACTAAAGATCCTTTGTCCTGTACTGTACTTCAAGAAAAGGATTTTTTCTGGTAAATGAAAAATCCTATTTTTTTTTAACTAAAAAAAACATAAAAAGCACCCAAGAAATTTTACTCGGAATTAGCCTGATTAGCTTTTTTATGCATGTGATTCAATGTGATGTTGACATATGAATTTTAATGTATTTATAGCCCTTATGAGTAAGCCCTGAGTACCACTTTTACATTCAAAGCTTTATCCTTTGTGCCTAATTAAGTAAAAAAAATATCAGCACAACCAGGGCGCTCTGTAATTGGAATTACATAGGGGGTGGGCACCCACTGTGTGAGTTAGAGTATTGCATATTAAATGCTCTCCCATTGCAAAGAGCATGGTAGCATGGGATTTGAGCAGCAAAAGTTGACTTTTACAACATAAGCGATAAGCATTTTGTGCTGGTTCAGACTTGCACGCATGCAGAATTGAGCAGACTTAATACAAGGTGTCATACCAATGCCTTTTGTGGTTAGTATCTTATAAAAGCAGCATTTTTTTTTCTTTTTCACAGAAATGGTAACATTTCTGTGAATTAAACACAACTGACATATTATTTTCCAGCTTTAGATTGTATGTAGGAAAGGGCTCTGTGTTCGAGTCGAACAAAGTCTGTTCGAACTGACTCGAACATCAGCTGTTTGTGTGTTCGCAGAACACACAAACAAATGGGGCGCTTGGCATGAAGTTCGCCCACTGATGCAGTGCATTGATTGCTGTTGATTGGCCAAAGAATGCACCTGACCTGTATGTTTTGGCCAATCACAGCACAATGTTCTGTTAGAGCTATAATTGGCCAAAGGCAGGGTGCCTTTGGCCAATCATGGCTCAGTCCATGCCCCACACTATATAAGGCTGCTGCTTAAACAGCAGCCATGTATAGTGTTACAATAGAGATTAGGCAGGTAGTTAGTGGATAGCGAGTTCAGTCAGTGTAGTGTACAGGCATAATCCACTTTTAAAATTTATAGATATGTTGTAGTCCTGGGTCCCCTCCAGGTGCTCCCTAAGTTTTGTGTCCCTGTCACATATAGTTCGGGAGCAGTGCCATGCCAAGCTAAACAAGATTTTCCATAGACGCCAATGTTAAAGATTGGGAGCAGTGCCATGTGAAGCAGACCAATATTTCCCATAGACGCCAATGTTAAAGACAGGGTGCTGTGCCATGTCAAGCTGACCAATATTTGCAATAGATGCCAATGAGCACTGAAAGCTGAAAATTGGTCTGGGCAGGAAGGGGGTGAAAGTGCCCTGTATTTAAGTAGTTAAGGGAAACCCTATGACAGAATTTAAAACCAAAAAAGGCGCAGGGTCCCCCCCAAAATCTATACTATGCCCTTTGGGTCTGGTATAGATTTTAAGGGAAACTCCACGCCAAAATTAAAAAAAAAGAAACGGGCGTGGGGTCCCCCCCAAAATCCATACCAGGCCCTTTGGATCTGGTACAGATTTTAAAGGGAACTCTGCACCAAAATTTAAAAAAAAAGGAGGGTGCTTTGGTGTGCTCCGGCCTTTTCACAACAACTCTGGGATGTGGTTGTGGGGGACTGCGGGTGGGGGGCTTATGAGAATCTGGAAGCCCCCTTTAACAAGGGTGCCCCCAGATCCTGGCCCCCTCCCCTTATGTGAATGAGTTTCGGGTACATAGTACCCCTTCTCATTCACCAAAAAAGTGTAAAAATGTAAAAACCACAGAACACAGGTTCGACGAGTCCTTTATTAAAAAGAAAAAAATAGTATCCCTCAATGTAAATACATTGTCAATCACGACGTCCGCTGACCCGAAAAAATAGAAAAAAAATTCAAAAACGCTTCTCCTCTTCAGAGGCTACCCGCCAACTGTCCAGACTTCAATAGGCAAGGTGCAGGGCCACCCAATTACATCACCCAGTGGCACCGCCTCCTTTTGATGTCACAGGAGTCGGCAATATATTACAGCCGAGAGTAAGTTTAAATTACAATTTTTCCTTAAGAAATATCAGTATTGTTGCAGCAGGCTCCATATATCATACAGATGCTCCACTTTACAGGCACATCAAGGGGACCCCCAGGCACAATATTTAAAGGAATTTTTCATTTTTATTGTTTCACTTAAAGCATTAATAAAATCACTGCTCCTGTAAAAAAGATTGTTTTAAAAAAAAATTGCATTAATACATGTCCCTCAGGTCAGTACCCGGGTCCCCATACACTTTTTATGGCAGTAATTTGCATATAAGCCTTTAAAATGAGGACTTTTGATTTTTCATGTTCGTGTCCCATAGACTTGAGTCATAGACATAGACTAGAGTTTGCATGTTCGCTAGAACATTTCCCCTGTTTGACATGTTCTGGTGCGAACCGAACAGGGGTGTGTTCGGCCCATCACTAATTGTATGTCTCACTAGTATTGCATAATGTTACTATATTACACTATATTTCTTTTGCAGATTACTTCTCACAGCATTTGGGGGAATATGAAAGTGTGCTGGCAGCACTGGAAGACTTAAACCTCTCAATACTGAAGGCTATGGACAAAACAAAAAAAGTAGGAAAATAGTTTATTTCTTCGACAAAGTAGCCATATGCAGCCCTGTATTTGCAGTTAGTGTGACCAGATTAAACATTGACTGTAATATGTGTGCAGTGTGGGATTTACAGGGCTCAGTATATATGAATACACCCCAACAGATTCGTCGGAAAACCTTTAATTTCTTTTCAGAATCAACTTTTTCTATGGGAAACTATTCTACAAAATACAACCACAAATGCAGGCCATTGATTGCAACCAAGATTTTTTATTTTTGCACACACAAAAAAGTTTTTTTCTTAAATTAATTAAAGACCATGTTGCAAAAATGAATATACCCCAGCAAAGCTTAATTTTACACAACAAAATCCTAATTAACAAGAATTCAACTTCAGGTGAGTCTAACTATTCATTAACAGGTGTCCAACAGATAGGTGATTATAAAAGGGCATTACTTAACCACCTAAGGACCAGGCCTA
Organism: Pelophylax lessonae; assembly: GCF_965119305.1. NCBI lineage: Eukaryota > Metazoa > Chordata > Amphibia > Anura > Ranidae > Pelophylax > Pelophylax lessonae. Next base: position 470,517,437 of record NC_138772.1, read on the forward strand.
TTTCTGACACTTGTTATTTACAAGTTAAAATCCGTATTTTGCTAGAAAATTACTTAGAACCCACAAACATTATATATTTTTTTTATTTTATCAGAGACCCTAGAGAATAAAATGGAGATTGTTGCAATACTTTGTCACACCGTATTTGCGCAGCGGTCTTAAAAACGCAATCGTTTTGGAAAAAATATACTTTTTTAATTAAAAAATAAGAAAACATTAAAGTTAGCCCAATTTTTTTTCTATAATGTGAAAGATATTGTTACGCCGCGTGAATACCCAACATGTCATACTTCAAAATTGCGCACGTTTGTGGAATGGCGACAAACATTGGTACTTAAAAATCTCCATAGGGCAACATATTAAACATTTCTAGGGCTAGAATTATTGCTCTCGCTCTAATGATCGCGGTGATACCTCACATGTGTGGTTTGAACACCATTTACATATGCGGGCCTGACTTGTGTATGCATTCGCTTCTACACTCGAGCTCGGAGGGATGGGGCACTTTAAATTTTATTTTTTTTTTCTTATTTATTTTACCTTTTTTTTTTTTTTTTTTTTTTTTTTTTTACACTGCCCCTTTTAAAAAAAAAATTTAAATTTGATCACTTTTATTCCTATTTCGAGGAATGTAAACATCCCTTGTAATAGAAATAAGCAGGACAGGTCCTCTTTAATATGAGATCTGGGGTTAAAAAGACCTCAGATCTCACATCTACACCTAAAAGCAAAAAAATGTTTTTTCAGCAAGAAAACAAAATGGGCCCTTTAAGGCCGTTGGGCATATGACGTCGCTCTGGTCCTCCAAGGCCATAGAGTCGGGTGGGGGCCATCTTGCCCTCACTCGACTTCCTGCCTGCAACACAGAAGGAACAGATCTTTTTCCCGGGAAGCAGCATGGAAGGGGGGCACCTCTCCCGCCGCCCATAAAAGTGATCCCACTGCGAATCTGCCCCTGGGACCACTTTTATGTGAAAGAGGACTGCCAGCCCTGTATAAGCAGATCTTCACTGCATCTGAGCACCACAAATCAAAAACACTATTTAATTAATTTTTAATATTAAAAGTAACCCCCCCCCCCCCCCCCCTCATCCATCCATGTCTCCATACTTTGTTTTGGTGAGAAACCACTTTGCAAAACACCCCATAGCATTTCTGGCCGTGGCCATCTTGAGTAAGGACAAATGATTCCTGTAGCATTTACTTCTTGCCGTTAGTCCAAGTATGCATGCAGAAGAGTGTGCTGAGCTGTGAAAACCCCTTTTCCTGAAGACTCCTGGGATGTATGACATCATTTGCCCAGGCATGAAACCAGGTGTAAAAAAAAAAAAAGTTTTAAACAAGTAAATATGATATACTTTCCTATCTATTTACTAATACTAGCAGCATGAGGATTAAAAATAGTCAATGTTGATTGGAAGAGTGAAGTTCCACTTTAAAAAAGAAAACCCTTCCCAATGTATGCTGTTAGCAATAGCACTGCATAGAAGAGAAATGTCACAAGGCCTGAGAAAGAAAATTATTTCATCCCACAAGAAAGGTGAAGGCTACAAGATCAGCAAATCTTTATTTATCAGTGAAAATACTGTAAAAAAAGTGATACAAAAATTTAACAAAGCCGGAACTGCAACTATCTCACAGAGACGTCCAGGCAGTCCACGGACTTTAACATCTCGACAAGAGCATCTTTTAATGAGAAGGGTTGAAGAAAATCACCATGCAAGTTCACTGCAGTTAGCTAAAGAACCAGAAAGCCAAACTGGTGTGATTGTTTCCTGTGACACAATACGGCATACACTGCAGAGGAATAGCATGCATGGGTGTTGTCCACAAAGGAATCCACTTCTAAAGCTCATGCACAAAAAAGCCCACCTAGAATTTACCAGGCACACAAAGAGCTGGGGGGGGGGGGGCACACCCTGAACATGCATTTCTAAAGCTGGTGCAGCTATGAACCAAGCAACATGCATATGTACAGAGAATAGCTCACACATGCAAAAGAAATGACTATCAAATATAAAGGCAATCAATAAATAAAAATGGGGATTTAGTCCCACTATATGGCCATATCGTGCTCAAGCCACCACTACGTCAAAGTACCCCATTGTCAGTGGGTCCTACACTATCCATAAAAAGAAGGATGAATCCAGCCTCTCAAACCATTGGAGATACTTACTCCTTACTGGGAGAGATGTGCATCTGTACTATAAGGGACTCCTCCTATATCTGCTTGCTAGTGGACACTGATAGAGTACAGGTGTGGGAGGGTGGGTTGCTCAACCCCAGAAGTCTGATCAGACCGTATACATAACAAACAAAGAGCTGGGGGGGGGGCACACCCTGAACATGCATTTCTAAAGCTGGTGCAGCTATGAACCAAGCAACATGCATATTTACAGAGAATAGCGCACACATGCAAAAGAAATGACTATCAAATATAAAGGCAATCAATAAATAAAAATGGGGATTTAGTCCAACCATATGGTAGAATTTACCAGGGCCCATGTTAAAAAAGAAGACTACTGAGACTCTGTACTCTAGAGTGATGAGACCAAAATAAATGTTTTTGGAACTGATGGCTTCAAAACTGTATGGTGTTGCAAAGGTGAGGCATACAAATCAAAAAGCATGGTGCCTACAGTGAAACATGATGGTGGTAGTGTCCTTCTGTGGGGCTGCATGAGTGCTGCTGGTATCTGGGAGCTGCATTTCATGGTATCATGAATTCATATATGTACTGCTCTATATTAAAAGAGAAGATGCTACCATAACTCCATGCACTTTTCCATCCTGACAATGATCCAAAGCACATATCTAAGTCCTCTATTGCATTTCTGAAGAAGAACAGGGTGAAAGTGATGTAGTGACCAAGGATGTCTTCTGTTCTGAACCCAATCAGGGAACACCTATGAAGAATTCTGAAGAGAGGAGCATCACTCTCCATCCAGAATCCAGGCCCTAAAAGAGGTCATTCTTGAGGAATGGAAAAAGATGTTGCATTATGTCGCCAACCTGTTTATTCAATGCCTAGAAGACTTAATGCTGTCCTTACAAATCAAGGAGGTCATACAAAATACTAGCTGGAGTAGTTTTTGTTGTGGGGTGTATTCATTTTTGCATCAACTAATTTGAGTAAAACTGAAGATTTTGTGATCTAAGGTATATTATTAACCTTACTTTCATGTAATGAGCTAAACAAATGTTCTATAAAACTCAGTTATTTCAAAATTTTGGAAACTGTTCTTGTGTTCATTGAGATATTGATTAAAATCTTACTTTTCAAACGGGGTGTACTCATTTATGCTGAGAACTGTAAATTGTATGTAAAGCTAAAACATTTGTTTTAGCAGGTATAGATTAAAACCCATATAAAGTTTTTTACTTCGTTTTTTTTTTTTGCTGTATGTGCCTTTTTTCTTTGGTGATTTTTCTTAAAGAGTTGTCATAGGAGCAGGTGTTCTCATTGGATGATTTTCCCCCACCTCTTGCTGATGACAACATCTTTGGATTTTCCATCTTGGTGACATTTGTCACCAGGACAATTAGATGATGAATCTTTCCAATGGGGACACAGACAGCAATAAAACCTTGACAAAAGTTGTAATACTTCCTTAGGCTAGGTTCACATCTATGTATCTGCGGTTGATACATTTTTGCTACGCATTTTGTGGTTTTTCATTTACATTTTAGATGCATTTTGCAATTTTTGGGAGGTATTGATGTTGCTAGGAGAAGTTGTCTGTTGTCATGCAGGAAAAAAACACCAAACACACACGTCCATGCATTTTTTATGCAATTTTTTTGAAGTCTATGAAGCTAAAAATGCACTGCGCTGCGTGTTATAAAGTCACCGCGCCTTCCCAAAAAACGCATTGCAGAAAACTGCATGGATATGAATGGGGCCCATAGGAAATAATGTTAAATTAATTGTAGTGCATTTCTGTGGATCTACAAATGCACTAAAAACACATAGATGTGAACCTAGCCTTACTGTATCTAAAACTAAAAAAAATGCCTTTACATACATTTTGCTATGAGATAAATAGAAGCACTGCCATTGCCTCCCACCTTATAAATACGCTAGTTGCTTAATGATTAAGCACAAGATGTATGTGTGAAACGCGTCTACGAGACTTTATGCTGGTGTCTTTGGTGTCATCACTTGCAACTTTTTGGAAATAAAGGTATTTGAAACCTATTGGAATCCCTGGATGTGCGGCTAATTCTTTTCCTACAAGTGTTCCCACGGAGGCGGGCCGGGGCCAGCACTCTATTGGATATCCTATCTCCTGGCAATCACCACACAATATACACCTGGAGCAGTGTCTTTCTTTTCTTCAGTATCCTAGTGGCTTAACTGTCATGCTGACCCTTTGCCATCAATACTTTATGAGTTACTTAAGGTACCACACGCTTTGATTGTTTATTTAATCATATTGTTTCATTATTCTGATTGTATGTGCAAAAAAAAAATCTGTTTTAACATTTACCAACTAGAAACCTAATTTATTTCTGTCATGGTGTGATATTGTAACGCTCCTGCGTTTTTAGTATAGGCTGGATTTGCAGCTGCAAAATCTCCACTCAGTAGTCATGTAGAGATGTGTTGAATACCAGATCCAACTCTCCAGGACTCATCACCGTGGGCCTGTCAGCTTCAACATACAGATATATACACACTCAATGAGATGTTCCTGGAGTGATAGGATGTATATGATAGTATGAAGGTGATGTGCTGAAGGGACAGGTGTGAACAGTGACAAGGATGGTAATCACTCGATAGGTTTGTATAGGAGAGTTCAAGATGGTATTTAGGAATGCAGATAGGTTAGTATCGAGTATGCTAACAGGTGGTGAGGACAGCAGATGACAAATACAGGATAGACTAACCCAGTGCAAGGATAGATAGTAGTAGACAGGAGAGCAAGCAATCTATGCAGCAGTGCAGATGATAGATGGTAGTAGGCTCAAGAGCTAGCAATCTATGTAACAGTGCAGATGATGGGATAGTATGGATAGGTAGTAACAGTCCTTAATGTGCATAGGTAGATAGTGCAATAAGGTTTTGGAGGGTTCCCCTGCGGGGTACTTATCACTTGTAATGTTAGTAGTTTAGAGAGGTCCAGTAGATAAGGAATGATCTGGTAGCGAGATACAGGGATCAGTAGCGAGGTTCCGGTCTGCTCCAGGTAAAGGGAATAGCTGGAGGTTCCGATCGAGAGACAGGCTTGAAAGCATGTGGATAACAAGGCAGGTTGAACGAACAATGTGAGTGAGACCGCCGGCGGTTGAAATAGCCGCTCTGCGGCGCTCAGCAGTGACATCATCGTTCTTAAAGGTATATGCGTACCACCTGAAGAGAAAGGTGGGACGCATTACAGAGAAAGTGATGATTAAGGGTACCGGAGGTACCAGAATCTTACAGATATATTGAAAGATTTTTTTTTTCTAGCGTGTCATACAAATTGAAAACAATTCAAATTTGAATTAAACAAAAGAACAAACGTATGTTATCTCAGTAGGAAATATTGATATACTGCACATGACTAACAACTCAAGTTTTCTGCAAAAATCTATGAAATTTGATGTGTGTTCCCACAATACCCAGAACAAGCCTTCAGATATAAAGTTCTGCCTTGATTTGGTGTGTGCTTGTTAATACTCACAAGCCATGCTGGTTATGTTTTGGTTTCCTGCAATCCCCAATCAAATGAGCTTGCCAAAAGTGGTGCTCCCAGGAGCAATCCTAATGAAGGCAACAACCTGTGCTCAACCCCTTTGGAGTAATCTTATGCTTCCTCACCTACGTACTGTTCCAGACCCTCAGGTGTGGACTGGTATGGAGTTAGGATTTTAAGGGACATAATGCTTTTGGGCACGCTGTTATCTTATTCACCAATGTCTCAGAGGTTTTTTTGCCGGGCTGGATGTTGTTCCCATACGTCCAGTTACGCCATGCTGTCAAGTCCCAGTTCCCACAGTCGCCCTCCCTTCAAGTTGATCCCATTAAGGAACTATTGGCCCCTTTGTAATTTAGACAAACCTCTCTCAGCTCTCTATGGTGCCCTCCCATGTGTTAATTCACCTAAGAGAAAAACTGTGGAAGTACTGGAAGAGTGATATCTCCACTCGCTTGCTTGGAGCAGGGCCTAAACTAGCTGTTTCCTTTAGGGATAAACTAATTCAAGTGAAGTTCTTCCACCGGGTACATTATACTCCTTCCAGACTCCATACCGTAGAATGAGCCCAGATCGTGATCCCCTTTGTCCCAGTTGCAAACTTCAACCGGGATCTTATTTACATATGTTTTGGAAGTTCCCTTCTATTGTGTTATATTGGACTGCTGTTTTTAAGGGAATTAATCTTGGATTACAATTTGTCCCTTTCCCCACTCCACTTTCCCCCCTCCATCTTTAGCATTACTGGGGATTCAAGATGATAAACAACAATCTCACCATACTAAGCTATTAATATCTTACCTCCTTTACTATGCCAAAAAGAGATTCTGATGAAATGGTCAGCCTTAACGCAACCTGAAGTGTCTTTGTGATAGGCTATGGTAAATGTGGCCTTCCCTCTGTATAAGATAATGTACATGAATAGGGGCTGCCCCTGGAAATTTGATAAGGTATGGTCCCCTTTGACCCTGACATGAGGTGATCCATCTATGTTGTCCTAGCTGAGCGGAGGGTCTGATACAAGATGGGAAGGTCCTACTCTCTTGCCCTTTCCTCTTCCTTTCCTAGCTGTTTTGGTTCACCTGTTGCTCATCTTCCATCACCCCCCCCCCCCAACTTCTGCTCGCTCTTTTTCCCTCCCTCTCTCCCCCCTCCACCACATTGTTTTCTTAGGTGTATTCTTAGGTACTGTATATGAGAGCTCCCCTTCCCCCTAGCTCTTCCAGTACTTATCTGTGTATTTCACTTATGGTTTACTATGTATGCTCTGCCTTTATTTGCCTTTTCCTTAATGGGCTTGATTGCTGGACATACTGTACAGTAACTACTGCCTTGGTGTACATCTATTTGTCTAGTGTTGTGCTAGACCATGTTTTCGTGTTTTATTTATACTGTACTATTGCAGATTGTAATAAAGCAGCCCTGGTTTGTAAAAAAAAAAAAAAAACCCAGGCAACAACCTGGATCAATACCAGATTACCCACATTTGCCTATGGTATTGCTCCCCGCTCACTAACTGGAGTAACAGGTTATTTTGCCTCTCCCTTTCTAGCTAGTAAAATTCTGCAGTATTCTATTGGGACAGCATTTAGGGGAAGTGTTTTTTTTTATCCATTGGTAGTTCTACTGCTGGAGATGTGCCACCAAAGGCAGAATCACTTGTCTGACATTGTCCATACAAATCTTGCTAAAATCCTATTTTGTTCCTGTTGGCTCCCTTTTCCTCCACCTGTTTGTAAAACTAACTAGTGACTACCTGAATTTAACAGGGCATTGCCATCACACAGCCATTAAGCCCTGCAGAATGCTTCTAATTTAAGGGGAGATTTTGATAACTCCATATCAGTCACCTCAGGAACCAAATCTCAGCCCTGTTGAAGGGGCGGGGAGGGGGATTTGGATGGCCCCTGAAATACATTGGCTTTTATTTTTCTATTGGTTTTGACCCCATAGTCAAGAATATTAGGTTATATGGATTTTTGAACTGATAATTTGGTGCTCTGTTTCTTCTGCTCATGTAAATTCCTCATGTTGAGGTTTTTCCCACCTTTTCTGAGACAATCCCTCACTTTGTGATTTCTGAGCAGCCTAGATCCATCTGATAAGACATACTATGAACCTGTATTTGAAGAAAGCTGAGTATCAAGTCCAGCACCTCCATCCTATTTTGTTTTAATGATTTGGCTTGGTATCAGCCTTTTGTAATATCCATACAGCAGAGCTCAAGCTGGGTAAGGGGCTTACAAGGATTATACTGACAGGAGGAGAGAACAGAGTGACAGAGGTGAGCTCATCAGTCTGTTGCTTCTCCTTCACTGTCCAAACACAGTTTTGGGGTAGGGACAAAACCAAGTTGTATTACCTAATTTCATTAGGTAAATATATGGTTTTCAGACTAGATGTTATGTATAAATATTTGGAATTAATAGGCAGAAAGACAAACTTTCTTGGTAGATTTAACAGGTCTCAAATGTGTATTTCATCTGTGTATTTAACTGTTTTTCTTGATTTACCAATGTAAAATTACAGGTAAAAGTAAAAAAAAAAAAATAATCAAGTATTTTAAATGCATACTGGCAGCGTTTTTCCTTTCCACAAACAATGTTTTACTATATTACAAACATGCATAGCAGCTTGCAAAGTGGAGCAATAAATGTAGTCCTTATAGAAGATTTAAAACAAATTGGGGAACAAGGAGTGAGGCCACCTTATTATGTGTTCTCAGAATACAGCAGTGTTCACTCCAAAGAGAGATAATAAAGTGATTGTAAAAGCAGATTTTTTTTTTTTTACCTTACTGCATAGTATGCACCTTCTGCATGCAGTTTCCCCCCACAGACCCTCTAAATACATGCCTGTGCATGAGAGCCTAGGCTCTCCCTCCTCATTTTCTCAGATACAGCAGTGGGAGCCATTGGCTCCTGTCAATCAGAGCCAGTAACGAGGGATCAGGGGGCAGGGCCGAGCCCTGCTCTGTGTATCGGCTTGCTTTGGGGGAACTCGGTGGGGGGAGGAGCAAGGAGCACCGTCTGAGGACCCCAGAAGAGGAGGAACAGGGCTGCTCTGTGCAAAACCACAGAGCAGGCAGGTGTAACATGTTTTTTTTTTTTTTATTTAAAAAAATGAACCTTTACTATTACTTAAACCCCAACTCAGTAGATGTCAAATAAGCATGTAACCGTAATATACCATACGACACCCTACCCTTGTAGTTTAGAGAAAAGCAGACAACACTATCAATCAAAAACTAAGAATTCAATGGTGCAGCAAAGCTTTAATAATAAAATCATGATCAATAAATTCATTAATGACTCTACATCTATTTACCATATGAGGAGGACATCATCGATGTACCTCTTCTAGATGCAGAGTCATAAAGGTCATTTTACAAATTAACTCAACAGGAAAAAATGTCTTTTGATTTTAGTACCGATGAAGTGAATTTTTTGGACCTCACTGTATATGTGAAAGAGAATAGAAATCGGGTCCTTTTTCAAAAGCACAGATAGCAATAGCTAAATATTCTGACTACCAGCTGCCACCATCTGGCACATACCTGACTGTGGAGCCTAGGATGATGAGGGAGGCCTCTTGCACAATTCCCATCCAAGCACCCCTGGTAGTGAAAACAGGGACTGCTAGGGCAGCAGAAGGGCTCATTGCCAGGATGCTGGAGCAGTGAACTTGTACTTGGAAACACAGGGATTCACCTAATATCAATATGGAGTCAGTTCAAAAGCTGTGTTCAGCAGCAGCCAGGCAGATAGGTACAGGATCAAAATGAGGTTCAAGGTCGGGACGGGCAACATGTTGGAAGCAAGGTACTAACTCAGAAGCCAAAATTCTTATCAAAAGTCCAGGCCAGGGTTGATAACACAGTTGAGTAGCAGACATAACAGGCAATTAAATCCCAAAGAAAAGCAACAGATATAGCAGGGTCAGTAGCAAGATCAGCAGGTTTTCAGGAACACAGAACATAGGGATCAGAGCTGAAGACATTCCAGCAATGAGGCTAGGCAGACCCCAGGTTTAAACAGGCTACTGGGCTTCTGGTAGGAAATGAATTGCTAGGACATGAGATTATTATGAACAAGAAGCAGTTTTTGAGAAATGCATTTTTGAAAAAAAGGTTACAGTGGGGAAGAACTAGAGAACAAGATAAGGAAGTTAAATTGATAGAAACCGAGAAAGTATTACAAGATCACATTGATGAGGGAAGCTGCCAATGTGATTTATTGTCTGTATCAGTAATTTTTGTACACAATTGTATAATTTATGTGAAATGTGTGTTTAGAAAACATTGGCCTTTATAAGTGTCCAGTTTTAGCTTCAATCTTACCAGACAATCTGGCTATTTTGTTTAGGAAGGTCCATGTTCTGCATAGTATACATGCTGCCAGTGTGATAGATCACCTACAAGGGTGCAACTATTTGGAGAGTTAAAATACTTTTTTTTGTGTAAGAAATGAGCTAAATATACCACCATTAGGGAGGAGTGGCATAATAAAATATCCCTCTGGTTGTACCAATAGAGATTCAAGACTGATTTGCCTATATCATTCCAATTATGTTGTATCTTTAGCAATGCCTAAAATCCAAGTGGGATAAAGTTTATGGGGCTAGACAAAATGAATCCCCACTGGAGAGGATGTAATAAAAAAGAGACATTTCAGAGAGAGACTTGGTGAATTTATGAATTGAAAACATTTACTCCTCATGAATTGTACATAGAGTAAGATGCTATACATAGAGAAATATATCTATAAAAAATCTATATATAAAATAATACATTTTGTAATATATACTTCTGTTCTACAGCACTGTATATGCATTTGCAAATAGATATGGTTTTTATAATATAGATAAATGATGCTTAGCACTCTATTAATAATAAATAAGGTATTATGCACTTGGTTACACATAATGTGCCTTTCTTAATGTATTAAGTGCCCCAGATGTGGATGGATCACTTAAAATATGATACACTTTATAATGTATTGATGATTAGTGTTGAGCGAACACGGACTGTATTATTCGTGTTCGTACCGAATAATTGGATTTTTTTTACCCGAACACGGACACGGACACTTTACTGTATGTTCGGGTAAAAATCCGTGTTCGGTCGTTTTATTTCCGGGTTTTGCATGCTTTGGCGCTCTTTTCATGGCGGGCTTTCAACAGCCAATCAACAATCGTTTAACTGGTGTGCCTTAAGCCATCCCAGCCATGCCTGCAAATGTCTTAGTAGCTGTGATTGGCCGTCTGAAGCATGTGATCAAGTCTTTATAAGTTCGAGGCAGCCGCCGCAGCAGCGTCATTCTGCTGCTTAGCTAAGGGACAGAGCACACATCAATGTGCTGGCTGCTGATTAGGGAAAGATAGGCAGGAAAAAACCATTTGTGTCCGGATAGAATTGAGGGACAGGTCGGAGTGTTTAGGCAGGGCGAGTTGTAGGCATTTTAGGGATAGAGTCTGCTGAATTATAGGGTCAGTGTCTTCTACAAACTACAATCGATATTGCTGTGTGGGGGGTGGGGTGAATCTGCACTCAATCCTGATCTACGATCTCTTCTCAATCCTGTTAGGGACAGAGTCTGCTGAATTTTAGGGAAACTGTGTTCTACAAACTACAATCGATATTGCTATGTGGTGTGGGATTGGAGATAGGCAGGTGTCAGTGATCCACATCCATTTTTCTGTGTGTGAGCTGCAGTGAACACAATCTTTTTGGGCTGCAGTGAACACAATCTTTTTGGGCTGCAGTGAACACAATCTTTTTGGGGTGCAGTGAACAAAATCTTTTTGGGGTGCAGTGAACACAATCCTTTTTGGTGTGCAGTGAACACAATCTTTGTGGGGTGCAGTGAACAAAATCCTTTGTGGGGTGCAGTGAACACAATCTTTTTGGGGTGCAGTGAACAAAATCCTTTTTGGGGTGCAGTGAACAACATCCTTTTTGGGGTGCAGTGAACACAATCTTTTTGGGGTGCAGTGAACAAAATCCTTTGTGGGGTGCAGTGAACACAATCTTTTTGGGGTGCAGTGAACACAATCTTTTTGGGGTGGAGTGAACAACATCCTTTTTGGGGTGCAGTGAACAAAATCCTTTTTGGGGTGCAGTGAACAAAATCATTTTTGGGGTGCAGTGAACACAATCTTTTTGGGGTGCAGTGAACACAATCTTTGTGGGGTGCAGTGAACACAATCTTTTTGGGGTGGAGTGAACAACATCCTTTTTGGGGTGCAGTGAACAACATCCTTTTTGGGGTGCAGTGAACACAATCTTTTTGGGGTGCAGTGAACACAATCTTTGTGGGGTACAGTGAACAGAATCTTTGTGGGGTGCAGTGAACACAATCTTTGGGGGGTACAGTGAACACAATCTTTTTGGGGTGCAGTGAACACAATCTTTGTGGGGTGCAGTGAACACAATCTTTTTGGGGTGGAGTGAACAAAATCATTTTTGGGGTGGAGTGAACAAAATCATTTTTGGGGTGCAGTGAACAACATCCTTTTTGGGGTGCAGTGATCAAAATCCTTTTTGGGGTGCAGTGAACACAATCTTTTTGGGGTGCAGTGAACAAAATCCTTTGTGGGGTGCAGTGAACAGAATCTTTGTGGGGTGCAGTGAACACAATCTTTGGGGGGGTACAGTGAACACAATCTTTTTGGGGTGCAGTGAACACAATCTTTGTGGGGTACAGTGAACAGAATCTTTGTGGGGTGCAGTGAACACAATCTTTGGGGGGTACAGTGAACACAATCTTTTTGGGGTGCAGTGAACACAATCTTTGGGGGGTACAGTGAACACAATCTTTTTGGGGTGCAGTGAACACAATCTTTGTGGGGTGCAGTGAACACAATCTTTGGGGGGGTACAGTGAACACAATCTTTTTGGGGTGCAGTGAACAACATCCTTTTAGGGTGCAGTGAACACAATCTTTGTGGGGTGCAGTGAACAACATCCTTTTAGGGTGCAGTGAACACAATCTTTGTGGGGTACAGTGAACAGAATCTTTGTGGGGTGCAGTGAACACAATCTTGGGGGGGTACAGTGAACACAATCTTTGTGAGGTGCAGTGAACACAATCTTTGTGGGGTGCAGTGAACACAATCATTGTGGGGTGCAGTGAACTCAATCTTTGTGGGGTACAGTGAACACAATCTCATACTTCTGAAGATTTGAGGGTGCTGCCTGTTCCATACTCCCCCTACTCCTCATCTAGCCTTTTAGGGGTACAAACAATAGTAATTGGGGCCTAGTGTGGTTGTGTACGTGTGATATACATACACTTTTTTTGGATCATATTTTCTATTCCGCTATTTAATCAAAAACCTTTGGGGATCAGTTAAATTGGGGGATAGTCTGTGTTGGTACGTGTGAGAGAGATCCACCTTTCCAAGTTGTTGGGGTTCATCTCATACTTCTGAAGGTTTGAGGGTGCTGCCTGTTCCATACTCCCCCTACTCCTAGCCTTTTAGGGGTACAAACAATAGTAATTGGGGCCTAGTGTGGTTGTGTACGTGTGATATACATACACTTTTTTTGGATCATATTTTCTATTCCGCTATTTAATCAAAAACCTTTGGGGATCAGTTAAATTGGGGGATAGTCTGTGTTGGTACGTGTGAGAGAGATCCACCTTTCCAAGTTGTTGGGGTTCATTTCATACTTCTGAAGGTTTGAGGGTGCTGCCTGTTCCATACCCCCCCTACTCCTCATCTAGCCTTTTAGGGGTACAAACAATAGTAATTGGGGCCTAGTGTGGTTGTGTACGTGTGATATACATACACTTTTTTTGGATCATATTTTCTATTCCGCTATTTAATCAAAAACCTTTGGGGATCAGTTAAATTGGGGGATAGTCTGTGTTGGTACGTGTGAGAGAGATCCACCTTTCCAAGTTGTTGGGGTTCATCTCATACTTCTGAAGGTTTGAGGGTGCTGCCTGTTCCATACTCCCCCTACTCCTCATCTAGCCTTTTAGGGGTACAAACAATAGTAATTGGGGCCCAGTGTGGTTGTGTACGTGTGATATACATACACTTTTTTTGGATCATATTTTCTATTCCGCTATTTAATCAAAAACCTTTGGGGATCAGTTAAATTGGGGGATAGTCTGTGTTGGTACGTGTGAGAGAGATCCACCTTTCCAAGTTGTTGGGGTTCATCTCATACTTCTGAAGGTTTGAGGGTGCTGCCTGTTCCATACCCCCCCTACTCCTCATCTAGCCTTTTAGGGGTACAAACAATAGTAATTGGGGCCTAGTGTGGTTGTGTACGTGTGATATACATACACTTTTTTTGGATCATATTTTCTATTCCGCTATTTAATCAAAAACCTTTGGGGATCAGTTAAATTGGGGGATAGTCTGTGTTGGTACGTGTGAGAGAGATCCACCTTTCCAAGTTGTTGGGGTTCATCTCATACTTCTGAAGGTTTGAGGGTGCTGCCTGTTCCATACCCCCCCTACTCCTCATCTAGCCTTTTAGGGGTACAAACAATAGTAATTGGGGCCTAGTGTGGTTGTGTACGTGTGATATACATACACTTTTTTTGGATCATATTTTCTATTCCGCTATTTAATCAAAAACCTTTGGGGATCAGTTAAATTGGGGGATAGTCTGTGTTGGTACGTGTGAGAGAGATCCACCTTTCCAAGTTTTTGGGGTTCATCTCATACTTCTGAAGATTTGAGGGTGCTGCCTGTTCCATACCCCCCCTACTCCTCATCTAGCCTTTTAGGGGTACAAACAATAGTAATTGGGGCCTAGTGTGGTTGTGTACGTGTGATATACATACACTTTTTTTGGATCATATTTTCTATTCCGCTATTTAATCAAAAACCTTTGGGGATCAGTTAAATTGGGGGATAGTCTGTGTTGGTACGTGTGAGAGAGATCCACCTTTCCAAGTTGTTGGGGTTCATCTCATACTTCTGAAGGTTTGAGGGTGCTGCCTGTTCCATACCCCCCCTACTCCTCATCTAGCCTTTTAGGGGTACAAACAATAGTAATTGGGGCCTAGTGTGGTTGTGTACGTGTGATATACATACACTTTTTTTGGATCATATTTTCTATTCCGCTATTTAATCAAAAACCTTTGGGGATCAGTTAAATTGGGGGATAGTCTGTGTTGGTACGTGTGAGAGAGATCCACCTTTCCAAGTTGTTGGGGTTCATCTCATACTTCTGAAGGTTTGAGGGTGCTGCCTGTTCCATACCCCCCCTACTCCTCATCTAGCCTTTTAGGGGTACAAACAATAGTAATTGGGGCCTAGTGTGGTTGTGTACGTGTGATATACATACACTTTTTTTGGATCATATTTTCTATTCCGCTATTTAATCAAAAACCTTTGGGGATCAGTTAAATTGGGGGATAGTCTGTGTTGGTACGTGTGAGAGAGATCCACCTTTCCAAGTTGTTGGGGTTCATCTCATACTTCTGAAGGTTTGAGGGTGCTGCCTGTTCCATACCCCCCCTACTCCTCATCTAGCCTTTTAGGGGTACAAACAATAGTAATTGGGGCCTAGTGTGGTTGTGTACGTGTGATATACATACACTTTTTTTGGATCATATTTTCTATTCCGCTATTTAATCAAAAACCTTTGGGGATCAGTTAAATTGGGGGATAGTCTGTGTTGGTACGTGTGAGAGAGATCCACCTTTCCAAGTTTTTGGGGTTCATCTCATACTTCTGAAGATTTGAGGGTGCTGCCTGTTCCATACCCCCCCTACTCCTCATCTAGCCTTTTAGGGGTACAAACAATAGTAATTGGGGCCTAGTGTGGTTGTGTACGTGTGATATACATACACTTTTTTTGGATCATATTTTCTATTCCGCTATTTAATCAAAAACCTTTGGGGATCAGTTAAATTGGGGGATAGTCTGTGTTGGTACGTGTGAGAGAGATCCACCTTTCCAAGTTGTTGGGGTTCATCTCATACTTCTGAAGGTTTGAGGGTGCTGCCTGTTCCATACCCCCCCTACTCCTCATCTAGCCTTTTAGGGGTACAAACAATAGTAATTGGGGCCTAGTGTGGTTGTGTACGTGTGATATACATACACTTTTTTTGGATCATATTTTCTATTCCGCTATTTAATCAAAAACCTTTGGGGATCAGTTAAATTGGGGGATAGTCTGTGTTGGTACGTGTGAGAGAGATCCACCTTTCCAAGTTGTTGGGGTTCATCTCATACTTCTGAAGGTTTGAGGGTGCTGCCTGTTCCATACCCCCCCTACTCCTCATCTAGCCTTTTAGGGGTACAAACAATAGTAATTGGGGCCTAGTGTGGTTGTGTACGTGTGATATACATACACTTTTTTTGGATCATATTTTCTATTCCGCTATTTAATCAAAAACCTTTGGGGATCAGTTAAATTGGGGGATAGTCTGTGTTGGTACGTGTGAGAGAGATCCACCTTTCCAAGTTTTTGGGGTTCATCTCATACTTCTGAAGATTTGAGGGTGCTGCCTGTTCCATACCCCCCCTACTCCTCATCTAGCCTTTTAGGGGTACAAACAATAGTAATTGGGGCCTAGTGTGGTTGTGTACGTGTGATATACATACACTTTTTTTGGATCATATTTTCTATTCCGCTATTTAATCAAAAACCTTTGGGGATCAGTTAAATTGGGGGATAGTCTGTGTTGGTACGTGTGAGAGAGATCCACCTTTCCAAGTTGTTGGGGTTCATCTCATACTTCTGAAGGTTTGAGGGTGCTGCCTGTTCCATACTCCCCCTACTCCTAGCCTTTTAGGGGTACAAACAATAGTAATTGGGGCCTAGTGTGGTTGTGTACGTGTGATATACATACACTTTTTTTGGATCATATTTTCTATTCCGCTATTTAATCAAAAACCTTTGGGGATCAGTTAAATTGGGGGATAGTCTGTGTTGGTACGTGTGAGAGAGATCCACCTTTCCAAGTTGTTGGGGTTCATCTCATACTTCTGAAGGTTTGAGGGTGCTGCCTGTTCCATACTCCCCCTACTCCTCATCTAGCCTTTTAGGGGTACAAACAATAGTAATTGGGGCCCAGTGTGGTTGTGTACGTGTGATATACATACACTTTTTTTGGATCATATTTTCTATTCCGCTATTTAATCAAAAACCTTTGGGGATCAGTTAAATTGGGGGATAGTCTGTGTTGGTACGTGTGAGAGAGATCCACCTTTCCAAGTTGTTGGGGTTCATCTCATACTTCTGAAGGTTTGAGGGTGCTGCCTGTTCCATACTCCCCCTACTCCTCATCTAGCCTTTTAGGGGTACAAACAATAGTAATTGGGGCCCAGTGTGGTTGTGTACGTGTGATATACGTACACTTTTTTTGGATCATATTTTCTATTCCGCTATTTAATCAAAAACCTTTGGGGATCAGTTAAATTGGGGGATAGTCTGTGTTGGTACGTGTGAGAGAGATCCACCTTTCCAAGTTGTTGGGGTTCATCTCATACTTCTGAAGGTTTGAGGGTGCTGCCTGTTCCATACCCCCCCTACTCCTCATCTAGCCTTTTAGGGGTACAAACAATAGTAATTGGGGCCTAGTGTGGTTGTGTACGTGTGATATACATACACTTTTTTTGGATCATATTTTCTATTCCGCTATTTAATCAAAAACCTTTGGGGATCAGTTAAATTGGGGGATAGTCTGTGTTGGTACGTGTGAGAGAGATCCACCTTTCCAAGTTGTTGGGGTTCATCTCATACTTCTGAAGGTTTGAGGGTGCTGCCTGTTCCATACCCCCCCTACTCCTCATCTAGCCTTTTAGGGGTACAAACAATAGTAATTGGGGCCTAGTGTGGTTGTGTACGTGTGATATACATACACTTTTTTTGGATCATATTTTCTATTCCGCTATTTAATCAAAAACCTTTGGGGATCAGTTAAATTGGGGGATAGTCTGTGTTGGTACGTGTGAGAGAGATCCACCTTTCCAAGTTTTTGGGGTTCATCTCATACTTCTGAAGATTTGAGGGTGCTGCCTGTTCCATACCCCCCCTACTCCTCATCTAGCCTTTTAGGGGTACAAACAATAGTAATTGGGGCCTAGTGTGGTTGTGTACGTGTGATATACATACACTTTTTTTGGATCATATTTTCTATTCCGCTATTTAATCAAAAACCTTTGGGGATCAGTTAAATTGGGGGATAGTCTGTGTTGGTACGTGTGAGAGAGATCCACCTTTCCAAGTTGTTGGGGTTCATCTCATACTTCTGAAGGTTTGAGGGTGCTGCCTGTTCCATACCCCCCCTACTCCTCATCTAGCCTTTTAGGGGTACAAACAATAGTAATTGGGGCCTAGTGTGGTTGTGTACGTGTGATATACATACACTTTTTTTGGATCATATTTTCTATTCCGCTATTTAATCAAAAACCTTTGGGGATCAGTTAAATTGGGGGATAGTCTGTGTTGGTACGTGTGAGAGAGATCCACCTTTCCAAGTTTTTGGGGTTCATCTCATACTTCTGAAGATTTGAGGGTGCTGCCTGTTCCATACCCCCCCTACTCCTCATCTAGCCTTTTAGGGGTACAAACAATAGTAATTGGGGCCTAGTGTGGTTGTGTACGTGTGATATACATACACTTTTTTTGGATCATATTTTCTATTCCGCTATTTAGTCAAAAACCTTTGGGGATCAGTTAAATTGGGGGATAGTCTGTGTTGGTACGTGTGAGAGAGATCCACCTTTCCAAGTTGTTGGGGTTCATCTCATACTTCTGAAGGTTTGAGGGTGCTGCCTGTTCCATACTCCCCCTACTCCTAGCCTTTTAGGGGTACAAACAATAGTAATTGGGGCCTAGTGTGGTTGTGTACGTGTGATATACATACACTTTTTTTGGATCATATTTTCTATTCCGCTATTTAATCAAAAACCTTTGGGGATCAGTTAAATTGGGGGATAGTCTGTGTTGGTACGTGTGAGAGAGATCCACCTTTCCAAGTTGTTGGGGTTCATCTCATACTTCTGAAGGTTTGAGGGTGCTGCCTGTTCCATACCCCCCCTACTCCTCATCTAGCCTTTTAGGGGTACAAACAATAGTAATTGGGGCCTAGTGTGGTTGTGTACGTGTGATATACATACACTTTTTTTGGATCATA
Source organism: Pelophylax lessonae (assembly GCF_965119305.1). Classification (NCBI taxonomy): domain Eukaryota; kingdom Metazoa; phylum Chordata; class Amphibia; order Anura; family Ranidae; genus Pelophylax; species Pelophylax lessonae. The sequence continues at coordinate 470,536,227 of NC_138772.1, forward strand.
TTTTCTATTCCGCTATTTAATCAAAAACCTTTGGGGATCAGTTAAATTGGGGGATAGTCTGTGTTGGTACGTGTGAGAGAGATCCACCTTTCCAAGTTGTTGGGGTTCATCTCATACTTCTGAAGGTTTGAGGGTGCTGCCTGTTCCATACTCCCCCTACTCCTCATCTAGCCTTTTAGGGGTACAAACAATAGTAATTGGGGCCCAGTGTGGTTGTGTACGTGTGATATACATACACTTTTTTTGGATCATATTTTCTATTCCGCTATTTAATCAAAAACCTTTGGGGATCAGTTAAATTGGGGGATAGTCTGTGTTGGTACGTGTGAGAGAGATTCACCTTTCCAAGTTGTTGGGGTTCATCTCATACTTCTGAAGGTTTGAGGGTGCTGCCTGTTCCATACTCCCCCTACTCCTCATCTAGCCTTTTAGGGGTACAAACAATAGTAATTGGGGCCCAGTGTGGTTGTGTACGTGTGATATACATACACTTTTTTTGGATCATATTTTCTATTCCGCTATTTAATCAAAAACCTTTGGGGATCAGTTAAATTGGGGGATAGTCTGTGTTGGTACGTGTGAGAGAGATCCACCTTTCCAAGTTGTTGGGGTTCATCTCATACTTCTGAAGGTTTGAGGGTGCTGCCTGTTCCATACCCCCCCTACTCCTCATCTAGCCTTTTAGGGGTACAAACAATAGTAATTGGGGCCTAGTGTGGTTGTGTACGTGTGATATACATACACTTTTTTTGGATCATATTTTCTATTCCGCTATTTAATCAAAAACCTTTGGGGATCAGTTAAATTGGGGGATAGTCTGTGTTGGTACGTGTGAGAGAGATCCACCTTTCCAAGTTGTTGGGGTTCATCTCATACTTCTGAAGGTTTGAGGGTGCTGCCTGTTCCATACCCCCCCTACTCCTCATCTAGCCTTTTAGGGGTACAAACAATAGTAATTGGGGCCTAGTGTGGTTGTGTACGTGTGATATACATACACTTTTTTTGGATCATATTTTCTATTCCGCTATTTAATCAAAAACCTTTGGGGATCAGTTAAATTGGGGGATAGTCTGTGTTGGTACGTGTGAGAGAGATCCACCTTTCCAAGTTTTTGGGGTTCATCTCATACTTCTGAAGATTTGAGGGTGCTGCCTGTTCCATACCCCCCCTACTCCTCATCTAGCCTTTTAGGGGTACAAACAATAGTAATTGGGGCCTAGTGTGGTTGTGTACGTGTGATATACATACACTTTTTTTGGATCATATTTTCTATTCCGCTATTTAATCAAAAACCTTTGGGGATCAGTTAAATTGGGGGATAGTCTGTGTTGGTACGTGTGAGAGATCCACCTTTCCAAGTTGTTGGGGTTCATCTCATACTTCTGAAGGTTTGAGGGTGCTGCCTGTTCCATACCCCCCCTACTCCTCATCTAGCCTTTTAGGGGTACAAACAATAGTAATTGGGGCCTAGTGTGGTTGTGTACGTGTGATATACATACACTTTTTTTGGATCATATTTTCTATTCCGCTATTTAATCAAAAACCTTTGGGGATCAGTTAAATTGGGGGATAGTCTGTGTTGGTACGTGTGAGAGAGATCCACCTTTCCAAGTTTTTGGGGTTCATCTCATACTTCTGAAGATTTGAGGGTGCTGCCTGTTCCATACCCCCCCTACTCCTCATCTAGCCTTTTAGGGGTACAAACAATAGTAATTGGGGCCTAGTGTGGTTGTGTACGTGTGATATACATACACTTTTTTTGGATCATATTTTCTATTCCGCTATTTAATCAAAAACCTTTGGGGATCAGTTAAATTGGGGGATAGTCTGTGTTGGTACGTGTGAGAGAGATCCACCTTTCCAAGTTGTTGGGGTTCATCTCATACTTCTGAAGGTTTGAGGGTGCTGCCTGTTCCATACTCCCCCTACTCCTAGCCTTTTAGGGGTACAAACAATAGTAATTGGGGCCTAGTGTGGTTGTGTACGTGTGATATACATACACTTTTTTTGGATCATATTTTCTATTCCGCTATTTAATCAAAAACCTTTGGGGATCAGTTAAATTGGGGGATAGTCTGTGTTGGTACGTGTGAGAGAGATCCACCTTTCCAAGTTGTTGGGGTTCATCTCATACTTCTGAAGGTTTGAGGGTGCTGCCTGTTCCATACTCCCCCTACTCCTAGCCTTTTAGGGGTACAAACAATAGTAATTGGGGCCTAGTGTGGTTGTGTACGTGTGATATACATACACTTTTTTTGGATCATATTTTCTATTCCGCTATTTAATCAAAAACCTTTGGGGATCAGTTAAATTGGGGGATAGTCTGTGTTGGTACGTGTGAGAGAGATCCACCTTTCCAAGTTGTTGGGGTTCATCTCATACTTCTGAAGGTTTGAGGGTGCTGCCTGTTCCATACCCCCCCTACTCCTCATCTAGCCTTTTAGGGGTACAAACAATAGTAATTGGGGCCTAGTGTGGTTGTGTACGTGTGATATACATACACTTTTTTTGGATCATATTTTCTATTCCGCTATTTAATCAAAAACCTTTGGGGATCAGTTAAATTGGGGGATAGTCTGTGTTGGTACGTGTGAGAGAGATCCACCTTTCCAAGTTGTTGGGGTTCATCTCATACTTCTGAAGGTTTGAGGGTGCTGCCTGTTCCATACTCCCCCTACTCCTCATCTAGCCTTTTAGGGGTACAAACAATAGTAATTGGGGCCCAGTGTGGTTGTGTACGTGTGATATACATACACTTTTTTTGGATCATATTTTCTATTCCGCTATTTAATCAAAAACCTTTGGGGATCAGTTAAATTGGGGGATAGTCTGTGTTGGTACGTGTGAGAGAGATCCACCTTTCCAAGTTGTTGGGGTTCATCTCATACTTCTGAAGGTTTGAGGGTGCTGCCTGTTCCATACCCCCCCTACTCCTCATCTAGCCTTTTAGGGGTACAAACAATAGTAATTGGGGCCTAGTGTGGTTGTGTACGTGTGATATACATACACTTTTTTTGGATCATATTTTCTATTCCGCTATTTAATCAAAAACCTTTGGGGATCAGTTAAATTGGGGGATAGTCTGTGTTGGTACGTGTGAGAGAGATCCACCTTTCCAAGTTTTTGGGGTTCATCTCATACTTCTGAAGATTTGAGGGTGCTGCCTGTTCCATACTCCTCCTCCTACTGCTCAACCATCCTTTTAGGGGTACAAACAATAGTAGTTGGGGGCTAGTGTGGTGGTGTACGTGCGAGATACATACACTTTCTTTTTGATCATATTTTCTATTCCGCTATTCAATTAAAACCTTTGGGGATCAATTCAATTGCGAGATAGTCTGTGTCGGTACGTGTGAGATCCACCTTTCCAAGTTTTTGGGGTTCATCTCATACTTCTGAAGATTTGAGGGTGCTGCCTGTTCCATACTCCTCCTCCTACTCCTCATCCATCCTTTTAGGGGTACAAACAATAGTAATTGGGGCCTAGTGTGGTTGTGTACGTGCGAGATACATACACTTTTTTTGATCATATTTCCTATTCCGCTATTCAATAAAAACCTTTGAGGATCAATTGAATTGCGGGATAGTCTGTGTCGGTACGTGTGAGATCCACCTTTCCAAGTTTTTGGGGTTCATCTCATACTTCTGAAGATTTGAGGGTGCTGTCTGTTCCATACTCCTCCTACTCCTCATCCATCCTTTTAGGGGTAGAAACAATAGTAATTGGGGCCTAGTGTGGTTTTGTACGTGCGAGATACATACACTTTTTTGGATCATATTTCCTATTCCGCTATTCAATAAAAACCTTTCTAGGGCAAGATCTTAAATTACAGAAATATGAGGAGACCGTCAAATAAGGGCCGTGGCCTGGGTCGTGGTGCTGCTGGTAGAGCTCCTGTTGCAAGGAGAGGACGTGGTCGATCTGTGCCAGCTACACGCACAAGTGAAACACCTTCCTCAAGTGTGAGTAGGCGACAGAACCTGCATCAGTATTTGGTAGGGCATCAAACGCCCCTAGAAGTTATGAGGCCAGAACAAGTTGAGGCGATAGTAGATTGGTTTGCTGCTGACAGTGCCTCCAGTTCCTTCACATTGTCTCCCACCCAGTCTACTGCAGAAAGGTCAGAGTTGGCACCTGCAGCCAATGTCCAACCGTCTTTCACCTCACCCCCTTGCAAATCAGGCCAGCAGTCTGAGCCCCAAGCCGTACAGCAGTCTCTTATTCTTTTTGAGGACTCTGTCAGCAGGGTTTCCCAGGGCCATCCACCTAGCCCTGCCCCAGAAGTGGAAGAGATTGAGTGCAGCGATGCCCAACCACTTATTTCTCAAGATGAGTACATGCAAGGATCATCGCAGCACGTCTCCGATGATGACGAAACGCAGGTGCCAACTGCTGCGGCGTTCAGCATTGTGGAGACCGACAAGGAGGGCAGGGGTGAAGACTGGGTGGAAGATGATGTGGAGGACGATGAGGTCCTCGACCCCACATGGAATGAACGTCATGCAGGTGACCTGAGTAGTTTGGAGGAAGAGGCGGTGGTCGCACAGAGCCACCAGCACAGCAGAAGAGGGAGCAGGGTGCAGAAGCGGAGCGGCCGTGCCCTAGACACTACGCCCGCTACTGCCCAACGCAGCAAGGGAACGAGAGCACCAAAGTCAGCTCAAAGGAGTTCTCTAGCGTGGAAGTTCTTTAGAAAATGTGCTGATGACAGGACACGAGTGGTTTGCACCCTGTGCAATCAGAGCTTGAAGCGAGGCATAAACCTTCTCAACCTGAGCACAACCTGCATGATCAGGCATCTAAGTGCAAAGCACGAGCTGCAGTGGAGTACACACCTTCAAAACCAAGAAACGTCTCTGGCTCATCCTGCTTCCTCTTCTGCTGCAGTCTCGGCCGCTCCAGCCACATCTGTAGTGATACCGTCACCTGCCACCCCGCAAACAGACGATCTGTCAGCAACACCACCACCTGGGTCACCAACAACCATCTCCACAATGTCCCGTGGAAGCGTTCAGCTTTCCATCTCCCAAACACTTGAGAGGAAGAGGAAGTACCCCCCTACCCACCCGCGATCCCTGGCCCTGAATGCCAGCATTTCAAAATTATTGGCCTTTGAAATGCTGTCATTCCGTCTGGTGGAGACGCACAGTTTTAAAAACCTTATGTCGGTGGCTGTCCCACAGTACGTCGTGCCCAGCCGCCACTACTTTTCCAGGCAAGCCATCCCTTCCCTGCACAACCAAGTGGGGGAAAATATCAGGTGTGCACTGCGCAACGCCATCTGTGCCAAGGTCCACCTAACTACGGATACGTGGACCAGTAAGCACGGTCAGGGGCGTTATATCTCCCTAACGGCACACTGGGTAAATGCAGTGGCGGATGGGCCTGAGGCGGATAGCAATTTGGCGCATGTCCTTCCACCACCGAGGATTGCAGGGCGCTTCAGTTTGCCTCCTGTTCCTAACTCCTCCTACTCCGCTTCCTCATCCTCTACCGCCTCCTCATCCGGACAGCGTAACACCTTCACCACCAACTTCAGCACGGCCAGGGGTAAACGACAGCAGGCAGTTTTACAACTTGCCTGTTTGGGGGACAAACCACACACCGCGCAGGAGTTGTGGAGGAGCATGGAACAGCAGACAAATGAGTGGTTGCTGCCAGCGAGCCTCAAGCCCGGCCTGGTGGTGTGCGATAACGGGCGAAATCTCATAGCAGCTCTGGGCCTAGCCGGTTTGACGCACATCCCTTGCCTGGCGCATGTGCTGAATTTGGTGGTGCAGAGGTTCCTTAAAAACTACCCCGATATGTCAGAGCTGCTGCAGAAAGTGCGGGCCGTTTGTGCGCACTTTCGGCGTTCTCACCCTGCTGCTGCTCGCCTGGCAGCGCTGCAGCGTAACTTCGGCCTTCCCGCTCACCGCCTCATATGTGACGTGCCCACAAGGTGGAACTCCACCTTGCACATGCTGGAAAGACTGTGCGAGCAGCAGCAGGCCATAGTGGAGTTTCAGCTGCAGCACGCACGCGTGAGTCGCTCTGCGGAACAGCACCACTTCACCACCAATAACTGGGCCTCCATGCGAGACCTGTGTGCCTTGTTGCGCTGTTTTGAGTACTCCACCAACATGGCCAGTGGCAATGACGCCGTTCTCAGCTTAACTATCCCACTTCTATGCCTCCTTGAAAAAACAATTCGGGCGATGATGGAAGAGGATGTGGCACAGGATGAGGAGGAGGAGGAGGATGAAGAGGTAACATTTCCAAGGCTTTCAGGGCAGTCATTCGCAAGGGGCTCCGAGGGTGGGTTCCTGCACACACAAACGCCAGGGACGCAATTGTCCAGCAGGGGCACAGTTCTGGAGGATGAGGAGGATGAGGAGGAGGAGGAGCTGGAGGAGGAGATGGAACCATGTTCACAGCAGGGTGGCACCCAGGCCAGCTCATGGCCATCACTGGTGCGTGGCTGGGGGGATACAGAGGACACGGACGATACACCTCCCACAGAGGACAGCCTTTCGTTGCCTCTGGGCAGCCTGGCACACATGAGCGATTACATGCTGCAGTGTCTCCACAACAACCGCCGAGTTGCCCACATTCTAACTTGTGCTGATTACTGGGTGGCCACGCTGCTGGATCCCCGTTACAAGGACAACGTACCGTCCTTAATTCACTCACTGGAGCGCGATCGCAAGATGCGCGAGTACAAGCGCACGCTGGTAGACGCCATGCTGCTGGCATTCCCATCTGACAGCGGGGCCACAGTGGAAGCACAAGGCAGAGGAGGAGGAGGAGGAGGTCGCCAACGCAACCAGGGCACCGCCAGCACCTCAGAAGGCAGGGTTAGCATGGCCGAAATGTGGAAAAGCTTTGTCAGCACGCCACAACAAACAGCAGCACCAGCAGCTCAGATGGAACGTCTTAGCAGGAGGCAGCATTTTACCAACATGGTGGAGCAGTATGTGTGCACACGCCTACATGTAGTGAATGACGGGTCTGCCCCCTTCAACTTCTGGGTCTCCAAATTGGGCACATGGCCTGAGCTTGCCCTTTACGCCTTGGAGGTGCTGGCGTGCCCTGCAGCCAGTGTATTATCTGAACGGGTATTTAGCACGGCTGGGGGCGTTATAACAGACAAGCGCAGCCGCCTGTCCAGAGACAATGTGGACAAGCTCACGTTCATTAAAATGAACCAGGCATGGATCCCACGGGACTTTTCCGTACCTTATGCAGAATAGCAATGGATACCGACCTTACCCACCCATTGTTCCATTTTTGCTCTTTCTCACTCTTTTGGGGTGTACCCTCATTTAAAATTTTTGAAAAGAAGCAGTGTTGGCTACCTCGTCCTCCTCCTCAGGGCCAGATTAATGTAGGGGCTATTGGAGCTGCAGCTCCAGGCCCCTACCTTTTATATAGGCCCCGGGTTGGCCATATTCACTGTTACCGCTCTTCTGTCACTTGTAAACACAGAAGTCTGGCTTCTATGCTCGCTTCCCCAGGCAGCACCCTCAGAACCTCCCCACACAGCGTGAAGGCCGGACAAGGAGGGACAGTTGGCGATGCATGGATGTGTTTATGGGCTTCAGAGACAGCATCCCATGTTGAATTAGGCATGCATGGCTGCACCCTTCCTCCTCTGGGTGCATGGCAAGGCACGGCCCTTAAGGCCCTTCAAAATCCTCAGCACCAAGCCCATGATGCTGTTAATCCGGCCCTGGTCCTCCTCCACCGCCGCTTCCACCTACACCGCCCATAGGTGTGCGCAGCCTATTGCATTAAGGTGTGCACCCCAAAGTTGAAATACACATGCATGTGTTTGCCAGCAGGGAGAGTAATGTATCGGGGCCATGTACCTGTAGGCAAGGAGAAATAGAGCAGAGCAGGTCCCAGGGAGATCTTTCCCATCTCCTCACTGGCAATGCTATGTGCCCTAGGTGATTAGGGTGTGCCCAGGCACACCCAGCACACCCTGTGCGCACGCCTATGTCACCGCCACATCCACCACCACCTCAACCTCCCTCCTACTCCATATGGGCCTCGTCCTTCAGAGATGAAGAAGAACATTGTTTTATTTTTCTGTTTTTTTTTGTTGTTTTAAGTTATTTCCCTATCCACATTTGTTTGCAGAGCACTTGCCATGCTCTTAATTACGTTTTGCTGCCATTTGCAGCACTCTAGCCCTTTCCTTTGGTGTTTTAGAGCCATTTTAGTGCCTTAAAGTTCGGGTCCCCATTGACTTCAATGGGGTTCGGTGTCCGGGAAAAGTTCGGTAAAAGTCCGGGACACGGACCCGGACTTTTTTTTAAAGTTCGGCCGAACCCGTCGAACACGGACATCTAGGTGTCCGCTCAACCCTATTGATGATTAATCTAACATTTTTATTTTATGTGCTTTCTGTATGGTACTGTTTATTTTCCATTTAGAATATGTATGTATATTGTTATTAATGGGATGCCTAATATCCTAATATCATACTATTGCGATGTACTTGCATTTCTACTGAGATTAATAGTTTTCATTTTTTTATCTTCTACATTTGCATCTTTTCGAGTTTATGTTTAATTGGAATTAAATTGACAGCTATATCGCTGAGATTGTTAAAGCAGTTTTACTGTTGGCTGTTTGCCTTCAGCGAGGTAGGTGAAAAATACATAGCAGGCAGGCCAAACCCTATGTTATGCTTTTTAACTGAAGCGTTAGGGTTGATTTATTAAAGGCAAATAGACTGCCCAGTAGTTTGTACTTTGCAAAGGAATTTTCCCTAGAGCTTAGTGAATGAGGCGAAGCTCTGCTGACTTCCACCATCAACTTTGAATCAGTAGGAGGAAACAAGACCGTTTAGTTGTAAATAAACTCAGACACCGTTTGCTTGACAGTAGAATCGCTATGACAAGGTCTTTTGGAATTGAATTCTGTACCACTAGACTGGAATTAACTCATAAATCAGCAAATTCAGCAATAAATAGTGCATATAAGCATAAACTGCATTTTGAATATTAATACTATAACTAATCTAAAGTGTACTCTAGTAGAATGGCTACTTTATGGTGCAATGTCCGATGAGAGGTACCTCTTAGCATATGCAATAGGTGAAGGACTCTGTGTAACAAATGTAGAAGAGCAGTCTTTAGATAACTCTTCAGCTGACCAGCGTTGGAGCCCAGCTGTACTATTAATGTACATGAGAATAGTCCCAGTCAAGCCTAGAGGCAGCAATAGAGCTACTAGATGACTAAATGATCAGTTCCTAAAGAACTCAGTCTCTCTAGCAGCAAAAAGTAAATCCCAACAGCAGCAGCTGACCAGTCCCAGCAATATTGCAACTACCCCTCCGGTCATACACAGCGATTAGTCCACTCTCTGCTCTGCGACCAGGTGACTCAGGCCACCATTATGCAGTAGTGGTGGTGCACACTGGACAGCAATGTGCACCCTCTGGGCTCCCTCATGGCAAGAAGAAGCTGTGTCCTGTACAGCTTGAGAAAATGCAGCGGGTTCCCCTCTTCCTGACATTCTCCATCTGGGAAATGCAGTCCAAAAGCTCTTGATTACAGTAGAGGCTCTCTCCCCTGAACTACAGTTCCCACAGTACAGTGCTGCCTGTCACAGTCTATTGAACTATTCCTGCTTAGCAGCTCCCTCCTCTTGCTGATATAGCTGTTAACTAGTTCAGCATTGCAGGGCAGCAGTCAGTGTTTCTCTCACTCTCCATACTTAGCCAAGCACCTGGCTACACGAGGAAGACTTGTACAGATAAATAATATGCATAAAATAATTTAAATGCACATATAATCTTATGGGAAGATTTTTGTTGAAATGAATGGTCTTATGTCAGGGTCTGTTTAAAAGCCATGTTTCTTTAGTGCAAAAACCAATAGCTATTACATTTGCCAGCCTAACACATTGTAATGTTCTGGTACCTCTGGTACCCTTATTTCCACATTTCTCTCTTAATATTGCGTCCCATCTTGCTATCCAAATGGGACGCATACACCTTTAAGGGCAATGACATCATCGCCGAGCGCCGCTATGAGCGGCTATTTCAATCGCCGACTTTCTCTCACTCATTGCTCGTTCTAACCGCATGTTCACCGCACCTTCTCTTGTGAAGCTGGAGCTGCTGGCTATTCCCTTCGCCTGAACTGAACCGGAACCTCGCTGCGGATCCGTATCTCGCTACTGGATCACCTCTCACTACTGAACTTTGTTACTACTACCTCTAGTGATAAGTACCCCACAGGGGATTCCTTACTAACCTGCACTTCTACTGTCATCTACTGCATATACCAGGACTATCTCTATCTAAGCTATTTCCTATCATCTGCATAGACTGTTAGCTCTTGGGACTACCATCAACTATCCTTGCACTAGGTTACTCTGTCTTGTATACTCCATCTGCTGTCCCCTACCATCTGCACTATACTTGACATTAGAACCTATCTGCTTACTACCATCACCTAAACACTCTCCTAATACTACTCCTAGGTGCTCACCATACTATAGCCTGTCTCTCACCTATATACTCTCACATATTCTATCCCTCCATTAACATCAGATTGAGTGTAAGTATATTGCATAAACAGGCTGTGCACAGTGATGAAGTCCTGAGAGTTGGATATGTTTGTTCAACAGAATCTCTACACGACTACTGAGTGTGACAATTCTGCAGCTGCAAATCCATTCACTAACAAAAACGCATGAGCGTTACAGATTGAACGAGCCTTAAAAAAATTATGGATTCAGCAGAATTACCCACTCAGGTACTACAATTAAAACAGCAAGTAGAGGCATTGATCCTTGCTCTTACAGAGGTAAAAAACGAAAATCAGGCTTTAAGACAGCAGGTTGGCTGTCTCACGCAGCTTTCTGTTGCTCAGCCCCGTGAGCCTAAGATAAACCCTCCTCTAGTGTTTACTGGTGATCGGAGTAAATTTCGTGAATTTAGAAACGCATGTCGATTGCTTTTCTTGTTAAAACCTCTGACCTACACCACTGACCAAATTAAAGTCTGTACCATTATCTCCTATCTGACGGGTGAACCCCGGGCCTGGGCAGACGCTCTCTTTGAAAAAGATGACCCACTCCTTAACTCCTATCCTTTATTCCTAGCGCAACTCGCTAGTTTATATGAAGACCCCAATAGGCAGAGTACTGCTGATACCCAATTGAGGGCTTTAAAACAAGGAAGGAGACCTGTTGAAGATTTTGTGGCAAATTTCAAAAGATGGTCCCCTGATTCAGGGTGGAACGACACATCTTTGCGAACGCAGTTCAGACTCGGCCTATCAGAGGCCGTTAAAGACGAGCTCGCCCGAGCGGATTTACCTGGCACTTTGGATGGCCTGATGCAGACCAGTATCAATATTGACAGACGACTGCGAGAAAGAAAGGCTGAGAAGATGGGCTTACCATTTTCCAGTCCTTCTCGGATGTCGCCTGCTGACCCTACTCCTATGGAGGTAGGAATGATACGCCCACCTTTGACCCTTTCCGAACGTGCCAGGAGGAAAACCGAACATCTCTGCATGTACTGCGCATCCTCGGATCATTTGATAAGCGGCTGTCCCCTTGTCCGCAAAAAAGAGGGTGAGTGTTCAAATGTCTTGCTAGGGGGACTAACAACTTCCTTTTCTAATCCTTATCTTTTTGTTCAATTGACATTGCAGTGGGACCAAACTAGGATCACCACCAAGGCTATGATCGACACTGGATCTTGTGGAAACTACATTGATACTTGTTTTGTCTCCTTAAATAAAATACCTATTGTTCCAAAACCCAAACCTGTCTCTGTTAGTTTTATTAACGGTACCCCTTTATCCTCCGGTCCCATCACCAATCAGACACAGGCACTCCTTGTAACTGCTGACAAGTCTCATGTGGAGACCACCACCTTTGATGTATTAACCTCACCACATTTTCCCATTATTTTGGGACTTCCCTGGTTACACATACATCAACCTATCATCGATTGGAAAACAAGAACGCTAGCCTTCTCTTCTCACTATTGCGAAACTACGTGTAATCTCCCCCCATATGGTAGGATCCTGTCTGTGGTGTCGGATGACATTATACCAAAATGTTATCAGGATTTATCGGAGGTTTTCCTTGAGAAAAACGCTCAAGTGTTGCCTCCCCATAGGGACTATGATTGTTGTATCGATCTACTCCCTAATAGTAAGTTGCCTTTCGGTCACGTCTATCCTCTTTCACAAGATGAACTCTCTCATCTCAAGGAATATCTGGATGAAAACTTGGCAAAAGGATTCATCCGACCTTCTACTTCCTCCACTGCTGCTGGACTCTTCTTTGTCCGCAATAAGGATTCTAGTCTTAGGCCTATCATTGATTTCAGACAATTAAATACCATTACAATAAAGGATCGTTATCCTTTACCTCTTATTCCTGAACTTATCGAACAGGTGCGCGGAGCTTCCTACTTTTCAAAATTGGACTTAAAAGGGGCATACAATTTAATTCGAATCCGTGAGGGGGATGAATGGAAGACAGCATTCAGAACCAGATACGGACTGTTTGAGTACCTCGTGATGCCATTTGGGTTGTGTAATGCTCCCGCAGCCTTCCAACGTTTTATAAATGAGATATTCAGAGACTTGCTTGATGTTTGTGTTGTAGTATATTTGGACGATATACTTATTTATTCTCATTCCTTACCTGAGCACATAAAACATGTAAGACTTGTGTTGTCAAGACTACTTGCACATAACTTATATGTTAAATCAAAAAAATGTTTATTCCATAAAGAGGAAGTACTATTCTTAGGATACATTATATCTAAAAATGGATTCAAAATGGACATGAGCAAAATATCCTGCATTCTGGATTGGCCTGTGCCAACCACTCGCAAAGCATTACAAAGGTTCCTCGGATTCTCTAACTACTATAGGAAGTTCATTAAGAACTTCTCTGCAATTGTGAAACCTCTCACACAACTCACAAGCACAAAAAAAATCATTCAAATGGTCAGAAGAAGCAAATGGAGCTTTCTGTCTGTTGAAATCAAGCTTTACTTCTGCTCCCATACTACGCCATCCAGACCCATCCCTTCAATACATCTTGGAGGTAGATGCGTCAAATATGGCAGTAGGAGCAGTTCTCTCACAACGACCAACAAACACCTCACCTCTTCACCCAGTTGCTTTCTTCTCAAAGTCATTAAGCAGCCCCGAGGTGAATGACCCTGTAAAATATAGAATATATCTCTATATTTCTAATCTCTTTAGGCGTTTCTGGACGATTAGCATTGATAGCCAGACTGATTCAAAAACAAAGTGTAATTTTATTCAAACACACTTGGCATCAACAATACAATGTAAAAGGTATAACAGTTCAGTTCAGTGTAGGTCAAAAAATATGAAGAATTAAAACAATATTTCATGGAAAGATGTGTTCAGCGTGAATTCATGGCAATATAGACATGTGTGATCCTCAGTGTCCTACTTCAGTGTCAAATGTCTAGTTTTGAAGCAGGAAATGACGTTGCTAGGTTTCAGAGAGCAAAACACCTGCTTAGGTTGTAAAAAAGGACTATCAATAGATTTGTGTAGAGCAGAAGTAATGTGTGTGATCTTCGCTAGTCTGTGTGTCTGTGTGTCCTAGTCTGTGTGAGTGTGTGAACCACTTGACAATTTATCTTACATGTAGACGTCATCATCTTTCCATACTCCAAGCCTTGTATGGCATCATAACTTCTGCTAACATCAGTTATACTATACAAGAGGAGGTACTAAGCCCATAAAGTCATAATTCCTAATATGTATATGACCAAAAAGCTGATTAGTCTTGAACTACTTTGATTGACAAGCCCACATGTAACACCCTATTCTTGTAACGTCTAGTGTGGCTGATGTCATGTAAACCATATAACAAAATTAACACATATAACCAACTTATACGACTTGTATAACTTTAAGTAAAGACATACAAATACGATTAATTATGACTGGGATTACTTTAGTCCTTAACTAACATTATTTAAACTAATATATGCTATTCCTAGTATTACACATGAATCCTATTCTTGACTTCCATGACATACTATCCCACAGATACCTTATATGTCATCTTCCAACTAGCTACATACTCCAGAATTATCTGACATTTTACTGTCTCAGCTCAGATGAAGAACTCCATTGTTAATCACTAGATCAAGGTCATTCACACATATAATACTATGATTAATCATAAAATCACATATATTTTGCAAGCTTGCTGTGAATATAATATCATTCCAATAAGTGCCGAATTATGAATTTGGAATAAATATTTAACAATTCCCCCTGAATTATGATTAATCATACCAAAATAATAAATCCACACAAAACATTCGTATCTCATTTACACAACCTTGTATCAAATGATCAAACACAATATTCTTCAGAACTGAACCAGCCAGAAATAATTCTCCTTCTAAACTCTTCTTCTTCCTTTAGCTCCTCTTGGATCTAACTATTCAAATTTCTAAAATAATTATATAGATTTTTAAATATGTATAACATAATGATTGATATCAATAATGAATAATAATGGTAATAATAATAATAATTAAATTATGTAATATTATATTTCCATATTTGTGCTTAAATAATATTTTAGCTCTTTGGAAATATACTTGTCAAAACTTCCTAATTTTCTTCTTTTTTAAGAGTGATCTATTTTCTTAACTTATTAACAAAGGATGTTCTATTTACTAGCATGATAGTGAAGTTTTAACCTAAAAATATTCAATATATATATGAATGTGGAAAAATAAAATAAAAATAATAATAATGATAATATTAACTTAATATGAACATTAGTTTCAAAATAATTGGATAATCAAAAATGTATATGTGGAAAAAATAATGTTTCAGTCCTTATTTTTATCTGTAATAGATAAAGTTTCTTCTGATGAATCCTTTCTTCATGTAATGTTTATGAAATATGTTCTTCTTTAAGTTCTGTTAGGAAAACCTTGTGTTTAAGATAAAACAGTCATAAATATGAAGTATAAATCGTTCATCCAATCTTCTCGAAAAGATCTCTTCTTCAACTTTGAATTTCTTGATATTATCTTTGCGCTTCTCAGGAGCTTATTATCCTCCATATTTATTTGGTTTTAAACACCATTCTGTAAAAGAAATGCAGTATCATTGCTTTGGCATAAACAATTTACATTATTCTTTTACCCTTTTTTTTCTTTTTTTCAACAAATGTTAAAACATTATGGAACAAAAGTTTCATGAATTTGTAAAACTATATGTGATAAAAAACTTTATATGTTTCTTCAAGAAAAACTTCTGTTTGAAATGTACTGTACTCATTCTGTCTAAGATGTCCTAAACTATAATACAAATATCCTAAGTTTAGGTGTGACAGAACGCAACATCTCCTTTTGGTCATGACACAAAATCTTGTTTTCACAAACAAAGAAAGGTTTTGTATCACCCCAGAGATGACAATGGACTATGCCTTTGTTCTCATCTCTATAAATTTAGAAATATGCGTAACTGTTTTCTGTGTTGAAGCACTTATGCTAGCGTTAGACTGTTCTGCAGTAACAAGTACTGGCTCAATACTTTTCTCAGCTCTTATGCTGGAAACACGAGGTACAGACTTCTCAGATACAGTTGTATAAACATGTGCTTGTGTGCTCTGAATGTTTTTAGATGAAAATGTTCTAATCCATTGAGGATATATTTTTCGATATTTTCCATCTTTCTCAAAAATATCTTTTAGTGAACAATCAGATGTCTCTAAAATTATCTTGTTTGATTTCACTATGCTCTCTGTAGCTTTAATTGCATAGTAAACACTTAGCAGTTGCTTTACATCTGACTCAAAAGTTTTTTCCAAAAATGATAAAACTCTGGAGAAATAGGCAATTATTTTCTCCTTACCATCTTTTAGTTGAGACAACTTTACTGAGATTGCATTCTCAGATACATGAGTTTTCAAAACAAAAGGTACTTCAGAACAAACCTCAATTGTACTTAACATTGGAGCATTTTGCAAATATTTTTTCAACACATCAAAAGCGTATTTCTCATTTGGACCCCATTGGTCAACTACATTACCTTTATTCCTCAAAAGATTATATAGTGGATTAGCTTTCTCTGCGAACTGTTTAAAAATTCTCTACAATTATTTATTTTATTCAAAAATTTATGCAATGCCTTTTGAGTTGTTGGAGTTGGGAGAGAAATAATATCTCTAATTGTTTCTTGCAACAACTGTCTCTTTCCTTGACTAATTTGCATGTGAAGGTATTTCACTTGACTTTTCATGAGCTGAACTTTTGCAGTGTTTAATTTTAGACCTGCAAGTTGTAACAACGTAAACAACTCAGACAAAAGAGCAATATGTTCATCAATTTTTTCAGTACTCAGCAGAATCGTATCCACGTGCTGAAAAATACATTCTGGCCTTGAAAATTTTGACAATATTTTTGCTATAGTTTCATGAACTACACCATCACCAATACCTAGGCCAGGTATTAATCGAGTGAACGTATAACTCTCTTTGTTGAATGTGAACGCAAGTTTGTATTGACAACTTTTAGTTAAAGGGATTGAAAAATGACTGTTAGAGATTTCTAATACCGAAAACACTTTAGCTTTGGTATCTAAATTTAGCTTTAGGTTGGATTTATCAGGAATGACCGTGTTATTTGTGACATGTTTGTTCAATGTCGTTAGGTCAACTGATAAAGAATATGAATTATCAGCTTTTTTGATAGGCCAAATACTATTATTTACCACTGATTGTGCTTTCTTTACAATTCCTAGTTGTTCAAACTCTTGAATAATGGCAGAAAGTGGACCAAGTGATTCTAGTGGTAACTCATACTGATTATGAGGTTCTGGATCTTTTCCTTCAATATCCAGTTCAGTATTTTTCAAAGTTCCTATGTCATTTTTGAACTTTGACCACAAACATGGAAAACGTTGTACCACTTCCTTTAAAGCACAATTGCCATCAGTATTAGGCCATTTTTGTTCTTTGGACATATCAGTAATGGAACCAACATTACTGTACACAGAGGGATCTATAAGCACTGATTTGGGCCTAGATGGATCTTTCCAAATACTTTTATTAGCCAAATCAATCACCCACTTTTGTTTGTTGATTATATCACTGCCAAGTATATTCTCTGCACCGTGACAAAACCAAATGTCAATGTTAGTTTTAACTTGTCCGGGCACTTCAAATGTTACATTAGACACCTGTCTAGCAGTGGAATTACTTGTATTTTTAAAACCCATAATATAACATATTGGGGAATTTGGTTTCACAGGTATGTTTTCTCTTGTTAGACTAATCTCAGCTCCGCTATCAATGAGAAAATTCATTTTTTTTACCATTCAGAAAAGCTTGTATATGTGGTCTACCATTCTCATCCAATATAATTGGTGCAACATATTCTAATGGTAGAGAAATTGAAGGTCGATGTGATTCTAATTTTGGCAATGGCAATAAACCATCTCTGTCAGTGACAGCTCCTTTTGCCATGTTGTCTGAACTGCTGTGAACAGTTAAATTACTGATCTGTTTGACTTCGGTGGCATAAGGCAATTCAGTCAAAAATATATCTTGACATAATAAAGCAGGTTGTTCAAAAGCTGCTTTTTCATTCTCCATGTCTTGAAGGTTTATTTGTGAGTCTCTCTTAAGTTTACAACAATGTTTTTTCATATGGCCAACTTTATGACAATAAAAACATGTGATAGACTCTCCTTGTCTCACTTGCCTACAGCTGTCGTCATCATTCTCGCTGAGATCTGTAGTACCTGACATGTCTCCAGTCAGACTATTGTGGTCACATTGAATCATAGCTACCTCATATGTGAGATTGCTCTGTTTCAATTGTCTCCTAACTTTATCAATGAAGCTTACTATATCGTTCAAATTTTGTCGTTCCTGTGCTATGGCTAATGAAGTTGGGTCAAGGTAATTGAACTTTTTCACAAATGAATGTATCAATCCAGGGTCATTCTCATCGTCTACACCCAAAATCATTTTATATGCTTTGCAAAATTGAATCTTAAATTCAAACGGGTCTTCGTCTACAGTAGTTTGTAGTAATACTAACATTTCTATGGACGGTACTTCTTCACCAGTCGTGCATAATAACAATTGTTGCAATCTGTCCATTGCGTCACTATGTCTCTCCTGACCTTGGTCATCAGTAATAGGAGACTTTGTTAACCGTCGAGCATACTGTGCCGGTAACCAAAGGTAAAATGTATGATTACGTTGCTCATCTTTCAAATTGTATCTGTCAGTGTACGACTCAAATACATCTGCGTTGTGAAACGCATTCAAATTCAAATTATATGGTGGGATATCATTTAAAACTTTCATTAGTTGGTCATGTATTTGCAATTTTAGTTTTGCAGTTCTACATAATAAATTTTTATGTTTAATCTCTGTTTCGTCATCAGCATCAACTTTCTCAATTTCCGAACTTTGAGGAATATAAGGTTGAGCCTTTGACTTGCATTCAGTCTTTTTGTCCCCTGTTGTTATTACAGCAATCTGTCTACTGTCATTCAACAAAAGATTTGTTTTAGAATCTATTTGTTTTTCAAGATCCTCTATGCAATTGCAAAGAAGCTCACAGTTTGGACAGTTAAAAGAGTCTTGGGACAAATTGTCATGTATTCCTGTGTTCTGTACATTGTTAGTCTCTGTCTGATTTAATGTGCAAACATTTTTGGCAGGTATAGTAATAACCATCTTATTAAATACTCTTACTAACTGTA
Source organism: Pelophylax lessonae (assembly GCF_965119305.1). Lineage (NCBI taxonomy): Eukaryota > Metazoa > Chordata > Amphibia > Anura > Ranidae > Pelophylax > Pelophylax lessonae. The sequence continues at coordinate 470,554,986 of NC_138772.1, forward strand.
ACACATTATTTATCTTTTTTCGTAACTTGTTCATAATAAACCTGGATTTGTCAATCTTTGTATTGGCCTGTAAACATTCATTGTACATATATTCCCATAAGTGACTGTCATTTGGATAAAAAGACACATCTTTAAATGCTAGCTTGCTTTCTCTAGCTAAGTCATCAATAAATTCCATAATTGTTTACTCACCGCGATCAGAAGATTTTCTCGCCTTCAGTCGGCTCAATCACTGGACGTCTTGTCCACATCTGATGAATCAAACGCCTTGAATCTAGGTTCTTTGATCGTTGATTCCCCGAGACTTGGCAATCATGAAATCGTGTAAGTCTCCCCCCTTTTGGCAGGTATTGGGGATCAATTACGACTATGGCTGGCTTGCCAAATGTAAAATATAGAATATATCTCTATATTTCTAATCTCTTTAGGCGTTTCTGGACGATTAGCATTGATAGCCAGACTGATTCAAAAACAAAGTGTGATTTTATTCAAACACACTTGGCATCAACAATACAATGTAAAAGGTATAACAGTTCAGTTCAGTGTAGGTCAAAAAATATGAAGAATTAAAACAATATTTCATGGAAAAGATGTGTTCAGCGTGAATTCATGGCAATATAGACATGTGTGATCCTCAGTGTCCTACTTCAGTGTCAAATGTCTAGTTTTGAAGCAGGAAATGACGTTGCTAGGTTTCAGAGAGTAAAACACCTGCTTAGGTTGTAAAAAAGGACTATCAATAGATTTGTGTAGAGCAGAAGTAATGTGTGTGATCTTCGCTAGTCTGTGTGTCTGTGTGTCCTAGTCTGTGTGAGTGTGTGAACCACTTGACAATTTATCTTACATGTAGACATCATCATCTTTCCATACTCCAAGCCTTGTATGGCATCATAACTTCTGCTAACATCAGTTATACTATACAAGAGGAGGTACTAAGCCCATAAAGTCATAATTCCTAATATGTATATGACCAAAAAGCTGATTAGTCTTGAACTACTTTGATTGACAAGCCCACATGTAACACCCTATTCTTGTAACGTCTAGTGTGGCTGATGTCATGTAAACCATATAACAAAATTAACACATATAACCAACTTATACGACTTGTATAACTTTAAGTAAAGACATACAAATACGATTAATTATGACTGGGATTACTTTAGTCCTTAACTAACATTATTTAAACTAATATATGCTATTCCTAGTATTACACATGAATCCTATTCTTGACTTCCATGACATACTATCCCACAGATACCTTATATGTCATCTTCCAACTAGCTACATACTCCAGAATTATCTGACATTTTACTGTCTCAGCTCAGATGAAGAACTCCATTGTTAATCACTAGATCAAGGTCATTCACACATATAATACTATGATTAATCATAAAATCACATATATTTTGCAAGCTTGCTGTGAATATAATATCATTCCAATAAGTGCCGAATTATGAATTTGGAATAAATATTTAACAGACCCAGTAGGTGAGAAAGAGTTGCTAGCCATAAAACTGGCACTAGAGAATTGGCGACATCTACTTGAGGGTACTCAATTGCCAATCCTTATATATACTGATCACAAAAACCTTCAATACCTTCAGACTAATAGAACTCTTTCCCACCGGCAGGTACGGTGGTCGTTATTCTTTTTGAGATTTAATTTTTTAGTAACCTACACACCTGCAGACAAAAATAAAAAAGCGGATGCGCTTTCACGATTAGCCGAGAATGATTGCACCGAGGTTCCCTCAGTTCCTATAATACCACATGAACGTATTGTCGGCGTCGTTTGTTCCCTGAAGGAGGAGATTTTGCACAGCATAGGACTGGATTCACCTCCACCACAACTAAATGCTGACGCAGAAGGCTTCCTTTACTACAACGATAAATTATACATACCCCCTACTATGCGAACCAAGATCTTGGAATTGTCGCATGATGTACCTATGGCAGGACATATGGGTATGACTAAAACTTTCAATCTACTTACTAGGCAGTTTTGGTGGCCAGACATGAAGACAACCGTAAAAAAGTTTGTTTCATCTTGCGATATCTGTGCAAGGTCTAAAATTGACAATACGAAACCATCGGGTCTACTTTGTAGTTTACCAATACCCCAGGTTCCGTGGGAAGTGGTATCCTTAGACTTCATAGTGGAACTACCACCTTCCAAAGGATTCAACACCATCTTAGTGTCAGTGGACCATCTGACCAAGATGGCACATTTCACTCCTATCCGAAGACTACCTTCATCCAAACAAACAGCGGAATTACTTGTGAAACATGTCTTTAAGTTACATGGTATTCCAAAAACACTGCTGTCTGACCGTGGTTCACAATTCATCTCAAAGTTTTGGCTAGCTCTATGTCAGATACTACGAATAGAGCGTAAACTTACTTCTCCTTACCACCCTCAGACCAACGGACAGACAGAGAGAGTTAACCAGTGCATTGAGCAATATCTACGTTGCTATACTTCATATCTACAGGACGATTGGGTGGATCTCCTCCCGCTGGCGGAATTCGCCTATAACAACGCGACCCACAGCACTACTAAACAAAGTCCATTCTACTTAAATTATGGGTTTCATCCCACACTCCTTCCACCACGTATTTTGCCATCAAGTAATCCAGTGGCATCTGATTATCTTGCCCAGATAAAGGATTCCCTGGGATTACTCAACAATACCATCTCACATGCTCATAGCCAACAAAAGAGGTACTACGACCTCCGTAGGAAACCCTCTCCCCAATATGCCATTGGGGATCTTGTCTGGCTTTCTACAAAAAATCTGAGATTAAAGATCCCTAGTAAAAAACTTGGACCTCTATTCCTGGGACCTTTCCCAATAAAGAAGCTTATTGGAAAAGCTGCAGTACAACTCACATTACCAACAGACCTCAAGATACATCCTATCTTCCATGTGTCGCTACTAAAGCCCCATGTTCCTAACCAAGGAATAAGGCCTACCATATCACCTCCATCTCCTGTTGTCAGTTACCTTGGTGGAGGCCGAAGTGCTGAGAGGGCTTCCCTTGCAGCTCGGTGGGGATCACCCCTGGTGGTGAAACAGGAGATGACACGTCCCAAGGAGCACTGGATGCGGATGGATCCCGGATGGATGGTGATTCAGGACCGCTTCCAGGAGATCTATAGATGCTCAGAGAAAAGAGACAAAGGTTAATGCCAGGCCGAGGGTCATACACAGATAATCAGTCCGAGGAGATGAAGGTACAGAGGGCCGCACAAGAGAGAGAGTCCGTGGGATCCAAGCCAAGGTCGGTACACAGGAGATCCAGCAGAGGTGTCTTTTAGAGTAAGGGGTGGTCAGGCAAGCCGAGGTCAAACGAAGGAGAGATGCAGGTAAGTCAAAGGAGCTAGCCGGGATAAACAGGAACAACAGGCAATCGAACAGGTCACGGGTACAGGAGCTGATGATAAACCAGCACTGAAGCACAGCCAGAGAGTGTCTTATATAGGGCCAGGGCTGGGGAGATGGGCGTGGTGACACACCTGCTCTGCATCCAGCATTCTATTGTTGCTGAATGCTGATTCCTTTCCTGACAGTGCCCCCCCCCCGAGGGGCAGCCTCTGGATGCCCTCTGACCATGTTTTTCCGGAAATTTGCTATGAAATTCTCTCAGAAGCTTAGGAGCATGGATATTATCCAATGGTTCCCAGGAATTGTCCTCCGGGGGATATCCTTTCCATTTAATTAAGTATTGAGTGCGATTGCCTCTCCGTCGGCAATCTAAGATAGTCTCAATCTCAAATTCAGGCTCCCCTTCCACTGCAACTGGAGGAGGTGGTACCTCTTCTCTCCCCGGGTATGGGCTCGGTATTGCGGGCTTCAGTAGCGAGGCATGAAACACCGGGTGAATTTTGAAAGAACCGGGCAAGACTAATTCAAAGGCCACAGGGTTCACCACTCTCTTGACCTCGAAAGGACCAATGAATCTTGGCCCCAACTTCTTGGATGGGCAAGAAAGTTTTAAATTAGTTGACGAGAGCCAGACCTTATCTCCCACCTTGTGTGCAGGGTTCACCTTCCGTTTGAGGTCAAAGAATTTCTTATAATCCTGTTGGGCTTTCTGAATATTGTCCTGTAGTAACTGAAAATTAGCTTTAATGGCAGCCAGACGATCCAGGACTGCGGGAACCGTGATTTCCTGGTCCAAGTTGGGCAAGAAAGAAGGATGGAAGCCATAATTAGCCCAAAACGGGGTTTGGTTGGTTGCGGAGTGTACAGAATTATTGTAAGCGAATTCTGCGCATGGGAGCAGGGAGACCCAGTTGTCCTGAGAGCTGGTGCAAAAGCATCGGAGGTACTGTTCTAGAGTTTGATTTGTTCTTTCCGTCTGCCCGTTGCTTTGTGGATGGTAGGCAGAGGACAGGGACACTCCAACCGCCAAGGCCTTGCAGAGCTCCTTCCAAAATCTAGAGGTAAATTGAATGCCTCGGTCTGATACTATATTATTCGGAAGTCCATGTAACCTGACCACCTCTTTGATGAATGCGTTGGCTGTTTCCAAGGCAGAAGGAGTGCCCACCATGGGCAGGAAATGAGCCATTTTTGAAAGTCGATCTACGACTACTAGGATGGTGGTAAACCCTTCTGAGGGTGGTAGCTCAACTATAAAGTCCATAGATAAACCTTTCCAGGGCTGCTCAGGAATCGGTAATGGCCTCAACAGGCCCCATGACTTGACTTTTGCCCCTTTGCTCCGTTGGCACGTAATGCAGGAATTCACATACATTCTGCAGTCCTGGTGCAGTTGAGGCCACCAAAAGCGGCGTTGAATAAGTTCGTAGGTTTTTCTCACCCCAAAATGTCCGGCAAGTTTGTGGTCATGAAAGGTTTTGAGGACCATCAATCTCACTTGTGCGGGAACAAAAATTTTTTCCTGGTACCAGAGGAGTCCATTCCGTTTCTTTAGAGACTCGGCTTCAAGTCCTGTACATTGGGTAGAGGCTTGTTGAATTGAGGTTTGTAGGTCAGCGTGGATCAGGAAAAAGTTTTGAGCTGACAAGATGGTATTGGGCTCCGTTGTGCTGGGAGAGTCTGGAAACATCCGGGACAGGGCATCCGCTTTTCCATTCTTCGACCCTGGCCTGTAGGTGATATGGAAATTGAAGCGTGAGAAAAATAAAGCCCACCGGGCTTGCCGAGGTCTTAGGCGTCTAGCGGCCCTGAGATATTCTAGATTTTTGTGATCCGTGAATATCATAATAGGGTGCATTGCACCTTCCAGCAGGTACCTCCATTCTTCTAAGGCACATTTAATGGCCAGGAGTTCCCGGTCCCCCACATCGTAATTCCTCTCTGGGGGTGACATTTTTCGAGAGAAGAACGCTACCGGATGTAGTAAGGCCTTTGGGCCTTGTCGCTGGGACAGGATAGCCCCTATGGCTACTTCCGAGGCATCCACTTCGAGGATGTAGGGTAAAGCTGGGTCCGGATGTTGGAGAATAGGTGCGGTCACGAACAGGTTCTTTAACTCATCGAAGGCTGACTGAGCCTCCGGTGACCAGCGGAAGCGGATCTGCTGGCGCGTAAGTTGGGTGATGGGTGTAATAATTGTTGAAAACCCCTTCACAAACCTTCTGTAAAAGTTAGCGAAACCCACAAATCGCTGAACTCCTTTTTTGTCTGTGGGGGCTGGCCACTCCAGAATTGCTTTCACCTTCTGCGGATCCATAGATACACCCCCTGTTGAGATAATGAGCCCTAGGAACTGGATGGACTCTCTCTCAAATTCACACTTCTCCAGTTTCACATAGAGCCCATGTTTCCTCAGGGTGGCTAGTACTTTCTTAACGTGGATCCGGTGGAGTTCCAGAGTGGAAGAAAAGACCAAGATGTCATCTAGGTACACAATTAGGAAGTTGTCCAGAAACTCTCGAAAAATGTCATTCACCAAATGTTGAAAAGTGGCCGGGGCGTTACACAGCCCGAAGGGCATGACCATATATTCAAAGTGGCCAAACCGGGTCCTGAATGCTGTTTTCCACTCGTCCCCCTCTCGGATGCGGATAAGGTTGTATGCCCCTCGGAGGTCTAATTTAGTAAAGACCCGGGCAGTCCGGAAGCGCTGAAACAACTCTGGAATCAAAGGGAGAGGATAGCGGTTCTTGATGGTCACCCTGTTGAGCTCCCGGTAATCAACGCAGGGTCTTAATGTGCCATCTTTCTTCTCAACAAAGAAGATTCCAGCACCCGCTGGAGAGGATGAGGGCCTGATGAACCCCTTTTCCAAGTTTTCATTGACATAGGTTCGAAGAGTTTCCAATTCCTTTTCAGACAGGGGAAATATTCTTCCGAAAGGGATCTCTGCCCCTGGGAGAAGTTCAATAGGGCAGTCGTAGGGCCTGTGAGGGGGTAAAACATCAGCCTTTTTCTTGTCAAATACATCCCTAAAGTCCCGATAAGCTTCAGGAAGGTCTTCAAGGGGGTCTGGGCCCGGCTGGACGGCTAGACAAGCGGCAGGAGCATTGGGTCCAGGAGGGAAGCAGTGATCCTGGCAGTATTTGGATGAGAAGGAGATCTTCTTCTTTACCCAATCAATTTGGGGATTGTGAGCCTGGAGCCAAGGTAGGCCTAGGATTACCGGGAATAAGGGAGAGGACAAGACATCGAAGCGGATGAACTCTTGATGGCCCGGGGTTGTGATAGTAAGAACCGGATAGGTCTCTTTGGTCACGGGTCCGGAGCTAGGCAAGGACCCGTCGGCCAGAAAGACTTGAAGCCGTTGCTCCTTAACTTGCAGGGGGACTCCTAGTTTCTTAGCTAGAGTGCAGTCCAGGAAACAACTACAAGCTCCGGAGTCAATAATTGCCGTCAGCTGGATCCTCTCTTCGGCTACCTGTAGGGAGACAGGAAGGGTAAGGTGAGCAGGGGACGGCTCAGAGACCTGACAGTTCAGAACAGACCGTGAATAGCACTTACTAGGCCTCACAGGACAGTTGCGGAGAAAATGGCCAGGAGCTCCACAGTATAGGCAGAGGTTCGCCTGGCGGCGACGTTGTCGCTCTTCGGGGGTTAGGGAGGAACGAATTAGCCCAATCTGCATGGGTTCACAATCTGCAGAGGCATTGACAGCTGGTCCAGGAAGAGGAGAGGCAGCAAATGGAACCTTAGGCATGACCCAAGTAGCTCGAGCCCCCTGGAGGCGTTCTGAGCGTCTTTCCCGGAGACGCCTGTCCATCTGGATGGCAAGGGAGATTAAATCTTCCAAGGATGCTGGTGTCTCTACTCGAGCAAGCTCGTCCTTTAGAGCTTCAGAGAGGCCATGTCGGTACTGATACTTCAATGCTGCCTCATTCCAGTCCGTGTCGGCTGCCCACCTACGGAAATCTACAGTGTAGTCCTCGGCCGGGCGTTTGTTCTGTTGTAGGGCATGTAAGGCAGACTCTGCGGTGACCGTGCGCTGGGGATCTTCATATAATTGGGCCATAGCCTCAAAGAAGGAGCTTACGGAATTTAGGATCGGGCTCTTCTGTTCCAGGAGGTTGTGTGCCCAAGTCTGAGGTTCGTCAGCCAATAGGGAAATTATAAACCCTACTTTAACGGATTCAGAGGAGAAGGTCCTGGGCTGGAGAGCCAGATATAACAAACAGGCATTCTTGAAGGCCCTGAACTTCCTTCGCTCCCCACGGAAGCGTTCTGGCGTGGGCACCCGTGGCTCTGGTGGCGGAGCTGAAACTAAATGGGCGGAGCTAGTTTGATCCGGTTGGGACGGAGCCGGTAGCGAGCTAGTGGCAGGGTGAGTAGGGTCCGTCGGGGAGGAGGAGCCGGCTAGGTTAAGTACCCGACCTTCCAGCTGGAAGTAACCATCTTGTAGTCTTTGTACGGCCTGGGTCAGGGCTGAAACCTGTTGGCACAGAGCCTCGAGCGGGGAAGCACCTCTGTCAGCCTCTGACATGGCTGGTTTATGCTGTCAGTTACCTTGGTGGAGGCCGAAGTGCTGAGAGGGCTTCCCTTGCAGCTCGGTGCGGATCACCCCTGGTGGTGAAACAGGAGATGACACGTCCCAAGGAGCACTGGATGCGGATGGATCCCAGATGGATGGATGGATGGTGATTCAGGACCGCTTCCAGGAGATCTATAGATGCTCAGAGAAAAGAGACAAAGGTTAATGCCAGGCCGAGGGTCATACACAGATAATCAGTCCGAGGAGATGAAGGTACAGAGGGCCGCACAAGAGAGAGAGTCCGTGGGATCCAAGCCAAGGTCGGTACACAGGAGATCCAGCAGAGGTGTCTTTTAGAGTAAGGGGTGGTCAGGCAAGCCGAGGTCAAACGAAGGAGAGATGCAGGTAAGTCAAAGGAGCTAGCCGGGATAAACAGGAACAACAGGCAATCGAACAGGTCACGGGTACAGGAGCTGATGATAAACCAGCACTGAAGCACAGCCAGAGAGTGTCTTATATAGGGCCAGGGCTGGGGAGATGGGCGTGGTGTCACACCTGCTCTGCATCCAGCATTCTATTGTTGCTGAATGCCGATTCCTTTCCTGACACCTGTACAAGTTGAAGGTGGAGAAGAATTTGAGATAAAGGAGATTCTGGATTCCCGTATCCATAGAAGAAGACTCCAATATCTAGTACGATGGAAGAACTATGGGCCCCAAGATGACACCTGGCTGGATACCTCTGATATACATGCCCCTAGACTGATTCGCAATTTCCACTCGAAATACCCGGAAAAAACAGTTCTAGAGGCCTTCCGGAGCCGGCCTTAAGGGGGGGGGGGGTACTGTAATGTTCTGGTACCTCTGGTACCCTTATTTCCACATTTCTCTCTTAATATTGCGTCCCATCTTGCTATCCAAATGGGACGCATACACCTTTAAGGGCAATGACATCATCGCCGAGCGCCGCTATGAGCGGCTATTTCAATCGCCGGCTTTCTCTCACTCATTGCTCGTTCAAACCGCATGTTCACCGCACCTTCTCTTGTGAAGCTGGAGCTGCTGGCTATTCCCTTCGCCTGAACTGAACCAGAACCTCGCTGCGGATCCGTATCTCGCTACTGGATCACCTCTCACTACTGAACTTTGTTACTACTACCTCTAGTGATAAGTACCCCACAGGGGATTCCTTACTAACCTGCACTTCTACTGTCATCTACTGCATATACCAGGACTATCTCTATCTAAGCTATTTCCTATCATCTGCATAGACTGTTAGCTCTTGGGACTACAATCAACTATCCTTGCACTAGGTTACTCTGTCTTGTATACTCCATCTGCTGTCCCCTACCATCTGCACCATACTTGACATTAGAACCTATCTGCTTACTAACATCACCTAAACACTCTCCTAATACTACTCCTAGGTGCTCACCATACTATAGCCTGTCTCTCACCTATATACTCTCACATATTCTATCCCTCCATTAACATCAGATTGAGTGTAAGTATATTGCATAAACAGGCTGTGCACAGTGATGAAGTCCTGAGAGTTGGATATGTTTGTTCAACAGAATCTCTACACGACTACTGAGTGTGACAATTCTGCAGCTGCAAATCCATCCACTAACAAAAACGCATGAGCGTTACACACATTCCATCAATAGACTCTTTCAAATAGTTATGGTTAGCAACAGGAGCTGATTTCTGCCAATAGAACAGATCTGTGCTCCTGTGTGATTCTCACTTCAGTCCAGAGGGACGGTAGGAGAGATGGTTAGGCAGGCTCACAGCATTTGACAGGGTGGCAGTGCACTGGGTGGTAGTGCTCAATCATAGTCCAATAATCAAATTAGATGCAACAAAGGAAAACATAACGTTTCAGATCTGCATGCTTGCAAGACTGGTGGCTGTAATGTTCCGGTACCTTTGGTACCCTAAATTACTCTTTTCACAAGTGTATGCGCCCCACCATTCTCTTTCGGAAAGGTGCGCATACACCTTTAAGACTGAAGCTGTCATCACTCAGCGCCGGACTAGATGGCTATTTAAATCGCCGGTTCTCACTCACATGTGTTCGTTCAAACACCCTTACCTGGATGCTAACTTGGCTTGAAGCTTTCGTGCTTGCAAGCATACCTCGCTGACGGAACCTCGCTGCGCTGATCCCTGTATCCCGCTTCCGGATCATCCGCTCCTCCTGAACCAACCTTCGGCTGTATTGCTATTAGTGCTAAGTACCCCGCAGGGGAACCCTCTATAAACTTATACTAAGCTTACACTATCTAGCTCTGCATAGTAAAGACTATCACATCTGCATATCTAGATTGCTAGCTCTTAAGACTACTGCTACTTATTCCTGCACTGGGTTGATCTCTCTTGTATGTCCACCTGCTACTCTGTCATCTGCTACCATACATGATTGCTAAACCTACCTGCATCCATCTGCTACTGTCTTACCTTCAAGTGTCTGTCACCTACCACCTCCACTCAACCTGTCTCTTAAACCTTCATCACTGTGTTACTACATACATAAAGTCACTCTAGGAACCAGCTTGTTGAGTGTGTGTATTTACTAGCTGAATTAAGACCTTCTACACATGATGAGTCATTGAGGTTGGGAATGGTATCTCAGCATCTCTCTTACATGACTACTGAAGTGGAATATTTCTGCAGCTGAAAATCCACACCATACATGAAACGCAGGAGCGTTACAGATTGAACGAACCTACAAATGGATTCAGCAGAAATAACCACTCAGGTGACACAATTAAAACAGCAAGTAACTGCGTTAATACACGCACTTGCTGAATTAAAAGAAGACAATCAGGCTCTGTCGCAGCAGGTAATTAGACTGACACAACTTACCTCTGCTCAGTCCCCTGAACCCAAGATAAATCCCCCTTTGGTATTTTCAGGCGATCGCAAAAAATTTCGCGAATTTAAAAACGCATGTGAGTTACTTTTTTTGCTAAAACCTCGTACCTACCTTACTGATCACATTAAGGTTTGTACTATTATTTCTTACCTAACAGGCGATCCTCGAGCCTGGGCAGACTCTCTTTTTGAGAAAAACGACCAGCTTCTCAACTCCTATGCCTTGTTCCTAGCAGAACTCACTAGCCTATATGATGACCCCAATAGGCAGAGTACTGCCAATCTTCAATTAAGATCCTTGAAACAAGGAAGGAGGCCTGTAGAAGACTTTGTCACGGAATTCAAGAGATGGACCCTTGATTCAGAATGGAATGATGCATCTCTGAAAACCCAATTTAGGCTTGGCCTATCAGAAGCCGTTAAGGACGAGCTCGCCCGAGCGGATCTACCAAAAACCCTGGATGCATTAATACAACTCAGTATTACCATAGATAGAAGACTACGAGAAAGAAAGGCTGAGAAAATGGGAATGCCATTATCCGTTTCCTCTCGGATTCCGGCCGTTAACCCCGTTCCTATGGAGGTAGGAACCATACGCCCACCGCTATCAACTATGGAAAAAGCCAAAAGACGATATGAAAATCTCTGCTTGTACTGTGCATCCCCGGATCACAAGATAAACGTCTGTCCCCTAGTCAACAAAAAGAAGGGTGAGTGTTCACATGTCCTCCTAGGGGGATTGACAACTTCATTCACTAACCCTTACATTTCTGTTTGTTTGACATTACAGTGGGACCAGAACAGGATTACTACTAAGGCCATGATTGACACAGGATCTTGTGGAAATTATATTGATATATGTTTTGCTGCTTCAAATAAAATTCCTATTATTTCTAAACTTAAACCTGTCTCAGTAAGTCTTATTACCGGTGTTCCGTTATCCTCTGGTCCGATCACCGATCAGACACAAGCACTTCTAGTCACTATTAACGAGTCTCATAGGGAGACTACTACCTTCGATTTAATACCTTCACCCCACTTTCCCATTGTGTTGGGACTTCCCTGGTTACACACACACCAACCAACCATAGATTGGAAGGAACGGTCCTTGGCCTTCCTCTCTTGCTATTGCGAGGATACGTGTAACCTCCCGTCTTCCGGGAAGATTCTGTCTGTGGTGACAGATGAGATTGCACCACTATGTTATCAGGATCTTTCTGAGGTTTTTCTTGAGACAAATGCTCAAGCATTACCTCCTCATCGAGACTATGATTGTAGCATTGATCTACTCCCAAATAGCAAATTGCCGTTCGGTCATGTTTATCCTCTTTCACAGGATGAACTTTCCCATCTCAAAACCTATTTGGATGAGAATTTGGAAAAAGGTTTTATTAGACCTTCCACTTCTTCCACAGCAGCAGGACTCTTTTTTGTTCGCAATAAGGACTCAAGTCTCAGACCTATCATCGACTACAGGAAATTGAATGCTATCACAATAAAAGATCGCTATCCTCTACCGCTTATCCCTGAGCTCATTGAGCAGGTGCGTGGAGCTACCTATTTTTCAAAATTGGACCTGAAGGGAGCATACAATCTCATTCGAATCCGTGATGGACACGAGTGGAAGACTGCATTCAGAACCAGATACGGATTGTTCGAATATCTTGTGATGCCATTCGGGCTATGCAACGCCCCTGCAGTTTTCCAACGATTTATAAACAATATTTTTAAAGACTTACTAGATGTCTGTGTTGTCGTATATCTGGACGATATACTTATATATTCACGATCCCTGTCTGAACACATAAGACATGTAAGACTTGTATTATCGAGATTGCTTGCACATAACCTTTATGTGAAACTGAAGAAATGCTTGTTTCATAAAGACGAGGTACTCTTTCTAGGCTACATCATATCCAAAACAGGAATCGAGATGGACATGAGTAAAATATCCTGCATTCAGGATTGGCCTACACCAACCACACGCAAGGCGCTACAGCGATTCCTGGGATTTTCAAATTTCTACAGGAAGTTCATTAAAAACTTTTCTGCTATTGTGAGACCCCTCACACAGCTCACTAGCATAAAAAAAACATTCAAATGGTCAGAAGAAGCAAATAAAGCTTTTCACTTGTTAAAGACAAGGTTTACTTCCGCTCCCATATTACGCCATCCAGACCCATCCCTCCAATACATTCTGGAGGTAGATGCGTCAAACATGGCAGTAGGAGCAATACTCTCCCAACGACCAACCCACACTTCACCACTTCATCCAGTCGCCTTTTTTTCTAAATCCCTAAGCAGTCCCGAGAAAAATTACCCCGTGGGTGAAAAGGAACTGCTTGCTATAAAATTGGCTCTGGAGAATTGGCGACATTTACTCGAAGGCACCCAATTACCAATAATTATATACACGGACCATAAAAACCTCCAATATCTTCAGACTAGCAAAACTCTCTCGCACCGACAGGTACGATGGTCACTATTCTTTCTAAGGTTTAACTTCCTAGTGACTTACACACCTGCAGATAAGAACAAAAACGCGGATGCACTATCACGACTAACTGAAGAAAACTACTTTGAAATCCCTTCCGTTCCTATAATACCTCACAAACGCATTATTGGAGTTGTCCGTTCCTTGAAGAACCCCCACCACAACTAAATACCCCCACCACAACTAAATACTGATGCAGAAGGCTTCCTCTACTACAACGACAAACTTTACATCCCACCTACCCTACGCACCAAGATCTTGGAATTATCTCATGATGTGCTTATGGCAGGACATATGGGTATGACAAAGACTCTTAATTTGATTTCCCGGCAATTCTGGTGGCCTGACATGAAAACATCTATACAAAAATTTGTCTCTTCATGCAATGTCTGTGCCAGGTCCAAAATTGACACTACGAGACCATCCGGTCTACTATGCAGTCTACCAATACCCCAAACTCCATGGGAAGTTTTGTCCTTGGACTTCATCGTAGAATTGCCTCTTTCCAAAGGATTTAATACCATCTTGGTGTCAGTGGACCATCTGACAAAGATGGCACATTTCATTGCTATTCGCAGACTACCTTCGTCCAAACAAACGGCAGAACTCCTGATGAAACATGTCTTTAGATTACATGGTATCCCAAAAACTCTTCTGTCTGACCGTGGATCCCAATTTATTTCTAAGTTCTGGCAAGAACTATGTCACATACTACGGATCGAGCGGAAGCTCACTTCTCCTTACCATCCGCAGACCAACGGACAGACTGAAAGAGTCAACCAATGCATCGAGCAGTATTTACGTTGTTACACTTCTTACCAACAGGATGATTGGGTGGATCTTCTCCCCCTGGCAGAATTTGCCTACAACAACGCAACCCACAGTACAACCAAGCAGAGTCCGTTCTACTTGAACTATGGGTTTCATCCCTCTATTCTTCCACCACGCATCCTTCCTTCAAACAACCCAGTAGCCTCAGACTATCTTACCCAAATAAAGGATTCTCTGGGTTTATTAAATACTACCATTGCACACGCTCACAGTCAACAAAAGAAGTACTATGATCTTCGCAGAAGACCTTCTCCACAGTACACTATCGGGGACCTCGTTTGGCTCTCAACAAAAAATTTAAGACTGAAGATCCCTAGCAAAAAGCTTGGACCTCTGTTCTTGGGACCTTTCCCAATCAAAAAACTTATTGGAAAAGCTGCAGTACAGCTTACATTGCCAATAGACCTAAAAATCCATCCCATTTTCCATGTGTCGCTACTGAAGCCCCATGTTCCGGACCAAGGAATAAGGCCTAATATTCCACCTCCGCCTCCTGTACAAGTTGAAGGTGGAGAAGAATACGAGATAAAAGAGATTCTGGATTCTCATATCTACAGAGGAAGACTTCAGTACTTGGTTAGATGGAAGAACTATGGGCCCCAAGACGACACCTGGCTAAACACCTCTGAAATACATGCCCCTAGATTAATCCGCAATTTTCATGCGAGATACCCAGACAAACCAGCTCCAGAGGCCTTCAGGAGCCGGCCTTCAGGGGGGGGTATTGTAATGTTCCGGTACCTTTGGTACCCTAAATTACTCTTTTCACAAGTGTATGCGTCCCACCATTCTCTTTTGGAAAGGTGCGCATACACCTTTAAGACTGAAGCTGTCATCACTCAGCGCCGGACTAGATGGCTATTTAAATCGCCGGTTCTCACTCACATGTGTTCGTTCAAACACCCTTACCTGGATGCTAACTTGGCTTGAAGCTTTCGTGCTTGCAAGCATACCTCGCTGACGGAACCTCGCTGCGCTGATCCCTGTATCCCGCTTCCGGATCATCCGCTCCTCCTGAACCAACCTTCGGCTGTATTGCTATTAGTGCTAAGTACCCCGCACGGGAACCCTCTATAAACTTATACTAAGCTTACACTATCTAGCTCTGCATAGTAAAGACTATTTATCACATCTGCATATCTAGATTGCTAGCTCTTAAGACTACTGCTACTTATTCCTGCACTGGGTTGATCTCTCTTGTATGTCCACCTGCTACTCTGTCCTCTGCTACCATACATGATTGCTAAACCTACCTGCATCCATCTGCTACTGTCTTACCTTCAAGTGTCTGTCACCTACCACCTCCACTCAACCTGTCTCTTAAACCTTCATCACTGTGTTACTACATACATAAAGTCACTCTAGGAACCAGCTTGTTGAGTGTGTGTATTTACTAGCTGAATTAAGACCTTCCACACATGATGAGTCATTGAGGTTGGGAATGGTATCTCCTCATCTCACTTACATGACTCCTGAAGTGGAATATTTCTGCAGCTGAAAATCCACACCATACATGAAACGCAGGAGCGTTACAGTGGCATTCTATTGGCTGTAAAGTGAAGTAGCGTTGTGTAAATCAAAAGAATAATTTAAAAAAACTGAAAATGTTATTGCAATTAAACTAGGACAAATGGTTTTATACATGTACTTAAAGAGGAAGTAAACTCTGCTTTTTTGCTTTTTTCTTACCTGCAAAGTAAAGGCATAATGCGCTAGTATGCATCGCAAATTATGTGACACTTATCTGCAAATGAAGCCCTCGGCATCTCCACTGGAGGACTCCGGCTATGTGACTGGCTGGAGCCGCATGATATCACTCCTGCACATTCCGGTCATGGCACGGGTCTCTGAAGAAACAGCACGGGCGGCAGTTCCTTCAGAGCACATGCGTCGATGATGTAATTGGCGCAGTATACAGTAAATAACTCCTAAACTGTGCAAGTTTTAGAGATATTTACAGTACCTATAGGTAAGCTTTATTATAGGCTTACCTATAGGTACAAACATTAGAGGGAAGTTTACTTCTTCTTTAAACTGTATTTATCTGTTTGGATGAATTTCTTTAGGAACCTTGAATTAATGGCAATAAAGTATTCATTTACATGTACTTAGTTTCAGATAACAGTTTAAAAATAACCCAATTTGCCACGTGTTTGGAGAAGTCTTATAATTACTAGCAGTAAGTTGGATGGAGTTTGGCAGAGTTATTTCAGATGTTAATTACAGAGAAGGATTCTCTATAGAGCTGATAACCTGATACAGCAAATATCCTGCTGGCTGAGAGGGAGATAATAAGAATTCTTAATAAAAAAACTGCTTACTTGAAACAAGGAAAATATAACCACTGCATGTACTGTGCTCCATCCATTTATCAGGCTGGAGCTTTATGTATGGTTCTAGAAGAAACGAGAAACTAAATACAACCTCAGTTCCAAAAAAGAATGTGGATGATTTGCAAATCTCTTAAACCCATATTTTTTCACAATAGAAAATAGAAAACATACCAAATGTTTAAACTGAGAAAATGTATAATTTAGGGGAAAAAATAAGGTAATTGTGAAACTAATGACAGGAACATTGAAAAAGTTGGGAAGGGAAATGTTTACCACGGTGTAGCATCCCCTCTTCTTTTAACAACAATCTGTAAACATCTGGGAACTGAGGAAACCAGTTGATGGTATAGCTCCCTCCTAGTTAGGCTAGGTAAATTTCTTTTTTTTTGCTCCACTATAGTGAGCGGAGTAGTTGTTCATCAATTTGGTCTGATCAGGATTCCTGAGCTGAGAGTTTGATTGCTTCCCCTTGCCTCTGGAAGACGCTGCCAGAGCATAGGGAGGGAGATTGAACTGAGAAGCTTAGTATTTAACATTCCCTGGCTCATCCCTGAAAGGGAGCATCCAGAAGGAGGCTAGGGAGGTGATAAATGTGCAGGAAACCTGAGTATATTGTTCTTTTCTAATCAGGGAGATTTCCAGCCTCCTGAGGGGGGGGGGGGGGGTGTTTCCCCTGGTAGAAAGACAGAGAGACATGAGATTTCTTCTTGGACATCAGGGGTTTCTGGGCTGTACCCTTGCTGAAGGGGATTGTCACTGAGTCTAAAAAAAGGATCCCTATTTCCTTCACATAGGATTTACCTGAGGATGCTGGGTGGCGAATAGGGACACTGTAAGCAAAGACTTCATGGGACTGATCGTTGGGCAAGTGCCAGAGGGGAACCAGTTGCCTGAGGTTGGTTTATGGACTGCTTTTTCAGGGCAGTAAACATACTAGCTATACCCTTCTACCCCCAGAAAAGTTCATCCTCCTACTGAAATTACTGATCATTTTGGAGTATCCTGTGGCCCTAAACCCCTCTCCTGTTAAAGTTCTTCAGAAATAAACCATAAAAAGACATCCCCTAGACTGAGCCTTAGTCGTTGTGTGTGGGACTATGCTTAGGTGACCGGCAGACTCTGTACTATTCAGGAGAACCTGTCTATTTTCAGCAGCCCCTTTGGGGGTGAGTGGTACATTGGAGTTTTGCAAGAGGAATGTTGTCCTATTCTTGCCTGATATTGGATTCTAACGGCTCAACAGTCCTAGGTCTTCTTTGTTTTATCTTTCGTTTCATGATGCCACATCTTTTAAGCTGGTAAAAGGTCTGGACTGTAGGCAGGCCATTTAAGCGCTCAGACTCTGCTACTATGAAGCTGTGCTGTTGTTTTAGATTTAGTGTGGGTTTAGCATTTTCCTGCTGAAATATGGAAAGGGCTTCCCTGAACAAGATGTAGTCTGGATGGGAGTATATGCTTCTTTAAAACCTGAATATATATTTCAGCATTGATAGTGCCTTTTCAGATGCAGGGCGGCACAGTGGTGTAGTGGTTAGCACTTTCACCTAGCAGCAAGAGGGTCGCTGGTTCGAATCTTAACCATGACACTACCTGCCTGGAGTTTGCATGTACTCCCTGTGCCTGCGTGGGTTTCCTCCGGGTACTCCAGTTTCCTCCCACACTCCAAAGACATGCTGGTAGGTTAATTGGATCCTGTATAAAAAAATTGGCCCTACTGTGTATGTATGTGAGTTAGGGACCTTAGATTGTAAGCTCCTTGAGGGCAGGGACTGATGTGAATATACAATGTATATGTAAAGCGCTGCGTAAATTGACAGCGCTATATGAGAACCTTAAATAATAAATAATAAATGTACAAGCTGGCCATTCTATACACATTAATGCACCCCCATACCATCAGAGATGCAGGATTTTGAACCGAGCGCTGATAACAAGCTGGAAGATGTCCTCTCCTCTTGAAGCCGGAGGTCACAGAGCCCATGGTTTCCAAAAAGAATGTCAAATTTCAACTCATCTGTCCACAGAACAATTTCCACTTTGCAAAAGACTATTTTAAATATGCTTTGACACAGAAAGACAGCAGCGTTTCTGGATCAAGTTCAGATGTGTCTTCTTCTTTGCATGATAGAGCTTTAACTTGTATTTTTGGATTGCATGGCGAATAGTGCTCACAGACAGTGAATTTTTAAAGTTTTCCTGAGCCCATGCAGTGCAGGTCATCACAGAATCATGCTTGTCTTTAAAGCAGGGCCATCTGAAGGCCTGAAGATCACAGGGATACATTATTGCATTTCCGCTTTGTAACTTGCGAACATTGGTTTCTCCAGATTCTTTTAATCTTTTGATGATATTATATTCTGTAGATGATGATATTTTTAAAGTCTTTCCAATTTTACATTGAGGAACACTATTCTGAAATTTTCCAACAATTTTTAGATGCAGCTTTTTACAGATTGGTGAACCTCTGCACAGCTTTACTCTTTTTGCAGTATACCCAATCATGTTACTGACATGATTACGGTATTTTATTGCTCTGTCCCCTTTTAAAGAGACGTGTTGCTGCTATCAATTTCAAAATTACCTAACTTTGGTACATTGTCTAGGTTTTTAACATTTGATATGTTTCCTTTTTCTATTGTAAATAACATTTTGGTTTGAGATTTGTAAATCATTGCATTCTGTTTTCATGTAGGTTTTACACAGCATCCTAACTTTTTTGGAGTTGGGGTTGTATAAAGCATAGAAAACCTTACCTATAAGGACAGACAAATTGACCTCAAATTATTCTCCTTTAAGATTAGACTTTACACACCTCTTATTAAAAAAAAAAAAAAAAGAGATGAGACATTACATACATTAGGTAACCATACAGAAAATTGAGTGGAAAGTCCATAAAAGAAACAAGGGCACTGTTTATGTTTGGGTTTAAAAAAATTACCAGTTCAGCAAGGGACACAGGTAAGTATTATGAGATATTGGGTTATGCTGCAGTCTTCAGGAGATTGGAAAGTGGCAAACAAAAGTGTAAAATAGACTAGCCTAGATAATACTTCCCTTTGGACTGTCCACTGCAGCTCCAGTATTCACCAAAGCCCTGGCCATTGTACTTGCTAAGCTTCTCTCATGCAAATTTCAAATTATTGGATACCTGGACAACTTTTTAATAAGGCAATAGTTGGCACAGGCCTATCAGCCAATGTTTAATAGTGTCAGGACCTGGGCTTGAACCTGGGACCTCTGCTGTGCTTCTGCTTAAATCCAACCTGACACTATTCGTTACCGACCTTTGGACCTTTGGCTTGTTCCACGACAAGGCTATTACTTGATCCCTACCAACTATATCTGCTACTGGTCCCTGGCTTGTCCACCTCTGGGTGGAGTGATCCTGAGGACCGCAACCTGGTGCTAACATGCAGCAAAATCCATCTCTACAATCAGGAGCTCTGGTGAACACCAGTTAGTACTTAGATTCCGCACCTCAGATGAGCCTGCTTCATCTGCCAGAGTGACCTGCCAGTATTCCGATCCTGCTAGTTCCTGTGGGAGCTATAGCAACTGATCTTCAAGCCTGATCCCTGATCATGACAACATATTCTGTCCCAAACAAGGAGGCCACTATAGCAAGCGTTGTGACTCCTCATAGGCAACAAATTACTGAGCTGCAAGAATTCGGTGTTGCCTACCAAGAAAAAGTTGCTAAACTAGAAAGTATACTGTAAACACAACAGGGGTGGATTCATACTCTGTGATACTAACACACATGTCCCTTTATTTTCGAAATTCTGACTAGAGATGCTCTAGCTTGAACCTCCCCTTATATAGAACAAGACAGTGCCTCTTTGAATAATCTTCAGACTTTTTTGACCGCAATGAATCAGCTTTTTTGATGATTCCAATCGCTGTGCTACTGCCGAAGCAAAGCTGCATAGTCTGAGGCAGGGTAAACACTCTGTCACTGAGTACACAGCGGAATTCAGATGTTGATTCGCAGATACTACTTGGAACTCTGCAGCTCGAAAAAGCCAGTCCTGCCAAGGGCTTTCTGAACAGGTAAAGGATGAGCTTGCTAGAGTTGAGACTGCTAATGATCTTGATGCCTTCATCCAATTATGTATCCAAATTGATCAGAGACTTACAGAAAGGAGTAAGGAGAGGCTGAAAATGTTTGGAAGTAAGGGTGGCATACTTTTCTCTGCTACTCCATTTGTTCAGCAGGATTTCAAATATTCTCCGGATTCTAACACTCCCGAGCCAATGCAGGTAGATGCTATTAAGTGATCCATTTCAATTCGGGAGAAAGAAAGAAGACGTTCTGATGTCTTTACTGTGGGGATTCTGGTCATTACGCAGTTAACTGTCCTAACAAAGTAACAAACTCCATTAGTCTATCTCCCCATTGGTTCAGGAAGAAAATAAAGTAAATTCTTCAATATCTAAATTTGTGTTTCAATCATTTTTATTGAATTTCTAAGAAGAGAATTACAGACAAGTAGCATCAACTATACATTCTGTATAGGTAAGATAATTACAGAGAGTACATGCATGAATACATCTTTCCATAAAAGTCATGGAGATTGTGAGCATACAGTAGCAGTTCTGTTACATAAGTAGTTGGGGTGTTGCCTCCTCTCCCTGGACACCCCCATTGGAATCAAGAATTGTACCCTGGGGAGGGTGGCAGTATCCATTGCTGCACTGAAATAACGACTATCTATTAAAGGGGAAAAAGTATAGTGGTATTTTATATTGACAGTACATTGAACAGCAGTGTTTGGATGTAAGTCATACTATGTACCTCATAAACAAATTATCAGTGCATACATACAGAAGTGAGAGCAACTGTTGCTATTAAGGAAGGGAGTGACGGAAGAAAGAATAACATAGAGTTACAGCAAGAAGTTTGATGATTTAACAGAGTCCATGGTGGGGGGGTGGGACTTATATGATCTAGTACCCACTAGGTGTGGTGCCCTTAGGCCCTCAGATAGTGAGCCTTCTTTGAATATCTCTATATGGTCAGAGAGGCTCACCATGTTGATGACACAAGAGGGCATCTGGTTTTCCGTATACGAAATGTCCGGCTGTTGTTCCATTGTTAGAATACTCCCTTACCACTGTGACTGCTGAGATCCGTTACATCTTATGTGTTAAAATTAGTCAATGATGAAGCAAAGGAAAAACAAGGGCAGCAGGAGGGCACTATCTCATTTTGTCCTTCCTATTAAACCTATCTCTGAGGGCATTGAAATTCTCTGAAAAATAAAGACAAATGACCAATGTGCTACCATTGAGTAAATGTGAATAATATTAAAGGTGAAATAAAAGTGATCAAACAATGAAAAAAAACATGAGAGAAAGCTGCCAGTTTCCATAGTGTCACCACATACCAATGAAACTAAGAAACTGTGAAACAATCTGCACTAATTCCAAAATATGCTGTGTGAATCCAATCACAAATATAGCACAATATTTAAATATTCATTAAATAATATTTGCTATCAGGGATACAAAAATCCAAGTGAATAGAATATATATATATATATATATATATATATATATATATATATATATATATATATATATATCCTTAATTAAATGTTCATGAAAAAATAATCAATAAAAGTTTAATATAGAAGTCCATGTTAAAGTGCAGAAAATAATATTGGTAAAGAAGAAAAAGATGGTGATCCAAAACATGATGCAAATCAATCAAACTGTGTCACCGATGTGAACAATCCCAACATATAATCCGACATTGAGTGCAGTGGCTGCTCACCTCAATAATGCATAAAACAAAGTGTTTGTCATAGATTTAGTACTCCTCCGTGAAGCTCCAATGGTGATGATGGCTCGGCTAACAGAATGTTTTTCGACAAATAGCCAAACGTATTGGAGATGTATGTCCCCTTAGTAGTTCACTCATGAAAGATAATAAACAGGAGCTCCATAGTGTAGTATATAAGATTATTTTAATGGAAAAAAAATAGTAACTTACAGTTAAGTTTACATAGATGCATAAGGGTATGAACCGCTCAGTCCCCGCAGTCAGCGGTGTGTAGAAACCAAACTTCCGGTCACGGCCGTAGACCGGTAGTGACGTCACCCGGCTCCTCCCGACGCTTTGCGTGACAATAACACGTGACTTTTTCAAGGGTATCTTGAAAAAATTGGTATCAAGGGTACCCTTGAAAAAAGCCACGTGTTATTGTGATGGAAAGTATCAGTAACTTCAGGACCTATTATGCATGAAACAGCCCCTCTGGTACTCCAATTTGAGGCTGACCATCGTGAGACCAGAAGAAGGGCAGAAATACCTTCCGGCTGCCTTTTCAGAACCTGAATTAAAGGTGCTCAGGGAGTGGCTTGATGAAAATTTAGAGAAGGGGTTTATTAGACAGTCAACATCTCCTGCAGGAGCAGCCCTGTTCTTTGTTGAAAAGAAAGACACCACCTTGCGTCCATGCATTGATTACAGGCACAGGAATAAATTCATTATTAAAAACTGTTTTCCTCTCCCTTTGATCTCTGAAATGTTGGAAAGACTTTGTTCTGCCAAATTTTTTATAAAACTTGACTTACGGGGGCATATAACCTTGTTCGTATTCGTCAAGGAGATGAGCTTTAGAACCAGATGCAGACATTTTGAGTCCTTGGTTATGCCTTTTGGTCTTTGCAATGCCCCTGCAACTTTTTAACACATCATCATTGATGTTATTCTAGATCTGTTGGACCAGTTTGTAATTGCTTATCTGGATGACATTCTCATTTTTTTCCAATATCCTGGGGGAGCATCGCAAGCATGTTTGCATGGTCTTTTAAAGATTAAGGCAGAATCGACTTTACATCAAACTGGAGAAATGTGAGTTTGAACAAACACAAATCCAGTTTCTGGGGTATATTATTTCTCCAGATGGAGTAAGCATGGATCCTGAGAAGATTAAAGCAGTGATGGATTGACCTGTACCTGCAAGGGTTAAGGAAATTCAACGATTTGTTGGGTTTGCCAACTTCTACAGGAAGTTCATAAGAAACTTCTCTAAGGTGATAGCTCAGATTACACAGCTAACAAAGAAAGGGGTACCCTTTGTGTGGTCACCTGATGCACAAGCTGCTTTTGCTAAGTTAAAAACTGTTTTCACTTTTGCACCAGTATTGGTACATCCCAATCCTGAACTGCCATTTGTAGTGGAAGTGGATGCTTCTGACTCTGCTGTGGGAGCTATCCTTTCTTAACGAAGTGGTCAAAAGATACAGCTTCATCCTTGTGCTTACTTCTCTCTCTCTCTCTAGTTATCTTCAGGATGACTGGGTGGATTTTCCTATAACAATTCTAGACATAGCTCCACCACTCAAAGCCTGTTTTTCTAAAAACAATGGGTATCATCCAGTCTTTTATTCCTGATCTCCCTATCTCAACTCCAACTCCTGTTATTACCAACAGATTAACTATGTTGCAGGGGATTTGGGAGAAAGTGATTGAGACTTTGAGACCGCATTCACATTGATCCGACTTGTCAGGCGACTTGTACATCCCACTTCAGGATTTTAAAGAGGAAGCAAGGCGGTGGTTTCACTGAACAAGTGCATACCTATTACCATCTGGTAAGAGGCTAATTCTTGGTGATTTACACGTGGTGTTTGTTCACAAGGAGATTGGATATTTTTTCAGCACAAGAAAATATAGTTGCACCTTATTTATTTCCGTTTGGTAAGGATGAATTTCACTCGGTGGTGGATACACGTATTATTCGGATAGAATACAATTCTACTCACCTGCAAAATATTTATGGACACTTATGAACTTTTATGTTTATGCACCAATTGATTTGCATTATTAATTGGCTTCACAAATTGATATATGTTATATATATTTACTTTTGTTGATTTGGTTCACACATAGATATATGTTATATATTCATTATTTATTTGTTGTTTAGCGCACCCCACACCACATATACATTTATCTATATTCAAAAGCACTGAATACCGGGAGCAGCTTCAACACACTATCAGCGCACCCATCCCCCCCTTACAACAGGCGACTTGTCAGCCTGACAAGTCACGGTCTGTCACGCTCCCATTGTGTAGTACAGGAGCCGTTCTAATAGGAGCGACACAAGTCACTCCTACTTAGAAAAAGGGTCCTGTACTACTTCGGGGTGACCTGGAGGCGACTTGCATAGACATTAATTTTTTAATTTTATGAAGTCCATGCAAGTCGCGCCGAAGTCGCGCTACACGCGACTTCACAGGTCGCCCCCTAAGTCGGAGCGACCTAGTGTGAACCGGCACTGAAGGAGGCTCAGAAATGTTACAAGAAGGCTCCTGATAGACATTGCAGATCACTTCCTACCTTTCATGTGGGTGACAAAATTTGGCCATCAACCAAAAATTTGAAGGTCCATGTTCCATCTGCAAAAATGGGACAACAGTTTGTGGGACCTTTCCAGATTTCTGCTCAGATCAACCCAGTCACCTTCCGTTTAAAACTTTCTGACAGTATGAGAATTCCCACTGTTTTTCACATATTGTTACTCAAACCATTTAATGAAAATCCTTTTCCTGGAAGAATTCTTCCACCTCCTCCACCTGTTGAGGTACAGGGTGAAGAAGCTTTTGTGGTGGAGAGAATTCTTGATTCCAGGATCTTTAGGAACAAATTACAATATCTGGTTCAATGGGAAGGATATGGACCAGAAGAAAATTCTTGGGAGTCTGAGGAGAATGTTCATGCCCCTAGATTTGACAGGAGAATTTCACCAGAGGTTTCCTCCTAAACCTGGTACTAAGACATCCAGCAGACATCCTTGGAGGAGGGCAGTACTGTCAGGACCTGGACTTGAACATGGGACCTCTGCTGTGTCTGGCAATGTCTCTGCTTGCTGAGCCACCTTGAATGCTGGACAGTTCCCTGGACAAATCCTTGACTGATCCTGCAATGAATTTTTTGATTTGCCTTAAACCCTAAACTCTTTGCTCCTCCCATGAACTTTCTGATTTAAGCCATGTCTCTGCACTTCCTGGTTGACAGAATGTTGTGCCTTCTCCAGCCAATATCTCGCTTTTGTCTCGTTGCTGTTGTAGTCCCTATCTTCTCTACCATTCGTTACCAACATTTGGCTTACTCCTTGACTACACTTCTGCTTAATCCCAACCTGCAACTATTCTTTACCAACCTTTGGCTTGTTCCTCGACTACGCTTCTGCTTCATCTCTACCTGCTATATATGCTACTGGACCATGGCTTGCTCACCTCTTGGTGGGGCGACGTTGAGGACCACACTCTGGTGCTAACACAAAGCAAAATACATCTCCACTATTAGGAGCTCTGGTAAACACTGGTTAGTACTTAGATTTCGCACCTCAGATGAGCCTGCGTCATCTGCCAGGGTGACCTGCCTGTGTTCCTATCCTGCTAGTTCCTGTGTGAGCTTCCACTGCTATAGCAACTGTTCTTTGAGCCTGACCCCTGATCATGACAAATAAAATGTTCAATCTCTGCAGTGGTATGAATGGATGCTGAACCTCCAGAAGTCAGTGCTGGAACCAAATCATTGTTTGAAGTAACCTAGGCCTTCTCCTGGGGGCTTCCCTATCCAGCGATTTTCTTCCATGGGGAAAAACGTAAACATCTCTGCACTCACAAGCGGACTCCACAATCCAGGAGCTAACCCACTTCACTTTTGCATGAGGGTTCTGAGCTTGAAGAGGGCCTCTTTGAAGACAGTTCTCTAATGTTACACCAGACTGTTGAAACTCAACACTCTGATCACATGGGGCCAAAATGCACATTCTCTGAACTATTGCATTCACCTGATGCCTAAGAGCACATGAGCCTTGGACTGGTGGCTCATAAGTCCAGCTCTGAAGTTGGGGAAATCCTTCCTCCCACTGGTTTGGAAATGTATCAGCGTGAACGCCTGCCTGACAGGCTGGGGAGGAGCTTTGGACACCTTCTCGGTACAATGGACTTGGTTCCCAGAGGACGACTGTCTCCCTATCAACGTTCTGGAACGCCAAGCGATTTGTTTATCCCTTTAACACTGGACTTCTTGATCGCAGTGTCATCCAGA
The DNA here is from genome assembly GCF_965119305.1 of Pelophylax lessonae. Lineage (NCBI taxonomy): Eukaryota > Metazoa > Chordata > Amphibia > Anura > Ranidae > Pelophylax > Pelophylax lessonae. The sequence goes on from NC_138772.1 coordinate 470,581,506, forward strand.
TTCAGTCAGCCAATGCCATATATGTGGCTTATATCAACCATGAGACAGGGGCCAGGAGTGTCCAAGCTCCCAGCTTAAAGAGAAGCCAGGCAGATTCTGGCCTTGGTGGAATTAAACAGGCATGTTACTTGGACCTCATCAGACTCCTTGCCAATTCTCCTTGGGCTCTTGCAGATTGTCCAGTTATTCGTTTGCCATTAAGCTTCTTGTTCTTTGACTTTAACAGCCTGGCAATTGAACCCAAGGTCCTTAAGAATTCTGTTATCCCTATGCTTCCCAAAACTAGGAAATCAACTGCTCAAAAGGTCTACCATTATACTGTACCTGGAAAGCTTATTCCTCATGGTGTGAGGCAAGGAAATTCCATTGCAGGAAGCAGTAAGAATCTTGGTCCAGTTCCTCCACCCCAAACTCGCTCATCCATGGACCTTGCTTTGTGCACTGGTCCAAATCATTTGGTGGAGGGGGGGGGGGGTTATGGTGTGGGGTTGTTTTTCAGGGGTTGGGCTTGGTCCCTTAGTTCCAGAGAAGGCAAGTCTTAAGGTGTCAGCATACCCAAGACATTTTAAACAATTTCATGCTCCAAACGTTGTGGGAACAGTTTGGGGTTGGCCCTTCCTGTTCCAACATGACTGTGAATCAGTGCACTAACAAGGTCTATAAAGACGTGATTGAGCGAGTTTGGGGTGGAGGAACTTCACTGGCCTGAACCTCAACCCGATAAAACACCTTTGGGATGAATTAGAGTGGAAACTGCAAGCCAGTCCTTCTCGTTCACAGCCTCGTGTCTAACCTCACAAATGCGCTTCTGGAAGAATGGTCAAACATTCCCATAGAAACACTTCTAAACCTTGTAGACAGCCTTCCCTGAAGAGTTGAAGCTGTTATAACTGCAAAGGGTGGGCAAACTCCATATTGAACCCTACAGACTAAGACTTTGATGTTATTAAAGTTATGTGTTTGTAAAGGCAGACGTCCCAATACTTTTGGTAATATAGTGTTTATACACTGTTCAAAAAAATTCAAGAAACACTTTTTTAATCAAAGTATAGCATCAAGTCAATTAAACTCCTGGGATATTGATCTGCTCAGTTAAGTAGCGGAGGGGGTTGTTAATCAGTTTCAGCTGCTTTGATGTTAATGAAATTAACAACAGGTGTACTAGATGGGCAACAATGAGACAACCCCCAGAACAGGAATGGTTTTACAGGTGTAGGCCACTGAAATATTTTTTCTCTACTATTTTTCACTAGTTTTGCATTTGGCTAGAGTCAGTGTTACTACTGATAACATGAGGCAATACCTGAACTCTATAGAGGTTGCATAGGCATTCCAACTCCTCCAGGATGGCACATCAATATGTGCCATTGCCAGAAGGTTTGCTGTGTCTCCCAGCACAGTCTCGAGAGCATGGAGGAGATTCTAGGAGACAGGCAGTTACTCTAGAGCTGGACAGGGTTGTAGAAGCTCCTTAACCCATCAGCACAACTGGTATATGTTACTTTGTGCACGGAGAAACAGGATGAGCGCTGCCAGAGCCCTCAAAATTACCTTCAGCAGGCCAATGGTGGGAATGTCTCTGACTAAACAATCAGAAACAGACTTCATGAAGGTGGCCTGAGGGCCCAACGTCCTCTAGTGGGCCCTGTGCTTACTGCACGGCACGGTGGAGCTCGATTGGCATTTGCTATTGAACACCAGAATTGGCAGGCTCACCACTGGTGCCCTGTTCTTTTCACAGATGAGGGCAGGTTCACCCTGAGCACATATGACAGACATGAAAGGGTCTGGAGAAGCCATGGAGAACATTATGCTGTCTGTAACATCAATCAGCACGACCACTTTGGTGGTGGGCCAGTGATGGTCTGGAGAGGCATATCCATGATGGAGGGATCCACAGACCTCTACAGGCTAGACAATGGCACCCCGATTGCCATTAGATTTCAGGATGAAATCCTTGGACCCATTGACAAACCCTACGCTGGTGCAGTGGGTCCTGGGTTCCTCCGGGTGCACGACAATGCCCGACCTTATGTGGCGAGATTATGCAGGCAGGTCCTGGACAATGAAGACATTGATACCATTGAATGGCCCCCACGCTCACTTGACCTAAATTCAATAGAACACCTCTGGGACATTTTTGTTTCGGTCCATCTGACGCCACCAGGTTGCACCTCAGTCTGTTTAGGAGCTCAGTGATGCCCTGGTTCAGATCTGTGAGAAAATACCTCAGGACACCATCCGTCGTCTCATTAGGAGCATGCCCCGATGTTCTCCGGCATGCAGACAAGCGCGTTGGGGCCATACAAACTACTGAGTACCGTTTTGAGTTGCTACAATGAAATTTCAGCAAAATGGACTAGCCTGCTGCATCATTTATTTTGTCGGGGTGTCTTTGAATTCAGCCCTCTGTATGTTGGTAATTTTCATTTCGTATCAAATGACATGGCATCCTTTCCTTCCTAACACATTACCCAGTCCATCCTAACACATTACCCAGTCCATATCAGTAGAGCTATCAGCATGATATTTTTCCCCATTGAGATCTGATGTGTTTTCAAAGTGTTCCTTTAATTTTTTTGAGCAGTGTACTTATATGTGTGGTTTTTTATATGTTTATTTACAGTGTGTGCCTACTGAGATTTCCCCTCTGCCAGGTTATTAATACTGTTTGTCTTTTTTGTCCCAGTAACAACATTGCATGTTTCACTGTCACAGAATATCACAGGTGCCCTCATGTGTTAACCTTCATTGCATTAAAGGAGTATTTAACCCAAAACCAAAAATGTAATATATTGCAGTTTACCAATAATTAGATTTGGTGGTTGCATTTGTTTTTTTTGTTTTTTTTACTATTTCCTTCTGTTTTTACCTGGTGAACTGGCCAGTAACATACCTCATGTATTATGCCCTATTCACATCTTGTGATTTGGAATGGCGGGCAGAATCAAATGGTTTCTGCGCATAATTCCATATCGCGTGGCAATCGCTGTGCAAGGTGCATTTCAAGGGATAATGGCACCCCAAACATGATACAATTCTGCCATGCGACAGGACTGCACAGCAATGCAGGCAAGATTGCATGAAGCTTGTCTCCCGAAAAGTAGCAGGAGCTTCTTTTCGGGCAACAAAAGTGCATACAGCAGCTCATTCAAATGAATAGGCTGGCCCTATGTAACATGCAAAATCACATGCAAATCGCTCCACAAAATTGCATATACGGAAGGCTTGTTCCCGCTACATGATGATGTAAACGGAGCCTTTGAGTGCCTACACTCTGTATGAATGAGCACAGGGAACATTTGGGCAGTAGCATTGTCAGTCTGGGGGGAGGGAAGTGTTAAGCCCCGTACACACGATAAGATTATCGAACGATCTGTCGTCCCTTTTTGTGGCATGCTAGTCTGATGTGGAAAGTGAAGAGGTTATTTTCATACGAATTTTCCCGTACGACAGAATTCTACTTCAGAAGTGATGTCATGTGTTGAATTGCTTTCTATGTGTTCTTTCATCTCTGAGCATGCCTAGTCTTGCTCTTAAGATTTTTCCCCGTCTAAATCTGGACTAATGAGATGAAAATCGGACGTGTGTTGACGGAGGACAAAAAATTTTATGCCTGCACATCAGGATTTTGTCAGCCTGAAAAGTCGGAGTCGGCTGTCGAAAGCACCATACTAACAATCCGAAATTAAATTCATCATTGTAAGCACCCCTGACAGTGTTAAATGGTTTGTCTCATCCCTGTAACTGATACTTTTACAAGAGAGCTTACTCTTTTTAAAACAGACTTACTAGCAGGATAACCAGATGAAAGCCTAAATAAGAAAACAAATGCAGCCATCACATCTAAGGATGGGTAAGCTGCAATTTAATCAATGTTTGATTTTGGATTTAATACCACATTAAGCAGCTCGTTAGAATTGATGCCAACACATCTACAGCATTTTTGCCGATGTAGCGCACACAGCACACAATAGGGCATATACTGTAGATACACAGAAACACATAGATCTTTGTGTCACTATTACAACTGGCAGCATGAAATATTCACAGGAGAACAATACAACTGCGGGAACAATTCTTCCATGCCTTTTTTATATAAAATGGTTATTCTGAAACATTACAATGAACAGAACGTTGGAAATTGTTTTGCAATTTAAAATCAATGCATCAGAGGAACAAAGGTATGTTTTAGAAAAAAAGTCACTTGAAGGAATAGGAGTTTACACTGATAAACAAAAAGAGAAAAAATAGTGGAGACAGAACACAAATATATACCGTATTTATCGGTGTATAACACGCACCGGCGTATAACACGCACTTCAAATTTAGGAGGGAGGTTTTAGGAAAAAGCTTAAATTTGAAATAAACAGCATTGAACTCAGAACCTTTTTTTTTTTTTGTCAAATGCAGACTTACCAGTGCCCCTGAACACAGCCTCATCAGCACAGTGTTCTATATGGTATCTATATATGACTTTACAATCACTGTAAAGAAACAAGCTGAAGTAAGATGATATACCTTACAGATATAAAGCATATACAGGAAACCTTGAATACTCTTCATTCATTAATATTTAACCAGGCACACTGTGCTAGGTGTGCCGATGACAATTCATAAATGACTGCTAGGACAATAGTATAACCAATATCTAAAAATCAATACACTTGTGTGGAATTATTGGAACAAGAACTCATGGAAGAAGAAGTCCATAAAATAAAAGCTATTAAGAATTTAACCATGTACCGTACTTGCAGCAATATACCGGTATTTTAAAAACAGTCCAGGCAGCGCTGAGAAGCAGAGGAGGGGGGCAGGCCAGACCGAGGGGAAGCGAGGATGAGCGGCCGCTGTCATCAGAAGTACCGGCGTCTACCTATGATAGACGTCACACGTCCCTGCATTGGACCACTGTGCTGTCTATCATAGGAGGCGGGACTTCCTATGACAGACACCGCTCGTCCTTTCTTATACTCGGCACGGCCCGCCCCCCTCCTCTGCCTCTCAGAGCTGCCCGGACTGTTTTTTTTTTTTTTACTAGATCGGCGTATAACACGCACTGGTGTTTTGCCCTCCATTTTTAGGAGGAAAAAGTGCGTGTTATACGCCGATAAATACGGTATATGGAAATTAGTAAGAGTACAAATCTTAACCTCTTCACGCTGGCTGCTAACATATATTTGGCCCCCCTGATGTGTGGGCCTTCAAACACTTACACCTAAATGCTCACTGCGCAATCCAACCACTGTAGCCGGCGGATACAGTGAAATCTCCCAATGCATATTAGCAATTGGGAGTTTTCCGATCATGTGACCGCTGTGACAGCCAATCACAGCGTTCACATGACCCGTATAACTGCCTTCGCCTCCTGGGTTTTAGAACCCTTAAAGGGCAAGGAGGCAGTTGGTGGGAAGGGTTTTTTAAAGAACTACAGGTAGATAAATACTTTATTTCATCTAGTTATGTATTCCTAAAAAAATTCTGAGTATGGGTGTTACCTCTGTGGACTGGAACAGAGATGTACTTTATGTTGTAAAAAATTGTGTTGAAGTTATTATTAAAAAGGACACTAGAAGCATACATACAAACCGCTAATTAAAGCTGCATTTAAAGCGGAGTTCCAGCCAAAAGGGGAAGCTCCGCTTATTTGCCTCGTCCACTCCGCACATTTATCACCTTTCAGAGGGGAGCCTGTACTTGCTTTTACAGGTACCCACTCCCACTTCCAGAGATTCACCCCCTCCTCCTTCCCCCACCACAGGGTCATTCACAAAGCGCAGTGCGCTTCGCGCATGCGCAGTAGGTAACCGGCTGTAAAGCCGTGGCGCCAGCACCCGAGAGCCGACTGAAAAATCGGCTCAGGTGAAGACACAGCTAGATTCCTGGACAGGTAAGTGTCCTAATATTAGTAGCTGCTTTATTTTATAGGTCATGTGTACACAGACAGCAGCCATCTGGGCCATGAGGTATCCAATTAGGGTGTGCTCCTATCCTGAATTAACTAATATGATTGGAAGGATTGGGAAACAAGGATTTCGGGCACAAGAGTTTTTTTAAAAAAATTATTATTTTATTCAACAAAAATGGTTTAAAATCATAGAAAAATACAGGCAAATAATTGTGTATTGAGGACACAGTGAGACCAATAAATGGTCTGTACTGTAAAGTATCTCAGTACATAAAATTTGAGGCAGTAATTTACATACAATTCAAAGTACAAGACCATTAGTAGTCATATAATTCTCGAAACCGTTTACTCGATGTCAGAAGAAGACCGCCGGCGGACACCCGAACAATAAGGTGCCGGTCAGCGGGGTCAACTGAGAGTATAAATTAACTTTCACCATATAATATATGACCTTTGCTCAACATGTTTCGCTTTCTTAGGAGAAAAGCTTCGTCTGGAGCATATCATTTCTTTTGTCTGTTTGAGAAATAACAATGTTTAGATAAATCACATATATATGTTACATCGTTTCCAATGTGTTGCAGTTACAGTTACATATCAATTTTTCCTTTTGTTACATACAATCACACTACACATCTGAATGAGTCCTTATACTTTTACTATATATCAACACAATATAACATTGAGTCTTAGATTGCATTCAGAAACTGAGGGGGTTTAGGAAAAGCACTGGAGGCTGCCAATAGCGAGTATATGTGGGGACCCATGCCGTAATTATATTATCAGCATGCTATATCATGATTGTACATCTGATAAACAGAAGAAAGATATACATACCTGTACATATAGTAATCAGGCACATATCTCAATTTTCATAAGAAATTCTTTAACGAGGAGGACTGTGCGTTTTGGGAAGCTCAGAGATAGACACTTATATAGTGACATAGTAGTGAGGGTAATCACTCCATGTCTATTATCTGGATGGGTAAGAGCAGGAAAACAATGTTTCTCAGAATAGTTCGCATTTATATTCTGTGATATCACTTTAAGAAAGAACCCATGCCAGGGCCTGTAACTGGCGCCCTTAAATGGCGTAGATCCCGGGCGGTTCGTCAGAAGACGTCACCGCTCGGCCACTCCCACCAGACCGTTAGATTCCTTGCGCTCCTCTACCTTCTGTTTGAGGATGCCCCGCAGATGCTCAATAGGGTTTTGGTCTGGAGACATGCTTGGTCAGTCCATCACCTTTACCCTCTTATTTAGCAAGGCAGTGGTTGTCTTGGAGTTGTGTTTGGGATGGTTATGTTTGAATACTGCCTTCCAGCCAGTCTCTGAATGGGGGGGGGGATCATGCTCTGCTTCAGTATGTCACAGTCCATGCTGGCATTTATGGTTCCATAAAGGAACTGTAGCTCCCCAGTCCTGGCAGCACTCATGCATGACCATGACACTCCCACCGCAACTCTTAACTGTAGGTAAGACACACTTGTCTTTGTACTCCTCACATGGTTGCCGCCACACACGCTTGACACCATCTGAACCAAATAAATTTATCTTGATCTCATCAGACCACAGGACATGGTTCCAGTAATTCATGTCCTTAGTCTCCTTGTCTTCAGCAAACTGTTTCCGTACTTTCTTGTGCATCATCTTTAGAAGAGTCTTCCTTCTGGGACGACAGCCATGCAGACCAATTTAAACCCATGTGCACCATATAGTCAGAACACTGACAGGCTGAGCCCCCACCCCTTAAACCTCTGCAGCAATGCTGGCAGCACTCATATGTCTATTTCCCAAAGACAACCTAAGGATATTACGCTGAGCACATGCACTCAACTTCTTTGGTCGACCATGGCAAGGCCTGTTCTGAGTGGAACCTGTCCTGGTAAACCGCTGTATGGTCTTGGTCACCGTGCTGCAGCACAGTTTCAGGGTCTTGGCAATCTTTTTATAGCCTCGGCCATCTTTATGTAGAGCAACAATTCTTTTTTTCAGATCCTCAGAGAGTTCTTTGCCATGAGGTGCCATGTTGAACTTCCAGTGACCAGTATGAGAGAGTGAGAGCGATAACACCAAATTTACCATACCTGCTCCCCATTCACACCTTAGACCTTGTAACACTAATGAGTCACATGACATCGGGGAGGGAAAATGGCTAATTGGGCCAATTTAGACATTTTCACTTAGGGGTGTACTCACATTTATTGTTGCCAGCAGTTTAGACAATAATGGCTGTGTGTTGAGTTATTTTGAGGGGACAGCAAATTTACACTGTTATACAAGCTGTACACTCAGTACTTTACATTGTAGCAAAGTCTAATTTCTTCAGTGTTGTCACATGAAAAGATATAATAAAATATTTACAAAAATGTGAGGGGTGTACTCACTTTTGTGAGGTACTCTATATTAAAACAACAGATCATAATCAATTACTACATTTTAATAGCTTTAACCTCCAAGGGGTCTTTAAATCTATACCCAAGAGCCAATTAACTTGTGTAAAGAGAATTGTGAATAATCCACTGTGTCATGAGGAAAGGTTAGATGAAATGGAAGCTAGACTTATTAAGAGAGGTTATCCACCATCACTGATTCAAAGAGAATATATACTCTTATCTGAGTAGAAATATTAAAAGAATTCCATTTGTTTCACAATTTCACCCATTTTCTTTTAATATTTATAATATCATTAAACGACATTGGGTCATGTTGAAGGAAAACTACCCAAGTATAACTGAATTCCAAACTCCCTCTTTATCTTCTTATAGAAAGGGTAAAACATTAGGAGACAGACTGGCTAAGTCTGATCAATATAGTTCCCCTAACCCAATCACCACATTTTTAGGAGCACAAAATACGGGATCATATCCTTGTTTATCATGTATACAGTACAATGCAATTCTTTGATGAAGGGGAAGTGTATATCTCACCCACATAAAGTATATGATATTCAGATTAAAGACCAACACAAAACATGGCAATCGTCATACGTAATATACAGCATGTGATAAAATGCCCTTGTTGGCTTCTTTATGTCGGTGAGACCATTCAAAAGGTTAAAGATCGGATAGCAAGGCATAAATATTCAAACAGAGATAAACTAACACAATTGCCATTAGCGAGATATTTTGTGGAAAAGGGACATTCTGTTTCACAATTCAAGTACATGATTATAGAAGGGATAAATAAAGATATAAGAGGGGGTAATCATGAGTTAAAATTGAGTAATCTAGAAGGACATTGGATCGATTTCTTAGATACTATTTATCCCAAGGGTTTAAATACAGATTTTGATTTATATCTGTTTATATAATTAACTATTGATGGGGATATATTGTATGTAATTATGTGTAGCTTTTAGAGGATTTTGTTGTGGAATACAATATAAATATTAGGCTGTGATATATTTTGTATACATTTTCCGTCAGGTTATTAATTGGCAGCTTCTGTTGAAATGTCGGCAGGGTAACAGTTCGGGTAACCATTTCTTTACTTTTGAAAAAGAACAAAAGAAGGACTTGAATCACTTTAATTGAGGATTAACCATATGAATGACTCCAAATGTGTGTTTGTGAAATGTATAAATTGACATGTGTATGTTCAATGCTTTAGATGTGTTCTGATCTGAGGAAGGGCGCAAGCTTGTGTGCCCGAATTGGTAATTTTGGAGCGCTCTTGTCATGTATTTTATGTGCAGCAATCCTTTTGACTTTTTCTATATGAGGTCGGTGGGATGACCATATTGCTTTGCACTGTGGAATAACACTGTGCTGCTCTTGATATCTATTGCGAATATATATAGACCGCTTGATTTTTTTTTTTCTGCCATCTCTTTTCTATGAGTCTGTCTTTTTAGATACCTACAGTATATGCAGCATGCTAAAATACATGCACAAGAACCAAGTAGATGTACTTTTGGTCAGTTTTCTTTCTAGAAAATGCATGTAAACTGTTATATGCAAATATGAACCACTGAAGTTAACTGAGATTGAATGTATATGTACAAATGTAAAAAAATATAAACTGAAGTATAAAGAAAGAATGAAAATTTAGGCTAGAAACGCCAATGTACAATATATGTAAAGCGCTGCGTAAATTGTCAGTGGTATATAAATATCTGTAATAATAGTAATAATATTATTAATGTTAATAAAACACAATTGCTGTTATTTCCTTTAATATGCTTTAACTCCTCATCCCACTTCAAAAAAAAAAAAAGCAGTAATGATTGGTAGCAAAACACCATGTGACCTAGGATGCTTTGGCTGGGAGTTGGGAACAGCAGTTTTTTTTTTTTCAAGTCAAGAAAGAAGTAATTTTTTTATTCAGGACAGTAATATGATTGCTAACATATGCTCTATGGATTAATCATACATTTGTATGATACGTCATTTATAGTAACAATGTGATTTGGTTTTTGGTTTTTGGTTTTTCATAGACATGTCCTCTAATTTGTCAACATCAAGGTCAGAAACGAATGACCTTAAATGCCAGCACTGTATATAAAAAATATAAATATTTTATTCATATAAGCATTTTTCTTTCTTTTTTCAGTCAGATAATTTTTATTAAAGAAAAAATGAACACTACAACAAGATAGGTACAATAATCCGAACTCAAACACACATATATATATATATATACACCAGTATAGCAACAAATCTATGTACATCCATCAATACATATATATGTGATCATTATTTAACTTTGTACAAAAATACCTTCATCTCGTCACATGCATATACTCCAATATATAACTATTTTTTCCATTTTACATCCTAACAAACGATATTCTTAACACAACTCCCCCCCATTTTTCTTTCACATAGACCAAAGATCTTGACTAAATCCACAATTTTGTTGGTTACCACTGTCTTTTTACTCACAAATAAAACTTGGTATCTGACATGCACTGACTATCAGGCATGTACGCAGGTTCATGGACTTGGTTCCATCCCGGTCGCTATGCAACAAATCCAACATGAGTCTTCCCCTGTGCTCTGACCACTATCGGATTTTGCTGTAGCTCTAATACTGAGCTTGAATGTAAGGTAATGCAGTTCATAGGAGCCAATTAAATAGCATTTTTGTCCCCAAGCATGTAGAATTTAGCTGTTTGTCATTGTTTTCCAGAGTGTTTGGTTCTGAGCGAATGTTTGACTGAAGTGCAGAGGTTTTAACCTCGGAGATGTCAGATTGCTGTACCATCTTTTATCAAAGTTAGCTTAAGCTGTATTAAGCCCAAAAACAACAACAAAAAATAATATAAAGGAAATCACCAATTCTTGAATGTGATGGCTGCATTTGTTTTCTTTTTTTAGGATTTTTTTTTCTTTATTTTCACCAGGTGATCCTGCCAGGAAGTTTGCTTTTTTCAGCTACCTTTAACAGACCAAGCTGCCCAACAAAAGTTACATTTAATGTTTGTTACCCCAACATTTCATATTCCTGATATGTGCCTGCTGTACTATGTACTTGTATGAGAGAGTATCCTGTTCTCTTTGTATTGCTTCCTTTGTGTGAAATACCCAGGGTTCCTGCTAGTCCCCTTGCTTTCCTATTAAAAACTAACCACACTAAGCAGGAGAGAACACAATGGTCAGTTCTCTAGCTATGCTGTAAACTCAGCCTGCTCTCATCCAATGATCTGACCCCCCCCCCACCCCACACAGCCTGCCACTGGGAAGCTCAGTGTGCTGTGGTTCTCCTCCCCCAGGTCTTATGCAGCTGAGAACTGAGGGAATATGATCACGTATAAAAAAAGGGAAAAAATATATTTATGTTTTTTGTTTATATCTAAATCTGATGGGGAACACCGAAAACAATTGTTCTCTATGTGTCCTATTCACACTGAAACGCACCCCAGAGCTGCACTGCAGTGATCTGCAATAAAATCCAAATGTCCTGTATCTTTTATCGCAGCACACTGCACTGGATCATTTTACAGGAGTGCAGCACTACACACTGCGCTTTGGTACAGTGACACAAATGAAGTGTCTCTTTTGTACACTTCAAACAAAGTTGAGTTAAAAAAAAGTGGAGGGGGAGCTATGTGAAGCGCTGAAATGGCCAGCTGACGGACAGGTGAACTGCTATGGTTTAACTATGCGGCTGCTTTCCATTCAGTGTGAATGAGCCCTAAATCTACTAGTGCATCTAACTCTACCCTCTCCCAAGATTGACAATGCTGCTGTCCAAAGGTGTCTCTGTTGCTCCTCCATCCAGGGTGCAGATACCCTAAGACAGCAAGTGTGTTACTGGCTGGATCACCAGGTGAAAATTAGGGCAAAAGCCCTAAAAAATAAAACTTGTGCTTCTAACAGCCACAAATGTGCTTCTAACGGCCACTACATTTAAGGATTGCAAAGCTGCATTTTTGTTTTTGTGTTTTTCTAATTCTGCTTTAGTGGTCTACTGAGTGAGTTTACCTTAGATCAGTGTTTTAAAAGGTCAGTATATCTGAAAGAAATAGCTTTTTGGGGAAACCACACCTACATGTCTCTGGGCCCAGGGCCGGATTAAGAGCATCATGGGCTTGGTGCTGAGGATTTTGAAGGGCCTTAAGGGCCGTGCCTTGGCATGCACCCAGAGGAGGAAGGGTGCAGCCATGCATGCCTAATTCAACATGGGATGCTGTCTCTGAAGCCCATAAACACATCCATGCATCGGCAACTGTCCCTCCTTGTCCGGCCTTCGTGCTGTGTGGGGAGGTTCTGAGGGAGCTGCCTGGGGAAGCGAGCATAGAAGCCAGACTTCTGTGTTTACAAGTGACAGAAGAGCGGTAACAGTGAATATGGCCAACCCGGGGCCTATATAAAAGGTAGGGGCCTGGAGCTGCAGCTCCAATAGCCCCTACGTTAATCTGGCCCTGTCTGGGCCCATTCAAACTATAGCAATCCATTGCAGTGCATTAGTGTGCCTTTCATTGGGCATTAATGTGTGTTGCTTTAAAGAGTAATTCAACTTTTGTTGAGAAAAAAACAATCCCCCTCTGGGTGATCCCTGATTCTCTGTACATTGCAGGGATTTAACAAACTTTGTAGCAGATTCCTACATTTTGCTGCTGTAGCTTTTGGTATCAAATGTCCTTTGCAGCCTTATTCTGAATGGGAGGTACTAATTAATTATAATCACCCAGTCCACACACAGTGTTCTAATGGGAAAAGCTGCAGGGTCTGCGTCCCTTTATATGTATTTCACCCTTGAGGAATATTTATTGAAAACTGAAATTCTTAGTGCAGGGGTTGTTCAAAAATTTTACTTGCATCTTAGTGCAGACTTCTGTAAAAATCTACGAGCCACTCACACACACAGGAAGTTACAAATCTGGGGGCGTTCTGTACACCAACTGCATACAGAATGCCTCAAAGTTTCCATATTGCATTGCATTTTACAGAACATTACAGCTGCTGCAGATTAAAAAGGAAATGTAATTTTTAAAAACATTGAATTACAACGTGGCTTTTGTAGCAATTGTTTATACTATTTTATTTTTTCATTTTATTTACAACTTTTTTTTCCACAAAAGTAATGTTAGTCTTTAGGGCTGCCAATTCATTTTGAATGGGCTGCCAGCACACCCCAGTGAATAAAAAAGTACTCTTTTGTTCATCAACGGACACAGCGCTCCATAAATCATAACTACTGGATTATATTGCCTCCTCCAGGAGTAGGACTAGGCAGAACAAAAAACACCTGGCTACGCCCATGGGCAGTCCTTAGCTGGTATATAACCCCCCACTCTGCTCTAGGTAATCAGTTTTAATTTGTCTATAAGGTAGATACATTGGCATCTGCGGATGCTTCTTTTGGCCACAAATTTTTGCAGGCTGCTGTTTTAGAGGGGCTGTTCCCTCTTGAGGGGTGTTTTTCTTTATACTTTTATTTTTCAGACGGGGCTCCCCACCCCTCATTTTCCTTTTGGCACTGCTTTTGGACATCCCAGTAGTTATGATCTATGGAGCGATGTGTCCGTCGATGAAGGAAAGAGAAAATGGGATTTTTATACTTACTGTAAAATCAATTTCTCTGAGTTCATCGATGAACACAGCACCCATTCCTCTATGGAGTTATGATACTGCTAATACTGCTTGCTACTAATCTGATTACCTAGAGCAGAGAGGGGGGTTATATGCCAGCTGAGGACAGCCCATGGTCGTAGCCAGGTGTTTTTTGTTCTGCCTAGTCCTACTCCTGGAGGAGGCACTATAACCCAGTAGTTATGATTTATGGAGCGCTGTGTCCGTCGATGAGTTTAGAGAAATGGATTTTATGGTAAGTACAAAAATCTAATTTTTCTAGCAACGCAACATACCACAACACACAGTATGTATAAATTGCACCACAACACAGGTTCTTTGGCGTGTATTGCAGAAATGTGCAGTAGCACACACATTTTACTGCTCTTTGCTGCAATGCAAGACCAATGAGCTGCAGGTAGGAGATTCCCTATTCAGCAGCTGCATGTAACAAAGTTGTGGCAATGCTTATGACATCGTTAACCTAATATGGCCACATGGCCTAATTAATACAATATTACTGTGTAAAGCCTCATTTTTTTTCCTGGTTGAACAAAAAAACGTACAGATCGGGTCTGAGACACTGTACTAACAATTTGATGTTAGTACAGCGATCTTCCCTACTGTGCCATTGTGTTCTGACAGGGGGACAGCCCCCCGCCACAATACACCACGTTCTGTGCTCTCAGCCATTGGCTGAGATCAATGAGATCAGCTGACTTCTGTTGGCCCAGCTGCTGTACACAGGGGCCGAATGCCACCCGCCTTTCGGCCCGTGTGTACTAGACTTTACTGTGGCCATGTGGATCAATGAGGTCACGAGCTTTGCAGACCCTTTGTGTTTCATGTATACCATGTATCAAAGCTGGATTTATAACAACCGCCCCCCAGGTCACTTGGCTTTATGCCATCCCCTACTACTTCAGTTGACTTGCTAGGTTTAGTATCACACAAATTCTGATGTCATAGCCATACAAGGCACATTATCCTTCTAGCAGTCAGCTCAACTTTAAAAAAAGCCCACTGTTAGCTAAGCTGCTTCCATATCTGTCCTGGGTGTACATGCTTAAAGGTAAATAGCCAATGCAGAAAAGGGGCCCCAATATATTGCAATGCACTGTGACTTTTTGCTAAATACAGTGTAATGTATCTGGTGCACCTGTTACTTTTCCTCTCTGGTAACTTCTGTGTCATTCCATGTATTGTTTTTAAATATAAGCAGTGTAAGTACCTGAACTTGATTTGGTATAAATCTCTTACAGTCCTTTTACAGGGGTGCTCAGACTGGGAGAAAGGTAAGCAGCACAAATAGCAAATCACTTGGGTTGCTGTGCATATGTGCTAATAAGGAACATGCTGATAGGAGGAGAGAGCTGACAAAGAGATGAGCCCATTCGTTTGCTGCTTCTCTATTCACTGTCCAGTCACAGACTGGAGGAGGGCCAAGACTTAACTGCAGCAGAAAAAACAGGTCTCCTTCCATGCCAGACAGGACTGTGCAATCTGGCAGTGCTGTGTGAAACTGGATAGACAAAAATACAGTTAAAACAGCTTCCGTATATGTGTAGGCAGGTGCAGGCCCTTTAAGGATTATTCCTCCTACTGATGAAGTAGTTACATATAGTTACATAGTAGGCGAGGTTGAATAAAGACAATAGTCCATACAGCTCAACCTGTGTAGGTGTGTGGCCGTAATCATCTCACATACCCCTGAATGTTCTGATACTTGAGATGTACGTCTAAGAGTCTTTTGAAAGCCACCATACTTCCGCAGAAACCACCTCTTGTGGAAGAGAATTCCACAATCTTGTAGCCCTAACAGTAAAGAACCCCCCACGTTGCCTGAGGTTAAAACGCTTCTCCTCTAATTGCATTGTATGCCCTCGAGTTCTCATGCAATGCCTTTGACTGAATAGCTGTTTTTCTATGCCGAGATCACCATTGAGATATTTATAAATTGCTATCATGTCCCCTGTCAGGCGTCTCTTCAGGGAGAATAAATCAAGCGATTGCAGACGCTCTTCATAATTAAGGTCCTCCAATCCCCTAATTAGTTTAGTTGCCCTTCTTTGGACTCTCTCCAGCTCCAACACATCCCTCCTGAGGACTTGCGACCAGAACTGGACAGAATACTCCAGATGTGGTCGGACCAGAGTTTTATAAAGTGAAAGGATTATAGTCTGATCTCTGGAATACATCCCTTTCTTTATGCATGCTAATATTCTGCTGGCTTTGGCAGCTGCCGCTTGACATTGCATGCTATTGCCTAGTCTATCATCTACCAAGACTCCCAGATCTTTCTCCATTTTTGATTCCCCCAAGGGATCCCCCCCTACCATGTATTGTGCTTTTATGTTTTTAGTCCCCAAGTGCAAAACCTTACACTTCTCCACATTAAACCTCATTTGCCATGTAGTTGCCCACTCTGTTATTTTGTCCAGGTCATTTCTGTAGTATATCTGCTTCATGCTGTACAGTTATTGCCCTGCCCAATTTTGTATCATCTGCAAAAAACTGATATTGAATCCTGATCCCGTCCTCAATGCTGTTTATGAATAAATTGAACAAGGTTGGTCCCAGGACTGAGCCTTGGGGGACCCCGCTTACCACCTCAGACCAGTCTGAGTATGCACTGTTTATTACCACCCTTTGGACATGCCCTTTTAGCCAGTTCCGTATCCAAGAGCAAACCCTGCTGTCGATACCTGCAGACCTTATTTTATAAATTAAGTGCTTGTGGGGAACTGTATCAAACGCCTTAGCGAAATCCAGGTACACCACTTCCACTGGTCTGCCCCTATCTAGCTCACAGCTCACCTCCTCGTAGAATGTTAAGAGATTGGTTTGACAAGAACGCCCATTTGTAAACCCGTGCTGATTACTGCTGATGATGTTGTTGTCTTTAGCAAACTCTACGATATAGTCCCTTATCATCCCCTCCAGAAGTTTACATACTATCGATGTCAGACTGACAGGCCTAATTTCCGGGGATATGCCTCTGCCCCTTTTTGAATATCGGTATCACGTTAGCTTTCCTCCAATCCCCTGGTACATTTCCTGTCATAATACTGTCAGCAAAGATCAGGAACAGTGACATGGGGTACTCTATTTAAAGTGGGTGGAGTTGGTTCTCAGGTTAGAAGATGCTGGAGATGTGTCCTACTAAGAAAGAGCGGACTTGGGGTTTCCCTAAGTTCTCCCCTTATCTACTCTTCAAAAATCTGGGAAATATTTAGGAAGAAAGCTGCACTAACCTCCATGTGCCATATTGCTTCAGAAACATCTAAAGAGCTGTATGCATGCACATTTTGAAGAAAGCATTATAAGATATGATTTGGATGCTGTAATGCCAGAAAATGGGCTGTATTATTATGTTTTGCTGGTTCAGGCAAGTAAAGAAGTGTCATTGCAACAATGAGCTTGACCTAAAGAAGTAAAGTGTTAAGTGCAGCCCATACTTGGAGAGTGAAATGAGTTATATGCTTTACCGATGAAAGGCTGGTCTATGCTGGAGTGGGTGGTGATGGAGGAAAGAGAGTCCCACATCTGACAGACAGAGAGAACCCCCTCATGCAGCACGGGTCAGATGACCTGGGTCCATATGTCTCATGAGCTCCTAGTGGTTGGCTGGATTTCTAGAGCTTCTGTCTGAACCTCATGTCAAATATAGGCCTATGTGTGTAAGCACATTAGAGTATGTGGTTTGGGCTGGACATCGTTGTGACACCCTGCAACCTGAATGTACAGGAGGAGCCCAGTTGTGTGATGGCTACATGGATATAAGCTGGGTCTCCATTACATATGCATTTTGTTTGTTTAGCTTTTTGTCTGGAATTCAGTTTCAAAGCAGAACTCTTACTAAATGTGTAGATACACCATTTTATTACATTTGGCCTGGTGTTTGTTCCATGGCAGATTCTATGTCAAGGGCAACCTAATGCATCACTCTGTGGAGAACTGTGGTTGTCCAAGAGTGGAGTGTGGTGGAGTGGAGGAGATGATGGACCATTTCTTCCTTCAGTGACCCTTCAATATAGAATTCTAAAAGCGAGTGGGTGGGCTTTGGGTATTCCTTTCCTTTCCTGCTTGAGTTAGGTGGAGTGGTCATACGGGCCCTTTCAAACTCACTGGGATTTAGATTTTAAGACCCTTTTTTTTGTTATCTTAGTAGTCTGTTACTTCATGTGGAATGCACGGTGTTAGGTTTCCACTCGGAAAGAGTCCTTCCTGTTGGGGTGGTGTTGCACATCACTTGGGAAGATTCGCACAAAGGCGTGGAGAAATGTTGGGTCCTGGAAGCTGCTGTTTGTTAGTCTCTGGGCATGTGGCTTTTCTTTCTATTATTTCACATCCCCTAGATTTATAAGATCAGATGTTTATAAGATTTATAAGATCAGATTTTTGGAAAAAGGCTGTATGCATGGGTTAAATGATACCCGTTTCTTACCCTAAGGGTGGGTTTAGGTTGAGGTAGGGTTGTGTTTTGCATGATTTAGTAATTTACCAATAATAAAATTATGTTTCTTTGTATATAGTTCTATTTATGTTATTTTTGGTAAAAGAAGTTTTCTGTTATCTGCTGATGTAAGCAGATTATTTGTTTATGTGTATGTATATGTATGTATATGTGTATATATATATATATATATATATATATATATATATATATATATATATATATATATATTTTTTTTTATATATATATATATATGTAAATATGTTTTTAAAACCAGCTGTATGTTTTCAAGATTTTAAATAAACAAAAATCTACAACATTTTATTACATACTGTACATATAAGCTGCTTTTATTTACTGGCATGTGGGGGATTATAAACAATGGCAATAAAAATGTTGACTCCAGGCATTTTTACTGATCACATTTTAAACTGCCATTCTAACTTACTTGTTGTTACACAAGAAAACTGGATAGGCTTAAACAAAGGTAAAAGTGAGGTGCCTTTTTTTTTTTTTTTTTATAAACACATCAGCTATTATGCCAAATTAGCAGTCTTGATGAGCTTTTCAGATTTATAGCAATGTGAATTGTGTTATGTGCTTTTCCAGGCGTATTGCATTTGAATTGTTGCCATTCATTGGCATAATACTTCCACACTGTAACATAACATTGGCTACTACAGGGAGCAATCATTTCAATAGTGCTTGTGTGCATGCCAAATCCAGCTATGCTACAGCTATGCTTCCCATCCCTTCCTTACACTATTGTTGCTTATCAGCCTCGCCTTCTGCTGGTGTATTTACTTCACAGAACAACGCGGTGGCTTTTGTGGATTGTACACGGCTTTCATTGCCTTTTCCAGATAATTGCACATCATTGCCCAATGTATTTTCTAGTGTGAGGTAGGATTTCCTTTGTACGTTTTCTTTACCAAGCATTCTTTTTAAAGTGATATTTTATTGATCAGTCTTAGTACACGTGTATATAGCTGCCTGCTTTTCAAAATCCAATATGATAAAATGCCTAGCCGCTGATGACAGGATATTTAAGGCAGTCTATCACAAAATAAAGACTAGTTAGCCGTCCCAAATTTGAGATTTGGACAGAGTGAGATCTGGACAGAGCTAAAGGTTAAGCTTTATTTTGTTGAAAGATAAATACCGGTAATCTCTATATATGGAAGTTACATAGTTAATCAATTCAAAAAAAGACAGTCCATCTAATTCAACCAATAGTAAAAAAAAATAGAGAACTTCCAGTTACAGAATCCTATAACCACAGTATGTTGCTAATGCCAACTGGGCACCCAAAAAACAAGGTGAGAGGACACAAGAAAGCCATTACATTTTTTTAGAATAAGAGACAGAGCAGCTGAGATACTCATTTCAGAACATAGATATAATCCCAAGATTGCATCTGCATATTCTTTTAACTTGACTAAACAGTTTGCCGATGGTCTGGACACGTCTACAGAACTTCGGAATAGCATTATCTATTCTGCTGAACAATACTTAGCAGGTATCTAATAAACAAGGATTTTCTAAATCTGGTAAATGTCTATTTGAATGTCTTAACAGAAGGTCTTGAATGGAACACTGCTTTATGCCAAAATTGCTTATCATCTCCATGTCTAAAAACACTAAACATCTACAAAGGTTTTCAGCATTTCCTACTGAGTGAATTGGGATTGGCCATCCTAAACCCCCTTAACAGGACCTAACATGATACACATCCATAAACCCTTCAAGCCCAGGCTAAATGTCTATCTTACACATATAACCGTCTTGGCCAATCACCAGTCATAGAAAGTTTAGCTGGAGGAGTTTAGCGAATATACATTTCTGTCTGTCTCTTCCTGTAGCATCACAACTTCAGTGTATTTCATAACCCCTGAGCTGATAATAGTATACCCAGAATAAGGACATATTTACCTTCATTAATTATTAAAAGCTCAATCAAACACCACTATCCTCAGGGTAATCAGAAGCGGATTAGGCCCATTACCTCTCCTGGGTGAAATAGGCATCTGATGCTTAACATTTTTGTTCATTCAAACGTTCAAAAGTTACCAACCAAATGTTAATATATGTATAAGGCTGTATGTAACGGAACTCTGACCCACACTGTACTTGTGGGCTTCCGTCAGTATACGGCTTCCTCCCAGTCTTGAACATATATACCAGATTTTCCCAGCAACCCTACATACAAAGCTAGCCGACAACTTAGCTTGTACTGGAATCTCAGTTTATTGAACAGACACACATAATTTATATACAGCATGGACCTCCCCCTTCTGATCAGATTGCCACACACAGGTCAGGGGTTGCCTGATTACATTATCGTATGCAGATGAAATTGTATACAGAAATAGAATTAACCTGAACTAATTATCTTGCCATCTGGACAGAACAATGTGAGGTCATTAACATTTAACTATGGAACAGACAGACTTAACACAATCCACATCACACCTCAATAGATAGACAATAGGGAGAGCCTGCCAGTGACAGTCTGTCTGTCTCCTACATTGCAGTAGATGGAATACACATCTAAAGCATTGCTTTGAGTATTTAGGAGTCACAGACGTCATGGCAACAGGCTATAGGTCTCACAGTATAAAGTGGGATCAAATCTTAATATTTCTTGAGAGTTATTGTTGATAAATATTACTCTCCCATGTGAAGTTATCCAAACCATATTCTCAGTTCCCTTAAGTATCTGTCTTTCACTCCCAGTAATGGTGAGTACCGTCACACTGTATTTGAGAGAGGGCAGCTACATGGTCATAAACACTGTGTGACATCCCATCGGCTACTCCTTAGACCTTCTGAGTGGTCAGATCATTTCTGTCCACACCCTCCACAGTGGACAGAAAAGAGAGGTTGCAAAGTAGTTTGGAGCTCTGTCTTTACCATTAAACAAAGAACACCAGCCAAGATTCATGAGAGTCACTGATCCATCTATTGCTCATTGACTGGAATCTGCTGAACTCAGAACCAGAACTCTGTTAGGTACTTTCACTTTTAAAACCTTTTTGTCTTTCTGTTGCATTATTGTCTGTTTTTCCTTTGCATTATCTGTTTTCTGTAAATATTTTGTTGCTCCAATTTAACTGCTTACTTATTAAATAATACTTTAAAAATCAATAAAATATCTCTAATGCAATAATGCAGAACAAAGTGTTTCTAAACCCAGGACCCTGCAATCACTATATCTGGTCTCCCACAAAACACAGGACATGGAAATGCAATCATTTTAGTAAATATAAACTGCTAAATACCTTTTCTCATCAGCAGTATATAGCAGTCCTGAGACTTCTATCAGTATCTAGTTAAAGTTTGTAGGAGGAATTTTCATTCTCCTCTGACTGTCCTATGAGGCTGCATGACCCCTGACCCTCTGTCTGGACAGTGCTTATTGCCCTGTGCTGATCACATGCACTCTAACAAAATATCTGGTGGCAAAGAGTTAACTGCTTAGTTAACAAAGCCCAGTGACAATCGCTCTGAGTCTGCTGACACTTCGAGTGTGCTCCTGCGAGCTATAAAATCATTGTGCAGGATGAAGCTGAGAGTCTTATTATCGGGTATCAGTGAATTTACACAACTGATACAGAGGAAGGCAAAAAAAAAAACTATAAAGCATGATCCAATGTTCATCCAGCTTTGGTAAAAATAATTTCTTCCTGATTCCCTTAAGGCCATCAGATATTCTTTGGATAAACTATCTATGGTGTTATTACCTATAAATGTTATTATGTGCATTTAGGAATGCATCCAGATATTTTTTTAACCAACTCAATACTGGGTACTTTCACCCCCTTCCTGTCCAGACCAATTTTCAGCTTTGAGTGCTGTCGCGCTTTGAATGTTTACTCAATCGAGCAAAACTGTTCCCATGTGACATTTTTATCATTTTTGAGACATATAGAACTTTCTCTTGGTGGTAGTTAATCACCACTGGATTTTACATTTTTTGCACTATAAGCAAAAAAAAGACCAAACATTTTGAAAAAAAGCATGTTTTTCTTAGTTTCTATTATAACATTTTCAAAATAAGTAATATTTCTTCATACATTTTGACTAAAATTTATACTGCTACATTTCTTTGGTAAAAATACCCCTAAATCAGTGCATATTATTTAGTCCAGTGTTTCTTATCTCTGGTCCTTAGGGCACACTAACAGGCCAGGTTTGCATGAAAACTGAAATACATCACAGGTGATATAATTTGCTGCTCAGTGATTGCAGTATTCTAGTCTGCATCTGCCCAAGGTAATACTTAAAATCTGGCCTGTTAGTGTGCCCTGAGGACCGGAGTTGAGAAACACTGATTTAGTCTATGTGAAAGTTAGGGGCGGTTCACATCTACGCGGCTTCAAAGTTGCGTGACTGACAACTGACATCCTGCGTGACTTCATTGCAGCTTGCTTGCGTCTTCAATAACAGAAGTGAATGCAACTCATGATGAATTCCCCCAAAGTAGTGAAGGACCCTATTTCTAAGTCGCTGCAACTTGAGTTGCACTGATTAAAACGGTTTTTATTGCCAGTAATGGGGTGCTACTCTGAAGTCGCATGACAAGTCGCTGCCATGTGAACTGAGCCTTTTAGAGTCTACAAGCTATGGTGTCAATCATTAAAAATTGATCACACCTGCTGTAATAACAGCATATCTTGGGGCCCTAACATGCCAAGGCAGTACAAATACCCCCCAAATGACTCCTTTTTGGAAAGTAGACTGTCCAAGGTATATAGTAAGAGGTATTGCAAGTTTTTTGAAGTTGTCATTTCTTGCCACGTGTTTATGTTTATCATGTTTATGTGGCTGGGTGGAAACCAGTAAAGCAATCTACTGAGTGAGCCTAAATATTTTTTGAGGGAGCCTATTCTACATTTTCACAGCTCTTACTGTGAAGAAGCATTTCCACGCTGACCACCCTATAGCAGTTATAGTGCTACAGGGCGGCAGCTGTGCCCAGTATCACATATATATATATATATATATATATATATACGTGATCCTGCATTTCCAGGTAGGGGGCGCGAATGTACACTGCAAGCTGCTTGCTCCCGCTGTGATTACACACAGCGAAAACCTGATCGTCCTCCAGCATCCGCCGATCATCAGGTAGAGACACATAACTGCGATCTGCCTATGTAAACAAGGCAGATTGTCGTTCTGACAGGGGAGAAGGGATGGAGTTTGTGTCGCTGGAAAGCAGGGAATTAATTTAATCTTTTCCCCTAGTAAAAACACCTCACACAGTTCCACATAAACACAGATTAGGCACACAGTTAACCCTTTAATGTTAACCTCTTCCCAGCCAGTGTCATTCGTACAGTGACAGTGCATATTTTTAGCTCTTGTCACTGGTTCCCAAAAACTGTCAACAGTGTCAGAGTGTCCACCGCAACATCGCAGTCCCGCTATAAGTCGCTGATCACGGTCATTACTAATAAAAAACAAATAAAAATATCCCATTGTTTGTAGACTATAAATTTTGTGCAAACCAATCAATATATGCTTATTGGGATTTGTTTACCAAAAATGTGTAGCACATCACATATTGGCCTAAATTGAGGAAGAAGCTAGATTTTTTTTTTTAAAAAATTATTGGATATGTTTATAGCAGAAAGTAAAAAATATTATTTTTTTTTCAAAATTGTTTCTTTTTTTGTTCATAGGGCAAGAGGTGATCAAACATCACCAAAAGAAAGCTCTATTTGTGGGGGGGAAAAGAGCAAACATTTAATTGGGGTATAGCGTCACACAACCGCACAATTGTCAGTTAAAGTAACCCAGCAGCCATTTTTAGCTACACATTCTAATGATTCATATAAAGGAAGTGGAGATGGATAAAAAGTGCTAACAATCAAATTACTTCCTTCAGCTCCTGACACCTCTGTTGTCCCAGCCACTCTGAAAAAATATTTCAAGGTTGAACAGAGATGTGGTTTCTATTGTAATCCTACTGGTGCCAAGAACAGTAAGAACAAGGTGCTCTTATCTTCCCAATAATAAAAAACTCTTTTTTTTTTTTTTTTAACAGAAGGAATGTTTTTAAAAAAATACAGCATAGTACACACACGAATATAAACAGGGGTACAGTCCATAAGAACATACTAGTATACAATCATGAATAGGAACATACAGGTAGAAAAGGACAATGAATAAAATAAAGGTCCATCCTATATAATCAGGAAAAAATCATCTCTATTCTATTTCTTCTTCAATGTTTCGAAAACACATCAAAATATACACATATAGGGGAGCCATCACAGCTCCTCCACCCCTGTCAGTCAGTATTCCAGGAGTAAGGGAGAGGAAAGGAAGATGGAATAGGGAGAAGGGACACCAAGTATCCTCTAAAGGCCGAATCCAAAAGAGGGGAAACCAGGAGGTTGGGTGGGGGGAAGGGGGAATGGAGGGAAAGGTAGGGTAGACAGAATTGGGGAAACACAATAGGTGTAACCATACAGCAT
The DNA here is from genome assembly GCF_965119305.1 of Pelophylax lessonae. Classification (NCBI taxonomy): domain Eukaryota; kingdom Metazoa; phylum Chordata; class Amphibia; order Anura; family Ranidae; genus Pelophylax; species Pelophylax lessonae. Next base: position 470,606,373 of record NC_138772.1, read on the forward strand.
GATAGAAGAGGGTCGTAACTATATGTAAAACACCTAGTAGCCACAGGCCAATAAAAGAAAAAAGCCTACCAGTTGTATTATATTGTGAGATGTCTAGCCTGTATCCACGACGACCATATTTTGTCAAACTTCTTTAGGCAGTTACGCCCCATATAGGTGAGCCTGTATAGAGGCAAAGTTGTATTTATCATAGACTTCCACGCTGAAATCAAAGGAGGATCCGGAAGCTTTCATTTGGACAAGATTACTTTCCTAGCATAGTATGCAGCATAGAATATAAACAGTTTGGTATGTTTCTTAGTAGGTAAGTTGTCAGTGATCCCCAAAAGAAGAACTAATGGATCCATATCAAGTGTAACACTGCCAATTACATTAATGTCAGCAACCACCACCTGTCAATAGGTCTGTATAAGTGGACATGCCCACACCGTATAGATAAAATTCCCCACTGACTGCCTGCATTTGGGGCAAACATCTTCTACATTAGGATACATGACTAAAAAACTCTTTAATTTAAACCAAGCAGTTAATTGCTGACGACAAGGTAGATGATGTTTAGGTATAGTCTTTCCCTTTGAAATGTAAATGGAGGAGATGGTGAAATTGAGAAGATGGCCAATAATTACATTGTGATGAGTTAGCAGAAGAACAGCGGTCACTTACTACATTGGTGCAGCTGCTGGGTGAAATGATGACTGTGGAGATGCCATGCCGCTGCCACCACTTGTAACAGTAACTATGACTAAGGTCAATATGTCCTTGGTCCATTTGGCTAGTTTGTTAAGCAACAGTAAAGGTGCCCTCAGTGGCCAGTCATCAAAACTGGCCAAGAATAGACAAGTTGGGCTGCAGTAGCACATTGCCCTTCTCCTTCACTATCCTTTCACATTACTACCCTTCGTCCCTGACACCAACATCAGCATGTGCTAACCATTGACCATTCCCTTCTCTACAACAACCGCAAAGTAATTTTTTACATGCCACTTTCTAAAACAAAATTAATTTCAACATTTTCCTACACCTACTCCTAGCAGTCAGTATTGTCAGCAACAATGCCTTTGCAGGTGGGGTGCAGAGTGGTGTGGCGGAAAAACCACGCAAATCACAAATTTAATCGGTGAGAAGACAGCTCTTTCTTTTTTTTTTCCAGTGGCTTGAGGACAACCGCAGTCCTAGAGAGCAGCAAGGATTCAAGAAATACTTCCAATTGGGTTATCTCCCTCATGCGCAGGATATTATTGTTGTTGTTGGTGGTGGTGTCACTAGAAAGATACCTGTGAAAATGTACTTTATGTCCCTGCTCTTGAAACTAATATTTTGTCAGTGAAGAAGCTCACAAAACAAAGAAATGCAGTGACCTTCCAAGATGACAGCTGTGCCATCACAAAAGGGGATATCTTACTTGCAAAGTCTAAAATTACAGATGAACTGCAGCTGCTGAACTGCACAGACGACTTGGACACAGAAGACCTGACAGGAATTAACTGACAATGACTATGCAAGTGGAATTAAAGATAGTTCATGTGATCAAACAATAAAATGCACCAGCTTTATAAAAGGAAAAATGACAAGAAAAGCCTTTCCAAATAGACCTACAGCAGAGCTAAGAAACCTCTGGACTTAATTAATTCGGCTCTTTTTGTGGACCTATGGAAAAATTTACTCCAGGAATAAGGTATTTTCTCCCTTTTATAGATGATTACTCCAGGTTAATGCTACATTCTGTTACACAACAAAAGTGAAGTACCAGAGAAACTTTAACAGTATTTGCTTCAAGTAAGCAACAAATTTGGTAAAATGCTGAGTGTATTGCGCAAAATAGAACTGAATATACAGATGACAGATAACACACAGGTGATTCTCAGAAAGCATGGCATAATATATCAAACTACTGTACTGACCAACCGAGAACAAAACAAGGTTGAAGAAAGAATGAACTGTATTCTATGTAAGAGTAGAAGAACCATGCTGTTTGATGCAGATATTCAAACCACATACTGGGGGGAGACAATTATGACCACATGCTATCTCCAAAATCAACAACCAGGAAAATCAACTGAGAAAAGTCCATATGAACTGTGGTATGGAAAAGCCTCAAATTTGAAACATGTAAACATTTTTATAAGCAAAGCCTATGTGCACATCTCAAAAGAAAAACTTAAAAAATGGGATGCTTGCTCAAAGAAAGGTGTACTTGTGGGGTATCGTGAATCTCAAAAGGGATACAAAATTCTACACCAAGATAAAAACAAGGTAACCATCAGTAAAAGTGTAATTGTCAATGAAATTTCGGTGTGTTCAAAGATTCATGAACTAACACAAACACTTAAAACTGAGGGAAATTCCACATCAGTATCTTATGAAGATAAGCTACAAAGTGCCACAGAAATAGAAATTAATGCAGATAATCCAAATGCTGTAAAGGAAGAAACCAGAAGAAGAGGCTTTAATCAGAAAATCCACCAGAAGCAATAAAGGCACCCAGCCAAACGTCTGTCCTATGTTGCACGCTTAAAATTAAAACAAGAGCCAGATTCATGGGATGAGATGCAAAGACTTCCAACCCACTAGAAACAAAAGTGGATCAGAGCTGCTGAGGAAAAGATGACATCTCTTAGTGAACTGAAACAGATTTATATAACTGAGATCCAAAATAAGACTAATATAAGAAGTAGTTGTTGAGTGGGGGTGTTGGAATACAATGTTCATTTTTATTTTTTGCAACAACTACATCTGCCAGTAGATGACAGTGTTTACCAGTTTGTAGCTGCATCTATGGTAATACTCTAATATGTTTTTTCTTTTATAATAAAGTTATTTTTTCTGTTTGCAGTTCAGCAGCAAAGCCCATGTGGACTGTGCACTGTCTGTCTGTTCTGTAGGATTACATACAGAACTTCTAACACTTCCCTATTCCATTCAAAACTAACATTAAAGTCCTGCCTATATATACACTAATGTGACGGGGTCTCTTTAATTTCTCTGTTAGCAGCATACAATGTAAAGCCTACAACCGGGAACACCATTCTTGTTGATGTAGGATGTTCAGGAGGGTGTCCTATCCTTGATGATACATAACAGTTCACAAGAGATTTAGTTTCCATGGACCTTGAAAGACCCCTTTAATGTTTAATACCTCCCTTGCTGTGTAACTCCTGATTTAGAGAGGAATAAAATATTCAGCATTATCATGAGTGCTTCAATTCAGTATTGTAAGAACCAGTAACACATTTGGGTATCAGCAGTTTCCATTCCTGAAAGTCAAAGCATGACTATTTGTGGTGTTTCAAGCAGGGAAGATTAAGGACTCTGCAAGTGAACACATAATCTGCCAGTTCTTAGCAGCATGATTAACCAGTTCATTGTCTACAAAGGAAGATAATGTAGCAGAACTGAAAAGTACGAGAAGTGCCTTTTCCTTCATCTGTCCTCTAATACATGGCCTTGCTTTGCTTAGATAGTCTTTAACCACCTCAATACTGGGCACTTAAACCCCCTTCCTTCCCAGACCAATTTTCAGCTTTTAGCGCTGTTGCATTTTGAATGACAATTGCGCGGTCATGCAACGCTGTACCTAAACCAAATTTGTGTCATTTTTCCCCACAAATAGAGCTTTCTTTTGGTGGTATTTGATCACTGCCAGGTTTTTTCTTTTTTGGTGCACAAATAAAAAAAGACCGAAAAGTTTGAAAAAAAAAAAAGTTTTTTTTATTTAGGTTATAAAATTTTGTAAATGGATACGTTTTTTCCTGCACTGATGAGCACTGATGACGCCGCACTGACAGGCACTGATGAGGAGACACTGATATGGTGGCACTGATGGGGTGGCACTGATATGCAGCACTGATGGGCACTGATAGGTAGCACTGATATGCAGCACTGATGGGCACTGATATGTGGCACTGATAGATAGCACTGATATGCAGCATTGGTGGGCACTGATAGGCAGCGCTGATGGGCACTGATAGGCAGCACTGATGGGGACTGATTGGCGGCACTGATGGGCACTGATAGGCGGCACTGATGGGCACTGATAGGTGGCACTGATCGGCACTGATGGGGGGCACTGATGGGCACTTATAGGCAGCACTGGTGGGCAATAATGGGCATTGGTGGGCGGCACTGATAGATGGCAATAATGGGCACTGGTGGGCAGCACTGATAGATGGCATTGGTGGGCAGCACTGATAGGGGGCACCACTGGCAGGCTCTCTGAGCCCTGTTTGCCATCCCTGGTGGCCATGGTGGGCATCCCTGGTGGTCATGGGTGGGCATCCCTGGTGGCTCTAGTGGCACCCCCTCCCCCCAGGGCTGCACTGGTAATCAATCATCTGATTACCAGCACAGACCCCCCCTGTGATCAGTGAGTAATCAGAAATATTAACTGATGACCCCGGCTGCAGAATGGATCCTCTCCTCTTCTCCTCACTTACAGGATCTGTCAGGAGGAGAAGAGATCGAAGCCGTTACAACGGCTGTATTGACATTACATGACGGCTGTGATTGGACACAGCCGTCATGTGATCAGGAGGGCCAATCACAGGGCCCTCCTGCCGAGTCGTGTTGCTCTGTGTCCTAGGGACACAGGCACATCGAGATCGCGCCGCTGCGGCGCGATCTCTCTCCTTCTGAAGGACGTTCCGGAACGTCCGATCAGAAGGACGAGACTCCCACCCGGCCATATATCTACAATGGCCCGGGTGGGAGGTGGTTAAAATGGGGTCAGGGATGTTTTCCATGGGCCAAAAAAGCTGTGATTTAAATCCAAGTATAATTCATTGTGAATATCAGGTTCATCTGCAAAAAAAAACATGTTCTCTTCTCGGAATTCTAGCCACTTTTTTAAAAATAACAAAAAAGGAGAGAGAGGGGGCAAGGCCGGGTCACGGCTTCATGTCTGAATAGACACAGGGAGTTGTGACTCGGCTCAAGTGTCCCCATAGCAAGCTGCTTGCTTTGGGGGCACTCAACAGGAGGGAGGGGCCAGGATCACAGAAGAGGGACCCGAGGAGAGGAGGATTCAGGCTGCTCTGTGCAAAACCAACTGCACAGAGCAGGTAAGTATAGCATGTTTGTTTGTTTCTTTTTAATAAAAACAACAAGAATTTACAATCACTTCACGTCAAGACAAAAATAATTAATAAAAGTCAATGTCAAATCCTGACAACCACATTATCGTGTTTGCTTATAAAAATCTACCTTCTATTTTATATTTTGGCTATTTTCTTATTTTCCTTAGCTTCACTTGATAGATCCATTTGTCTGCTTTCCTTTCTGCCCACAATATTCTTAGAATTTGTAGCCAACAACAAAGTTCAAAAGCTCTTCAATACCTTCTTATGTTGCTTCTTTATTTTCCAGCTTTTACATTCATGCAGAGTGACATAAACATGATACCCTGGACAATTCTGATCTTTTTTGTTATAGTTATTCAATACATTTAAAAATCTTTAAGTCTTTCATCAATGCTTTTCCAAGAAACTATGCATGCGGCCAAATTATCATTGTGTCCCATGGTCTCCTCATCTATAATTCTTATATTACTTTGGAGGAAGCACTCAATATTGAAAATGGAAATGTTTAAACTTGTTGGAAAATCCAAGATGACCCTTTTTAATGATGGGATAAACTTATTCACTCACTTTGGTTGTGCCGCAGGAAAACAGTGGCTGGTTCTTGGCTAGATGACTTGCAGATACTTCCTCAACCACTATTCTAAGGGAGACTTCAGCCTATCTATGAGTTACCCTTTAAATGGAATTTATAGTGTTTTTATTTATATTTCATTCATTTATAATATATGGAGTTTTTTTTTACTTTACTGCTATGCTGTGTGTGAAAATACCTTGATCAAAATATGTACTAAAAGAAATATGGAGGCTTTAATTGGCAATCTTTCCTTTCTAAAATACTTGACATGCTTAACCATTGGCTTCAGTACTTTAATGCCACTGACCTGGAACACACACACACACACACACACACATACATATATATATATATATATATATATATATATATATATATATATATATTGGGAGTCCTGCCTTCAGTGTGACTCCACTTGCTACATACTTGTTGTTCTAATAGTGACTTGAATGTATTAAAGCCCTTCCCTTACTCTTTAATACACAAGCTGTTTGGATTTGCCGTTACACAGAAACAATAAAAAGCGAGCAGGCAATGCTGGACTTTCTTTTTAGAAAGCCCAGAATGCTCTGCAAAGTTGGTATGTTTATTTGTAAAATAAAGCTTTCATACAAATAATTAGGAAATATAGTGTTAGATGTTGGTTAATAAACTGATGTTATTGAACTGCGCTATTTCTGCTAAGTTCTAAGCCTGCTAGGTTTAGCTAGTTCCTACATTTTTAATTTTCCTTGATCTCTTGTGCGTTTTTTTCTTAGAACTACATTATACAAATAGACAAAACACTTCCAGTGACATTGCTCAGTTGGTAAAATTGTGTGATTAAGAGCTATCAGTTATCACAGACAGAACAAAATTACTGTAATTACAGGAGAAAGAGGCAAAAAGGAAACATTGCAGAGATTCTATAGTTCAGTCAGGAACAGTATGACTTAAGTAGGCTAGATTGTGGAAATACCACTATGAGGTCAGCATCCAAACAATTTCTTTTAAGTTTCTAGACATCTCTCAGTTTTATAACAATCAGTCAACATGCTATAGCCATGTTTCTGAGATCTTCAGCTAGAAGGGCCACAGTTCTCTTTGGTTTGCTTATATCAAGAATTTTCCAGCACATGTAACTTGAAATGTGTCTGTGTGTCGGGTAATAAAGGGGTAGTATAGTGTTTTGCATATAAATTAATTTATCTTTAATGTGACCAGGACTACAAAATATAATGTTTTCTAATATGGTATACTATTTATTGTGCACTCTTGTAGCCATCAGGTGGAGCTCTAGGCTCCTTTTTATGTATATTCTAGGCTATCCTTATTATCCTTGCTGAAAGAAGCCTTTTTCAGTTTAAACTGTTGAGCTCTGTAAATTTACACAAACACACAAATAAGAGCAGTAATTCATCCACCTTTTCCCCCTGTGCTTTCAGACCGTTAAGTCTATTGTTATAATCAGAAAGTGCACACCCGAAAGAAAATGGCTTCTGGCAATCCAGTGTCATGGGTTCACCCTGCAATAAATTTTATAATTTTTTTTATCTTTCTGTAAAACAAAATGTTAAATAGTGAGACTAATGATGAGTTATTTTTTGGCACAAGAATAGGTCCAGGATATTTGAAAGTCCCTTTCCTTGAAGACATTTAAATCCAATTGACTTAAGCTTCATCAAGCCTTCTTGATCTGACCTATCCCTGACTGACTTTCTAAAACTGCTTACTCAGGGTTTGTGTCATATGGGCATATTCTATTTGGCCTGATGTCTTTTGTGGGCATTTGTTTGAGTGGGCTGCATGCAAATGCAGTCCATCTGGGAATGCCTACTTCTTGTGCCTGCAGACACTGTAGTCTGCCGGCACTGTAACAGTACAGCACTGGCTCTATTGTAAATCAAGTTGCAAAGCAAGTGATACTCATTATGTTGATGCTGCAGCAAAGACAGGGGAGTTGTATGTTCCCCTGTCAATGCCTATGTAGAAGCCCACAAGATGGACACATTTTACATACACATGCCCAAGATATACCCCATTGCATGAAATGGTTTTTGAAAAAGATCCAAGGTAGGGTACTTGATCTCAGAGACAAACAGTCATAATAATGACGTTACTGGTCTACAAAGATCTATATTTTGCAAATTAAATTGTGTTGATCGGTAAGAGGGGAGGGGGGGGTAGGGTGGAGAACAAGGGAAGGCATTATATGCCAACATTACACCTCATATTTAAACAAAGTGTAAAAATGCATAAACTAACATATTTACCCAAAACCGTTGTTGTGCATACCTCCCCAACTTAGACAAACTCAAACATAGTACACCCCCCGCAATATCCTGTTTCATGGAGTATTATTACAAAATAAAATAATTTGTTAAACCCACAAGTGTTTTTTTGTTTTTTGCCATCACTATTTCTTTATACTGTTTTTTTAAATTTACAAATGCAAAAACTTTAGAAATTGGATGAATGGTTTAGCACTGTAAAACATTTTTGATAGATCAATAAATAGTGCCCTTTTATACAGGTATATACATCAGACCAAAATGAGGGACAGAGGGACTTTTTTTCAAAAGAGGGACAGTCCCTCCAAATCACCGACAGTTGGGAGCTATAAAAGTTTCCTTTTGATATAAAGCTAAAAAAGAGAAGATCCCCTCAGGGTTTGGGACTTTATAGGCACTCAAATTAGTACAAAAAGTATGTAAAAAATATAAATGTTTATTACAAATATTATAAAGTGTACATCATAAATAGCACAGTAGATAGGCAAACCGTTTCATAAAAGAAAACACAATACAGATAAATGCAGGAAAATAGAGCAGTAGAATACCCCACGTGTTTCGAAGCTGTGTGCTCCTTCTTCAGGGGTAATAAGGCCAAATACTGCAAATGAAGTTCTAAAATAGAATAACATGGAATCATATTAACACAATTATTCATACTAGTAATACATAATAGACAAGGATTATTGACTATAAACTCACATAATCTGTAGCTGTGTTGAATTTGTTCTGTTTGCTCGATTAAAACCAAGTAGGTAAATTTACAGGCTTATCTGCAGGCTTCCAAAAACAGTGGGGATTGAAATGAACCCCTTAATCTGACAAAGAAGGGGGGAAGGAAGGGCAAGAAAACTAGTCCCTTAATGGGTGCAGGATTTCAAGTAAAAGTTTGTTAGGTATAGCCAGTGCATATGCTGAGTGTGGCTGGAGTCCAAAAATAGTAGGAACTCAGATATACGATGGTGTCTGTGCAAAAATTCCTAAAGAGAAGGATATTTTTTTTTAAAGTTAGCATGCAGAGTTGTTGACTTCCTGAAATCACCAAGTGCGCAGGATAGGGGTGCGTGTGTCCAGGGACAAAGGGAGAGGTGAATAAAAAATGTAAGTATATATATATATATATATATATATATATATATATGGGAATGAACCCGGATGTGTAAATGTATAAAAATATAAAAAGATATAAAAAAAAATAAAAAAATAAAAAATGAGTGATGAAACGGTATGCATGATGAGAAAAATTAGAAGTAAGTAAGGTGTGTTATACACTCACAGCAAAAAAGTACTGCTGGGTCAAAGCAGAGTGGATACCCATGTATCCATACACTGGAGAAGAAAAAAAGATCTTAAACGTCCATGGAAGAAAATAAATTATAAAAATAAATAAATAATAAAAAAGAAAAAAATGAAGTCCAGCCGACCAGTAGACTGAAAAGTGAGGAAGGCATGCAAAAAAGAGTCCATCTCCCAAAGAGCTTTGAGTGAGGCAAAGAGCAAAGTAGCGCTTAGACAGTCTTACCTTTAAACACAGTATAGTTTTGGAGAGTATGCACAGTGACGAGCGTCACCACAAGCCGGATAGAGTGGAGTGTGTCCTTATTTGATTGCTCTTATATAGCCACATAGATTACTAGATATGGATCACCTGTTGTTGCTAGTGGGTTGGCAGGGTGAGTGTGGGAGCAACTCGTGAGAAGGTACTGGTTCCTGGTAGGGCTCCCTGAGTGGTTGGGGCTCGGCGCCGCCCCATCCCTCGCGCATGCGCAGAGGGACGAAAATCGCGGCGGCCAGCCCACAACCTCCCACTGGCACGGTAACTTCCCTCAACTGTACGCAGAGCAGTGAGGGAAGAAAGTGCGCGTGTGCGGGGACTACGAGAGCCTGTGATGGACAAAAGACCGCACATGCACTCGGGCACGCATTCAGGAGAAAGTGACCCTACCATGCCGGGTCACAAACAGCATAGGGGAACTGGAAAGATCATTGATTAAATATACCAAGTCAAACGGATAACAATGAAAATAAGAATGAATATAGATATGAGAGGCACATTATATGCCAACATTACACCTCATATTTAAACAAAATGTAAAAATGCATAGACTAACATATTTACCCAAAACCGTTGTTGTGCATACCTCCCCAACTTAGACAAACTCAAACATAGGACACCCTGCCCCCCCCCCCCCCCCGTAATATCCAGCTTCATGGAGTATTATTACAAAATAAAATAATTTGTTAAACCCACAAGTGTTTTTTTGTTTTTTTTGTTTTTTGCCATCGCTATTTCTTTATACTGTTTTTTTTAATTTACAAATGCAAAAACTTTAGAAATTGGATGAAAGGTTTAGCACTGTAAAACATTTTTGATAGATCAATAAATAGTGCCCTTTTATACAGGTATATACATCAGACCAAAATGAGGGACAGAGGGACTTTTTTTCAAAAGAGGGACAGTCCCTCCAAATCACCGACAGTTGGGAGCTATAAAAGTTTCCTTTTGATATAAAGCTGAAAGTCTGTTCAAAGCAAGTCTGTAATCTCCTACCAAGCCACTTTGGCACAGCTTAAAAATATTATTATGACTTGAACTAGCAGTTTCACACACTTGTGGCTGTGAAGTGTTTATGATGTTGCTATTAAGACATCTGCGGGAATTTGTGAAGGTTTTACATTATTTTTCATTTTTTATGTTTGACTCTGCATTAGATTCTTTTTATTATCGTGTGTTCTCCATGGCATCCAGAATCAGCCCTGTAATGACTAAATAACAGCAAGTAACATCCCCAAGGACAACGATGTGACGGGTGCTTTCCTCTGAGATGCCACCTATTTGCTGGTGATGGCTCTTTCTGCCACTGATCAAAACTGTTACTTGTATTTTAAGTACAAATGATTTTGTTCCCTGTAGACTGAAGCGAATTTCTAAGCAAGACTTTGCCTTTTCCTCTGGGAGCAAAACAAAGCAACTTTAATTTGATAAGACATACAGCACCAGCATAGCAAATCATCTCACATGAATATCCTTGGCCAGACAACTGATAAAATCACACCAGGGATTTGTAGCGGCAGCTTGTGACAACTGCACAAGAATTGCTAGTATCAGATAAAATGTTTTTAATGAATTTTATGAACTTTTAATAGAGATATATAAATATCCCATGATACTGTTCAGTGAGTTTAGTATGAATAAAGCACTACAGTTTGGGAGTATGTCTGGATTTGAACATAGATCATACGTTTTAAAAGGTTTGTTATGCCTTAGTGCCTACAACATGCATGTTATATCAAATGGGCCAAACCAAGTTGAAATAATCTTCAAGGGGCCACATTTTGTCTACTAAGGGTCACAGCTACTTAAAAAAGAAAAAAAAATGCTAGGTGGTAGTTATTGTCACATGGTCCATCAATCCTAGAGGCACTGGGTATTGTTGCTTGCTGCAACCAAGGCAGGAGTGACAGGGGAGAGGTGGTAAGGATGCAAGTAGGTCATGGGGTCAATGTCTTTACAAAGACAGTAGAACAACATACTTAAAGAGGCACTGGGAGCATTAAGACTTGCATGTGTAGCTCTAATGGGGCAGCTCCCACACAGCAAGGCTTTTGTTGATGGGCACACAACAGTAGCTCGAACTATAAAGATAAAGAAGCATCAGACCAAAACTGAATGAAAGAGCCCAAGATTATTTTATTTATTTCTAAATAGTTATATATAAACAGTAAATGCATTTTGGGGGCAACAGCTCCTCTCCCCCCCCCCCCTTCATCCGGACCTAAAACTGGATAAAATTAGAATAGACTCAGAGAAAACCGTGACATCACAGATCTATAGTAGAACCAGTACTGAACTCACCTCATGGATTAACATTTTAAAAGCCGTTCCTGAGCAGCAGTGGAGGCTGCCCAGCGTCTGCCATCAAGTTGTTACCATGAGGTCAGTTAAATACAGACTGTCAGAATATACTGATCAGCAGCTACAGCTAATTGGCTGCAGCTGCTGCTCAATGGAACATTTTACAACATGTACAGTGCCTTGCGAAAGTATTTGCCCCCCTTGAACTTTTCGACCTTTTGCCACATTTCAGGCTTCAAACATAAAGATATAAAACTGTAATTTTTTGTGAAGAATCAACAACAAGTGGGACACAATCATGAAGTGGAACGAAATTTATTGGATATTTCAAACTTTGTTAACAAATAAAAAAATGAAAAATTGGGCGTGCAAAATTATTCAGCCCCTTTACTTTCAGTGCAGCAAACTCTCTCCAGAAGTTCAGTGAGGATCTCTGAATGATCCAATGTTGACCTAAATGACTAATGATGATAAATAGAATCCACCTGTGTGTAATCAAGTCTCTGTATAAATGCACATGCACTGTGAGAGTCTCAGAGGTCCGTTTAAAGCGCAGAGAGCATCACGAAGAACAAGGAACACAGCAGGCAGGTCCGAGATACTGTTGTGGAGAAGTTTAAAGCCGGATTTGGATACAAAAAGATTTCCCAAGCTTTAAACATCCCAAGGAGCATTGTGCAAGCGATAATATTGAAATGGAAGGAGTATCAGACTACTGCAAATCTACGAAGACCTGGCCGTCCCTCTAAACTTTCAGCTCATACAAGGAGAAGACTGATCAGAGATGCAGCCAAGAGGCCCATGATCACTCTGGATGAACTGCTGAGATCTACAGCTGAGGTGGGAGACTCTGTCCATAGGACAACAATCAGTCGTATACTGCACAAATCTGGCCTTTATGGAAGAGTGGCAAGAAGAAAGACATAAAAAGTGTTGTTTAAAGCTTGCCACAAGCCACCTGGGAGACACACCAAACATGTGGAAGAAGGTGCTCTGGTCAGATGAAACCAAAATCGAACTTTTTGGCAACAATGCAAAACGTTATGTTTAGCGTAAAAGCAACACAGCTCATCACCCTGAACACACCATCCCCACTGTCAAACATGGTGGTGGCAGCATCATGGTTTGGGCCTGCTGCTTTTCTTCAGCAGGGACAGGGAAGATGGTTAAAATTGATGGGAAGATGGATGGAGCCAAATACAGGACCATTCTGGAAGAAAACCTGATGGAGTCTGCAAAAGACCTGAGACTGGGACAGAGATTTGTCTTCCAACATGACAATGATCTAAAACATAAAGCAAAATCTACAATGGAATGGTTCACAAATAAACATATCCAGGTGTTAGAATGGCCAAGTCAAAGTCCAGACCTGAATCAAATCAAGAATCTGTGGAAAGAACTGAAAACTGCTGTTCACAAACGCTCTCCATCCCACCTCACTGAGCTTGAGCTGTTTTGCAAGGAGGAATGGGCAAAAATTTCAGTCTCTCAATGTGCAAAACTGATAGAGACATACCCCAAGCAACTTACAGCTGTAATCGCAGCAAAAGGTGGCGCTACAAAGTATTAACTTAAGGGGGCTGAATAATTTTGCACGCCCAATTTTTCAGTCTTTTATTTGTTAAAAAAGTTTGAAATATCCAATAAATTTTGTTCCACTTCATGATTTTGTCCCACTTGTTGACTCTTCACAAAAAATTACAGTTTTATATCTTTATGTTTGAAGCCTGAAATGTGGCAAAAGGTCGAAAAGTTCAAGGGGGATGAATACTTTCGCAAGGCACTGTATCTTCCACAGAAGTCATTAAAAACAATTTAGTTCTGTCGAGCTGGGGAGCCCCACACATTGAATGAAATCTCTCTTGTCCCTTCTGAACTGGCTGACTTTTGATCAGTGTACAGGTGCATCTCATAAAATTAGAATATCATCAAAAAGTTAATTTATTTCAGTAATTCAATTCAAAAAGTGAAACTTATATATTTTATATAGATGTGTTACACACAGAATGGTACATTTCAAGCATTTCTTTCTTTTAATTTTGATGATTATGGCTTATAGCTAGTGAAAACCCAAAATTCGGTATCTCAGAAAATTAGAATATTACATAAGACCAATAAAAAAAGGATTTTAAACACAGAAATGTTGGCTTACTGAAAAGTATGTTCATGTACAGCATAGTATGCACTCAATACTTTGTTGGTGTTACTTTTGCATGAATTACTGCATCAATGCAGCATGCCTGTGGCACTGTTGAGGTGTTATGGAAGCCCAAGTCTCTTTAACAGTGGCTTTCAGCTTGTCTGCATTGTTGGGTCTGGTGTCTCTCCTCTTCCTCTTGACAATACCTCACAGATTTTCTATGGGGTTTAGGTCAGGCGTGTTTGCTGGCCAATCAAGCACAGTTATACTATGATCATTAAACCAGGTATTGGTACTTTTGGTAGTGTGGGCAGGTGCCAAGTCCTGCTGGAAAAGGAAATCACCATCTCCATAAAGCTGATCATCAGAGGGAAGCATAAAGTGCTTTAGAATTTCTTGGTAGAGGGCTGCGCTGACCTTGGACTTGACCATCAAAAGCCATAATCATTCAAATAAAAAGGAAGAAATGCTTGAAATATATTACTCTATGTGTAACGCACCTTTATATAAATTATGAGTTTAACTTTTTGAATTGAATTGCTGAAATAAATTAACTTTTTGATGATATTCCAATTTTATGAGATGCAACTGTATTTTCAGTTTAAGCCTACTTGTGAGAAAACTGGGGCAAGTGCACTGGAGGTGGCAATACTGCAAAGGCTTATTGCCTTTGCCCCTCACGGGTTAAACGTTGATTGGGATATCAATTCCTTTATCAACAATGCCTGATCAACTGGATGTCAGTATTTTTAGATAGTTGTATATTTTGGTTACCAGGGTGTTATTACTTCTATTTGTGTTTTTACATTGGGGAAAGCTATATACGCTTTTATCTTCAGGATGCTAAGATTTTCATCTTTTTGATGTATATTGGCATATTTTTAGTCATGTTCAAAAGTTTTTCTTTTGTTATATTATGTTAATGTATGTTATGCAACGGAGCACTCTCAGGAATTTTGTTTCTGACCGGTAGATGGCGGTGTGTCCGAGTAAGGTCTCTCATGACAGTATAGAGCATTGTTTCTATGGCAACACATTTGTTTTTACAAATGCGGTTTCCCCTTTAAGATTAAGTTGAGAATGGATGTTTTACCCTTTGAATTATAAAGTATATACAGTTTTTGTGATCTTTATTTATATTCTATGGGTCCATTCCTGTTTTCGGGGTCCGATTCTGGGTTTGGTTCCGGGATTGGTACGCAAATGGTATGCATCCGGTTCCGGGTCTTTGGTCAGCTTCCTTCCTGTGGAGGGTATGCGGTGACCTTACCCTAATGGCTTCGGATTGGATGCAGTATGTTCCGCCTTGTCTCGTCCAGCGTATAAGAAAAGACGCTCTGCCGTAGGCCACACCCCCTGACGACGTCACGTATTGACGAAACCGGTCGGAGGAACCTGCGGCACGTCGCGCTGAGACCCACAAGGAGACACGGCGGCCATGATTTCGGTTTGAAACAAAGTTCTGAGAGTATAGCTCCGAGATATGCTGTCACTTCTTCATACACATGTGAGTTGCCACTCTGCTTTTATCTAATAAAACCTGTGAACGTACTTCACCATGGGAGTTGTCCCTCTTTTTCTCATGTACATCTGTTCCGGTTTGAAACTGTTGAGGGAATACTAGGAGCCGGTACATGTCGGATTGGGCACCGGATTGATCACACAGGCTGACATTGATCCCTGTAGTGGGGATCATTGCTTATTGGTAAGGGGCCATTCATTATCTTGGTGGCGGTTCCTGAACTCGGGGCTCTTTACAAGTTTGAAGTGGTGGACAGTTTCCCTTCTTTTGGAGCACTCTCTTTGATGGACTTTGTTTATTAGGTCTATTTTATCCATTTGAACATATGTATGGACTGTGGATTTAATATTGTTAGCGCTGCACCATATCCATTTTTCAACGGCTTATGAGCCTGCAGATCATTGCCACCAAGAACTTTAAAGTCATAATGACCAGAGGGGTTTACAGGCAATTTATCAAAAGTAAACTTTATGGAGAAAAAACTTCCTCATCCATGTCTTTATGGACCTTGTTTTGTACACTGGTGTGCAGTCATGTTGGAATAGGAAGGGGCCATCCCCAAATTGTTCCCACAAAGTTATGAGCATGAAATTGTCCAAAATGTCCTTAATATGCTGATGCGTTAAGAGTTCCCTTCACTGGAACTAAGGAGCCAAGACCAACCTCTGAAAAACAACCTTATACCATAATCCTCCACCCCCCCCTACCAAATTATCGGACCAGTGCACAAAGCAAGGTTTGGGGTGGGGGAACTTGACTGGCCTAACCTCAACCCGATAGTACACCTTTGGGATGAATTAGAGCCCAGACTGAGAGCCAGGCCTTCTCTCTACCATCAGTGCCTGACATCCCAAATTCACTTATGGAAGAATGGTCAAACATTCCCATAGACACAATGCTAAACCTTGCGGACAGCCTTCCCAGAAGAGTTGAAGCTGTTATAGCTACAAAGGGTGGACCCACTCAACATTGAACCCTATGGACTAAGACTGGGATGCCATTAAAGTTCATGTGTGTGTAAAGGCAGGCGTCCTTTTGGCAATATAGTTTATCTCTCATGACAGGTGTACTTTAGAACATCATATGCCGTTCTTGTGTTCCTTACAGTCAAGCTTGTACATGGATGTGAAATCTTGGTAATTATCAGCACTTTTATGTAAGTGCATTGTTAACTTTTTGTTTCCGATCTCTTAAATCATCTGTCATGATACTGTCACCATGGCAGAGAGACATTGTAATACAGGTTTCATGCTGAAGATTAGATAAATATTATGCAGCTCATTTGTGAGGCATCTGGTGTTTAGTCACCAGTGTGGGTTGGCATTTAGGCAGATGTTAGAGCATACAAATAACTTTACAGATTGTAAAGAAGGCAATTCCTATGAGAATTTGAGAGCTGTTAGTGTGGCCATACAGAGTAAAAAACTTTCCCAGCATATGCTTTCACTGTGGATGAACACAGAGAGGCTTAAAGAGTAACTCCATTTTTTGCTGAGAGTGACACAGGGTACTGAGAGTGACACAGGGTACTGAAAGTGACACAGGGTGGTGAGAGTGGCACAGAGTGCTGAGAGTGACACAGGGTACTAAGAGTGACACAGGGTACTGAAAGTGACACAGGGTGGTGAGAGTGGCACAGAGTGCTGAGAGTGATACAGGGTGTTGAGAGTGACACAGGGGGCTGGGAGTGGCACAGAGTGCTGAGTGTGACACAGGGGGCTGGGAGTTGCGCAGGGTCCTGAGAGTAGCGCAGGGTGCTGAGAGTGAAGTGGGGTGCTGAGAGTGACATGGGGTGCTGAGAGTAGCACGGAGTGCTGAGAGTGACATGTTGCATGATGTTGGGGATATCAGTTCAGGGGTGGCAGTGCTGGAGCAGGCGCCCTCCCCTAGCTGCCAGGGGAGCGATTGCTCTGGTAAGGAGGGGGCCAGGGATACAGGAAAGGTTAGACAGGTACTTGTAGTAGGTGACTCAGTTATTAGGAGAAAAGAAAGGCAACCTGTGACAATGACCGTGGTCACCAAACAGTATGTTGTTAACCAGGCGCTCGGGCTCGGGTTCAGCACATTGCGGATCGAATTGACAGATTTTTGGGTGGGACTGGGGAGGGCCCAGCTGTTATGGTACACGTTGGCACCAATAACAAAGTAAAAGGAAGGTAAAGAGTCCTAAAAAATGATTTCAGGGACTTAGGGAAAAGATTAAAGAGAAGGACCCCCCAAGGTGGTTTTCTCAGAAATAATACCTGTGCCTCGAGCCACACCAGAGAGGCAGTCAGCTCAGTTTCCCCAGACCCCCCAGACTTCTCAGTCGGTTACCAGCTTATTAGTAAGTATGAGCTGCACCTTAATGAAGAGGGTGCAGCTATATTGGGAAGAAAGATGGGCACAAAGTTGGAGGGGCTTTTAAACCAGGTGTTGGAGGGTTCAGAGGAAGCGACAGCTGGCAGTGAGCAAAGGACAGAGGGTAGTAGTGGAGTCAGTAGTGATACTATAACCGTAACATCTAATTCCCGGGTGAATAAGTGGACAAATCAAAAACAAAGTCTAAGAAAGCATAAGGAGAAAATATTATGCACTCATACATCACTGAGAGGCGTATACACAAATGCCTGGAGCCTAGCTAGAAAAAATGGAGGAACTGAAGCTGCTATTACACGAGGAGGACATAGACTTTGTGGGAAGAACAGAAACTTGGTTTGACAGCTCACACGACTGGTTGGCAAATAGTCAGGGGTATTCCTTGTATCAGAAGGACGGGGAAGGTAGATGGGGGGGGGGGGGTGTCTATATATAAAAAAATGATGTAAGGATGGTAGAGAGGAGTGACATTGTGAATGGGACAATGGGGGAGGTGGAATCCATGTGGGTAGAACTTCAAAGCGAAGAAGTAAGTGGGAAAATAATAGTTGGGGTATGTTACAGGCCCTTCAACCTGAAGGAGGAGGAAGAACTGGACCTCCTATCACCGTTAGAAATAGCAGCTAGGCAGGGAAATGTCATCATAATGGGGGACTTCAATTATCCCAATATTGACTGGGCAGAGGGGACAGCTCACTCAATAAAGGACAACTTCATGTCTCAATTGGTGAATTCCCAGACTATAAAGAAAGCATTGCTAGATTTTTTTATTACAAAGGATCGAAGTCTGATCTCAGATTTGGCAATACGGGACAACTTGGGATCTAGCGATCGCAGGGTGGCTAAATCGTAAAACATAATATGTATTTTTAAAGAGATAAAAATGTAAAGTGGAGGGGGCATTGTCAGCATTCCAACATTACAAAGAATGCAATAAGAAGTGTAAGAACAAAATCCGGGCAGCTAAAAAAAGTCTACGGGAGACACATAGCAAAGGAGAGTAAAAAAAATCCCAATTTTAGACATATTAACAGTAAAAAAGCGAGAACAGAGCACATTGCCAACATAAAAGACAATGATAGGAGGATGGTTACAGATGACACAGAGAAGGCAACTGTACTAAATGATTTCTTCTTCTGATTTTTTACACAGGAAAATGAGGGGTATACCGACCATGACTGTATTGCTAGTAACACGTCACAGGACGTACCTTTATGGCTAACAGAGGCTGGAGTCAAGGAAAGACTAGATAAGCCTAACACAAATAAATCACCAGGACCAGATGGCTTACACCCGAGAGTTCTCAAAGTCAGGTTATAGCTAGACTATTATTCCTGGTATTTGCGGACAGCGTACTGAAAGAAATTGTACCAGCTGATTGGAGAAGAGCCAACGTAGTACCAATATTCAAAAAAGGGCAGAGACATTCCTGGAAACTACAGGCCAGTCAGCCTAACATCAATAGTAGGTAAATTATTGGAGGGGATGATAAAGGACTATATCCAAGAATTTGCTGAAGAAAACAATATCATTAGATCGTTAGTAGTAATCAGCATGGGTTTACGAAGGGTCAATCTTGCCAGACCAATCTGTTAATATTCTACGAGGAAGTGAGCTGCAATATAGATAGGGGAAGGCCTGTGGATGTGGTGTATCTGGATTTTACAAAAGCATTCGATACAGTTTCCCATAAATGCTTAATCTACAAGCTGAGATCTGCAGGCATGGACCATAAGGTTTGTTCTTGGATAGAAAACTGGTTACAGGGGCGCGTCCAAAGGGTAGTGATAAATATCATGTACTCAGACTGGTCTGGAGTAGTAAGTGGGGTACCCCAAGGCTCTGTCTTGGCACCAATTCTGTTTAATTTATTCATAAATGATATAGAGGATAGGATACATAGCTCAATCTCCGTTTTTGCGGAAGACACAAAACTAAGCAGGGCAATAACTTCACATCAGGATATAGACATTTTATAGAAAGACCAAATAAAATAATGGAGTGGGCAACTACATGGCTAATGAGGTTTATTATAAAGAAATGTAGGGTAATGCACTTGAGGGGCTAAAAACATAAAAGCAAATTACTCACCGAGAGAGAACCTCTGGGGGAATCAAGGATGAAGAAAGATCTGGAGGTCCTAGTAGAATACAGACTGAAGGATAGCATGCAATATCAAGTTGGAGCTACCAAACCCGGCAGAATATTAGCTGGCATAAATAAGGGGATATACTCCAGAGCTAAAACTATAATCCTGCCACTTTATAAAACTCTGGTTAGGCCACATTTGTATTCCGTCCAGTTCTGGTCACCAGTCCTCAAAAGGAATGTGCTGGAGTCCACAGAAGGGCAACTAAATGAATAAGGTGATTGGATGACCTCAATTACGAGGAACGACTACAAGCACTAAATTTATTCTCGCTGGAGAAGAGATGCTTATAAGGGGACATGATCGTGGTTTACAAATACCTCAATGGTGACCCCAGAGTAGGAAAAAACTATTCAGTCTCAGGGAGTGTAAGAGGACCCAGGGCCACACAATGAGATTGGAGGAGAAGCGGTTTAACCTTAAGCTGCGTAGGGGATTTTTCACTGTCAGGGCAATACGGTTGTGGAACTCTCTTCCACAATTGGTGGTGTCAATTGGGAGTATTGATATTTTTAAAAGACACTTGGACGTACATCTTAGAGAACATAACATACAGGGATATTGGAAATAGTTATCAACACTAACACACATACACAGGTTGAACTGGATTGATTTTTGTCTTTATTTAACTTTACCTACTATGTAACAATGTAACTTTTGCTGAGAAAAAAACATTCCCCTCTGGGCTTTAGGTTTAGATTTCATGGGTTTTATAAAGGAAAGAAAGCCTAAAAAAGAAAAATAATGCAGCCACATCATCTAAGAATTGGTAAGCTGCAATGTAATAAATGTGTTTGCTTTTGGGTTTAATGCGATTCAATTACAACATGGCTTGTGTAGCACTTCTTTTCATCCACTATATATTTTTTTTAATGAAAGTAGAGCTTCCCTTTAATAAAATGCCTAAAAATTAGGAAAAGGGGTGCATTGTTCTATTTGAAGTGGAGCATATACATCTAAGGAAGGTAACTAGGAATATAGTGTAGCTGTGATATTACCTAATAATACAGGAAGTTTCAAAAGTTTTCTGACTCCTATCCAACCAATTAGTACTTAAATAGATAGAATTTTGATCAGAAACAAAATCCCCCATATACATGGACTTTATCAATTGGAAAGATTTTACCTAAGTTATTGTAGCTTCTTGCATGGCCTGATTGTAGGTAGGGGTTAATGTATTGGCCCTTTAAAGAAGTTTTCATCTTTAAATCCTCCCAGGAAGGGGAATCATTTCATATTCTTCCTCGCAGGAACTTGCATAAGCTTGGGGTGGAGCTTATGGGAGTAGACAAATGGTGTAAGGACTTTATTCTTTCTTCGCTACCCCTGGGATGGGCATCCCCAATACCCATCACGTATGTGTTTAAGGCAGGGCTTGATAAATGTTCTTAGAATCTAGGAGCCAGCTAAAAAGGTTAGGAGCCAGGTTTTTTAAATCCACTGCCCAGCGCCCAGAACTGCATGTCTCAGGTGTCAGGCAATAAGAATTGCTCACACCTGGTACCAAGTGAAAAAAGACTGAAAATTTAAAGAAAAAAAAAAAAAGTGGCGTTGATGAGGCTGCGCTGATGGGCACTGATGTGGTGGCACTGGCAGGCGACACTGATGAGGCTGCGCTGATAAGCACTAATAGGCGGCACTGATGGGCACTGATAGACGACGGTAATGAGGCTGCACTGATAGGCTGCCCTGATGGGCACTGATAGGCTGCGCTGATAGGCAATGATGGGGCTGCACTTATAGGTGACACTGATAGGCGGCACTGATGAGACGGCACTGATGGGCATTGATGAGGTGGCACTGATGGGTACTGACACACAGCACTGATGAGCACTGACAGGCATCACTAATGAGGCTGTGCTGATAAGCACTCATTAGGCTGCACTGATTAGGCTGCACTGATTAGGCAGCACTGATAGGTGGCACTGATAAGCTGCATTTACAAGCTGCACTGACAGGTGGCACTGATAGGCTATGCTGATGAGTCTGTGCTGGTAAGCACTGATAGGTGGCACTTATGGGCACTGATAGGTTGCACTGATGAGCACTGAGGAGGTGGCACTAATAGGCACAAATGAGGTGGCACTGATGGGCACTGACAGGTGGCACTGCTGAGGTGGCACTGATAAGCACTGATAAGGTGGCACTGATAGACGGCACTCCCCGTCCACTCAGCAGTATTAAGGAAAGGGCGACAGATCAAGCTCAGCTGTCAACCTGGGAAAATAATGTCAGAGGTGGGCGGGCAGTGAGAGCAAGCCACGCTCATCACAGCACGGTCCCCCAGAGGGCACCCATATACACACAGGAGCATGTATCCTGCTCCAGCAGGCTGCAATCATCAGCCAGCCCATCGCTAGTCCACGCACCCACAGGTGGGCCACATGGGAGGATCCCGACCACTGCTGCCCAAGCGATTTCCAGGCGCCTGGGTTTTGTTGAGCCCTGGTTTAAGGCAGCTTCAGGTGTAAATCAAATAAATACCAATTTAACAGCTGAAAAAAGGCATTAGTAGCGCAAACACAACAAGGTCAGAAAAGACAGATGCTCATCCACAACAGACATCCGCCAGGAAAATAATATTGCAATCCATCAAAAACCCATGTAATCCTTGATAGAGTCTCTAAATAGATGTTAAAGTAATCCAGGAAAGAAGAATCAATATCCCAGGTGTGCAGCTTGAAGAAATACACCTCTCACTCCTCCACCAATTAATGTCTCGATCCAGAGAAGATGGCAACTCACCAGACTGTGACGCCTATCCACTTTCATGGAAAGGCTCACAAGCGTAGCTACTAATCACCAACAGGGGCACTGGATCCTACTGCTCACTCCTGGTCCTGATTCGACAGCCTCTTGACTTATTTTGGAATATAATTCTGGATATAGGAAAAATCCTTTTCTCCACCCCTTGCACACAGTACACTCAGGATAAAAGAAAGAATTGCCGCAATAGTGTGATATTGTTTTCATAAAAAAAAACTTTTATTAAAAGTTTCCTATATCATTACACTCACAAGTATAGTGAATCTTAAACAGCATGATTAGCAAGATTGCAGATTAACTGACAGACACCCGGGGGTCTCCTCACCCTCTCCACAGTGGTGTGGCGTCCTCTCGGAGCGGTCTGTCCGTCACTGCTGATCAATTCCGGTTGCCGTATGGCCACGCCCTGAAGCTTTTCGTCATTTCCGACTTTGTCAAAGCTTAAAGCGTAACTCCTGGCTCCTTCAGCCGATTTTTCAATTTGCTCTCGAGTGCTGCCGCCACAAACTCGGCTAAGGGATCTATCAGGATCTTGCTCCTCTAACTTTGCCATTCCTGCTTCAATGAGTTGAAAAGCTTCAGCTAACTGTTTTGTTGAAATTTTTTTCAATTTTGGAGTTTCTAGGTCCTGGTTTTCTTCCCTAAATGCTATCATTTGCTGCTCTTGTTCAATAAGGTCTTCATTAGATAGTTCGTTGCCATGGGAGTCGAGTAACTCGATGATATCATTTTCACTGATGTCCAACTGCAGTTGATTACCAATAGCAACCACAGCTTGCCTGGTTCTGGTGATCTCTTCATCTGTAAACCCCAGAAATTCTTGTGGGAATTGGGGGCACAATTTGTTCCAAACTCCTCTTAAATTTGTTTCTTTCACTTCATCCCAAGCATCAGCAATATTTTTGATGGCATCATAAATGTTATAGCTCTTCCAGAACCCTCTTAAGGTCATCTCATTATTTTGGGTAGCCCTGACAGCTTGTGAGAATGTCCTTCGTAAATAATAGGCCTTAAAGGAGGCTATAACTCCCTGATCCATTGGCTGAAGAAGTGATGTGGTGTTGGGGGGTAGAAATACCACCTTTACATTGGGGTGCATATCAGCTAAAGTGTTTGGATGTCCAGGGGCATTGTCAAGGAGAAGAAGAATTTTAACCACTTCCATACCGAGTCATGTAAAATGACGTCGGCAAAGTGGTTGTCTAGATCCGGGCCGCCGTCATATGACGTCGGCCCGTTCTAGCTGCTACTGCGCGCCCCCGGCGGCGCGCCCCCGGCGGCGCGCAGCGGCGCGATCAGGGATGAGGCTCGTCCCTCGGACATAGCCCATCCCTGATCAAGGTAAACAGCCAATAGAAATTGGCTGTTTACCACGTGATCGGCGGTGTCAATCACAGCCGATCACATGAGCGGCTCCAGCACGAGCCGCTCGTTCTCTCTGCAATGCGCGCCCCCGGGGGGACAGAGTCGATCCCCGATCTAGGTAAAGAGCCAATGAAATTGGCTCTTTACCACGTGACCGGCTGTGTCCAATCACAGCCGGTCACAAATGTCAACAGAGAACACGGTAACTATCTGTCACCGTGTTCTCCTCCTCACACACTGATCCTGTGGGAGGAGGAGATTGTGGTAACAGCTAGTTACCAACTACAGTGCACCCTAAACACACTGATTGCCCCCCCCCCAATAAAGAGCACCTGTCACTAGCCCATCAAAGTACCCGAGTACCTGTCACCAGCCCATCAGGTACTCAGATGACAGGTACTTGGGTACTCTGATGGGCTGGTGACAGGTATTCGGGTACTCTGATGACAGGTACTCTGATGACAGGTACTCGGGTACTCTGATGACAGGTACTCGGGTACTCTGATGACAGGTACTCGGGTACTCTGATGAAGGGTACTCGGGTACTCTGATGACGGGTACTTGGGTACTCTGATGACAGGTACTCGGGTACTCTGATGACGGGTACTCAGGTACTCTGATGACGGGTACTCCGTTGACAGGTACTCAAAGTACCCGAGTACCTGTCATCAGAGTACCCGAGTACCTGTCATCAGAGTACCCGTCATCAGAGTACCCGAGTACCTGTCATCAGAGTACCCGAGTACCCGTCATCAGAGTACCCGAGTACCCGTCATCAGAGTACTCGAGTACCTGTCATCAGAGTACCCGAGTACCCGTCATCAGAGTATCTGATGTCACCTACCCATCAGAGTACCCGAGTACCTTCCACCTGCTCATCAGAGTACCTGACGCCTGAAGTACCCAAGTACTTGCCGCCTGCTCATCAGTACCCATCACTACTCATCAGTACTCATCAGTACCTATCACGTATCAGTACTGATCATCAGTACCCATCAGTACAGTATCACCTATCACCTATCAGTCAGTGAGTACTACTCATCAGTACCTATCACCTGCCTGTCACCTGCCCATCAGAGTACCCGAGTACCTGTCACCTGCCTATCGGAGTACCCGAGTACCTGTCACCTGCCTATGGGAGTACCCGAGTACCTGCCACCTGCTCATCAGTACCAGAGTACCTGTCACCTGCCCAACAGGGTACCCGAGTACCTGTCACCCTTCATACAGCCACCATGTCCAAGTCCAAAAAGGTTTATATACGTCCTCCGTTTAAACCTAAATACCGGTGTTATGGCAGCAGATAGCTGCCATAACCCTGGTATTTTTTTAAACGGTGGACGGTTGGCTTTCCGATAAGGGTGGTCCCAGCGGCGGATTCGCTGTGGGATCACCCTTCCGGGATGGCGGAAGAGGCGCCCCCCCCCCTCCCGACGCGTTCCGGTCCTTTCCCCCGCTTACCGGACCCGCCGGCAGAGGGGAAAACGATCCGGTCCCGAATCCTCACAGACAGGATGTCGAGTGAGGGCAAGCTTGCCCTCACTTGACTCTATGGTCTTGGAGGACCGGAGCTACGGAAAATGTTGTTTTTTTTTTAAACGGTGTAAAAATAAAAAATAATAAATAAAATAAATAGTAAAAAAAAAAAAAAAAAAAAATTAAAGCGCCCTGTCCCCGTTAGCTCGCGCGCAGAAGCGAATGCATACAGAAACCCTGCCCACATATGTAAACGGTGTTCAAACCACACATGTGAGGTATCGCTGCGATCGTTAGAGCAAGGGGAATAATTTGAGCCCTAGACCTCCTCTGTAACTCAAAGATGGCAACCTGTAGAAATTTTTAAATTGTCGCCTATGGGGATTTTTAAGTACCAAAGTTTGTCACCATTCCGTGAGCGTGCGCAATTTTGAAACATGGCATGTTGGGTATCTATTTACTCGGTGTAACATTATCTTTCACATTATGGAAAAAAATTGGGCTAACTTTACTGGTTTCTTATTTTTTAATTAAAAAAAGTGAATTTTTTCCAAAAAAATTGCGTTTGGAAGACCGCTACGCAAATACGGTGTGATAAAAAATATTGCAATAATCTCCATTTTATTCTCTAGGGTCTCTGCTAAAAAAAAATATATAATGTTTGGGGGTTCTAAGCAGTTTTCTAGCAAAACTGATTTTAGCTTGTAAACACCAAATGTCAAAAATAGGCCTAGGCAAGTGGCTAGGATGCATGATGATGCTCCTTGGATGTTAGGCCCCTCTATATGGCTAGGCTGTGAAAAAGTCTCACACATGTGGTATTGCCATACTCAGGAGGAGTGGCAGAATGTATTTTGGGGTGTCATTTTTGCTGTGTACATGCTATGTGTTAGGAATATCCTATAAATTGACAACTTTGTGTAAAAAAAAAAAAAGTTTTCATTTTTTTCCCACATTTTCCAAAAACCTGTGGAAAAAAATGATATCTTCAAACGACCCATAATGCCTCATAGAATATACGTTGGAGTGTTTGCTTTCCAAAATGGGGTCATTTTGTGGACTTTTCCATTGTATTGGTGCTCTAGGGCCTTGAAAATTGTGATAGGTAGTAAGAAAGTTTTATGTGTATTTATGCTCCTAGAACGCCTGAATGTGCTTCTTGGACGTGGAGTCTCTTTTTGTGGCCAGGCTGTGTAAAAGTCTCACACATGTGGTATCGCCATACTCGGAAGGAGTAGCAGAATGTATTTTTGGGTGTAATTTTTGCTGTGTACATGCTATGTGTTAGAAATAGCTTATAAATTGACAACTTTGTGGGAAAAAAAAGAAAAAAAAATGTTTTCTTCATTTTCCCAAGAATTGTGGGAAAAAATTACAACTTCAAAAAACTCACCATGCCTCTTACTAAATACCTTGGACTGTCTACTTTACAAAAAGGGGTCATTTGGTCGGTATTTGTACTGTCCTGACATTTCAGGGCCTCAAGAAAGGAGATAGGCAGTCAGTACATCTGGTGTGATCAATTTTCAGTAATTGGTACCATAGCTTCTAGACTCAATAACTTTCACACAGACTAAATAATATACACTAATCTGGGTTAATTTTACCAGAGACATGTAGCAGTATACATTTTGGCCCAAATGTATGAAGAAAAATTTATTTTTTGCAAAATTTCATAATTGAAATTTTTGCTCTTTTTTTGCATATATCACGAAAAAAAAAAAACCCAGTTGTGATCAAATACCACCAAAAGAAAGCTCTATTTGTGTGAAAAAAATGATAAAAATTTTGTTTGGTTACAGTGTAGCATGACTGAGCAATTGTCATTCAAAGTGTGAGAGTGCTGAAAGCTGAAAATTGGTCTGGGCAGGAAGGGTGTCTAACTGCTCTGTATGGAAGCGGTTAAAGGGAATGTTTTTGCTAATGCAATAACGTTCAACGGCAGTGACAAAGTGGTTCAAAAACCACTCTTCAAAGAGTGCAACTGTCACCCAAGCCTTTGAATTTGCCCTCCAAATAACAGGAAGCGATGCCTTAGTGACATTACGTAGTGCCCTCGGATTTAAGAAGTGATGCACTAGCAAAGGCTTGAGCTTTAAATCCCCAGATGCATTGCCCCCAAGTAATATAGTCAGCCTGTCCTTTGATGCCTTATGTCCTGGTGCACTTTTTTCCTCTTTTGAAATGTAGGTCCTCTCTGGCATTTTTTTCCAAAACAAGCCTGTTTCGTCTACATTAAAAATTTGTTCTGGCAAATAACCTCCATCATCAATAATTTCTTCCAATATCTTGGGAAAATCAGTTGCAGCACTTACATTGGCACTCGCTGCTTCACCTTGAACTTTAATGTTATGCAAATTAGCTCTTTCTTTAAAGCGATTGAACCAACCCCTACTTGCAACAAATTCTTCATTGAAATCATCTTCACTTGCTGGATGGGCAGATTTTAAATCTTTGAAAAGGCTTCGAGCCTTTTCTTGGACTAAAGAAAGGCTGATAGGCATATTACACTGATTTTGGTCTTCTATCCAAACTGTCAGCAGCCTTTCCATCTCAACAATTAAACCACTGCGTTGCTTGGTAATAATTGTAGCATGCATTGGGGTATGGCCTTTCACATGGTCCATTATTCTATCTTTATCTTTTAAAATTGTTGCAATTGTTGACCGATTGTAGCCAAGTGCTCTGCCAATGGATGATGGAGTTTCACCTTTCTCTGATCTCTTTATTATTTCTACTTTATTTCCCATGGTGATGGTTCTTCTTTTCTTTGCTGTATTACCAGCACTTGCATTAGATTTGTTTTTTGGCATCATTGCAAGTTAAAGACAATAAATGTGAAGTGGTGTGCGTGCGCTCTAGAAGTGAACAAGAAGAACAAAAAAAAGTGTAGCCGCCAGCCAACTATCAATGTATTCTAATGGGTACTATACTGTGTTAAAACACTCACTGTCTAGGCTTGTCAATTTGATATGCGTCTTCAGCATGCAGCAGCAGTGGTCCCTGACCCTCAGAGCCGTCCAGCAGCGTGGGATCCAGTACAAAGGCTAAAAGAGACCCAGAAGGATAGTTGCATTAAACACAGTCCTGCTACAGTATCCTAGAAGTACAAGTACAATACAGTGGTATACAGTCCTGTTCCCAATACTGTACCTGTACAGAGTACTGTAATCTCACCAGTTTCCAGACAGTTCCAATAAATGTAAAGTGGTGTGCGTGCGCTCTAGAAGTGAACAAGAAGAACAAAAAAAAAGTGTAGCCGCCAGCCAACTACCAATGTATTCTAATACTGTAAAATGGGTACTATAGTGCGTTAAAACACTCACTGTCTAGGCTTGTCGGTTTGATATGCTTCTTCAGCATGCAGCAGCAGTGGTCCCTGACCCTCAGAGCCATCCAGCAGCCGTCCAGCAGCGAGGGTTCCAGTACAAGGGCTAAAAGAGACCCAGAAGGATAGTTACATTCAACATAGCTAGAAGTACAAGTACAATACAGGGGTCCTGCTCCCAATACAGAGTAATATAATCTCACCAGTTTCCAGACAGTTCCACCAGCTTCTGCCTGTGCAGTGGGATGCTTCTGGGCAGTGTGGGGCAATCAGTACATGTAGTACATGCAGCGTGCATTGTGGCCGGCACTAAGATGGATGCTATTCAGCACAGGAGCGTGAAGAAGCCGGAAGAAGCCGGCAGTGACGTCACGCGGGCGCCGCCGCCGTTCGAAAGTAGGAGTCGTTCGTCACGCGGCCCCCGTTTGTAAGTAGGAGTCGTTCGCAACTCGGATGTTCGTAAGTCGAGGACTGCCTGTATGTATTCTTCTACATATTTTTGGAAAACAAAATCCCAATTGGTGTATATTGATTGGTTTGTGCAAACGTTATCCCATCTACAAACTAGGCCTACGGGATAGATTTATGGCATTTTTATTATTTTTATTTTTTTCTTTACTAGTAATGGTGGCGATAAGCGATTTTTAGCGGGACCGCGACATTGCAGTGGACAAATCGGACAGCTAACTGACACTTTTGAGGAGACCAGTGAAAATTAAAAATAAGCACTCTTACTGTACTAATGACACTGTCAGGGAAGGGGTTAACACCAGGGGTGATCAAAGGGTTAAGTGTGTCCCTAGGGGATGCTTTCTCACTGTGTGTTGGATGGACTGACTAGATGAACACATAGATCCGTGTTCCTAGAAAGCAGGAACACAAGCTCCCTGTGTTCATCTCTGACAGAACGACGGTCTGTCTCTCTGGGGAGCGATCGCAGATGGCCGGCGGATGTAGTGTCCTCCGAACCCGCTAATTGGCTCCCGCTCTGACCAATCAGCGCATGCACCCCCCCCCCCCGGCTATTGCCATAATGACGTATAGGTACGTTATCTCGTATAAGAGAGCCAACTTGCCATAGTATATTTACTGCTGGCCGTTGGCAAGTGGTTAAGCTAACTCTGCATTTTCCCAGGCATTTTCTGAGCTCTGTGTTGTAAATAAATAGGGGGATGGCTCTGCAATGCCGCAGCACTCTGATGGGAACCACCTAACCAGGATTCTGCCACTGATGAACTTCCACTTTGGGTTGGTATGCACCGGGTAGCCTGGAATTAATTAGTTATAAAGAAACTGACATTTCAGTTTGTTGGACTATATTGCCGAAAAGCTCCAGTAAAGTTTATTACCTATTTTAAGCCTGTTCTTAAGTTATTCAAAGAAGTGCATGAAGGTACATGGCATATCGGAAGAACAGGGCTTGGCTTGATCAAATCCTATCCAAACTGAGTCTAAATTGCATTGCATTGTGTGCAAGAGCATGTGAGACTCAGCCGGAGTCCCAATTATTTTTGTAAACAGAGCAATTGGACATAGTTGCCAAAACTGTTGGGCAAGACTACAACTGGCCACATGGATTAACACACCACATCCCCACCTATTAGTACATAGACATTTTGACTACTTACTGAATGGAACCTTACAGGCACTGTTCAACTTCATCACACGTACATTTCCAGTTGTTAAAATTCAGTTTTATTTATTGTGATCAACTGTTAAAAAAAACAAACCTTCCCTAGAAAGACTCTTAGGGCCTCAGTATAACCAAAATGTGTTAGTGTTATGATTTACACCACACCTTTCCACATAATAAGCTGGTTATCCAGAACTCCCACTGGATTAATTGTCTAGGGCTGGGGAGCCCACACTCCAAGACAGAGATTATGGCTCCTAGTGTACTAGTAGGAGGTCCAAAAGACCAGTTATCTGCATGCCAGGCAGCAGACTGCGCACAACCCCTCTTATTCTACTCCAATGAATTGTGTCCAAAGTGTACAGTCCTGATATCAATCATGCCTAGCTGTGATGGGGTCCTGAGTATAGTAATTTTGGTGAGCTTACTAATGAACCAATGGTTTTCATTGCTTTCTATGTAATTAAAACAGTTCTTCCCACATACATCCATATATTTGTATCCAATTTGGCTGACCTATTTTTATGGACTATGATACAATCTATAGATGAATGATACAACTTTTCTTATTATCGTTGTTTTTGCACCTCATAAGCCAAGGGTATATCCAAACACATCTGGACCTGATAATATATGTAAATCTGGATGCATGAAATTTTCTTATCGCTAATGACACCTATACAAATGCCTTCCACAATATAACATTCTTGTAACTTCCCCTAGCTAACGTATGTCCCATGCATTAAATGGTTCATTGAACAGAAGAGGCTGCCATTGAATCAGATCTGAGCCCCAGAGGACAGGGGCCTCATAGCAGTTGAAATGTCTGCTATTCCCGTTGAGAAACGGCCATGCTGCAACTGGCAACTCCGCCAGTACTTCCAATGGCCGCAATGGACTCAGGCCATAGACTCATTGTCAGTGAAATGGCTGTGCTGCAACTGGCAACTTTGCCAGTACTTCCCATGGCTGCAATGGACTCAGGCCATAGACTAATTCACTGGCCTATAAAAGAACTCTGCTCAGCCCATCAGATTGCTGGATTGTCTTCAGCTCTTCCTGTTTCCTGAGCATTGCTACTTCCTGGATTCCCATTTGACCCAGCTTGTTCCTGACCGGTCTGCTCTCTCTCCTGGCTTTGACCCACGGCTTTGTCTGACCTTTCGATCCTGCTCCAGTGTTTGACCCTCGGCTTGTGTGACCATCCTTGCTCTTTTGTCCTTTGCCTGACTTCTAGTGTACCGATCCCGGCTTGCTCAACGGACTTGCTTCTGCTCAATCCCCTTGTCTTGGCGACCTGTTTGGACTGATACCTGTGTATGACCCTCGGCCTGGCTTTTACCTGCACATTGCTTGATTCCCTGGAGGCCCTGCAAGTTGTTCCGGATACCCTTGTGAACCTTTACCTGCACTCCACAAGCATCCAGTGCTCCTTGGGACGCGTCACCTCCTGTCCCACTTCCAGGGGTGATTCGCACCGAGCTGCAAGGGAAGCCCTCTCAGCATTTCGGCCTCTACCAAGAAGTGATCTGACACTGTTACTTTGTCAGTCTGGAGCTGCTTCGACCAGTAGCTGAGTCACTCACAGCTTGCTTTTACTGGGTACTGGAACAAAGAATATTTTAGCAGCAATTAGAAGTCTATTAGGAATTACAGCCAGCTTCTCCATATAGGTATTCATTTTACGTCCTTTGGCCTATAGTTTTGAGAAATGATCTTAGCACTGATTAGTTCATTAAGATCATTTTATCTAAATAAGATCTAGTTATAGAGTCTCTGCACAGACATTCTGTAATTAAATCACCCTCACAGCAAATGCTTCAAGACCTGAAAACATGAAACAGATTTTGTAAGTCATAGCGATTCAAAAAAATGTCAGCAAAAAAATAACCCTGGAGGAAGAAACAAGTCAAAGTACTTTTTCAGCTAACTCTTTTTTTCCTAACATCTGTCAGCGATACCCAGGTTGTAATGCGGAAACTAATTTGTGTACTTATGAATACCTTCTGTCCTTCCTTGAATATCAGATATTTACTGCAGCCTGTTGATAACCCCTTTTTTCAGCACCCATGATGAATAGCATGGTGCGGTATTAGGGCAGTGTTTCTCAGTTTCTCTCTTTTTTTTAGTCAAGGCACCCTTTAAAATTCCACACAATCTCACAGCACCCCATTCTAAAATTTAAAAAATGTAAGTTAAAGTTTTAAAAAATGCAGCAACATCCACATGGTTAGGACATCCAACTTTAGAGGTGATTTATTCTTCCAAAGCAAACACACCTTTGCACACTTGGCACTAATCAATATTCCAATGTTTCTTTTCTTCGTCAGTTTCCCTCCCCCACACAGCTAATGTTGCCCCAGTGCTGATGGAGAGGGGCAGGGGAGGGGCAAACAAGGATGCCCGGTGTCCGTTTTATCACCTGATGATGTAATTGGTTGTTAGGACACTGGCAGCTAGAAGGTTGTAATGGTGCAAAATGAAAACCTGTGGCTTTATGTAACTATTGGGTAGGCTTGATACATCCCCTGGCTTGTATACAATTTTTGGGCAATTTCCAGGCATTTTTGCAAGGCACCCTGAAAATACTTGAAGGCATCATGGTTGAAAAAGGCTGTATTAAGAAACCATAACATAGTAGGTGTGGAGTATAGAAACCTGGCACAGCAAATTCAGCATAAAGAATGTGGCTTTCCACAGTAACTGGATCTTAAATATGGCTTTAAAAAACAGTGGTGCACTAAATGGGGCATTGAAGAATAGCCATACAATAAAGTGGCATTAAAGAAAGGTATTGCAAGAAATGTGGCATTACAGAATATTGGTATACTAAATGCTGCATTGGAAAACAGTTGTGCTCTAAACGGGGTGTTACAGAACAGTAATAAAACAAAATGTAGCATCACAAAACAATGATACATTAAATGTGGCGTTACAGAACAGTGGCACACTAAATGTGGCATCTCCACACAGTAGTGCACTAAGTATGGCATCCCAGAGCAATGTCATGCTAAATGTGACATTACAAAACAGTGTGGCTCTAAATCTGGCATTACAGAACAATGACACAAAAAATGTGTGCACACTAAATTTGGCATTGGAGAATAGTGGTGTGCTAAATGTGGCATTACAGAAGAATGATACAATAATTTTGGAATTACATAACAATGGTACACTAAATGTGACATTATATAGCAGTGACGTACTAAATGTGGCACTACAGAAAAGTGATGCAATAAATGTGGCATTACAGGACAGTGCAGGGGCGTAACTACAGGGGTTGCAGGGGTTGCAATCGCTACCGGGCCCCATGCTCCAGGGGGCCCGGTAGCAAACCAGTGGGTGAACTTCCAGGATCGCAAAGGTCACACTTGCGACTGGACCCTGGCATTGCACCACTGTGGGGAGGCCCCAAGATTGCAGAAAGGGGGCCCACAAGATTGCAGGAAGGGGGCCCACTGCAGAACTTGTGAAAGAATCCTGCTGTGGGACCGTAATAAAAGGCCATGCAACGAGTGTAAAGAGCCCCAGGATTAGTGGGAAGAGCCCTGGGCTTGAAGGTAAGGGCCCCGGCCAGGGGTCTGGGGGGCCCTTCATGGTTTCTTGCATCAGGGCCCTGAAGGTTCTAGTTACGCCTCTGGGACAGTGATACAGTAAATGTGGCATTATAAAACAGTGGTGTGCTAAATGTGGCATTAGAGAACAGTGATTGAATAAATGTGGCATTACAGAGCAGTGATACAGTAAAGGAGACTTTATAAAACAAAGTTGTGCTAAATGTGGCATTAGAGAACAGTGATAAACTAAAGGTGGCATTATAAAACAGTGGTGTGCTAAATGGGGCATTACAAAACAGTGATATGGGACAGTGGCAGACTAAATGTGACATTGCAGAACAGTGGTGTGCTAAATGTGGCATTACAGAACAGTGATACGGGACAGTGGCACACTAAATGTGGCATTACAGAACAGGGATACGGGACAGTGGCACACTAAATGTGACATTGCAGAACAGTGGTGTGCTAAATGTGGCATTACAGCACAGTAACACTCTAAATGTGGCATTACAGGGCAGTGGTGTGCTAAATGTGGCATTACAGCACAGTAACACACTAAATGTGGCATTACAGGGCAGGGGTGTGCTAAATATGGCATTACAGAACAGTGATAAAATAAATGTCACATTGCACATGTTACATGATGGAACAGTGATAAAATAAATGTGGCAATACAGAACAATGATACACTCCATAAGCATTACAAGTAGTGGTGAGCTAAGTATGCCACAATAGAAGAGTGATACAATAAATGTGGCATTACAGAACAATGGAACACTAAATGTAGCACTGCAGAATAGTGGCACACTAAATGTGGCATTAGAGAACAGTGGTATGCTAAATGTGGCATTAAAGGACATTGATACGGTAAATGTGACATTACAAAGCAGCAAAGTGCTAAATGCGGCAGTAGAGACCAGTAAGATGTGGCAGTACGGACCAGTGATACACTAAATCTGGGATTACACAAAAGACATACATGAATGTGGCATTACAGAGATACAACTAATATAGCATTACAAAGCAGTGGTAAACTTAATGTGGCAATTTAGATCAATATCATATGTACTGGACTGTAGCCCAATGATACCCTGTATGCTTCCCAGGGCGTTAGCACACTAAATATGGATGTGTAGAACTATAGCACTTTAGCTGTCTCATCACAGAACAACATTGGCATACATGCCATCTGCGGATTAGCACAGTAATACAATTTTCACTATCGCATTGCAGATCCAAATTAAAACTGAATATGACATTTTAGAACTGTTCCTTTACTTGACAGTCTTCTGGTGGCACAGGGATAACATAACATTGGATCTGGCATTACAGAGCCATAACGTGTTGACAGTGGCAATGGCAGGATGCCAGGGCATTGGCACGCCAAACGTGGCATTGCAGAATTATTGTATATTGACCATGGTATCCTAAACAATGGCATATTGATGGTGACATCACAAACCAGTGTCACATTGATTGCACTGATCCAGAAAAAATAGCACACTGACGATTATACGGTACTAGTTGTACAGATCATGAAGTATGCTGGAAGTGAAAGCCAAATGTGTTGTGACAACTGCAGTGCGCTTCAGGCAGTCTGCCCACACCACAGCTATACATGTTATATAAATAGAATCAGCAAAATATTGTCATTATTACCAAAAAAATCTCATCACAATCACATTTCATACATCTTCAAGATATGGATTGGGTGTCATTTGATTACAAAAAAATCATCAATGTATGGGTTTCCATCCTGCAGCACAGAATGAGTTGTTATTCACAGATGAGCGGGCATATTGAAAAGTCACTAGGTGTTGTCCTAATACAGGAGACAGCTGAAGCTGCACAGGAAACAGCAAGTGACATTGTGACTTCTCTGCCAACATTACAGGAGACAGGCCTTTCACAGTCAGTACCTGAGGACAGCCACGGTGTCACTTCTAGAGAAAATGTCCATGCAGAGATTTGTCACTTTCCCTTCGTAAAGTCCAGCTGGCATCATCTTTATAACACTTACATAGCACAGCTGAAGACTGATGGTGGTTACTTTGGTTAAAAAAAAAGAAAATTCTAGCTGCATTTGGAGTTGTTTTAAGGAAAGCTTTAACCAAAAACCCCTTCCTTATTAACCCCTTCATGATCAAGAACAAAACAAATCGAAAAAAGGGAGGTATGGCCAAAGCTTTTTTTCATGTGGGGCACAGGAGTGTACTTATTTGTCCTCTCCTCCTGTCTGATGACATCACAGAGCTGCTCCAGGGTGTGGAAGGATCATGACAAAAATGTCCGGATCCAACCAGGTGCCAGAACAGCAGCTGGCTCAACATCTCAGAGAGTTGTTGAGAGCCTGAGCGAGGCTCATTGCCGTGGGCATAAGCTGTGTCTCATTGCTTGGTGCTCATCAAGCACATATTCAGGAGCACATACGCTATATTACCAAAAGTATTGGGACGCCTGCTTTTTCACGCACATAAAATTTAATGGCATCCCAGTCTTAGTCCGTAGGGTTCAATATTGAGTTGGCCCACCATTTGCAGCTATAACAGCTTCAACTCTTCTTGGAAGGTTGTCCACAAGGTTTAGGAGTGTGTCTATGGGAATATTTTACCATTCTTCCAGAAGCACATTTGTGAGGTCAGGCACTGATGTGGACAAGAAGGCCTGGCTCGCAGTCTCTGCTCTAATTGATCCTAAAAGTGTTCTATGGGGTTGAGGTCTGGACTCTGTGCAGGCCATTTAAGTTCCTCAACCCTGAAATTGCTCACTCATGTCTTTATGGACCTTGCTTTGTGCACTGGTGCGCAGTCATGTTAGAACAGGAAGGGGCCCTCATCAAACTGTTCCCACAAACTTGAAAGCATGAAATTGTCCAAAATGTCTTGATATGCTGACGCCTTAGGAGTTCACCTCACTGGAACTAAGGGGCCAAGCCCAAACCCTGAAAAATAACCCCTCATTATAATCCCCTTACACCAAATTATTTGAACCAGTGCACAAAGCATTGGTCTGATGCTGCATCTGTCCCCCGCCGGATCAAACATTACTGATCGCTCAGTTCTCCATGCTGTGTCAGTCACCACTCTCTGCTCTGCCCCCCTGCGCTTACTGGAGCACTGGGCTGTGTTAGGGGGTGGGAGCGGCTGGCTCAGGCTCTCAGCGGCTCGCCAAGTGTCGGTCCAGGCTCCTGGGTGGATCCCAACCATATGCAGTTTTAGGCATGGGCGAACGGGGAAGCCACCCGGGGCAGCATTTTTTCATGACACGTGGGGGGCGGCATGCCCGGGCCGCGGACCAGTACCGGTCCGTGGATCAAATGGTACCGGGCCGCCCGAGCCCCGTTCGCCCATGCCTAAAACCGCCACTGCGTCCCCCCGAGCCCGCCCATTGTGTGACAATAGCGAATGAAAATTCGCTATTGTCACACTGATCCTCCTCCTGGCCAATCAGGGAGCGGATCCTCCCACTTCCTGATTGGCCGAAAGGCAAACCCCACGCCATTGGCCGAGGAGGAGGCGCCACGGGAGGACTGAGGAGACACGAGGAATCCGGGAACTGAACGGAAGAGAAGTGAGGTAAGTGCACGGACGGGTCTCGCGGGGGGAACGCTGGCGCTTTGCATTGAAAGGGTGCATTGCTGTGGCGCTCTGCATTGAAAGGGGACATTGCTGTGGCGCTCTGCATTGAAAGGGGGCAATGCTGTGGCACTCTGCATTGAAAGGGGGCAATGCTGTGGCGCTCTGCATTAAAAGGGGGCAATGGTGTGGCGCTCTGCATTGAAAGGGGGCAATGCTGTGGCGCACTGCATTGAAAGGGGGCAATGCTGTGGCGCTCTGCATTGAAAGGGGGCATTGCTGTGGTGCTCTGCATTGAAAGGGGGCAATGCTGTGGCGCTCTGCATTGAAAGGGGGCAATGCTGTGGCGCTCTGCATTGAAAGGGGGCATTGCTGTGGAGCTCTGCATTGAAAGGGGGCAATGCTGTGGCGCTCTGCATTGAAAGGGGGCAATGCTGTGGCGCTCTGCATTGAAAGTGGGCAATGCTGTGGCGCTCTGCGTTGAAAGGGGGCATTGCTGTGCGCTCTGCATTGAAAGGGGGCATTGCTGTGGCGCTCTGCATTGAAAGGGGGCATTGCTGTGGCGCTCTGCATTGAAAGGGGGCAATGCTGTGGCGCTCTGCATTGAAAGGGGGCAATGCTGTGGCACTCTGC
The DNA here is from genome assembly GCF_965119305.1 of Pelophylax lessonae. Lineage (NCBI taxonomy): Eukaryota > Metazoa > Chordata > Amphibia > Anura > Ranidae > Pelophylax > Pelophylax lessonae. The sequence goes on from NC_138772.1 coordinate 470,644,650, forward strand.
ATTGGAAGGGGGCATTGCTGTGGCGCTCTGCATTGAAAGGGGGCATTGCTGTGGCGCTCTGCATTGAAAGGGGGCATTGCTGTGGCGCTCTGCATTGAAAGGGGGCATTGCTGTGGCGCTCTGCATTGAAAGGAGGCATTGCTGTGGCGCTCTGCATTGAAAGGGGGCAATGCTGTGGCCCTCTGCATTTATTGAGGGCAACAATGCTGTGGCACTCTGCGTTTATTGGGGGCAACGATGCTGTGGCACTCTTCATTTATTGGGGGCATTGCTGTGGCACTCTGCATTTATTGGGGGCATTGCTGTGGCACTCTGCATTTATTGGGGGCAACAATGTTGTGGCACTCTGCATTTATTGGGGGCAATGCTGTGGCACTCTGCATTTATTGGGAGCAATGCTGTGGCACACTGCATTTATTGTTAGGTTGTCATGTTATTTTTTTTTGGGGGGGGGGGGGTGCCGGGAGGGAGTTTTGCCCGGGGAGCAATTAAATGTAGAACCGCCACTGACCATATGGGTGTGATCTTTTCCCCAGCCTGGACCGACTCTGTGACGTCCGCTGAACAGCATACTTCAGCCCGATGTCTGCTGAAAACTGGTCACAGGAGTGCAAAACAAACTGCACTCCTGTGATCCACAGGAAAACTATAGCCAAACAAGCTTTATTGTTTTTAACTGTATTCATCTACTTGTTTTGTATTACTTTTAACTTGTATTTCTTTTGATTCTTGCATCTTTTCAAATTTTAGTTGTTGGCACATAAATTACTGTTGACTCAGCAAAACAAAAAGAAATAAAAAGAGATGAAATAGCCAAGGTCATTATTATATGATTGCTGGTAAAGAGGTAGTTATGTTCCTTTAGCTGGTGTTCACATTTTCAAGTCTCATTATGAAATCCATTAATGTGGTTTGGAAATGTTGTTTCCTCTTGAGAATCTCAGCTGGTCGATTCTTACATTTGTGTTTTTCTTTTTTTGGCCCTGCTCATTTCAGTTCCTATTATACGTTTATCTTGAAAACTGCCTGGGTACATTGGAAAGCAAGGTTCTGAAGACCCGAAATATTCACACGTGACACTTCTGCTTTATTTCAGCAATATCAGAATGCCTCAAAATTGGAACAGTTTGTGACACGTTTTCTGCTGAAGGAAACACTGAACCAGCTGCAGTCTCTCCAGAACTCATTAGAGTGTGCCATGGAAACTACGGAGGAGCAGACACGCCAGGAAAGGTGGGTTTGGGCATGCATCAAAAAGTACCAGGTCATAGAGCTCACATCTGTTTATCATTTAGGTTCAGATCCACTTTTGCTCAAATTGATCTATGCTATGTGTGAAATGTGCACATTTTCTGCCTAAAACATTACAACTTTTACAGAAATGTCTATCTGTATACTCACTAGTGCTCTGTAAAAAGCAAGGGGAGAGGGAGGACTGTCCATAGAAGTTAGTCATATTTCAGTTGTGATAACTATAGCTAAAGAAAACAAAGCAAGCATCTGATTGGTTGCTTTAGGGAAGTGCCATGATTTTAAAAAGCCAAAATTTAACATATTTTGTGTTGGCTACTTTTGTTTCCTTTAAATAGATAGTTTATCTTTGCATTTTAATGTCTTTACTAACATCCTTCATACTTGTAGTATTGAGCCTGAGGTGCACAAGAGAATAATAGGTACAAACATCCAAGACATAGTCCCTGTTTTCCTCCCCCCATTTTTCATGATTATGTTTTCCCCATATAAACAGTCCCAGGGGAAGGGGGGAAGAAAGGGGGAGGAAATTAGGATTTTTCGGGTACCGAGGTGCAATAGATACTTCACTTGTAAAATCTCTTTACAAAATTTTATCCAAAACAATATTTACATTGAAACGGACGACATGTCCGACCTTAATACATAACACCTTAAATTAGATAAATGCTGATTGATCACAACAGAGTGTAGAGTTTTATATTCAGGCATACATTCCTCAGCATGTTTCACCAAAATATCCGCTTCTTCAGGAGGATGTTAATATACGCGCACTCTAAGGATGCTAACAACACATAAATGAGTGCTGTCCACATAGGAACAGAACAATAATGCAATTCACAAAAATACAATAACATATAAGATAATTGTAAACCGATTCATGGGAAAGGGTTTAGGCTCACCTGGAGATGGCGCCAATATCCAACTCCCATAACTGATCAGCCACCAAAAACTCTCACCGGCAGACAAGGGGGACACTAATTAATAATAAATAATAATGGCTGTTATAAGATGGAGCTGTCATATATTCCCAAAGTTAGAGGTACTAGAGTAAGAGAGAACATAGAAATAAGAATAATAGAAGAAAGAGGGAGAATGCCTGCGATCAATGATCAACCCTGCAATAGTTAAAATAATGTATGCAAAACATGTGTTTTACCATGAACTGATGAAATGATCCATGCAAAGTGCCGCACAGAATATAAAGTGTTAATTTGTGCAATATCGCTGAAAAAAGAAATTATCACAATTCATAACAAGATCAAATGTCCAAATGTAAAAATATAAATATATATATATATATATATATATATATATATATATATATATATTCTTAATAAGTGGACAAAGTTGATTAAATCAAATTGATAGGGATCTACAGAAGTCCCAAGATAAAGTCCAATAAAGTGCAACAACAAAAATTGTGCAAAATGTGCAAGCTGTGTGTCGCTTCAGAGGTAAAGTGCAAATTGTGCCAACTCTTCAGAGGTAGTGTGCGCAATGGGGCATCCTTTGTGCTGCTTCCACCAGTCACCCTCTAAAGTAACTCACCGAATGGAATGGCTGGTCAAGTTATAAACCAGCAGTAGCGCTATATATGGGTATATGGGCTGATTTCCCCCTTTACTCAGTGATCCTCAGGCAAACAGTCATGTAGATTTTTTTTATATTTTTACATTTGGACATTTGATCTTGTTATGAACTGTGATAACTTATTTTTTCAGCGATATTGCACAAATTAACACTTTATATTCTGTGCGGCAATTTGCACAGATCATTTCATAAGTTCATGGTAATACACATGTTTTGCATACATTACTTTAACTATTGCAGGGTTGATCATTGATCACATGCATATAGTTTTTTATGTAATCACTTCAGCACTGTGCACTTTATTGAATTTATATTTCATATTGTCTATGCATTTTACACTTGTATTATTAGTTATGCACTTGTCACTTTAGGACACTTATTTATTTATTTATTTATACAGTTGCGCCGATTTTTATATCTTGGTTTATTTCATTTGGGAAAGTCTATTCATTTCTAAATCAAATGTTAAAAGCAAACACAAGTTTGAAATGAATTCCAGGGATTGACAGCTTGAAAAAATGTAAGAATGTACTTTATGTGGCATACCTGTAAGATACCCCCCCTGGAAACTGAAAATCACTATGGTAGGCACCGCTACTACAGTAATTGATAATATGCTTCTGAATCCTGCTGGGCCCAAAAAAGGTTAGGAGGTGGAGGGACAAGAATTTCCCTCCGTGAATGGTTGCAATGAGGGGCTCACAGGGATATAGGTGCAGACAAAAAAGCTTTATTGGTGAAGATATACACACATGAAAAAAATATATAAACAAGTAATTCTAATCAGTAAAAGAGGTGTGGAAGCTCATCAGGTGAACTGATTGACTCCGTGTACCCCTAGGGGGTCAGGATGGTACAGACAGCAATAAAACACATTGAGGTCCCCACCCACCCAGTCCCAGTATGCACTGTTGTTAACGGGCTTAGTGTGATTAGTCGAGAATGCACGACCTGGAAATCACTCTGAAAGCCCGAGCAACAGTGCTGTGGCCAGGAGGGAACTATAGTAAGCCCGTGGAGGGAAAGTACATAGGGATGCCGATTAAGTGTGGAATGGCAACTGAAAAAAATACTAAATGTATTAATATGACGTAATGTCATAAAGTATCGTCAGTGCATCACAGAAATTGGACAAAATAAAGCATCATTGTCTGATGTAGTAACAAACAACACGGGCCTGCTCCCTATGAAGTAAGTCTCATTTCCTGGCTGTGAGCCTCCAAGGAAACCTTGCCCCACGGGGCTGTGCACGGAATAGTAGTGCTTGGAGGGATCGTGGCTTAACCAGCCGTTTTGCTTAATCAGCAAATAACAATAAGGTGGGATATGTTGAGGGGATCCGGGCTTAACCAGCCAATTTGCTAAAACAGCAGTATGGGTGAATGTTTGTCTCCTAGAAGAGATCTCCCGTGTATGTAGAGGAAGGACTATAATTTAGTCCCAAATGGTGGCTGATCGCCAGAGATGCTTGTACGCTGGCTGGCTGATCCAAAACTTAGCAGTACTGGGACGGCTCAAAAGTCTAAAGTCTGCATGAGAGAAGTCCCGGTCAGACCATTGGCTGGAGCTGCTAAAGGTATCGGGGATGAGGTGTAGCGACCATGCTTAACTGGTGATCCAAAGTTGGATGTGTATTATAAGAAGTGTTGGTCTTACCAGATATCACCCGTACTCATCCGAAATTGCAAGGATGGAGGTAGCGTGCTCCGCACTTAGGTCACAGTCAGGGCTGGCAAAAGCAGATGAAGGATAATACGGCTGTCCAATGGGTTTGTTACTGCCAGTGGCGTTGTAGCCTCTACCATCAAGGAAGCTGCTGGGGCAGACTCAGTTCCGTGTCCGGGTGCAGTCCTGGTGCTGTTTCCGGGTCGCGGTGGATGTGTTCAGCCAGTCAGGTGCGATCTCCTACGGGGACGAAGGGTGGGTGGGGCGTCAACGTGTGATGTCGACGCGTTTCGCGTGCTTACGCAACGCTTACTCAGGACGTCATCACGTTCTCCGGGGTTTGTTTATATAGGCTGTAACCATGGTGACAGCAATCAGCAATTAGATGTTCCCGGGAATGTTTAGACTGAGGCCATCTGGTGGTATAAATGTGGTACTTCCACCACGTTACCACAGCGGTACAATCTGGTATTTGTTCCCGATGTCGGTCAGATTTGACCATATAAAAGACCTGGCGGTGAAGGGTAATAAAAGTCCAGTGCAGGGGAGGGGGCGGGGGGGACAAGTCCATCTCATAAAACGCAGTGCCGGGGTCTATGTAGCTTATACTCTTGCTTAGCAATGACCAAGTTAATAAATAACCATCTAGTGTATAAAATAAGTAGAAACATAAATAGACACTAAGGTAGATACATATTCCCACTTAGAATTGGCATAGGCTGGGGTACAACTCTAATGCAGAGCATGGTCATCATGGCAGAAAGTAGTATACTGAATACAGCCAGATGGCCTAAACCGTGCTAATAGTTGAGTAAAGGGTGTACTGTCCTACAGTGAGTATACTCAAGATGGCGGAAAAAATATACAAATGATGAGAATAATGATACGATTTTGAACACGGCCCCTGACTAACGGGGGACAGGGGGCAAACAACTCCTGAAGTGGAGGAGATTTAACCATAGCTATTACAGGTCCTATAACCTAATAATGAGGATAAAGAGGGTAGGGGCTATGCAGCAGGGCACCCACTTGACACAGGACCCAGAGGCTATTATCAACTACTGTAGTAGCGGTGCCTACCACAGTGATTTTTTTTTCCCAGGGGTATCGCTGTATATGTGGTGCCTACTACAATGATTTCCAGTTTCCCACAGGTAGGGCACATAAATATTTAAATTGATCCAAGCTGGGCCAATATAACTAATTGCCAAATATTGCTATAACGAAACGTCAGCTCTAATCACTTCACTTCGGTGTTCTGATGTCATATACTTTGTCATTACAGCACCCACAATAGGGAGAGTACTAGTATGGGGCGCAATAGGAATAAGGCACTACAGCACCCACAATAGGGAGGGTTCTAGTATGGGGTGCAATAGGATTTAGGCACAACAGCACCAACAATAGGGAGGGTTCTAGTATGGGGTGCAATTGGAAAAAGGTACTACAGCACCCACAATAGGGAGAGTTCTAGTATGGGGTGCAATTGGAATAAGGTACTACAGCACCCAAAATAGGGAGGGTTCTAGTATGGGGTGCAATAGGAATAAGGCACTACAGCACCCACAATAAGAATAGTTCTAGTATGGGGTGCAATAGGAATAAGGTACTACAACACCCACAATAGGGAGAGTTCTAGTATGGGGTGCAATTGAAATAAGGTACTACAGCACCCACAATAGGGAGAGTACTAGTATGGGGTGCAATTGGAATAAGGTACTACAGCACCCACAATAGGGAGAGTACTAGTATGGGGTGCAATTGGAATAAGGTACTACAGCACCCACAATAGGGAGAGTTCTAGTATGGGGTACAATAGGAAAAAGGTACTACAGCACCCACAATAGGGAGAGTTTTAGTATGGGGTGCAATTGGAATAAGGTACTACAGCACCCAAAATAGGGAGAGTACTAGTATGGGGTGCAATTGGAATAAGGTACTACAGCACCCACAATAGGGAGAGTTCTAGTATGGGGCGCAATAGGAATAAGGTACTACAGCACCCACAATAGGGAGGGTTCTAGTATGGGGTGCAATAGGAATAAGGCACTACAGCACCCACAATAAGAAGAGTTCTAGTATGGGGTGCAATAGGAATAAGGTACTACAGCACCCACAATAGGGAGAGTTCTAGTATGGGGTGCAATAGGAATAAGGTACTACAGCACCCACAATAGGGAGAGTTCTAGTATGGGGTGCAATTGATATAAGGTACAAGTTTAGGTAAATGACCTGAATAGTAGCTTTATATGTACTGACTGAGCACAGTTATCAAAAATCCTATGCTTTCTAAAAAAATAGTGCAGTGATATAAATAGGTGGTATTAGGCTCCATGCACACTGGGGTTAAGAAAAAATGCCAGTTCCCTTGGCAGAAAAACATTTTTTTGTACAACGTTTGGACGAGTTTAGCAGAGTTTTGCGTTTTTCTGCCAGAAAGCTGTAATCTGAAACACAAACCTGCCTCTAAACGCTAAACTCAAAATATGCCTGTAATCGTCCTAATGTGCATGGACACATAGAATAACATTGAGCTGCTTTTACAGGCAAAACACAAAACTCCTGCAGTAGCAGTGATTTTTTTAAGCCAGTGTGCATGGAGCCTTATTGTACATGCACAGAGCACTGTGTACTCCACCATGTCCTATAAAATGTCACTGATACTTTACTCTAATCTTTTTATCTTAACACACCAGCTAACTGAAAGCTAAGAGATTTGCAATTAAGAAAATGACAACAAAATGTTTCAGCCTGATTAAAAGCAATCATGTATGCTAATGTCACTAGCACTTCATTGCAAATGATAGATTTTAGGGCACCAGCAGGTGCTGCTATGTATTCCAGAGCATGCTGCTCCTAATAGATTATAAATAAAAAATGATATTTAAATGAAACAAATATCAAATACATACTGGGGAAGTTGGGGCTTTTTAGCTTGAAAATACAATTATTTTTAAACCATGTATAAACAATATTATATGAATCTGATTGATCAGAGCACTGTCTTATTTTACAGAGGGTTTTAGCAGAGTCAGTATAAACATATGCACCCAGCAAACTAGTGTCAGTGCAATCCACAGTTCAGCGCACTTCACTGCTTACTTTTCTTTTTTTACTTTGAAGTATACTTTAGTAATTTCTATGCACAGCAGTACGGTGTATTGTGCTGCTGTGTGGTGACACCTGGTGCTATTGCCAGGACAAGTTCATTCAGTGCCCAGGGCAAGGATGCCAATCTGCGCCCTCCCTTCCCTTAGGGTTAGGGTCAAGGCGCCCTCTATCCCTGCAATAAACCATTGCGCCTGGGGCAACCTTCCCTCCTGCCCATCCCTTGTCCCGGCCCTGCCCGTTGCCAACCAGTGCTATGCGGTGCCATCATATACTGTGTGGGAAAAATACAGACATGAACCAGCATTGTGGTGTAAACAGGACACATAGAATACAATTGCTTTCTAGGTGCCCTAGCAGTATGCATTTATCCAGTGCTGGAAAAACACAGGTCACCGCAGATAGTGTAACCAAGCGCCAAATGTTTTCCTTATTTCATTTGGTTGTAATGTTAGAAAAAATACTGCCAGATTCAGGTGCGTGTAATGTAAATGCTTTATGACTGAAATAATAAAATATCTGTGTCAATTTCGGGTCACAACACAAGAAATACCTCCCAAGTTTCTGAAATTATAAAGAGGGACACCTTTTAGCACACAGTATGTAGGGAGAGGATGGGTTCCTGCCATGGCCCCAGTTATACTGACCACAAAGATCTAATATACAGAATATGATTGGTTTAACCCAGTGTTTCTCAACTCCGGTCCTCAGGGCACACTAACAGGCCAGGTTTGCAAGAAAACTGAAATACATCGCAGGTGATATCATTTGCTGCTTAGTGATTGCAGTATTCTAGTTTGCATCTCCCCAAGATAATACTTAAAATCTGGCCTGTTAGTGTGCCCTGAGGACAGGCGTTGAGAAACACTGGTTTAACCACACATTGCTGTTTTGACGTCTACTTTTCCTTTATGTTGGCTTTCCAAAAAAACAAATGCAGTAAATGGTTTAAAAGTTTAGTGCAGCATAAGACTTTTGTTAGTAAAATAGTTTGTTTTGTATAGTGATGTACACATGAGATCAGAAAGAGGGATACAGGTATTTGGTCTCAAATGAGGGACAAGTGGGAACTATGTTTGTAGTACCTCCAGCAATGAACCTCAACCAATGACTGCACTGCTACATATTACTAGGGGGATCACTCCAAGTACATACAGTAGATACTGTAGCACTGCCCCGTATGGGTCACGGAGTATAGATTTCCCTGGGTCTCCCTCTGATTATCCTGTAGCCAGTTGCTTGAGTATTTTCACTCAACCAGGTGCACCCTCATCCACTCGTTATCCAATGAGCAGTCTAGGGGATTTGTTTTTTTTTTTTTTTATTTAATGGTAGAACTTGGATAGGAGAAGGGATTAGTGGGATACTCCAACTTTAAATATGCACAGAGGAGGATAACTCTCACCTGGCCTCACTTGGTTGAACTGAATAGCAGACCCTCTGTTGAACTATACGGCATTTGTATGGAAGAATAAGTTCTTTGCTTGCCCTGGCTGCAGACTCAATGAACTCTTATTCATCGGGACACCAACCAGTATCCCCTTTAGCTGGCACCTGTCCACTGACTTTACAAGCTTGTAGGGATGGCCCTCAACGAACTGGCCCCTAGACTTAGGTTTGTACTCACAGCAGCCAGGAACAGATCCTTCTAGGTGTATCTCCCTCCCATTTAGCTCTGTAGGACATCTGGGTTGCAGCTTCTGCAACTCTGGCCCCCAGGTCTGAGGCCGCATGGCAGCTTGTGCAGAGGAGGGGCAGCGACTAGGGTTGCCACCTCATCCCTTTAAACTAGGACACACATTAATTACACAGGTTCTGTGGCTGATTAAGGTTGTAATTAAACTCACTTATTGCCTTATGTGCATTATATTAGCCTCAGAACCTGTGTAATAAATATGTGGTCCTTGTTTAATGGGATGGGGTGGAAACCCTAGCAGCAACCCCCACCCCCCTTTCTCCGGGACCCCGCTCTCTAGCCAAAGACCCAGTGCACACATGTTCACTTGGTATAAATACAGTCACCCTGCATGCCTTGAGGCACCTTCCTCTGCCAATGGCCAGGGCTGTATCTACACCCATGTTACCATTTGTCAGGTTTCCTCCCACTGTCCACTATGCTCCTTCCTATTGGACCAGTGTGAAACAAGCAGACAACATGAGCAGCAACTGGTCACACTGAGCAGACCCTATCAATGGATCACTGCTCTCTGTTAAGCAGAGAGTACTTAAATTTGCCTGACTGTCCCCCTGTTAAGCAGAGAAATCCAAAAACCATGTACTCTCTAGCACCTACCTAGGAGGGTGCTACAATACGATGAGCACCTTCATGCCTCTACTTTGCAGGCAGCAAGTAAAAATGGGTCTAGCTGGTTTAGGACCTAAAGTAACCACCACCTTCTCACAATGCAAGTCTTTAGAGTGGATTTACTAAAGAGGTAAAGCATGTTCACTCTGCAAAGTGAATTTTTACTTTACAATGAAATTCAGTTAGACTAGACTAATCAGCATTTACAGTGTTTATATAATATAATATTGCAGCACCATCTTTTCAGGATAACCAGTATGTGCATAAGGTGTGCTTAATAGACTGTTGGCTGCCAGTGTGACCACATTTACCACTTTTGGATGATTTTCTGCACCATTCACACGGGACTTTATTTATGTATACCCCATTTTTGGTGAATCCTTATGCACATGGACTAGTGTGTTTAGTCATTATTATTTAGCGCTGCACTTTATTTACTTTGTTTATACTTGGCTGACCATATGTCTGGTTTTTGTGCTAGCAGCTTTAGTTGTGTTTAGTTAGTGCAGTTGATCATTTTTTTCCCTTTTGCACAGCCATCAATATGACCCCTAGAAATGAAAGTACATATTCTCTGAACACACAACGACCTCTCATAGGTTTCAATTATTTTTGGCTTGCTTTGTTATTTAGGATTCTTTATGATATTTTGTTTCATTTGAAGTGATTTAAAAAAAAAAAAAAAAAAAAACACGATTCCGTTATTTTACATTACAGGCACAATCTTTTCATAATGAGGAATTAAATCTGGGGATGCATATAGGGGAATAAAGGCAACATGCTGAGTTTCTCAGTATTTTATCCTTACATTGCTGTACTGGACAATCCCTCAACCCTCTCTGTTGTCCGTAATCTGGTGATCCTGGAACTTCTACAAGTACTACACTTCCCTGTACAATCAAATGAGGCATAATATCCTACACTCTGTTTGTTATGGAGTATCATCATTCCCTGGGGTCTGCACTTTGTGCCATAGCATCTAAGGACTTGAGAGAATCTCAATAGGCACCAGAAGACAGAAGTCTGTCCAGAAGGTTATAAAACGAAGATAGAAGAATCCTATATGGGTGCAGAAACTTCTAGGTACACACACATGTTAATTATTTAAACAGAAAGCTAATATTAAACCTTCTAGGGCCATAATCTGACCATGTATAGATAAATATTTAGACTGTGGCCCATTGACCGCCATTGGTCTATATGCTGGTGCCAGATGATTCCTGGTTATCGATCCTACACTGCTGAAGCTAGAGATGTCATTGGTGGTAGTGGGGTGGACATGCATTTCCAAGTTACAGAGGACTGTCTCTTTACTATCATGGGACAGTACTTACCGGATGTCTGAGTGTTGAGTCCCAGAGCTGTGATGTGGGAGAAAGTTGAGTAGATTGAGCGAGTCACATGCCACTTGTACCTGAAAGAACTGGATATTTCTTCTCACTCTTGATGGCTGAAAGGGAGGTTAAGGTATAAACATGTAGCATGTAGCATGCTCATCATTGGCTTTGCATACACATGAGAAAAGAGGACGTTTATTTGAAATCTGTCATCAAAGTGGAGCTCCACCTAAAAGGGGAAGTTCCGCTTTAAGGCTCCCCCCTTCCCCAAATGGCATTTTTTTTTTTTGGGGGGGGGGGTTACCTGGTTTTGACAGGTACCCGCTTACACTACGATTGGATCACCTAGGTGATCTGAGTGGAAGTTATTCTCTTTCCCTCCCTCCCCACAGTCATCTGGGACACGTCACAGGTCCCAGAAGACAGTGGGACCATTGACAATGTGCAGTGCAGCTTGTGTGGGCAGTGGGCACCTGGCTGTGAACCCACAAGCTGTCACAGCCAGGTGCCCACAGTTGAGATGCTGGCACCAGGGTTAGAAGATGGAGGGAAGGGACGGCTCAGATGAGCACATTGTTGGATCCTAGGACAGGTGAGTGTTTGTTTATTAAAGGTCAACAGCTATAGTTTTTGTAGCCGCTGACTTTTAATAAACACAAAAATTACTGGAGCTCCTCTAAAGCTGTATGACTCTATGTTGACGTCCAATTTATGTCCCAACAAAGCCAAAACCAATGTCCTCCTTTTTTTTTGTCTCTGAGTTCAACTTGTGACATCTGTTTATTTGCAGGCAAGGACCTACAAAGCCACACGTGCTTTCAATCCCATGGTCAGGAAAACGATCCAATCGAAGACTTCAGAGAAATAACAGTTTTTCACCTAACAGCCCTCAGTTCAACATTGGTATTTTTTTAAAATTAAACATTATAAAAATGTATTATATGCAGGATTTAAATAGCTCCCTTCGTATATTAATTATTTAAAGTATAACTCTACTTTTTTTGAGAAAAAAAAAAACATTCACTTCTGGGTGTTATCTGGTTATCTGTACATTGCAAAGGTTTTAACAAACTTTGTTGCAGTTTCCTACTTTTTGTTTTTCTGAAAAATTATTGTTTATTCCTCTGTACCTCTGTGCTGAGTGGGTCTAATGGGAGGGGTTTCATAATTATCTATCAGCTGTGGCAGCTGCAGGGCTCTAATGAGGAAAGCTGCTGGGCCTGCAACCCTTTAGACGTGTTCCTATTGAGAGTATCTCACCAAAAATGACATTTTTGTTGCAGGGGATGTCAGAAATCTGACTTGTATCTTAGGCAGACTTCTGGGAAAATGAGTGAGCCAATCACACAAGCAGGAAATTATTTTTCTGGGGTGTGGTCAGTATACATTCTGTGTAAAGAAAAGCTCCAGGTAGCCATATTGCATTGCATTTTCAGAAAATTACAACAATTATCCGGCTCCATGGCAGCCACAGCCTGATTTCCCACCAGGTGACTCACACGGTGGCTCCTCAGCTTCAGTATATTGCCATCCAAAGGTGCATGTATCACTAAAAGGAATAATAAATATACTCAATGGCCCAGCAGCATTCAAAGTGTGGGATTTATTAAAAAATAAATTACTCATAAATGTCTTGGTACAACAGACATTCACATATGGAACTGCCGCCCTATCCGTGGCGTGAGCAATGATGTCGTGAACAGGCCCCACTCAATGCATTTCATGATAGAACATGTCCCCTGAAGACATGTTCTATCATGAAATGTGTAGGGAGTCTGTTCATGAATTGTTGGAGGCATTGCTTGGATGAATCGAGTTGAGGCTGTTTTTACCGTATCAGCCTGAGCAAGGGCCCCTAAGTATTTATTGTGGGTTAACAGAAGTTGTATTGTATCTGTTGCACTTTTAGCTACAGGCTTGCCCACAGTTCATGTAGGGGGCTCTAGTGAATTGGTGGATGAAACCACCATGCAATCATAGGAAAATAAGGATCTTCATCAGCACACCTTGGTATAGTAATAATATTTTTCTTTTATTTGCATAAAGGAATTGTTTTGGGGGTCTTGCAGGATCCCTTGTTTTCCCATAACACAAATCAGCACCAGGACATTTGTGGACAGTCTATTATTATAAAGGATTATACCAATATTCTTCTTGCTTGAAGCTTCTTTCCAACATTGGGACAGTGAGGAGTCATTATCCTAAAGCCATGTTTGAGTTTCTTGGAAATGTTATCTTACTATTCTTTTGTGCTATGAAAGAGAATGATCTGAACCCTCTACAAGCATATGAAGTACATACGTACTTAGCATGAGAGATTGCAGCCTAGCCTCAATCTAGCCTCAGACATCTGGAGCACATGCATTTGCAGTAGTTCCACTAATATTGCTATATGCTATTCCACCATTTAGGGTCTGTTATGTAATAAATCCTAACGACTAAACAAATGTTGAACACAGAGATATGTGCTGAATCGTGACGGCATTTAAAGAGTTTTCCTGCAGGGCCTCCTTGCGCTGAACAGCCATTCCTACCTGCTTAAGAAATAAATCCTGACTATTTTCCATTCGATGATTTATTTATTCTTCCTGTAGGCTTGTTAGACGAAGACAACCAGTGGATGACCCAGATAAACAGACTTCAGAAACTAATTGATAGGCTGGAAAAGAAGGTATTGAAATGCATCTTTATTTATTTATTTTCTTTGCAAGAACCAGTCTTCCTTGTTAATATTGAGCTAAAAGGCTAACATTAGGGGTATTTTAGATGCTAGACTTAAGGCTAAATTCCAGGGAAACAGCTAAATACAAAGATAAAATTCATATTTACAAGAAATGTAGCAAGAGAAGCAAGAGAGCAACCGGGTAAGTTGAAATAGAATTTGCGAAGCAGATTGCTATGATAAGTAAAACAAACCCTCCAAAATTCTTTTAATATATCAAAAGAAAAAGCGGTAAATTGCCAGGACCAGGTGACTTACACCCATGAATCCTTAAAGAGCTTTGCTCTGCTATAGCCAAGACACTATTTCTAGTTTTTAAAGACACCTTACTGATTGGAATGGTACCAACTGATTTGTGTAGAGCAAATGTGGTACCAATATTTAATAAAGGGGTCAAGCTATATACAGGAAACTACAGACCAGTCAGCCTAACATCAATAATATGTAAAGTATTTAGGGAAATGGTAAAGGACTAAATTCAAGAATGTGTCTGTGATAAAGGTATCATAAGTATTAAACAGCATTGATTTAATTGTAACCACTCTTGGTAGAACAAAAACAAAGGAAAATCCTTGCGCTTATGGATAAATAAAGTGCTAATAATGTGTATAATTATAAATAAATTAAGCTGCTCCTGACAAATAAGGTGCAAGTGCCTTTAAATTGAGAGTGTGTGGAAGTCAGCGCTGCTAAATAAAACCACTTATTAAAATAAATCAATTATTAATCATCAAATAAATAACTATAAAGTGCTCAGTGCAATTCGTGCCAAATATAGTGCATAAATGTCCTCCAGAAAAAATGAATAAATGTCCTCAAAAAATTCAGTATGTGTTGTTCATAAGTGCAAACTGTGCCATAAAAGTGCTTCTGTGCTCCAATAAGAAGAAAGGGCTTGTGCTCCCCCTCTGCTTCCCTACTCACCGAAACAGTATGAAGTCCAAGCCTGTAAAACATTTCAAGACTGTGCGGGGCTGCTATGCCCTCTTTGGGATATCCTTTGATCCAGAATCTGTGTCCCAAATGCTGTTCCTGTATAGCTGTGTGGAAGTCTGCTAATGGGTAGTGCTGGCTTCTCCTCAGTGACACATGAAAATAAAGCTTGCCATGGTGAACTATGTAAAGCAAATCTTTATTGAAATATAAAAAATCCACTTACAATAAGAATCTAGTATACAGTGTTATGCAGCCCGGTGGTTACTGCTCCCTCAGCATGCGTTCCACTGGCCGGATATGACGTTGTACGCTCTGCCTCCCTAGACGCGTTTTGCCCTCCCCCTGGGCGTCATCTGTAGCTACAGAGTAAATCAAGCTTAGTTATAGCAAACGTTGTCAAGCTCCCAAAATTATCATGCATTAAAAAGGGAAAGAGATAAATCATTGATTCTACCCTTTTACAAAACACTGATTTGGCCTCTGCATCTTGAATATGCAGTTAAGTTTTGGCCACCAATCTACAGGAAAGATGTCCTTGAACTAAAAAGAGTTCAATGATGGACAACAAAATTTAAAGTGGGGTTAAAGGACCTCAGCTATGAGGATTTATTACATAGATTACAGGTATTCACTCCAGGGAAGAAGCGCCTAAATTAAAAGTCAGCAGCTACACATACTGTAGCTGCTGACTTTTAATATTAGGACACTTACCTGTCCTGGAGTCCAGCGATGTCGGCACTGCAGCCAATGTTTCCATCAGCTGTCGGGTGCTGCTGACGCCATTGCCAGTAAGGGAACCCGGCAGTGAAGCCTTGCAACTTCACGGGCGGGTCACTACTGTGCATGCGCGAAGCGCGCTGCGCATTCCTGCTGGCTCGGCGGAGGAGGAGGGAGCGGAACTTCCGAGGGACGGCGCCACGGCGCCGTATCCCGGAATTGGGGAAAGGTACCTGTCATAAACAGGTACCCATTCCCCCCTCCCCCCTGAAAGGTGCCAAATGTGGCACAAGAGGGGGAGGAGGAAACAAAAGAGTGGAGGTTCCACTTTTGGGTGGAACTCCGCTTTAAGTGGGAATATGATCACAATGTATAAATAAATTAAAGAGTGACTATTTAAACCATTTACTCTAAAGTCTCTGAAGATTACATGTGCCAAATTCTGAGATTGGATGAAAAGAGGTTTAATTTTAAATTTCTAAAGGGATTCTTTACTGTTAAAGAAGTGAAAATGTGGAACTCGCTTCCCAGGTAGTTGTTTGTATTATACATAGAGCTATGGGAATTTTTAGAGACTCAAACTCACTTACATGTGTAGTTTATTTGCAGAATCATACATACCTAGCTGGATGCAGCTTAATTCCGATGCGGCACCCGTCCCCCGCAGGCTCTAAGACTGAGAACTGAGCGATCTAACACCACCGATCGCTCAGTTGTCAGGGCTCCCTGAGCAGAGAGCTAGTGATTGTCGGTCATCAGCTCTCTGCTCTGCCCCTCTGCGCTCACTGGAGCGCTGGACGGTGGAGGGGAAGGGAGAGGCTGGCTCAGGCTCTCAGTGGCTTGCTGAGAGGCTGAGACGGGTGCTAATCAAGGCATGTGTGCAGATCCTGACCATATGGTTGTGACCCTTACCGAGCCTGGGCCTGCTCTGTGACATCAGCCAACAGCAGGCTTCAGCCCACTGTGTGATGAAAGTGGGTCTACGAGTGCAGAACGAACTGCATTCCTGTGATCCACAGAAGTACAGTCAAATGAGCTTTGGCTGTACTTCTTTTAGCTTTAGGCTTTAACCTTGAATAGAGTAATTAACATATATTGATAACATAAATAAAAATTTCAGGCAATAAAGCTCATACGGCTAGTAGTAAGTCACATTTAACTGGACCTGTTCTGTAATGTCGAAAACATTTTGCCACTCATCCTGGAAAAAACACTTAAATAAGTGGTAAAACATCTTCAACAATACCAACAAGTTCAACTGACTGTAACTTTTGCCACTCTCTATACAATGACATGGACAAATTATGGAGATAGGGAAATTATGGAAAGGGCAGGAAAGGAAAATTTTGCTTTAACCACTTGCCTACAGTGCACGTTCACCCCCTTCCTGCCCAGGCCAATTTTCAGCTTTCAGCGCTGTCACACTTTGAATGACAATTGCACGGTCATGCTACACTGTACCCATATGAAATTTTTATCATTTTTTTCACAAAAATAGAGCTTTCTTTTGGTGGTATTTAATCACTTCTGGGTTTTTTATTTCTTCCACAAAAAAAAAAAGAAAAAAGACAGAACATTTTGAAAAAAAAAAAAAGTTTTTCTTATTTTCTGTGAGTAAATTTTGAAAATAAATAATTTTTCTCCTTCACTGCTGTGCGCTGATAAGGCTGCGCTGATGGGCACTGATAGGCTGCGCTGATGGGCACTGATGAGGTGGCACTTATGGGCACTCATGAGGTGGCACTTATGGGCACTGATGAGGAGGTACTAATATGCCACACTGATGGGCACTGATAGGTGGCATTAATTTTTGGCACTGATGAGCACTGATAGGCACTGAGAGGTGGCGCTGATGGGCACTGACGGGCAGCACTGATGGGCACTGACAGGCGGCACTGATGGACACTGACGGATGGCACTGATGAGCACTGATGGGCAGCACCATCAGTGCCCACAATCAGTGCCCATAGTGCTGCCAGTCAGTGCCCATCAGTGCCTAGATGAGCAGGCACTAATGGGCACTGACTGGCAGCACTATGGGCACTGATTGTGGGCACTGATGGTGGGCACTGATGGTGGGCAGTAATTGGCAGTTTATTTACATTTTGTGTAATCAGGGCACTGATGATTAAGGATGATCGAACTTTTGAAAAGTTCGGTTCGGCCAGAACATCCGAACTTCCCGAAAGTTCGGCCCGGATTTCAGAACCCCATTGAAATCAATGGGACCCGAACTTCGGTAATCAAAAAACACCATTTTTAAGCCCTAAAACCCAATAAATGCCCCTAAAAAGTCCCTAGGGTTCTGGGTCATGCCCCATTAACTATTAATCACACAAAAAATGTTCTTAAAAATTGTCATTTTTGATAAAAAAGCCAATTATTGAAAAAAAAGAGATTTTTTGATTTTTACTTTGGATTTCGTATCTGAGGGGTCTAAAAAGTGTACATGTGAAGTTTCAGCTCTGTAGCATGTCCAGAACCATAAAAAAAAGATTGTTTGTATTAGAACACTTTCAGCACAGGAGGTTGGCTTCTCTTCTCGGTTTTCACACCTTGCCGATTTAATAGCAGGCATTTTTTTTGGGTTCTTTGCAGTCAGGAAAAACATCTGAACTTGTGTATAGTGGTACTGTGCACAAGTTCTGATGTTTTGCCTGCCTCCAAAAACCCCCAAAAAATGCCAGCAAAAACACACCTGGGCAGTTTTTTTTTGACGCTAGCGGTTTTTTTTGGCATTTTTGGGGGTTCTTTTGAGGCAGGCAAAACATCTGAACTTGTGTATAGTGGTGTATATACACACATACATATATTTATATACACACCTAGACAGATATAGGTGTGATAGTAGCAGAAATATATGCTTGCGCTAATGAAATCATTTACAGTAATATATTTCTGCTACTATCACACCTATATATGGCTAGGTGTCTATATACATATAATTATGTGTGTATATATACCACTATACACAAGTTCAGATGTTTTGCCTGCCTCAAAAGAACCCCAAAAAATGCCAAAAAAACGCTAGCGTCAAAAAAAAAATGCCCAGGTGTGTTTTTGCTGGCATTTTTGGGGGGTTTTTGGAGGCAGGCGAAACATCAGAACTTGTGCACAGTACCACTATACACAAGTTCAGATGTTTTTCCTGACTGCAAAGAACCCAAAAAAATGACTTCTATTAAACCGGCAAGGTGTGAAAACCAGAAGAGAAGCCAACCCCCTGAGCTGAAAGTGTTCTAATACAAACAATCTTTTTTTTATGGTTCTGGACATGCTACAGAGCTGAAACTTCACATGTACACTTTTTAGACCCCCCCCAGATCTGAAATCCAAAGTAAAAATCAAAAAATCTCTTTTTTTTTTTTTTTTTTAATTTTTTCAATAATTGGCTTTTTTATCAAAAATGACAATTTTTAAGAACTTTTTTTGTGTGATTTCGGGGTCTAAAAGGTGTACCTGGGAAGTTTCAGCTCTGTAGCATGTCCAGAACCATGTCATTGACTCTTTACCGAGATCGGGGTCGCGCCGTGTCCTAGCAACACGGCGCGGTCATGATCATTTGACAGCGGGCAGGTAGCAAGTGGTTAAAAAGCCACAGTTGCCTTGTAAAGAGGAACTCCTGATTTAGCTGAAAAAACAGTAAATGGATGTAGCATCCGCCTAGGTAGGTGCTAGGAAAAGCATAATTGTGGCCCTGTGTGCCGAGGACCAGCGGAGCTGAGAGGGGTCAAGTTTCAGGAAAGCATTCCCAGTTTGTGAGTACTGCAAACTGCCCCTGGGGGTCTGCCTAGAGAGAGGGGACCACTCCGGTGAAGATCGTAGGGATCCAGGAGCTAGCTAGCCAGTGCCGGAGCAAGTGTAAAGGGGGTGTCAGTGTTGACCCTGAAGAGCAAAGAGGGTGCCAGTGTGTGAACCCTGAAATGTAGAGAGGGTGCCTAGTGAGAGGACCCTGAAGTGTAGAGGGGGTGCCTAGAGAGAGGGGACCCTGAAGTACAGAGGGGGCGCCAGCGGTTGGGCCCTGAAGTGTTAAAGTGTACAGCGTGCAGTGTGCAGTGTTGAGAGCTGCAGCAGCAGAAGCAGTATACAGAGGCTGCCTCAGTCAGCAAGGACTGGAGGGAGCAGTGTTTGGGACTTTTGAGCTAACCATAGTGTCAGAGGTCAAGTTCAAGTACAGTTCAGCAAGTCAGTGTTTTTCAAGCGCCAGCAAGCGTTGGTCGGCATCCAGCTGGCGTCAAGACAGAGCTAAAGGCATTTTTCTTCAAAGTGTCCCATTTGTACCTTGTTGAGCCAGAGGAGTATCCCACTCATTCCCTTCTCCCATCCCCAATATAAAATAAACAAAATAAACCAAAGATGCCGGACTGGTCTTTGACCCATATCTCACACTTGGGTATTAAGCTTAAGGGGGCTGCTGGCGTTTCCGGTAACCATGGCAGACCCACATCAGGCCCAATGCCTGGAAATCCTGCTACACATATAAAAAAGAACAGTGGTCATGGGACTTTGTATGAGGTAAGTCACTTAATCAATCACAGAATTATTTAGAATCACAAAATGGTTTATTACATATTTAATATTCAACACATATATGTAGAAAAAAACATATTCCATATAAAATACAGAAATATATACATGTGGATAACTGACATAAAAAAAGTGATATATTCCATGTATAAGTATAATTCATATAGCAATAAATAAATATCATAAAATTGAGTATAAATATATATTATGAACAATCCATAGTCAGTCTCCAATATTATGTCTTCGCATCTATGGGCTCTACGCATTTCGTGGAGCATGTCCACTCATCAGGAGCTTGATTAAAAAAATGTCTGCAAATGTAAACCTATATTAGAATGGAAAAATTGCGTATATATGGAAAAAATATACCAAATTGCTCCCCTGAAAAAATCATAAAGATAAAATCCTGTTACCTACATGTCTGTAACTGAAGTAAGCCCAGTGACCATGAGGGGATGAGAATGCCACAGAACAACCGTCTAACCTGGGGCTGAGGCGGGTGTAAACCAACCAGTCCAGGGGTTGGAGGGGCCCAGAAACAAGAAAAAGTAAGATAACAAAGACAATGTGTATGAGCACACATGATGACAAAATATTCTAGAAAGAAATGAGTATCAAAAAATATTGTATGTGTAGATATAATCCAAAAAGGAAGATATTAGGTAAGGTGTGCTATGAAAACGAGAAAGGAGTCCATAATGTTGGGACAATAAGGAGGGCACCAGATAGTGCCAAGAATATAGAGGTGCAGAGAAGTGCCAAAAATAGATAGGGATTAATTAGAGAAAAACCAATAGATGGGAATGTTCATTTCTTTGTCCTCAATATGTTAAACTAAAAAATGCTGGGTGTTTAATACTACTTTAAAGATTCTAAAATCTAAACTCAATTCTTCTCATGATCCTCTAATAAATTGATAATTATTCTGCACTATTCTTGTTTTTGTAAAGGATCTAAAGCTGGAGCCCCTGGAGGAAGAGATCTTAGATGGCAGCACAAAATCTGTAAGTAATTGATTGTTTTCCAGGCTAAGTGCTAAAACTTCCTCAGTAAAAGCCTGTGAGTGTAGCCTTTGCAAGAATCGACCACACGATTTTACATTTTTATTTTAACTATAGTATTTTATAAGTTGTTTTTCATTTTATTGCAAATCTAAAACATGGGAAGGTTAGAATATGCTGTAAAAGTGTGAATATTTTATAATAATTTTCAGCAAAAAGCACGGAATACGGACTTATCTCTACGGAGCCATGGCCTCTCAGTTTCAGCTAGCTCTACATTAAAATGATCTATAAATAAGCATTGTAATGTTTTTTTTTGATTGGATTTTACCATTGTTTCTGGTCCACCTGAGATGGAGTATCTGTTTATTGTGAAACACATTTGTTAGTTATAGGCTAAGTTCACCTTTTTCACCATGTTACACCTCTATTTAGGGTGTAACATGTAATATGGCGCACATGCCCCTCCCCCATCATCTTCCCATGACAGTGTGCGGGGTTTGTTCTCCACCACAGCAGCTGTCACATAACAATTGTGTGTGGCTATGCAGAGCTCTGCCTGCACAGCTGTGTCATTCCTTCAGAGATCTGTGAATGAATGAATTACACGTCTCATGCTTCTCAGTGGCAGTCTGACATGTAGTTCTCAATGCACTGGGAGTGCAGTAATCAGGGTACTCTTAGTCCATTGACACTTCCTCCAGTTCTGCAACTGACAGCCCATACAGCGGTATTGATAGAGAGCTGAAGTGTTGGCAGGATCTGGGGTAGAGAAGGCCCAAAGTTCCTATATAATGCAGCGTGGTTTCTTGTTGGGCATGACTTGATAAAGGAGGCCATGCCTATGAAACGCGTCATTATAGCAACCTTGACGTAACCTCTGTTTTTCGTTTCAATAATTTTTATTAAGTTTTCAAGACAATGAGAACAACAAACATCATAATCAAACAAGCGCAGTTTGAATAAAATAAACAACTGACAAAGTGCAACATAAACTGGAAGAAGGCGTTGGAACAGTAAATGCACAGGGAACACATCATATCATAGAAGTTGAAGTAGTGCACCATTCCATCTACCTGAGCGCAGGGTAACCTAACTAGACACGAACACAAGAGACAAAGAAATAAAGGAACGAAAGGGGAGAAGTAGGTAGAGGGGGGGGGGGGGGTCAACCCGAGAGTGGGCAAACCCACCTCCAGTTGGCTGTGCTGTCAATGCCGAGAGGGCTCCTTAGGCCGAACCTACAGAAAAGCCAACAGGTATTGGATCCAGGGTTTCCAAACTCTATCAAACTGAGGGCGCTTATCTAGAAGGGTGGCCGAGAGGCGCTCATTAAACATTATCTAGGTCAGTTTGTGTTTTACTAGATCAAACAGGACCGTGGGAGACCTCCATGATCTGGCAATTGCCAGTCTGGCCGCTGTAAAAATAAACGCTGCCAATTTCCTGGCTCTACCAGGCTCCGGTACCAAAGAATGTCCCAGCAGGGCTTGTGAGGGGGACTTAGTAAGGTTTACCTGAGTTAAAGAAAATATAAAATTATACGCCCTGATCCAAAATCTTTTTACCTTGGGGCAAGTCCACCAGGTGTGCAGGATCATGCCCCTCTGGCCACAGCCACGAAAGCAAGTCGCCGGAGCCCCCTGAGCAAATGCAGCTAGTAACTTCTGTTTTACATAGATGCGTCCCCACCACCCAATGAAGCATCAAGAGAGCTGCAGCACCACAGTGATTTTTGATCATTTAACTAGGTGAACTACAACTACTAGCATACTGTGGGGGTTTTGATCATGCAATCTCCAGCTGTTTGAAGTGTTGGCAGGAGCCTGACTTTGCACCCACGATCCACTAATCACAGGTGCAATGCTTTGTAGGTTCCTGTAAAAAAAAAAGAAAAGAAAAGAAATGCTCATTATTTTCCAACATTTCTTTTTTTTGTGAACTTTGAAGTGTATCTCCAGCCAAAATAATTTTTTTCAGTTTTGCATAAAGAGGGGGTTAGAATATCTGCCACTTTTTACTGTTGTATATGTTTACTTGGGGTGATTTCCCTTACTTCATCTCCTGGTGACAACAGGAACAATGTTTGGAACAAAAATATCTTACTAGTAGGAAGGCTAAAACCTCTGTCAACGTTTTATTGTTAAAAGTGGATACACGGTGGCGCAAGCAAGTAGCATAATACTAAAAGGTAGTCCATGGGGTAGCCATGTAGGCTATCCTAAAAGTCTTTTGTAGTGGGACAAGGAACAGTCCATGCACTCAGGGCCAGCCTAGTGGCGAGCGGAAACAGTCTCCAAACATGCAAGATACAAAGAGAGAAAAACAGGCGCCCCTGAGTAAAGACTGTAGCATTTAATGAGCAAGGTACATTAAAAACTTACATCAAAGTAAGTAGCTGACTTGAAAAAGGAGCGCGTGCTGGTATTCCACCACAGTGCGCATGCTCGGAAACGCGTCGTTATCACGCCGGAAGATCCCTGGACGACAAATGCGGCTCACCCTGTGTTCCACCCTGCGGTCTAAGCCTCAGTCCCACCCTAGTGACACCACTCCACTTCCTGCGGGACAGGAACCGGAAGGACAGAGAGGACTACTGACCATCAGTGGTGGCCCCATACCGTACATTGATGCCGGAAGGACCCATCTCATCTACATTTACTTACTTTGATGTACTGTAAGTTTTTAATGTACCTTGCTCATTAAATGCTACAGTCTTTACTCAGAGGCGCCTGTTTTTCTCACTTTGTAACTTTTTATTGTTGCTTGTGTCCCTGGTATTAGGGTTAGGTAACCTACCGTCTGCCTCTGTTCCTCCCCACCCATTATGAAGCAGTTCGGGAATAATGCATTTAGACTCAAAATATGCTGAAAGCAGAATTTGTTTATTAATTGCATTGCATCTGCTTAAGCACACAGGATAAGATGGGTGGTAATAATTATTTTTTTACCAATGAGGGGTACTTCCCAAAAGTATACATCAAAAAGTGGAACCCCCTGTACGTTATACAAACGAATGCATAGCGTGTGATCAGGATATGACAATTGATACTTATTTATACAGTACTTTATCTGCCGAACAACACAAAAGGGAGGTAGCAGTGTCTTGTCTATCACTATACAAAATTCATCAGTTCTTACGATACTTCTTGAATTTAACCCTTCACCTTGAAGGTTGAGGGAAACCAGGTGAAGGAGAATTTCCCCACTTTTTTGTCCAGATGACAACATTGTCATGGGGACAGAAAGCGAGAGAAAATGTCCCCAACAAGGCCTCACACAGCAATAAAACTTCACATAGTTTATACCCCTAAAATAACTATGTAACAGCCAAAAGGTAAACTAGTCCAAATCAAAACAAAGATTAAAGCAGTCTCTCTCCTTCACTTCCTCTTATTTTTCAGTCACTGTTATCCCTTAAAGCAGAACTACATTCCTCAGAATACTCACCTCCATTCCAGTGACTAGTGGCTCCCTGCTGTCTTCTCCCCAAGGCTTCTTCTGGATGCCGGATTTTTGGCCTCTTGTTTGGCCAAAAGGCATGATGTGCCTTCCAAACACTGCACAGAATTTATTAATTCCAGCACACTGGTAGGGTCCTCTCACATGGGCTTTCTGCCCGGCGGACTCCGTTATGCTCTGCGGGGACTGATTCGCCGATCACTGAGCAGGAGGATGATAGCTTTGTCTTCGCTTACTTTGAAGGGACAGACCTGTCAGATCCCCGCTCTCCTCTATGGGAGATTGGATGAAAATGGAAAATAGGGTTTCCATCCGTCTGGATTTCACGGACCACATGGATCGGAGAGCAGCGGGTGTCAGTGGACATGTCACTGCTAACATCCACTGCTCCATAGGGGTACATGGAGCATCTGATTAGGTCCGCTTGAAAAACTGACAGACACACCTGATCAGAAAGCCTGTGTGAAAGGGCCGTACTGTGCCAAAAATGTATGTTGAGTTGTACACCGAGCATCTCTATGCACATTCAATAGAAAACTGCAAACAGGTGAGTTTGTTTAGAAGAGATATAGCATGTCTCTGCAATGAAAAGCTGCCTGCTGCTCCCAATTAAAAAAAATAAAAAAAGTTTAGCTCCACTTTAATAGGGCTTAGCAATGACCTCCACACATTATATTTTCGGAAACATAGTAAACAATACTAAGTCTGTGAATTTGTTCAAATGTTAGGATTTTTCTTCGTAATTAGCAAGTATCTCTACAAATGTCATTATATTTGTATGAACATAGTCAACAATACCAAAAGAGTTGCTGCATAGCTCCTGTCTCCTACCTCCTGCTGTGTTACTCTGATATCCTCACAGCAGGCTCTCTTAAGCCTAGTGCACATGGGCCAAATGGTGGGCAGCATCGGTCGGTTCAATAGAAACCGGCCAATATTTAGCCCGTTTGTACTGCAACCGATCCAACAAACTGGCTTTGTAATGCCACAATCAGTCAGATAAATTACAAGTCTAATCTGCCACAGCGGCAGTCTGACTTTTAGTTCTCAATGCACTGGGAGTGCAGTAATCAGGGTACTCTTAGTCCATTGACACTTCCTCCAGCTCTGCAACTGACAGCCCATGCAGAGATACGGATAGAGAGCTGGAGGAAGTGTTGGCAGGAGCTTGACATTGCAATCACAATCCACTAATTGCAGTTTCAATGTTTTACAGGTTCCTATAAAAAAAATATTAAATGTTATTTTTTTTTTCCAACAAATAAATGTGAATTTATTCATTTTTTTGGGCGAACTTAGCCTTTGAAGTGTATCTTCAGCCAAAATTAAATGTGGGACTTTAGTTCTACTTTAACTGCTCCATCTCAGTACTTCTGGGTTGTGAGATCGACGTTCATTGCTCCAGCACAGCACATATAATTACAACAAAAAAAAAGTAGACACTGATTAGCACAAATTATTTTATTAAGATAACACTCCTAATCGAAAATCTTGTTTCTTTGCATATCTTATATTGTACAGTCCCTCAGCACTGCAATCCTTACCAAGTAAGAAATCTTCCTGTACATAAAGTAGGTAGTGGAGCCTGTGCCTTTGGCTTAGGCAACCCTCCTTTGGTCAGGAGTTTAAAAGCTTAAATTTATTTTTAATGCATTTAAAGTGTGAACTGCCTCCTTCTTCAGAAAAAAATATTTATAGGTAAATGCTTTTTCTCTCATCTTTATACCTAAAAGGATCTCAGGAAACATTTAGGTCTTTTGTCTAAATTGTATTAATTCTGTAGATCCATTGTGCCTGTTTTGGAATGTAGCTTGCACAATAACTCCTCCCCTCCAATGTCTCTCTATTTGCTCAATCAATACCCATAATATCTCAGTTCTGCTGGCATATTTCCCAGCAAAATGGTCTGAAACCCTTTGCCTGCAAAACAATATAGAGGTTGCAACACTTATGGTGGTATAGAAGTATTAGAGGGTATTACAAAGTTTCAACACTTATAACAATTTCAGGTAATTCTTATATGCAATAGTTTAACATTCTGCCACTATAACTGCGACAAATTCATAAACCGCCATGCTGTTGCAAGGAAAGGGAAGGTAATACTATGTTACAGTAAATTGTGCAACACATGTAAGTATTCTGTTGCATCTTAAAGACAGTTCTTGGGCAAAATTCTTTGAAGACAGTTCTGGGACAGAATCATATACACTTTGCTGACATATAAATACATTTGTCGCAAATTGTGCCATTTATTGAACTACAGAGACTGATATCTTATAGGTATTTACAAAATGCTTTATGAATTTTACAGCATTGCTTTTTTAATCCTTTCCCTGTGTTCCTAAGGCACACGTGTCAAACACAAGGCCCGGGGGCCGAATGCGGCCCTCCAGGCCATTTCTTGTGGCCCTCGCACTTCTCCTGCAGGTTCGCCCCTAGTTTCTTCCTGACGACAGCACAAAGTAAGGGGGTGCACTGTGATGTAACGGAGGGTGGAGGACTCTTGACTTCTGATGGTGGGGGGGCTCTAGACATTTGATGTAAGGGGGGGGGAGTGGGGTGCTCTAGACATCTGCTTATAAGTATTATGAGAATACTACGATTCTATGCCAGTTGAAAAGGAGGGTCGCACACCACTGGTATCATCCACAAGAAACTTTATTGGAGACTTCAGACAGAACACCATGGCAGAACCATGTTCTCTGAGCAGTCTCCAGTAAAGTTTCTTGTGGATGATAGCAGCGGTGCGCGACCCTCCTTTTCAGACTTGCAGTAGATATATTTATAAAGTCTTACAGATACAACCGGCCCTTTGAGGGCAACCATAATGCTGATGCGGCCCGGGGTGAAATTGAGTTTGACACCCCTGTCCTAAGGTGTTCCTCAACCCAAGCATATAGCGCCCCCTTAGTCCTTCCTATATATCTTAAGGGGTAGATATATTCTAAGATGTTTACCACCCTCTCTGAGTTGCAAGTTATGCAATGATTCATTTTATGTATTACCCTTTTTACTGTTCTTACATGTCCTGCATATTTTGCAAAAAAAATAAAAAATCCTTTAATGTCACTAAAATCACTTCCTTGGTACTTTCTTACTCCTAATATAGCTTTTTATAAGCCTATCTTTAAAATGTGTTTTCTTCTTGATAGGTGTAGCAAATACCCCCTAAAGAGCATCAGAGTTTAATGGGTCCTCCTAGACTTCC
The DNA here is from genome assembly GCF_965119305.1 of Pelophylax lessonae. Lineage (NCBI taxonomy): Eukaryota > Metazoa > Chordata > Amphibia > Anura > Ranidae > Pelophylax > Pelophylax lessonae. The sequence continues at coordinate 470,672,482 of NC_138772.1, forward strand.
TACTGGAAAACTGGCTTGCTGATACCCAAAATCACTTACCAGTGGCATCTGACTAACATTCACTCATGTCAATCGTTGCATGTAAAATTTTTTGGCTCAAAGTGCAGTAGAGTGCAGTATATGGTTTACATGACACAAAAAAGTAACAAAATCCTTCCCCTCTGTAACTGCCTATACGTCAAGCCCAGCAACCTTTGGTTATGTGCTTTTAAGCCGAGACCGTCAATCTTCAATTGTGAGATCAGCAATAGACTGAGCAGGCTGGTCTGAAGGTGCTCTCCTCAGTAACCACCTTCATGTACTCCCAAGGCCACAATCTAGTCTAGCTTCCAATATTGAGCATTAGGTTCTGGAACTGCTTCCTCACCAGGCAGCAGGCCTGCGAGGCAAAAGGCCACTGTTCTCTTCTCACACTCCTCAGGCAGCAGCCCTGGGAGGCTGTGACAGGATCTGGCAACCCCTTCAGGCAAAGCATGGGAGGGAGGCAAGAGCCCTTATAAAGGGCTCCCTGGATATTTATCTCCTTCCCCAGCCCACAACACTTGCAATAAACTTCCTTGTGATTGGCCGAAAAAAGATTCATAACCCTTAATACTGTTTGTTTTTCTGTCAACTGGAGAATGTTCTCCAGCAACAGGCAGAAAACAAACAACCCAGACGTAGGTTCGATTCACACTAGTGCGACTTGTCAGGTGACTTTTCAGCCTGACAAGTCGCGCTCCCTCGTGGTCCATTGACTGCTACAGGAGCGATACAAGTTGCTCCGACTTAGAAAAAGGGTCCTGTACTACTTCGGGGCGACCTCGGAGCGACTTGCATAGACTTCCATTATGTGAAGTCCATGCAAGTCGCTCCGAAGTCGTGGTGCATGGGAATGCACAAGTCGCCCCCGAAGTAGTACAGAGTCGTGCCGCCCCAGTGTGAACCGACGCTTAAAGAAACCTAACAAATGCAGAAATGATAACAATCAGAGCTCAGACTGGCTACAGCCCAGCTGACTACTAAATTTAGGCTATTGGCTCTTCACCTTTCCTGGGCCACTAAATATTAATTTTGGTTGCTCTATCAGAATTGTATTCAGAATTTCACGCCCCCCTGCAAGATGTGCCAATTTCTTTTTTAATCTTTTACTGCCATCAACATAACTACTATGTTGGCAGCAGTGCTGGCATGTAAAAAACTCAGCCATGAGTTTGTTTGCTTTTTAATATATATTTCTATATTACAGAATTAATCCAGGAAAAGATCACTTTGGATTCCACAGAGGAGCACATTTCTCACAAATTACTGTGGAGTGCACTTATTGCACTTATTGCACTTGGTGAATTTAAATTTTAGCATCTAATGCATGATTTATAAAAATGTGTCAATTTTGCACAAACCTTGGTACTTTATTGCTTGTTTTTTGTGGCATGAGTTTTGGGTATATTAACCACTTTAAAACACTTAAAAAAAGGTACATTTTTTAACATTTCAGGCCAACTTGTTTTCTGCTACATATTTATGGTAAAAAAAATCGCAATAAGTGTATTTTGATTGATTTGCGCAAAAGTTATTGCGTTTACTAACTACAGGAAAGATTTATGCCATTTTTATTGTTTTTTTTTTTACTAGTAATGGCGACGATCTGCGATTTTTTGCGGGACCCCTAACTGACATTTTTGACACTTTTGGGGGTACCAGTGAGATTACTACAGTAATCAGTGCTAAAAATATGCACTGTTACTGTAATAATGCCATTGGCAGGGAAGGGGTTAATACTATTGATGATCAAGGGGTTAAATGTAAGCCTACGGGAGTGATTCTAACTGTGGGGGGGGGGTTGGGCTTGTGAGATGACCATAGAGACATGCGATCCTATATAGCAGGATCGCATGGTCTCTGTGATCATCTCAGGGAGAAGGACAGACGGCTGTGTTTACATCAGCCGTCCATCCTTCTCTGTCAGCGGAGCTGCCTGTCACACGCACTGGCTTCCCCGCTGACGAGCGGGGGTGAGAGCGCGCTGCCGGCGACGCGCGCTCGCCCCCTAGCTCCTCCCAGACGAGCGCCGTACATGTACGGGACTTTGCCTGGGAGAGCCTATCTGCCACCGTACATCTGCGGCGGCTGGTCGGCAAGTGGTTAATAAGTTTTGTGTATGTATTTTGCACTGATTGACACTTTATATGTTCACACATATGATAAGCATGTTATACAAAGAATTAATCATATTAATTATAGTAGGATTGGTTCATTATATTTTTAATTTATTTTGATGGGGGTAATGTTATAGTTATTATTGTTTATTTAGCAGTTTTTATTATTTGTATATCTATTTGTGATATTTTGTAAAGCTACTTTAGAGGGGGGTTTCATACATTTAAATCTTATAGTTTTTTTTTTATCTTATAGTGTTTTTAGTACAAATTATCCCTTTTCTTGCCCCCTATGTTGGGGATATGAGACGTAATCATTGAATTAAGAAAGGTTTAGTGACAGGAAGTAGATTTTTTAGAATTAAGAGTTATTTAAAATCTTTATACACTACCATAGAACATATAAAAGGAATAGAAGTGTTAGGACATTTTTTGGAACAAGATATTAGTATTGATCATAAGGAAGGCTGAATGCAGAAAGAATTGATGCTTTTGAGCTACGGTGTTGGAGAAGACTCTTGAAAGTCCCTTAGATGGCAAGAAGATTAAACCAGTCAATCCTGAAGGAAATCAACCCTAAATATTCACTGAAAGGACAGATCCTGAAGCTGAAAATCGAATATTTTGGCCACCTAATGCGAAGAGGACTCATTGGAAAAGACCTTGATGCTGGGAAACATAGAAGGAAAATGGAGAAGAGGACAACAGAAAACAAGATGGATAGATAGCATCATCGAAACAATGAACATAAAGTTAAGTAAGCTCTGGGAAGCAGTGGAGGGCAGAAAAGCCTGGCGCGCTATGGTTCATGGGGTCACAAAGAGTTGGACATGAGTAAACGACTAAGCAACAGTAACAATTAGTATGGAAGTTCAAAAAAGAGCCTTTATCCTAAATTCTGTGGAAATTGTTTTTAACAACAACTATTTATAATTTGATGGGATATTTTTTTACACAAAAAAGGGTAACAGCAATGGGGTGCACATTTGCACCTGGTTATGCTAAATTATTTATGGGAATGTGGGAAGAACAGTTTATACAACAATATACAATCAATACTATTCTGAAGTTGCTACATAGATATTTACATAGAAATTTGTGGGGGCTCAAAAGAAAATTTTAAAAAGTTCTTGGAATAATTGAAGACCCCATCATTTTGCAACAAATATATAGCACAGAAGAGGTTCATTTCCTAGATGTGAGAATTGAAATAAAATATAGAAAACTTGTAACCAGAACCTTTCAGAAATCCAGTAGTTATAATGGTCTAAGAGCAATGAGTGGCCACTTTAAAAAGCGGATAAATAATGTCCATAAAGGTCAATTCAACAGCAGGACGAGGATATGGCTGAAAGGTTTTCCGAAAAAAAGGTTTTAAAAAGGGAAAAGAGGAAAAGGGAAAAGGGAAAAGAGAAAGAGATGACTTACTAAAAATAGAAAGAATATTCAAATGAAAAGGCAAAAACATTCCTTTCATCACTGATTTTGGGATGAGACTAAAGGAGGTTTAAAGGATTTTGAAGAGCAATTGGCACATTCTGCAGGGAAATGAGATTCTAAATACATTTCTGACAGTGCAAAATAAATTCATAGTAATGAAAAAGTACCAGGTAATTGGTTTGGAGTCTTGAAAAGATTTATTTTGTTTATTGCAAAAGATGCAGGGCATGTAACAACAGTAAAGAGGTAATAAATTGAATAATATGTTCCATTCAATAGCAACTGGAAAGTAATATAAGATTAATTGATGTATAACCTGCAACTCAGAGACAGCGATATACTGTACCTTTCAATGTATAGGAAGAACTAAGAGGATGTTGAAGAAAATGCTAGGAACATACAGAAAGGGTGGAAATATCATAGGGGGAATCGCTAAGACTGTTTGCGTTCTGGGCTCTTGGCACGAACTGCTTTAAATGTAAGAACTACTCGGTGCACCATGCAGCCCCATCTAACCACAGCAACTGTCAACCTCTTATAGACTTTCACCGGCTTCCACCCACATATAAACGCCAGAGCCTCGTGCACCAGAGCAAAATGTTCTTAGGCCTTAGTTCTTGTTATATGTGCTGTGTTAGAGCATTGAGCGTTGACCTCACAACCTGGCATTGAGATAGAACAGTTAACACATCTAAAATCCACTATGGAGAATGCTGGAAAGCTTCCTGTAAGAAGAACAGGGTAACACGACAGGCAGAGGTCAGAGACAGGAGCTACCCAGCAAAAGATTTGGTATTGTTGACTATGTTTATATGAATATGTCATTTTGTAGAGGTGCCTTCTAAATACTACTAACAAATAATATTAACATCGGAACAAATTTGTAGACTTACTTGTAATTATTAACTGTGTTTTCAAGGTAACGTGTGGAAGTGATTGATAAGTACTATTAAGAGAAACTGACAAATAAGAAGTAAAGTAATGAAGGGACAAGGAGAAAAGTTTTGTTTAACCACTTCAATACAGGGCACTTTCACCCCCCCCCCCCTCCTGCCCAGGCCGATTTTCAACTTTTAGCGCTGTCACACTTTGAATGACAATTGCGTGGTCATGCAATGCTATACCCATATGAATTTTTTTTTTCACACAAATAGAGCTTTCTTTTGGTGGTATTTAATCACTGCTGGGTTTTTTTTATTTTTACTAAAAACAAGACAGAGAATTTTGAAAAAAAAAAAGTTTTTCTTAATTTCTGTCAGTAAATTTTGTAAATAAGTAATTTTTCTCCTTCACTGATGTGCGCTGATGAGGCGGTATTGATAGGCTGTACTGATGAGGTGGCACTTATGGACACTGATGAGGAGGCACTAATATGCCGCACTGATAGGCGGCACTGATGGGCGGTACTGATGGGCAGCACAGATGCGCAGGCACTGACTGGCATCACTAATTGGCACTAATTGGTGTCACTGATGAGCATTGATTGGTGTCACTGATGGGCATTGATTGGTGTCACTGATAAGCACTGTTTTTTATTTATTGTAATCAGGGCATTTATGGGCACTGATGAGGTGGCACTGATGACGAGGCACTAATATGCCACACTGATGAGCACTGATAGGCGGCACTTTACCAAGATTGGGGTCGTGCCGCATCTTAGAAACACAGCGCGGCCGCGATCGCTGTGCTGCGCCCCCCCCCAAGGCACGCGAGAGCAGCCATTTTGGGGCGCGTCATATGATGTCCTCCCAGAACAAGAGCCTCACTTCTCTGCCGTCATTTGTCGGTGGGTGGGCGGCAAGTAGTTAATCTTTGTTTTGGTTTAGACTGATAGGCATTGCGGGTGTTCACTGTTTGGTAGTTTTTTGGATAAAAATATTGTTCAAAACAGCAGAGTGCTGCACCTAGGCGCTCCTCTGGGGATAAAGCTGTACTGAAATTTATTTTTATACTTGTGTAATGATTCATACCCATCCCCATGCTATCCTAACCTAACAAGATTGTCTTGGCTGGTGTCACACCTAATGTGTATGTCAAGCCAAAAACGTTTCTCTTAATTGTACATTAGGGGACACAGGTTGAAGTATTTCTGGTGCATTGGGTTTTGCTGTTGCCTTTAGAAGATTAGACACAGGAAAATAAACCTGTAAGACAGCCCAATATAACCCTCTCCAGTCCCGTCATGCTCCAGTTTTTTGCTAGGAGAATGGATATCTTCACTCTGAGAGAGGAAAACCATTTCTTTGAATTCTATTCTTTTTGTCAGGATCATTTTTCTTCTAGCAAATTTCTACTGTTGCTGCAGGGCTAGATGGGGCTCATATTTAAACATTCTAGATCTGCCAATCCTTGACATAACCACAGGGGCCATATCTAGACTCCATTGTGAGGAAAAAGCTTGGCCAGCCTGAAATGTGCCCTTCACGTACTGGGCTGCTGATGTGCTCTACTAGATACTTTGTGTAATGTGTGAGTTGCTACAGAGGGGTTTACAGGTCAAGGCGCTTTATGCACTCATTTGGTGGAATCCTGCCTCTGAAGACCCCTTAGGGAGTATGTCCACCAGAAGAACAACGGTCTGGCGCTTTCTTGCAATGTGGAGTCTCAGGGCATCTCCCAGACCACTGCTGAGGTAAGTATAGGGCTTTGCCTTTGGAGCGGAGCCTATGGCGTGCTTACTACGAGACCTGGCTGTGACACTTTCATTCATGGGTTCGTGGTGAGAACAGAGTGTTGCACCAATTTTAATTATGGTGCCTAATGCCTGCTTCTCTGAGTCTGTGTGGGCAATTTCCTCATAGTCTGCGTGGCCTCTCCTGTGTTGGGCCCTGTGCATTCATGCACTTGTGCATCTTCTAAGCCTTCTGCTATCTCCTCTGCTGTACACTGCATGTTCTTCCCTGGGCTGTCTGCTGCCTCCAGTGACAAAGTCACAGAAGACATTAACCCTTCCTCTTTTCACAGTGCTTTTGTGAAAACCCCTTGAGCAAAATCTATCACTTGAATACTTGGTATGGTGGATCATAAGTGCTAGTGCAGTGGTCATGCAGGATTTGCTACCATATGATCCATGAACTGGTCCAGGAATATTTGCAGTGTATCTCTTAAAGGACCTGACATTGATAGCACAGATTGCTGTCCTCTGCTTGAATTCACTCCTCTGGGTCATCTTAACTATTTCAGGCTTGTCTCCCTCTGTCTTATTCAGGAAGGAATCCTCTGCAACTATGTGTGTTTATGGGAATTTTTTTTGCCATGTTAGTAAATTTAGAATGCAAAAAGTTGCCATCATGCCCACTCCTCCGGAGCTTATCTCTGGTATACCTGAGGCTACTTCTGCACAATCAGCTGAAGATGAGGAGAATGGTACCATATTCTTTTTGTATGAGAATTCTTAGTTCATTGACATAACTCCAAACCATTAGGATACCATGTAGTCCTTATTAACGCAGTCCTCACATGTTTGGGCCTGGAGCAATCTGAGTCAGCTGTATCAAAAATTACCAGCCTAGGTTCTCTCAGAAGCCCCAAACCTGTTAAAACTTTTCAAGTACACTCAATACTTCAACCTGTTTTGTATAGCGTTTGGCCTTATCCAGATAAAGTGTTTACCACTCAGCAATATTCTATTAAGTATGGGTTCCTTAAGAAGTGGGCTATCTCTGCGGCGGATTTGATTTTTCTGTCATAAAAAGATTTTGACTATTCTGACAGAAGAAATTCTGATGTTTATAGACCCTGTGGATAAAAGGTTAGAGGCCCTATCCAAAGCCTTATGCATGCCTCACTCTGCAAACCTTCTTTATGGTCATGTTCCACTGCCAGACCTTGGGTGTCTGGTCCATCAGTGGCGTAGCGTGAGTTGTCAGCACCCGGGGCAAGGCAAGTAATTTGCGCCCCCTAACCCATGGGATTTTAGCACTCGAGTCTCTTCCACTAGATTAGTTAAAGAAACCCTTACCCCCTAAGCACATGTATTGTTTGTTATGAAAATACTGATGTAATTAAAGTAAAATGCATTTAAATACAAGTTTGAATGACCAGTGTGCCCTCTTTCAATGCAGAGAGACCATCGTGCCCCCTTTCAATGCAGAGAGACCATCGTGCCCCCTTTCAATGCAGAGAGACCATCGTGCCCCCTTTCAATGCAGAGAGACCATCATGCCCCCTTTCAATACAGAGAGACCAGCGTGCCCCCTTTCAATGCAGACAGACCAGCGTGCCCCCTTTCAAGGCAGACAGACCAGCGTGCCCCCTTTCAAGGCAGACAGACCAGCGTGCCCCCTTTCAAGGCAGACAGACCAGCGTGCCCCCTTTCAATGCAGACAGGCCAGCGTGCCCCCCTTTCAATGCAGACAGACCAGCGTGCCCCCTTTCAATGCAGAGACTTACCTGCAGCTGCGCCTTCTCCTCAGTCCCCCGCGTCTCCTCGAGTCCTCCCGCCTCCTCCTCGGCCAATGGCATGCGTTCGCCTTTCGGCCAATCAGGAAGCGGGTCTCGGACCCGCTTCCTGATTGGCCAGGAGGAGGATTAGTGTGACAATAGCGAATTTTTATTCGCTATTGTCACACAATGGGTGGGCTCAGGGTGCACTGCTCTTCGCCCTGGGTTAACCTTTTTTTGAAGCCTATTCGAGCCTCTGGCTCTAATCAGGTGATTAAAAAAAAAAACAACCCACTCTGTGACAGCGCCAGGCTGCTGACTCACTCCTGCTAAACTGACTTAGCAGTGAGGAGAGGCAGCATAGGCGGGGCTTGGCTTGCAACGCCACCATACACCAATGGACAGGTGAGGCACAGTCCAGCTCCGCCCCAACCCGCCATTTTCAGCCATAGGGCGGCCGCGCTGGACATCTCCCAGCCGAAAGATGGAGTCAGCCGCAGACAGTGTGTGAACTGTGTATGTCAGAGTCTTGACAGACAGAGTGACACTGCGGATGCGCCCCACCCAGATGTTGCGCCCGGTGCGGCTGGCCCCCCTTGCACCCCCCACGCTACGCCACTGTGGTCCATGGATATGTTCCAAGATCCTGGGCCTATATCAATAGGATATTCTTCTCTCCAGCAACTGGAACTTTTCCAGAAGAGGTTTTCTTTTGGTACACAGGACCCTTTGGCTCAAATCCTGGTCTCTGGAGCATTAGTGCAAAAAATGCTTTTTGCAAATGCACTTGGAAAAGATGATTTCCATTTGCGTCCGTTAGGCCTCCAAGTCTTGGTCCAAACCCACAAACAAGTCCTCCTCTAAATGAGGGGGCACCCTCACTTCTCAGAGTGGGAAAATGTCTGCTGGCCTTTGTGTCCACCTGGTCTTGAGACATTTCAGATGCTTGACTACAAAATGTGGTATCAAAGGGCTTCTCAATCAAATGTAGTATTTCTTCTTATGTGTCCAGTACGGGTGCGCCACCATCATTCTGGCCTTTTGGCTAGAATGGATGGCAGTATAGTATCCCCTACTGGCACGATGGGAGTCCTTAGGGATTTTCCATGTGGGTAAGAGACCAAATCAAGCAGCCACTGGGTGAAGTGGGGTCAGAATTTTTTACCTGATGTGGAAGATTCCAAGGGATCCAGTGCCTTCTGATTTGGGTGGTGCTACCTGGTCAGGCTGAGGGCTGGGAAGGAAGAGCCTGCAGCTTTTTTGGATCACTGTGGATTTGGGACCTTACTGTGAAAATAAGCACTAGGCCACAATACCATCCCCTTTTTTCTACAGCTTGCCTCATGGGCTAGGCCTTTTGACTGAGACCAGGGAGAGTTTTGTTACCAGGCAACAAAAGTCTAGCCATTGTATAGCACATTGGGCATAATTTTTCTCTTCATGTGGGCCACTTCACTTTTTTTATGTCTGCTTATTCACTCACTTGGATCATAGGGACAGGTCTTCGGGGCCTACCCTAAAGTCTAGGGGGAGGATGTGTGGCCCTTATGATCTTTCCTCCCCTGCCAGGGGTCTCTTCAGGGGAGCCCCTAACCTAGTACTCAGTGGTCAGCTTCAGCATACTACAATGAGAAGGGTCTGCTAGTTCTTTTAGCCCATGTACTTGCACTGCTTTTCTATTTGGGCATTCCCATAGTATGAAACCTAGAAATCTCCTATTAAGGAAGCAGTTGGCACAGACTCTATAATTCACCATCCAACATTGTTCATAGTCCACAGATGCTTGAGTGAACTTGAACTTCATCACTTGAACAATCTAGGTCTTCTCTTGGTTACTTAACCATTAGTGTTTTTTTTCTTAGGCGGTTTCTTCCTTTCACCTTACCTAGGACATTGTTCTCCCATCCACAACTTCTTTAAGAGAATCTGACAGTCTCTCTTTTTGTCATTCCTGATGGTGGGGACAGCCTTCTTCTAGTTCCACTGTCTCCAGCTGGATTTGGTAGCTTATCGGTCAAGCGTATAGACTTTAGGAAACGGTTCCAACTTTCCATGTCACGCTCACTCCACTAAATCAATTACGGTAGTTATTTATGTGATTTTCAGCATCAAGTATATGATTCTTAGATATGCAAGGCTGCTTCTTGGTCTTCTGTTCACGCATTTATTACTGTTTACTAGGTGAATTTTAAGGCTTCTTCAGTCATATGGCCCCGTAGAAGCATTTCACCTGTTTGAAAGCATTTCACCTTGTTACATGTTGATTTTGTATGCTGTGTTGTCCACCCCTCAGACTGCTTTTGGACATCCTAATGTACCAGAATTACTTCATCCTGTGTTTTTTAAAATACAAAAAAGAAAACAGGATTTTTTTCACTTACTATAAAATACTTTTTTTGGAGTACATTAAGGGTCCCTCCCCTCTGTTCCAATGATCCACTCCTCCTTTTGATTTACTGCAAAACTGTAGCATGGTGAGAGTGGGTGGGGTTATACTGGGTTGCCTTACAGCTTTGTTTGCCAGTGTCCAATCTCCAGAAGATAGCAGTATAACCCAATTTATCAGAATTATATCACCCTGTGTCCCCTATAGTTTTCCATAGTGGGAATTTGGGTTTTTACTCCTGGGGCTCCATTAAAAAGCCTTTCCTTCATTTCCTGTCCTGCTAACAATGTTTTACCATACAGGAAGTGGGGAAAAATCTGCAACAGTGAAACAGAAAGAAAAAAAAATATGCTTAACTAGCATCTGGAGTGATCATTCCAATTACATAGTTACATAGTAGTTGAGGTTGAAAAAAGACAACAGTCCATCCAGTTCAACCTGTGTAGGTGTGTGTGGCTGTAATCATCTCACATAGCCCTGAATGTCCTGATCCTTGAGATGTTCATCTAATGCCCCATACACACGTGCAGATTATCTGCAGACTTTTGTCTGCAGACTTACCAAAACCATATAATATGAGGTCAAACCTAAACACTTTCAATTTGTATGCAATCCGGCAGGCCCTTGAACTACATAGAAAAGGTAAGTCTGCAGACAAAAGTCTGCAGATAATCTGCACGTGTGTATGGGGCATTGCAGTAAAGAAGCCCCCACGTTGCCTGAGGTTAAAACGCTTCTCCTCTAATCGCATTGTATACACTCTTGTCCTCATGCAATCTCTTCGACTGAACAGCTTTTTTTCTAAGCTGAGATCCCCATTGAGATATTTATAAATTGCTATCATGTCCCCCCTCAGGCGTCTCTTCTCCAGGGAGAATAAATCGAGCTATTGCAGACGCTCTTCATAATTAAGGTCCTCCAATCCTCTAATCAGTTTAGTTACCCTTCTCTGGACTCTCTCCAGCTCCAAAACATCCCTCCTGAGGACTGGCGACCAGAACTGGACAGAATACTCCAGATGTGGTCGGACCAGAGTTTTATAAAGTGGAAGGATTATAGTCTTATCTCTGGAATACATTCCTTTCTTTATGCATGCTAATATTCTGCTGGCTTTGGCAGCTGCCGCTTGACATTGCATGCTATTGCCTAATCTATCATCAACCAAGACCTTTCTCCATTTTTGATTCCCCCAAGGGTTCCCCTCCTAACGTGTATTGTGCTTTTATGTTTTTAGTCCCCAAGTGCAAAACCTTACACTTCTCCACATTAAACCTCATTTGCCATGTCATTGCCCACTCCGTTATTTTGTCCAGGTCATTCTGTAGGATATCTGCTTCATGCTGTGCAGTTATTGCCCTGGCCAATTTGGTGTCATCTGCAAAAACTGATAACGAACTACTGATCCCGACCTCAATGCTGTTTATGAAAAAATTGAACAAGGTTGGTCCCAGGACTGAGCCCTGGGGCACTCCGCTTACAACCTCAGACCAGTCTGAGTATGCGCTGTTTATTACCACCCTTTGGACACGCCCTTTTAGCCAGTTCCGTATCCAAGAGCAAACCCTGCTGTCGATACCTGCAGACCTTATTTTATAAATTAAGCGCTTGTGGGGAACTGTATCAAACGCCTTAGCGAAATCCAAGTACACCACATCTACAGGTCTGCCCCTATCTAGCTCACAGCTCACCTCCTAGTAGAATGTTAGGAGATTGGTTTGACAAGAACGCCCATTTGTAAACCCGTGCTGGTTACTGCTGATGATGTTGTTGTCCTTAGCAAACTCTACGATATAGTCCCTTATCATCCCCTCCAGAAGTTTACATACTATTGATGTCAAACTGACAGGCCTATAATTTCCTGGGACATGCCTCTGCCCCTTTTTGAATATCGGAATCACGTTAGCTTTCCTCCAATCCCCTGGTACATTTCCTGTCCTAATACTGTCAGCAAAGATCGGGAACAGTGGTCTAGATATAACCATACTGAGTTCCTTGAGTACTCTCGGATGTACACCATCTGGGCCTGGTGATTTGTTTGTGTTAAGTTTATCCAGCCTTTCCCTGATTTCACCCTCTGTTAGCCATAGTGGCAAGTCCTGTGTATTACTACTAACCATACAGTCATGGTCAGTGTACCCCTCCGTTTCCTGTGTAAAGACCGACGAGAAAAAAGCATTCAGCACTGTTGCTTTTTCAGTGTCCTCTGTAACCATCCCCCCATCATGGTTAATTATGTGTGCAATATGCTCTGCCCTAGCTTTTTTGCTGTTGATATATTTAAAGAATTTCTTTGGTTTTTTTTTTACTATCCTCTGCTATTTGTCTCTCAAAGTTGATTTTAGCCATCTTGATTTCGTGTTTACTTTTCTTATTTGCCTCCTTGTATTGCTCGAAAGCCGATACTGTGCCCTCTGATTTATATTTCTTGAAGGCCAATTTTTTCCCCTAATAAGTTTTTTAACGCTACTGTTTAGCCAGCCAGGTTTGGCTTTGTCTCTTCTAAATTTATTTCCCATAGGAATGCACTGCAAGATGCATTTGCTTAATGTGTTCCTAAAGCATTCCCATTTTTTCTCTGTGGTCAGTGATCCCAAGGTTTGGTCCCAGTTTACCCTTTGCATCCATGAGTACATTTTTGGAAAGTTTGCCCTTCTGAAGTTTAGGGTTCTTATGTTCCCCACTTGCCTTGTTATATTGTTATTTACGCTAAATGTGATCATCCTGTGATCGCTAGAGCCCAGGTAGTCATGGACTCCTACCTCCGAGATTATGTCTGGGTCATTAGTGATCAATAGATCCAGGACTGCGTTTTCTCTAGTTGGAGAGTCCACCAACTGTGACATGTAATTATCCTGTAAGGTTTCCATGAATAGACGGGCATTCTGTGAGTGTGTAGTCCCCTGTTCCCAGTCAATGTCGGGATAATTGAAGTCCCCCAATATGATGACTGATCCCAGTTTTGCCACTTTACCCAGTAGTGCTAAAAATTCCAGCTCTACCTCCTCCCCTTGTTTAGGTGGCCTATAGCAAACCCCCACAATTACTTTTCCCTTTTCTCCTTCCCTATGGAGTTCTACCCACAAAGATTCTAAATCCATGCTCATCCCATCCGTAATGTCACTCCTCTCTATCACCTTTACATTGTTCTTGACATAGAGACATACCCCTCCCCCTCTTTACCTCTTAGGATCCCACCAGGTACAGTATGCCTGTCCAGAAAAAGTCTTTGTTCAACAGTACCAAGTCCAGAAAAAAGGAGTCATTTTGAACTCTCAAAACTCAATTTTTTTATAATATAAACAAAAAATCTGAACTTTACAGGTATGTGTTATCTTTTGGAGCTTTCCTTCTTGCATACCCAGACCTTAAACAAGGTGGCCACCATTTCTGGAAAATCCAGTGCCCCACACTTTCTTCTACTTCCAGAAATAAACTTTTCCAGGGGATCTAGCCTTCCCCTATTCTACTAAAGAAAAGCATTTTTATTTATGTATGTGTCCCTGTTCAAAATGTCCCCATATCCTCGCTGACACTATCAGCTACCTTTTTATCCAGTCTGTACTAATTCTGTTTGGAAGTTATATATACCCTATATATATTATATATAGTATATATTATATACAGTATATATTATGTGCATCTATCTATAAACATAACTAAATACTAACCTTCAAATAGAATACCATACTGTGTGTGTGATCAAGTGCCTGCAGAAAGAATTATTGTTTAAATGAAAACATTGTCTGATTTTCCTGCAGTGGCCTTTGTGCAGTATGAATGAATAGCCAAGACCATTAGATGTAAGATATAAACCCTCAGGAGAATAGAAAGTAGCAGGAGATCTGTGACCTTTTCAGAACTTGTGTTCCGGCTGCTTCTCTCTGCTTCACCTTTGATGTTTTGTTCCTTAAATATATTACTGTTCAAATGTCAAAATATTTTTCACCCAGATATCAGAATGCAGTTGCGCTTAGTACTTTAATGAACTTAAAGTGATTGTAAAGGTTTGATTCTTTTAAAAATAAAATATTAATCATGTCATACTTACCTGCTACATTGGTTTTGCACAGGGCAGCCGTGATCCCCCTTTCCTGGGGTCCCCCGCTGAGGCTTCTGGCTCCTCCATTTTAGTGAGTGCCCCCATAGAAAGCCGTTTTCTAGGTGGGCACTCATGCTGGCTCACTCCTGAGCCACCCTGTCTGCATCTATTGTCACACATGCATCTCGGCCCCGCCTTCTGCTTCCTTGTCACAGGAATTGTTTGACAGCAATGGGAGCCAATGCCTCCTGGTGCTTTCAATCTGCCCCATGAAGAGGGAGAGAACGGAGGAGGCGATGGATCAAGAATGGACTGAGGTACAAATAAGGGGGGCTGTAGGATTCTGTAACAAGGAAGGTTTGTACATTAATGCATAGAATGCACTAAGATAAAAAAAGAAGCTTTAGAATCACTTTAAGGTAAATATGTACTCTGCTAAAAGCAAACTAAATCAACTTTTTCCAGTAGTTACCATGAGATGTCCACCAGTACCTACCCCTTACTGGTAATTTTTGGTACTCTTGAGTATGAGGCTCTTTTGAACACTCATTCTTACCTTTTTCATGCCATTCTAAGTGCCTAAATGGTTAGCCTATGCAAATCCTAACATTGTTTAGGTTTTTTGGGAGCTCTAATGGAGGTTTGGCAGGCAGTACTGGGAAACTAAGATCAAACTTGTTACGGTGCTTGCGTACGTTAGATTAATTGATTTAATCTTTATAAAGGTTCATTTGAAAAAAAAAAAAGGAATCTGTTAAAATTTGTCAGTAAACACTAATTCCGCCACAATACATCCAAAAAAATGTAATCTATTATGAGTGTGGCTAGCCTTTAATTAACAAGTCTTCTCTCAGCATGTTAAAATTAACTTGTATTAGACATAAAATATATGAAGATAATAGAACGGTTTAAATATTTTTTATGTGTTCATTCCCATCAAGCACTATAGTTCTACTATAAAATAGAGGTGCGAGGCACATAAAATACTAAATAAGCAGCTATACAGGGCAAGCTACTCATTCTATCTGACATTTACTATCTTATTTGTCTCTAAGGGAATTTCATGAAGATATCCTCAAAGAGATAAATGCTGATATAGATATCTGTATTCAGTTCACATATAAACCCTGGAACCTATAATACTAGAGTGAGTTGCCAGCAGCTGTTACAAAAAAACGAATATAAATAATTGAAAGGCCAATCTTGTTTTTACAACATCTCCCAGCTCTTTGGATTTATTATTTATTTGGTTTTATTGCAGTGGTGTCTCTGTGATCTTACAGACTCTGTCTCTGTTCTCCAAGCCATATCTCCGCTGGCTACCAGTGACTGCAGAATTTGGGATGCTTAGAGAAGCTTTAACACTGGGGAGTAAAGTGTATTATCCTGATGACATAAGGCACAACCTCCCTGTGCTGCCTGGTGCAGAATTATGCCTGACGCTAAATGCAGGGGGAAAGAAGAACACAGAAGTTGTATTTAAAGTTTCTATGTCAAAGTGGCGAACATTAAAGTGGCAAAAACACAAAAAGAAACATTTGTTATTTCGAATTCTTAGACGTGGAATGCTGTAAACGGATTTATCGATTGGAATTATCAACGCAGATAATAGATGATAGCAAGAGGCAACAGAATGTACTCACCAGCCACCAATAAATTTTTAACTGAACTAAGAAAGTGAAGTTTTGCTATGATATTGGGAACATTTAAAAATGTCTATTGTTTTTAAGAAGTATCCTAAAAAAAATGTACCTTACGTTTAGAATTCCTCCTGAAAATAGCAGTTCACTGTCTAGTATGTGAGGGTCAGTGCCAGATTAAACTCTGTGGGGGGCCCCTCGGCAGTTGAAACCTTGGGGCCCCCGTCCCAGGTTTCTGGAGGTTTCTTGGATGAGTGCTCTAGTGGGATATCAATGAACTAAGTAGAGTGTACGTTGGCCACTAGATGGAGATGACCATTACTACTGTAGATTACACGAACTTTGCACCAAAATTTTTTTACAACTGACAGCTGAAAAAAGATGAGCTTTTAGGAGATAAACCATAATGTGAACCTGATGTCAATGGTTTATATATTTTAGGTTGTTATTGGGTACATTACATTAATACAGTATTTTCTCTATAGAGTCTTTCATGTAAAGTTTTCATTTCCTTGAGTTTATTCCTTTTTCCTATCATTTGTAAACAATTCAAAAGCTTCATTGCAATGTTCCTGTCAAAGGACCCCTAATGGTGTGGGGCCCATAGGCTGGTGTCTACTCTGCAAACACAGTAGAGTGCATGGGCGAAGTTTAATAGATGTTACAAAATGTATTAAAAATACATTAGCGACTCACATAAGGATACATGCAAATTGCTTGTCATCAGTCAGAAGGGGTCACTTCCAGAAATACATCAGTAAATTGGTGGAGTAGGAACACTGGCAGGAGAGACTCCTTTAGTAATTGGATAGTGTAAAGATCACATGTATGTAGTCTTATGAAGGTTTTGTCTTGGGTCAGTCTGCTGCTGCAGTTTTCAGAAGCAAGGGGTTAACACTGCTGCTGAGAACAGGTGGTATGGTGTCTTAGGAGACCAGGCAGCCTTGCTGAGGGACCAGAAAGCAGCGCGATGAGATTGGTGAAGCGCACCAGAAACTAGAAGTGACAAAGCCGGAAGTGCTGATGGTGGGCGTGGCTACATGTTTTAAAGGGGGGTTTCCTGCTTCTTTTTCATGCCAGCATCCTACTATGCCTATTTGGTAATCCAGCACTGAAGGGCACCTAGGAACACCTGTGCCTGCCTCCTCATAGCAGAGTATTTGCAGTGTGAAGCTAAGGCTCTGCTGCTTTTGTCCGCTAGTCTCAGGAGATTTGAAGTGAGATTTGGAGATGCCAATACTCTGCTGGAAGGCATGCCTCTAACAAGATGGCAACCTACACATAGAGACACAGTGCATGGTAAGTCAGTAACAGTGAAAGATCAACTGCTGGGAGACAGCAGGCCAAACTAGTTACAAGTCTTTTGACCTATAACTCTTTTTTGGGCACAGTTTGTGAGTTTAGGTTAAATTTGAATAAAATAAAACATGCTACCTCCTTGTGCCCTATCCCATGCTTTTTCTTGCTAATCAATGCAGTTCTGCCAATTCATTCACAAAGCTTCCCCTTGTGGATAGTTTTAAAGCCCAGAGAAATGTGACCTGAACCAGCACACTCTGATTTGTAGAGCCCAGCCATGTGTACAAGGCCTTTAGAAAAAATGATAAAAGAAAAAAAAATTGACTATATTACAGGATAAATTAGGCTCCGTGTGTCGGCTGTATTACAGAGTTAATTTAAAATCACTGAGAATGTTGCTGATTCTTCAAGCCCCAAAGAATTTCCGGTGCCAGATATATATATATGTCAGCGAGAGGCATGTAAATTATCTTGGGATCCTTTTATCTTCCATTTGAGTCTGTTCTAACAAACTATGCATGATTAATGGGTCTTTCTTTGTCTGATTGTCAAATTATGTCAATCTCTTTGAATTCTGCAGCACATAATGATTGTTCAGCGCCAGTTGACTGTGCTAATAGAGGAGCTAGAAGAATTTCGCCTTTCTTTGAAACACTACGTAGATTCTGTTTCAGCTCAATCAGGCTGTCTACAGTAAGTATGTGGTATAACCCAAGCCCTTGTCTCTTGTTATATAATTCTTTATATCACAGCCAGGACTGTATACACCCTTAGTTAGCAGCCGTCCCTTGTAAGGTTGAGGTCTTACATTTAAATACACAAGATCCTGTCTACAAATACCAAACACAAAGTATGTTCTTCATCTGTTTTTGTCTGTTTCTTTCAGGTCATTGGTAGGAAAACAATTTAATTTGGGAATCATTTAAGTGTCCCCAATTTTCCTTTGAGCTACATAACGGGATAATAGCTTTATGTGATGGGATACCCATAAAAAAAAAATTGTGAGGCCGTCCCAACTCTTAAAAGCACTACCACAACTGAACTGTACCAATAAGGGAGAAGTAAGCCTGTAATTAAGTTACAGATTTTAAATGATGAAACAGGTACAATAATATGGCCAAGTTATACCTTATACGTTTTACGTGTTGGCCATCCATAAGTGCTACTAGAGCCCCCCTCAAAGTGTCTGTCCAAATAACAACTCTTTAAAAAGTTGGAATGTATGCACCCCTTTGCATTCCACATGGTAGCACCCAACCTACACTATTCAGGCACAGACTACTGCAAAATAGGATGCAGGAGATAAATCATGTATAGCCCATTTAATAGCTTATGCTCTTTTAAGGCAGGAGAATAAATATCTCTATAAATTGTATATTTTTTCCATCTATCTGTTTATTAGAACCCAATGGGAATTTCTACAAAAATAACAGACAGAAATGCATTTCTCAGGGCTGGCCTTACGACCCTAAAAATAAGTATAAAAAAAAAAAAGCTGATGCTGGCTGGGGGCTACATTAACTAACTGACACTGACATCAATTGTGACACTAATACAGTGATCAGTGCTAATACTATATACTGTCGCTGTGCTAATGACACTGGCTGGGAAGTGGTTAACATCGAGGGTCTATCAAGGGCTTAAATGTGTGCCTAACAGTGTGTAATGTGTGTGTTATGTGGGGCTTTTATTAGCGATCTTGCTGTTTTTGTTCCTGCTTCACAGGGAATAAAAAAACAGCAAGATCGCCTGTCCGTATTCAGAGCTCTGTGTTGCTTACAAAACAGATAATAGAATAAATTGGGTGTCATCAAAGAGTGGCATTGTGGACACTGCTGGGATAAACTGTGTCTTGTTCTAAATTACATGGAACAACGAGTGAAAAATAGATGGACTTTAGTGGCACAACATAATCTTACAAAACAATAGTTTCTTAAAAATAGTACTTTATTATATAAATAAACACATTAAAATCTCACATAAACAATAACGAATTCATTTCTAAAACACCATACTCCCTCAATAAATACTAAGCCCAGTACCAAGATGGACCATAAAACCTGGATATAGAGTATCCCACTCCAAAAGGAGATTATACTGTAATGGTCTAAGGCCATAAACGTAGAAAAAGTAGGGGTGGCCAGTATCCAGGTGGTGGGTCCAAGTGGTTGTTAGTTAATCTAGCTTAATATATTTTGCGCTAAATCGCGCTTGTTCAGGAGCATATCATTGTGGAGCTGAGCATTGCTTCTCTACAAATAGAAGGGGAGATTCATATTATTGACTTTGTATATATACACACGACTATTTAAATTTAAAGCTTGAACTTCACATACATATGTCTATGAATCAGTATTTACTTACAAAATCATATAATAAGAACAATAAAATAATCAAAGGAGGCGTCAGGGACCATAGATGGCATGCAGATAAGTTTGCCCTAACAATTGTGGAGATGGGGGCGCATCTATGGAGAGACATAACTAATGTTAATATACAGAGGTACTAGATCTAACTTGGCAGTCGAGCTTGCTCAAACAAGCAATGGTCAATTAATCATATGATGTCCAGTACTATAAATTGAAACATTTGAAATTATCTCTCTGTATTAAAGATATTAACAGGCCTAGGGTATGATATCTCTTACCTATAATGGCTTAAAGGGGTGTCATGATTTTAGTACAACATTCACTGTCCCAGTTAGGAAAAACTTTTTCTTTTCATATATTATTAAAGAGGAAGTAAACCCTCCTCAGGAAGTTGTACCTATAGGTAAGCCTATGATAAAGCTTACCTATAGGTACTGTAAATATCTCCTAAACATGTACGGTTTAGGAGATATTTACCTTTAATGCAGCCAGTGACGTCACTGGCGCATGCGCTCTGAAGGAACGGCTGATCGTGCCGTTCCTTCAGAGCCCCGTGCCGTGACCGTCGGCTCCCGCGCGCGTGCGCGGGAGTGACGTCACCGCGGCTCCGGCCAATCAGATGGCCGGATGCCGCGATCCCGGAAGACGGGCGACTGAACATGTCGCCCATCATACAGGTAAGAGAGCGGCACGGCGGGGGCTCGTTCTAAGGTAAGTATTTCATAATGACCTAGTATGCGATGCATACTAGCTCATTATGTCTTTCTCTTGCAGGTTGTAAAAAAAAAAAAAAATTTCTGAACGAGTTTACAACCTCTTTAAGATGTTTGTACTTATATATACATAAATATTTTCCTTTTTGAATAGGCTGTATAACATTGGAGGCTTTGGGTATCTTGATTGTGCAGAGATTTAGCCCTGGAGTGGGGGTGCGGCTGGTAGTGCTGTTACACACCCACGAGGACTTGACTCTCTCCTGCCTCCATGTGTTTAGTGGCGGCACTCTCTTACAGTGGGAGGCGCTCACCTCACACAGAATGTGAGGGACCATCCTTTGCCTCTCGTTTCACACAGCGCCCATTGCGCATACGCACATCATCTTTACAGTGATTTTGGGAAGGCGGGGATCTAGTCAGGCCGAGGTACATCACACGCCTGCAGGCGGGAGCGCCTCGGCTGGGGAGCATTAAAACCAGGGGGGAGTTTGTGAGCAGAGAGGACCACAGTTGTATGGTGTTTGTGCCGGCGGGGAACTTGCGGATGCAGGGGACTGGCTCTGTGATGTCCACGTCATGGTGGGATTGGGTTGAGTGGCGTGCACATTCTTTGGATGCACCTAATTACCGCAATATCCACTAAAAGATAGGAATATACCTAATGGATTATAATTATTGGCAATTTTATGCAAATCAATTTATACCTTTAATAGCTATATTAATATATATTTTCTATCCCATGCTATATCGAGGAGAGGTTTGTTCCCCTAGCCTCTTTCGAGTACAAAGAATTTATTACCTATTACAATCAACAATGTTGTACTTAAATCATGACTCACTTTTAAGCCATTATAGACATTCATAGATATATGTATGTGTAGTTCAAGATTTAAATTTAAATAGTCGTGTGTGTATATATTCATTTTATTGACTTTGTATATATATATATATATATATATATATATATATATATATACAAAGTCAATAAAATGAATCTCCCCTTCTATTTCTAGAGAATTAATGCTCAGCTCTGCGATGATATGCTCCTGAAGAAGCGCGATTTAGCGCAAAATATATTGAGCTAGATTAACTAACAACCACTTGGACCCACCACCTGGATACTCGCCACCCCTACTTTTTCTATGTTTCTAAGTTTATGGCCTTAGACCATTACCGTATAATCTCCTTTTGGAGTGGGATACTCTATATCATGGGTGTCCAACCTTTTGGCTTCTCTGGGCCACATTGAGTATAGAGAAATTGTCTTGGGCCGCATATAAAATATATACTATAGTTAAGGTATATAAGTAATAAAACACTGCTGCACCCTTCCCGTGCTACCGTGACCACCCCCCCCCCCCCAGCACTAATTTAACACAACTAGTGGATGATCCCCTCAAAGGCTGCCTCTGTGGCCATGCCCCCGACTCGACTTCCTTCCTCCCCAGCAAAAAAAAAACAAATTGTCAGGGGACAGTGGGCCGCATTGCCTGAGGTTCTGGGCCGCAGGTTGGACGTGCCTGCTCTATATCCAGGTTTTATGGTCCATCTTGGTACTGGGCTTAGTATTTGAGGAAGTATTGTTTTTATAAATTAATTTGTAGTTGTTTATGTGAGATTTTAATGTATTTATAATAAAGTACTATTTTTAAGAAGCTATTGTTTTGTAAGATTATGTTGTGCCACTATAGTCCATCTATTTTTCACTCGTTGTTCCATGCTTACAACAGAGAGCTCCCTTCCCAGAATGAGGGAGCCGATCAGTGGATGCTGGTGATCAATTATTGGCCAGCACCAGCTAACTGGCTTGTGCTGTAAATAATACAGTACATCCGGGGTGGTGGGCGTGCATTAGCGTATCCCTACTCGGAAGTGCTGGATCATGCATCAGATACGTGATCACGCCCAGAGAGGCTGCTTTGCCATCGTACTTCTAAGTTGTTGGCAAGCGGATAACCTTAATCTCATCTCTCCAAATATTTTTTTTTTAAAGTGATTGCAAATTCTCGTGTTTTTTTTAAATACCAAAGATGTTATACTTACCTCCTCTGTGCAGTTGGTTTTGCACAGGGCAGCCCAGGTCCTCCTCTTCTCAAGTGCACCCACAGCCAGCAGCTTGCTATGGGGGCACCTGAGCTGAGCTGAGCTGCAGCTCCGTATGTCCATTCAGACACAGAGCTGCCTTTCGGCCCAGACCCCTCGCTCTTCTGATTGGCTAACTGACTTTGATTGACAGCAGCAGGAGCCAATGGCGCCACTGCTGTGTCTCAGCCAATCAGGAGGAAGAATTCCGGATGACCAAGGGACTTGTGGACATCGCTGGATAGAGATGGACTCAGGTGAGTATTAGGGGGTGCTGGGGAGGCTGCTACACACAGAAGGCTTTTTATCTTAATGCATAGAATGCATTAAGATAAAAAAAACTTTCCTGACTTTACAACTCCTTTAACACTTAACCGCCTCCTAGCATCTAATCCTAAAGTTTTCTGAACCCTGAATTGTTTGGCTGTTTGTTAAGTATTTCCCTTTAATAGTCTAAACTGCTGTACATGAAGCTTAAAACAAGTCGAATTCAGGTACTTACACTGCCTGCATTAAAAAAAAATAATAAAAGGCTTAGATCACTTTTACCAAAGAGCACACTATGCTGTCCCATTAACGTATAGCAGCATAGTGTGCTGAACCTAACTTCCAACCAGAGCTCCCTTTCAGTTGAAAGACCATAGGCCAAAACCACAATAAAAAGAAACCTTCTTAAAATTGTCCACAGCCTGTGATGGCTCCATCGCCAGTTATTGTAGGGACGGAGCAGCCAATTTGGATAGAAGCGATGTAATGAGAAATCTTAATTGAAGTCAACAGAAGAAGAATTAAAAAAAATAAATCAAACCAATTGCTTAGATTTATCTCAGCTGAGCTTAAGAAAAGATACTCATCCTCCCAGTATACTAGCAAAATACTAAGGTGTTCTTGTGTCCTTCAATGGACAAGAAATAATCAGTGAAACTCATAAAGAATGTCATAAACACTTTTTGGAATTCCATTGCTCCTATGCACAATGTCAATATGGGCAACAGACTTGTGTGCCTTTTGGGAATATTAATGAATCAATAGGAACAAGAGTACAGTCAGGTGTGTTCCCAGCAACGTGTGGTACAAGTATCAATCAGCCAGAAACCATCTTGTAAAAACAAAAACAGCAGAAAGAGGGCGCCCGGGTCAGTGTAATAGAAAAAACAAATAACACATTTATTCAGATACACCTACATAAAAGTATCTTGCAAACTGCACACACTGTGGATGTGGATCACCAATCAAGCAGCCAGCCACCTCGAGGGATAAGAAGACTGCTGTGGAGATAAGCTCGGAGCCACCATATGAAGGTATATAACTGGTGGCGTCTCCAACTCTCACACCCACTCTCACAGAGCTAGCAAGAGACCAAATCAGGATGGGGCAGGCCGCAATGCGTTTCTGAGGCGCTGCCTCCTTCTTCAGGCAAACCCGCCCCCCTCTGGAGGAGAAAATGTATACTGTCTGGACAGAATAAAAAACATCCAATCACCACAGAGACTGGGCGTGGCTAGTCATACAATATATACAGGGTAAAATTGGCCGGCTTTTATAGCTGCAATCTAATCTCCAATGTGTAAAATTCGCATGTCACGGCACAAGTGTACCTATAGCACAGTGGGCAACAAGCTAAAAAGCATATCAAATAGAATAAATCAAAATGTGAACGAGATGCCCATATTGTTGTTGTTATAGTACTGGACAAAAGGGTAAATGGAAGATGGAGGACCATCCCATATGGATTGTTGCATTTCTATCTTGAATAAAATGTAATTATCTCATTACACAGAAATATATGTACCAGTAGCTCCAGAGGAAGCTTTTTGTTCAAGCAAAACATGTAGGGCAATCTGGCTACATGAAACGTCTACATGTCTATTGTCGCACAAGTGGAACTCAGGGATGATAGAACAACTAGTCATCATCTATAAGACCTACAAGATGTGAAGTATACACCCTGTTATCTACTGTGATATGTAACTTTGCTCTGTACCACCACCATGACTGCCATTGTTCATGTTACATATGCCTACTGAGGCAATATTTATATGATTTTGTTTTTTGTTCTTGTGTTTGTTTCCGTTTGGAAACCTTCTGTTTTAAATTGTCAATCAATAAAATATATATATTTTTTAAGATACCAGTGCCTATAAAGTCCATATTTCTCCCAAAATTTTCTTCTACATTATTTGGGATGTGGCCCTTTTCTAACTACTTTTGCGCCCAAATATGCTGCAGTTTGGCAGCGCATTTTCAATCTATTTGACCATCCCATATGACCATCACATCATCGATATATCTTCCTTAGAAGACAATCTTTGACACAAAGGGATTACGTCTCCAGATGCATGACTCCACCCACGAACCCATAGTGAGATTGGCATAACAAGGTGCAAAGGAAGCACCCATGGCAGTGCCATGAACCTGGGGATAGTAACCCCCAAGATGCTTAAAGTAGTTGTGCTCCAAGCTGAATTGCGTACAATCCAAGATGAACTGGGCCTGCAGGTGATGTAGGTTAGGTTCATGTGCTAAAAAATGCCCTAATGCTCGGAGTCCATATTCATAGAAAGATTCCAGAGGCTATGCTGTAGGGAAACCTACTGGATTTTTACCTTGAATTCTCTGCTGTCTGGGGGATTTGAATAAGGAGATATAAGTCAACACAATTCTATAATACCTAGAATGATAAAATTTGCAGATAACAGTATTTCTCCTTTCCCACCTGCCCTCGTTATTTTTCATTTTTTTTCTTTTTCCTCTGGCCCTATGCTCCTACCCTTTTTGAATGCCCCCCTCTCCTATCCTTTGCCGACCTCCCTCCTCCTATCATTTGATGCCCCATCCCCTCCATTTTTTTTTTTTTACTTTTTTGTTCTTATATATAAATTTAGTCTGTGCATATATTCATCACCCTTTAAATATGCTGCTAGTAATTATTACCTGGTGTGTAACTTGATGAATTTATAATTTGTATTTTTTAGTGTAATTATTCATGTAGTGATCATAATAGGTTGTTCTGTTTGATGTCACCTTTTCTATAGTTATTAATTGATTTTATACCATTTATTATAAAATACTATCATAGATGTGTTACTATGCAGCCATTCACTCAGATAAGACTATATTTTTAAATTTTTAACGATTTTCTGAAATCATGCCCATTTTCCTTACATATTTTATATACTTTTTAGCTTGTTGCCTGCTGTGCTATAGGTACACTTGTGCCGTGCTATGACAATTATACATGTTGGATATTGGATCGCAGCTATAAAAGCCAGCCAGTATTACCCTGTTGCTCAGGCGACTAGCCATGCCCGGTCTCTGTGCTGATTGGCTGTTTTTATTCCGTCCAGACAGTAAAAAATATCCCCTCCAGAGGGGGGTGGGTTTGCCTGAAAAAGAAGGCGGCGCCTCAGAAACGCATTGCAGCCCGCCCCATCCTGATTTGATCTCTTGCTAGCTCTGTGAAAGCGGGTGTAAGAGCTGGAAACGCCGCCAGTTATATATCTCCATACGTTGGGTCTGAACTTATCCCCACAGCAGTCTTCCTATCTCTCGTGATGGCTGGCTGCTTGATTGGTGATCAACATGACCCTGTGTGCAGCTTGCAAGATACTTTTATGTAGGTGTATCTGAATAAATGTGTTACTTGTTTTTACTATTAAACTGACTCAAGCGCCCTCTTTCTGCTATTTTTGTTTGTGACTGAGGGAATTCCCATTTCCTGCTGAGGAGCTGCTGGCGACTGTGTGGGCTATCCCTATCCACCTGTGGATCCACCATCCTGTGGACTTCTCCTTGATATTCCTTACTACTATGAACTGTATGGACCTATTCTTACCTAGTTCTTTTTGAGTATATCTTTTTTTTGTTCACCCCCTGTTATTGATCCCTTATGGTCCACCTTATAGCTGTCAGTGAGCACTGACTTATACACTACCTGCCAGTTCTGTGTGATATATTGCTTAGAAACCATCTTGTGCTGCTCTGAGTTTAGTAAAATGAGATCTGATTGGTTGCTATAGATTACTGCATTTACTCCATGCACTGTTTATTGCATAAGCCAGCATAGAATACTGTATGTCTTCCCTTTAGGTATAGCTAAAGGCAAAACTTATTTTACATGGTTGGACAGAGTGGAGAGGGGTTAAAACAGTTCTCAGGTTTTTATTGTTGTCTGTGTTCCTATTAGGGATTTTAACCCTCTCTATTTGTCCTGTTTACTATTATCACCAAGATTGAAAGTGAATGAAAATCACCAGAACTGCAATAGAGGGGAAATCTTCCAATTGGGACACCAGTTCTGGTGACCTGGGTACAGGAACAGGAAGTTATGGTAAATCTACCCAACGGGACACAGATGGCAAAAAAAAAAATGGACATGGGTTTTAAACCTCCTTAATGCTGGCCAAACACTAGCTGAAACATTGTGTCATTTGGACTGTTTTCTGGACAGTCATCTGTCATTTGGACTGTTTTTTTTTTGTCCAGTTAATGGCACAAATAGAAAATCGGTTTTAGCTTTTCAGACCTAAAAAATCGAAAATGGTTAAAGTAGATTTAAACCCTCACATATACATTGAAGTGAACAGCATCAGATGATTTACAGAGATTAAACAAATCCTTCTACATATATTTTACTTTTTTTATCTGCAGCCCTTTCTTTCCTACACCCCTTCAAATGGACATAATCATGGTAAAATCCTTCTTCATCTGTCAGGAGTACAGAGGAGAGGCTGCAGTTAGAGTGTGTGAGAGCTGATTGGAGGAAAGGAACACCCCCCCTTCATACAGCAGGAAAACTGTGTTATGAATAGACAAACTGTATGCTGAGCTCCCTCCCCGACACAAAAATATTATAGCATATGTCGGAAAAACTTCTTAGAATTGAATAATGCTGATATCAGAGGAACTAAACACCAGAGATAAATTACACTTAGAGCTCTGGAGAGAGATAAGTGTAGCACCCTCCTAGATAGGTGCTAGGTAGGTAAAGCCTAGTTGCTCCTTCTGCTTATCAGGGGAGCCTGATCATAAGTTAGGCCTGCTCATGTGTTCCATGTGTGATTCATGTGTGCTGAGGGAGTGTCCCCACTGTATCCATTGGAGAGGTACGTTAGACAGTGGAGGAAACCCAGCCAATGACACACAGGCTTAGATACCGTCCCATGGGTTTGGCACAGGAAGTGGTGCATCATGGGATGGGGTATAAAAGC
The DNA here is from genome assembly GCF_965119305.1 of Pelophylax lessonae. NCBI lineage: Eukaryota > Metazoa > Chordata > Amphibia > Anura > Ranidae > Pelophylax > Pelophylax lessonae. Next base: position 470,700,184 of record NC_138772.1, read on the forward strand.
CAAGAGCACATGAGGCAAGAGATCTTTGGGCAGGAAGCCAGGTCCCTGAAGGAGGGTGACGGCTGTCTCTCCTTCTGTAGTTATGGAAGGTGGTCACAGGCAGTCGGCCTGGTGAACCAGACAGTGTGGCTGAACCCAGAGGTCCTGGAGATGCTGACTGAAGGAGTTGGGGCTGAAGTAAATCTGGAAAAACAGTGTCCGTGAGTACAGAGGAACTTGCTCAGGGGTCTGCCCGGGAAGGGGACCACTCTAGAGTTGAGAGTCAGTGGACGGGTGTCAGCACACAGAGGTAGAGTGAAAGGGGGTGTCAGGTTTAAAGCCCTGAATAGAATTTCAAGCAGGAACACATAAAATACCTTCACCTTAGTGCCAGGGTGAAGCAGCGGCCTTGCCGCACTCCGAAGCCAGTTGTCCTCATTATTGTGAATAGTTGTCAGTTGGAGTATCCCACTCGTCGCTTCTCCTATCCAAGTTCTCACTAAAAATACAAAAACATCCCCTGGACTGATCATTGACTGAGCCAAGGACTTAAAGTACTAATTTTCTGCTAACAGTCGCTAAGGGTAACCCAGGGGAATCCATAAAGCGTTATATCCAGCAGTCCCCTAGGGGGCAGTGCTACATAAGTAAACACTAAAAACATATGTGCTTTGCTCAGATTTCATGACTGAGGTTTACAACCACTATAATGTGTTTCTCGCCCGAATTGTATGCACTAGGCACACGTGACAAATCAAATGAAAAACTGATTAATGTGTCCATTGTTATCCAAAATGACAAACAAGTTTTGCCTTTTGTTCTACTTAACAAAAAAAAAAAAAAACATACAACTAAACAGGCCACCATCTTAAAAGTTCGCTCAACTACACCCCCTGCCTTGCAATATCAATCCCCCTTATGTGTTTTCCATAATGTACAATAAAGGATAAAGAAAAATACAAGGGAGTGTATGAAAACTTGACAAAGGCTGGCACCAAGAGATGACAAGCCTGGCAGTGATTACATTTACTAAGATCAACCTGAACGTTCAATATCAGTTTTGGATAGACTAATTAGTGGCAAAAATTTCTGCATAATGCTGGCCATAAAGAGATCGGTTTTTCATGTGCTCAACCATCCAATTTGACTGTTTCAGACATCTGATGAATTAAAACACTAATTAAATGTATCACATTCTGATCACTTCACTTATGAAATGAAAGTGATCATGCATAGAAAAGTGCAAAGTGACTTTTATTCCAGAACAAAGCCTCCATATACCACACAAACAGAATTCTGCTCATCCAATCTTTCTCTAAATCTTTGTTTCAAACACCACCAAAAAACAGAAGCAGTTTAAACAATGGCAACAAAACTTCCCGGATTTATTCAAAATATATAAAAAAAAATTGAATTTAGTAATTGGATCTATAAGTGTATGAGCAGCACGGGTTATGACTTTTTGTTTTTGGAGTAACATCTCTATTCTGTAAAACATAACCAGCTTCTAATCTGCAGCATTGCATTGTCTTCTGCAGCGTGTCCATTCAGAAACTTTCCAGCGAGTCCAGATATATCATTTATGAGTTTTGGGAGAATAGCAATATATGGAAAAAGTAAGTAAAGATCCTTCTTTTACTAACTATTAACATGCACTCAGACTGGAGTATTCATGACAACTTTATAATAAAGGACAAATCAACCCAAAATGACTAGTTTTGATTCATCTGGTAGGGTGAATCATCCAGCAACAAGTTAGCCACTATAAACAGTGCAATTTAATTATTTAGCTGTGACGGTCAATTTGTAAATACCGTAATACATTGCACAAGTACCACCATAACTGTGAAAAAAAAAGAAACAAAAAGCACATAGCCTTATATAATGTAACCCAATATTAACCTCCCAGCCTACCGGCCCTTTAACCACTTAAGCCCCGGAGGATTTTACCCCCTTCCTGACCAGGGCCTATTTTGCGATTCGGCACTGCGTGACTTTAACGGACAATTGCGCGGTCGTGCGACGCTGTACCCAAATGAAATTAAGTTCCCTATTTTCCCACAAACAGAGCTTTCTTTTGATGGTATTTGATCACCTGTGTGATTTTTTGATCATGCGCTATAAACAAAAAAAGAGCGACAATTTTGCAAAAATAACAATATTTTTCACATTTTTTTATATGAAATTCCCCCCAAAAAAATGTAAAAATCAAAATTTTTTAACATTTTAGGCCAATTTTTTCTGCTACATATGTTTGGTAAAAAAAAAAAAAATGCAAAAAACGTATTGAGATTGGTTTGCGCAAAAGTTATTGCGTTTACTAACTAAGGGAAAGATTTTAGTCATTTTTATTGTATTTTTTTAACGAGTAATGGCGGCGATCTGCGTTTTTTTTTTGGGGGGACTGCGACATTGCGGCGGACAGATCGGACCCTTGACTGACATTTTTGACACTTTTGGGGGTACCAGTGACATTACTACAGTAATCAGTGCTATACATATGCACTGTTACTGTAAAAATGACACTGGCAGGGAAGGGGTTAACTTTATTGGAGAAGGAGGGGTTAAGTGTGTCCCTAGGGGCGTGCTTATAACTGTGATTGGATGTGGCTTTTCATGTAACAGCAGAGATCTACGGTCCTACATAGCAGGACTGTATGATCTCTGCTGTTACACAGGGAGAATGACAGGCGGCTTTGTTCACATTAGCCGCCTGCATTTCTCCCAGTGTAACCGACGATTGCGAGTGAGTGGCGGACATCGGGTCTGCCGCTCACACGCGCGGGGGGGGTCCGTGAGCGAGCGGGAGCGCGCCTCCGGCGGTGCGCGCTCGCTCCCTAGAGCCTCACAGGCTAGCGACGTAGTACTACATCACTTTGCCTGTGAGGGGCTGACTGGCGACGTAGATAGTCGTTAGGCAGTCGGCAAGTGGTTAAAAGAGGTTTCTGTTGCTGGGAAGAGGGGCGGGTTTCTGATTATGTGACCACCATGTTTGGCTGTCACAGCAATCACATGGTCAGAAAGCTCCCGATCGCAAGTAGAGAACGGGAGTTTTTCATTACCCGCCAGTAACCGTGGTGGGAGCGCGCTCTTGGCACAGCTCTGTTTACATTCTGGTACGCAATATGTGGCCGCTTGAGAGGCATATATGCGTACCACCGGCACGAAAGAGTAAAGGCTTATTCAAACTCAAAAAAAAAAAATGCAACAAATTGCAGCTTACCAGCCTTTAGATGTGGTGGCTGCATTTGTTTTCTTTGTTCGTTTTTTTCTTCTCTTCTTACCTGGCAATCCTGCAAATAACACACCTCCTGTCTATGATGGCTACATTCAGCCACACCATATACAGGTCTCTATTAAATCTCCTAACAACTTCAGCATTGAGATTTACCTTCCAGAGTTTTCCTGCTCTGCCCCATGCCACAGATTGTTTTACTCCTTCAGCATTTTCCATCATATAGAATAAAAGAAATATTCTAAGGGGAAATTAAACCACAGTGTGTTACCCCTGCAGGTGAACATAGATGGAAAACAAGGTGCTGGGACCACTGGTATACTATAAAATAGTTTGTTTATTTGCCTTACCTGCATGAAAATATCAACTTAGATGCCAATATGGTACAGGAAAAAGAAAATATTCAAAAAATTATAAGGAATTACATCAATATATTCATTAATCAATGTGATATCATGTTGTGCTGCTAATGTAGACAAAGACAAGCCATGGACATATGAAGAGCTCAGATGTATGGATACAATTCTCAACGCATGTTTTGCGATTTGCCCTTCCCTGAACATGTATAGCACAACCAACCCCCATTTCTGGCTCCATCACCATGTGATGCCTAGGACTTGAGTGACCTTAGAGCAGACCTTGGCATAGCCTTGTGGTGGACTAGGGGGTGTTCCTATGCAAATACTGACATAGGCTAGCCATTAACATAAGAGGGTGCTTTGGCGTGTGGACAGAATTTTCAGTGTGATACAGCACATTTTGCTGTTGACCTTACCATAATCATGTACGACCAGGAAGCCCCCCTGATCCCTGGCTCCATCCCACCGTGCAATGCCTGGGACAAGAGTGAGGCATATAGGCCCAGGCATAGTCATCTAGTGGTTTAGGGAGCATGCTTATAGCTATGCAGGTGATGACTTTGAGAAAACTCTAATGCATAGGCCTCTCTAGGAGCTGCAAGATGCACTGATGATTATTATAACATGAAATATATTATGATGGCATGTGCTGTCAAGTCTCTGAGGCTTTTGGTGAATGATTTTAGTTTTTTTCTACAAGTTTGCTTTGAATAGTTAATTTTCACATATTAACTGATGAAATGTTTACACAGCCATCTCCAAGCTAATTACAGCAAGACATTTCAGCGGAGTAACGTTGATTTCCTGGAAACACCGGAGCTGATGACTACGATGCTCGTACCTGGTTTGTATAATTATCATCACTGCATTCATGAACATTATTATATGCTATTGCATAGACTATTGTGATTCCACTCTGCAGAAACATGATTCATGTTTAAACATCAACCACTGCTATTATTTCACTTTATCATTTTAATATTCAAAGGCTAAACTGTACATGTTTAGATATATGTGAGCAATAATATTAGCTCTGATTGAAATGCCTGGGCCACATAAGAGTCAACAAAAGAGAGGTAAGGCCCACTTCTAAACATCAAACGTTGGAGCTGTCACTGCTGTCTGCTATATTTTTATTTTTCAGGTAAGAGATCCAGGGCTGTCAAACCTATCTTTCCTTCAATACTTACATTACAGCATGTATGTCAAAGTGCATTGCAGTAAGGCAGCCCTTTCATCACTAAATACCAATTACTAAATACATTAAAGTTGCTTTTAGGGCATACAAATACAATATAATACAAATATATCATTTTTGGTAAAATATAAAAGATGAGGTTGTGCCAGGTAAATAGTTACCCAAAATGGCAAGGCTTTAAATTGTGTGTGCCTGTGAAATGGCGACAAATTTCAATACCCAATATTTTCCATAGGCGATGCATTAAAAGCCCCTACAGGTCATTAGCTTTTACAGTGAATAATGGACCTAGAATGATTGCTCCCATGGTGGCTTGCTTGGCACTGTGTAACCTATGTATAGCAATGTTTGTGCATAGGTGTCCCTGACATGTGCATTTACATTCATAGATGCGTGTATTAGAGGTTGGAAGTTCAGATTTATTTTTTATTGGGGGGGGGGGAGGGGAGGTTAAGTGCTTAGGTGTAACTTTAACTTTTTACACTTTTAACACCACAGAGGCAGGGGGAGTGTGTGTAAAACCCCCTACCACCATGACCATAAGCCTTAAGGGTCTAGATAAATGGCAATGCCACAGTCAAGTGTTGCGTGTTACTTTGGCACAAAGGTGTGGATCTGGCTTCTGTGCTATGCATTTTAGACACACAGGTTGATTTACGTATTAAAGCAAATAGGCTATTCACTTTTCAAGGGAAGTTGCACTTTGCAAAGGAATTTTCCCCAGAGCTCATTGACAGAGGTGAAGCTCTGCTAAGACTAACTGATGAAGTCAAAAACCCAGGACGTAACGCGTATGGGGGATTGGAGCCTGCTTATTCACATGATCCTGCGGCCATCATGAGTTACATAGCAGCAAGCCAATGTGATTACATGACCCTTTACAGCTAGCATGGCTAGGTGCAATTTATGTGAGTCCATATCTGTTTATTTTTATTGGAATAAAGCTTTTGAAAGACAGAGCACTAGATGTGTTAAGTTCGATTTGCATATATCCCTATCCTGTATCTGCAACTGTGAAGCGTGGAGCTAAGAAAGGACAACGAGTATTGTTTATGGACTATTTCATGTGACTTTTAGATTTTTTGAGTCATATGGACATTTTGCATGAATGATATTATTTCTCGGATTTTATATTTATATAATCTGAGGTTTCATTGCACATGCACTTTATTTAGATTTCATTTTATGTTGCAATGCACTAATATTTAGTTTATGGAATTGTTGGAAGCGAGGTAAAAGCACGTTTGAGTGTCAGCAGCAATTTGCATTTAGTCATAATAATCATACATAATTATATTATATTTTGATAAGCACTTTTATTTTTGGAGGTTGCGCTGATTAGAATTAATTTGTTTCGAAGCTCTGCTAAGGTCCATCATCCAATCAGGTGAAATCAGAAAGGATTATTAATTTTTTTATTTTCCCTGCACATGATTGGGTATTTTTTGCAAAGTAAAAACTTCTCCTGATTTACGTAGTTCTGGGAAAAATTCCCTTGGAAAATGGACAGTCTACTTGTAAATGAACCCCATTTTGTTCTACAACGTATTTATGAAAGTTCCCAGTTAATTCAGGTAACAAAATCCAGTTTGCCACCCAAAAATGCTTCACACAGGACATTATTCCAATGCAATACTTTATGATTGAACCTTACTCAGAACAATGGATCACCCCATGTCTGTACAAATAAAAAGACGGCAACAAATGACATTACAGCTGGTGAGTACGAGCCCTAAAATAGGTTTGCTGGGCTGTCAGCTGGTTTTAATAACAGAAGATCTTGATAAGAGTTCATTTTCATGGTGTAATTCACATGCATTACAAGCTTATATTTTCAAATTAGAATTAGCCAATTTAATTAGTGCTTGCGGTGTTATCTCCTGCACGAGTGATTCACCAGGAGTACACTGGAATGTCTACAATAAAGCCAAGGCTGCTTGTTTCCATAGACAGTCTGAAAGCAAAGAAAAATCTAGAGGATAGAATATTTCTATTATAATTTTATAGTTTATGTTCAGTGACATGATGTAGACATTAATAGTTACAGCACTACATACAAGTGTGATGATGCTTAGCATTGAGAAACATAGAGACTCATAATATGACCCTCCTCTTACAATACGTGTTTCGTGCCTCTTATTGGGCTTTAATATGTTGATGAAATATCAATTTGCCAAATCTACTGTATATAATGCCCATAAACATGTTAATTAAGTCATATGCAAGATGATTTTCCACCCAATTTTTCTAATCGCTCAATATAAGATTTCCAATCCCTTGTGGGAAAAAAAGTACAAAAATATTTCAAGAGCACGTTTTCGGAAAGCATGCAACATTCGGTGTTAGGACACACATTTCTTGGGACTGCCTGGCTTTTGTTTTCGGACCCCCTTTAAGTATAACTAAGTGCCGGTTCACACTAGGGCGACCTGGTCGCCTCACAGGTCGCCTCCCATAGGGAAGCTGCGGACCCGTTCTAATAGGAGCGACACAAGTCGCTCCGACCTAGAAAAAGGGTCCGGAGCTTCTTTGGGGCGACCCGGAGGCGACCGCCATAGACTTCAATGTTATGAAGTCCGTGGCGGCCGCTCCGAGGTAGCGGTGCGCTGCTCGCACCGCGACCTCGGAGGTCGCGGTGCGAGGTAGCGTCGCTGCAATGTGAACCGGCGCTTAAGGCAAAACTTTTTGTTTGGTTTTCGATAAAGAGGAGAGGGATTAAAACAACTGTCGAGTTTTTATTGCGGTCTGTGCCCCTGTTAGGTAGATTCGCCCTCTCCATTTGTCCTGTTTGCCATTATCAACAAGAGTGAAAGTAAAAGAAAATACCACTTTTTGGGTTGTCATCAGAGCAGGAATAGAGGGGAAATCATCCCAATGGGGGCACAAGTTCTGGTGACCCTTGTGAAAACCAGGGATTCCCTCACTTTGGAGGGATTTCTTCTCACTTCCTGTTTTGGCTGAGGATCAGGAAGTGAAGGATAATCTCCCCAATGAGAAACAAAAACAACAAGATTTAAAATCCCGACTTACTCTATCCAAAATGAAAAAAATGTTTTGCATTTAGTTCTAATTTAAAGTGTATATGTATGTATCAACCTTCTGTAAATGAATAGGCAGATGCCTTTCCTTTTCCACATAGCAATGCTTATTTTCGGTATGGCATGTGGATCAGCCTAGGCAAGGGCAGGGGGGTCCCTACTGCTCATGTAAATACAGACTTTTGGGGCTCTGGACATGCTGTGGAAAAGAAGGTAAATCCCGAGATTAGTGTGTCCTAGCATTTTATGGTGTCTGCTCTTTTAGAAATATCATATTATATTAGCATTTTCCCTGGCACATACAATGCCCTGCATAAAGTGAACCTCATGAAAAATATCTATGTCCCTGATGACCAACCTGCAGTTCTTTTGTATATGATGTGCAGCCCTTGCACCTCGGCAGTTTGTAATTGGAACACTGATTAGGGTAATAGCATTGATCTCTACTAGGCTCATGTAACATGTTTCCTATTTCGTATTGTCTTCTGCAGCATGTCCACACTCTCTGACCTTCGTTTCCTTATTTAGGTTTACAGTTTCTGGCAGTCCTCTCAAACATTACATACACTATATTACCAAAAGTATTGGGACACCTGCCTTTACACCCACATGATCTTTAATGGCATCCCAGTCTTAGTCCATAGGGTTCAATATTGAGTTGGCCCACCCTTTGAACCTGTAACAGCTTCAACTCTTCTAGGAAGGCTGTCCACAATGTTTAGGAGTGTGTCTATGAGAAGGTTGCACCATTCTTCCAGAATCGCATTTATGAGGTCAGGCACTGATGTGGACAAGAAGGCCTGGCTCGCAGCCTGTGCTCTAATTGATCCCAAAGGTGTTCTGTGGGGTTGAGGTCAGGACTCTGTGCCGGCCAGTCAAGTTCCTCCACCCCAAACTCGCTCATCCATGTCTTTATGGACCTTGCTTTGTGCACTGGTGCGCAGTCATGTTGTAAAAAGGAAGGGGCCATCCCCAAACTGTTTCCACAAAGTTGGGAGCATGAAATTGTCCAAAATTACTTGGTATGCTGACGCCTTAAGAGTTGCCTTCACTGGAAATAAGGGGCCAAGCCCAACCCCTGAAAAGTTGGATTTTTGACTTACCATAAAATCCATTTCTCTGATGTTCATTGACGGACACAGCTCCTGATCTTCTTAACCACTGGGTTATACTGCCACCTACAGAAGTAAGATACTAGGCAGAAAAAAATTCTGGCTATGCCTATGGGCAGTCCCACGGGGTATACTTCATCTCTCTGCTATAGGTACTCCCTTTTGTTACAAGCAGTGTCAGAAGAATTACAACTCCACAGAGGGGTGGGTGGTGTGTCCGTCAATGAACATCAGAGAAATAGATTTAACGGTAAGTCAAAAAATCCCATTTTCTCTTTCGTTCATTGCTGGACACAGCTCCTGATCTTCTTAACCATTGGGACATCCCAAAGCAGTACTAAACATGAGGGGTAGAAACAACAAAAAATTTCCAAGGCTAAACAGTAGCCAACTAGACAACAGGGGCTCAACCAAAACAACTGGAGCCAACCTGAAAAGAACAATACACCCTCAAAGAGGACCAGGTCCTCTAAACAGCAGCCTGCAAAACTTTCGGCCAAAGGAAGCATCTGCAGATACCAACACATCCACTTTGTAGAACTTTGCAAAAGTGTGCACCGATGACCAGATGGCCGCCTTGCAAACCTGCGTCACTGATGCATGATGACGGAAGGTCCAGAAGACACTGAGTGCCCGAGTAGAGTGCACCTTGAACAGGGGAAGGAGGAACCTGACCCCTGATGGATTAGGCCTGAATCACAGTCTGTCTCATCCATCTCTAAAGGGTCATAGAGGAAGCGGACAACCCTGTCCGAGGCCCATCGATGAGCACAAATAGTGAGTCTGACTTCCTAAAAGTCTCCATAGCTGCCAGGTACACCCTAATTGCCTGGACCACATCCAAGGCATGCAAAGCAATTTCCTTCAAATGTTTTGGCCTGGAACACAGGGAAGGCAACACAATGTCTTCATTCAAATGAAAATCAGAGACAACCTGAGGAAGGAACGATAGACAGGGGAGAAGATTCCCCTGAGAGGAAGCTTCCAAGGAACGTCGGCGACCAACCACACCAAATCGACGTACTAAGCCTGGCACTGCCAGCCCGGGGACACTAAGATGACCGGAATCCCTTCTGCCTCGATCCTGCCTAGAAGTCTTGGCAGAAGCTTGATAGGAGGGAAGGTGTAAATCAGACAATACTGACCCCACGGGGACACCAGCTCATTTGTGGTGTCCGCCAGAGGATCCCATGACCAAGCCACAAACCTCTGCACCTTTCTGTTGAGCCAGGACACCAACTAATTCACCTCAGGGATGCCCCACCTGAGACACAACTGATGAAACACCTCCGAATGAAGGGACCACTCCCCTTGGTCCAACGCCTGCCAACTGAGGTAATCCGCCTGCCAGTTTTCCACCCTGGGAAAGTGTACGGCGGAGAGGGCTGGAATGTACCGTTCTGCCCACCTTAGAATGCCGGTATCCTCCAGAGCCGCCAGGACACTTCTTGTTCCCCCCTGGTGATTGACATAAGCCACGGCTTTGGCATGTGCCGGGAGATCCCTGTAGGGCTCCGGGATACTCAGGGGGTTCCTCTAAAGGATTTCCAGGGGTCTTGTGAGATCCGCACTCAATGGGTGGCTGGGTATTCAGTCCCCAGAGGCTCCTAGTTCAGTCACAGCAGCTGGGTATCCCAGAGCCCTACAGGGATCTCCCGGCACATCCCTGTACATCAAGATACCATGAGGGAACCAGGATCCATCAGAGGGATAACCCTTTGCCACTATATATACCTGCCCTATACCCCTGTGTGGGGTGGGTATTTCTGGTGAGTTTGCTACTTATCATAGGGGGCCACCAAGCACCTCACCATACTACCCACCACGGGGTCACCATTGGTATTGCTGCATGAAGAGTGTTTTCACCTGTATACACCATTTATGGACTGTTGCTGTCAGCTGACACCCAGTCACTTTATTTGATTACTTGTGCACCTTGCCCAGCTGACATATTCTATGTGCACCTTATTTTAATCATTCCGTTATTTATCTTGCCACTAAGCACTTTCATGTGATATTACCTTTTTATTATTTTCACCACCATTCACAGTACGTGACACTTTTATATATTATTGTGCATTTATTTATTTATTATTGTCCACCTACCATCTATTTTTAGCTTATTTTGTATTCTTTTCATATTTTTTTATTGCCACACCTAATATTTATTGTCATTGCCCTTTATCTGTTATTACCGTATTTCTTAGTAGACAGTGCCATTTCCCTCCTCTTTTACTTATATGTACATAGCCTTTTGGTTATAGTTAAGGGAGGCTACAGCCTACTATATGTTTTTTTCCTTAGCGCAGAGTATATCCCTTTCACTGGTGTCTTTGTCTGTCCATGAATGTCTACTCATTTAAGTGTCAGTTGAATGCATTAAACGTAGTATAAAATGTACTTGTCCAATGATATTGTGCATTGAAATGATCACATAACTCCTTAGGGAGTCCTGTTATTGGTATTGCTAAATGTAGGATGAAAATGATTATTTATATTTGATTACAGAACTTACTATTCCATTTACTTCTTTTATTCTAACCCGAGTTTCTTGTTTTCCAGCTTCGTGGTGGGTTCTCAATAACAACTGAACTCATATTCACATGCAGACATGCCGATATTGTTTGACATAGCATATAAATGAAGAAGACCTAGCATAGCCTCCTTAGTGTATATATCGGACTGTAACTGGACAGAAGTATTATTTGTCCCTTTCATGATGCCTACATACAGTCATTTGTGTCAACTAAAGAAGTTGTCCACTACGATAAGCTGGCATTAACCGATCTTAAGCTGTGTATGGTGTTCAGAGACTTTATTATTTATATGTTAGACTAATGTGCCAATAACTGCTCTGTACTTTAACATCTTATCAAATACAAGGCTCAGTTCACCAAGCTATGGCAATTCATATTTATTGTGACAAAAAAATAGAAGAAACTGCATTCAAAGGTCCATTCAGCAGCTAGACATAAATTGATATAAATAAAATAAAAAAAAAAAACAGTGCAGCGCTTTAAGCCCCCGTTCACACTGGGGCGACCTGTGAGGCGACCTGGTCGCCTCACAGGTCGCCGTAGGTCGCCTTCCATAGGGAAGCTGCGAACCCGTTCTAATAGGAGCGACACAAGTCGCTCCGACTTAGAAAAAGGGTCCGGAGCTTCTTTGGGGCGACCCGGAGGTGACCGCCATAGACTTCAATGTTATGAAGTCCGTGGCGGCCGCTCTGAGGTCGCGGCGCGCTGCTCGCACCACGACCTCGGAGGTCGCCCCTGGAAGTAGCGTCGCTCGTATGTGAACGGGCACTAAATGAACATGCAATGAATATAACTGCATAAATATAAATAAAACATAGATGATCAATAAAACGTCAAAAGTGTCAACACCACAGTGACTATCAAAATGTCCACTTCAAAGGTCACCATATGCTATTCGTGATGCATCTGATTATCTAGTGATCCACCGCCATAGAGAAAGAAGCGCAAGCTTACTAGAGTTAATGGACTCTCATATCATAAGTACAGAGTGGGACAGTCTTGTGTGGTTATAAACCACTACTCAAAGGGGTAAACATATATCTTCAATAGGATCCCACTGGTCTCCGTACATCGATCTCCAAACAAAGTGCCACGTACACACTCATGGCCGGTCACAACTCCGCATTCCATTCATTAAATATACGAGGGAAAACAATGCCACATTGAATAAAATGTATCTGACAGTTTTACACTAACAAAGAACTAACACTCACAGATTATGATGAGTAATAGCGCTTGTACAAAACATCCGTCACCAGCACAGGCTCCACCCGACGCGACTGTGGTGTTGACACTTTGGACTTTTTATTGATCATCTATTTTTTTGTTTTCTTTATATTCATACACTCATATTCATGTTATGTTCATTTAAAGCTCTGCAATATTTATGGTGATCTTTGCTATTTCCAACAACCAGAGCTGAATCCCATTGCTGCAAATTACTACTCTTATAGCACTTAGGACATGCGTTATAGGTTAGTGAACTGAGTTGTGTTCTAATATTGCAACTGTGTTATAATATTGTAAAGGAATGTACAATTTGAACAGTGTTTTGGAATATTTATTGACTACATCAAATCAATTGAAACATACACGAACCAAAATAACTATGTGATCTCCTGAAGATTTTGTAAGTTTGCCCACTTACAAAGAAATGAAGGGTCTATAATTTTTATTATAGGTGTATTTTAAATGATAGAGACAGAATATCAACCGAAAATCCAGAAGTAACACATGATATAAAATGAATTGTTATAAATTTAGTTGCAGTTTAGTGAATAAAATAAGTATTTGATCCCCTACCAACCAACAATAATTCTGGCTCCCACAGACTTGCTACAGTGCATGCTCATGGGGTACACAGATTAGCCCTGTCAATTTAAGAAGGTGCTCCTAACGACAACTCATTATCTGTATAAAAGACACCTGTCCACAGAATCTATTTCTTTCATTCAAACCTCACCTTAATGGGCAAAACCAAACAGCTGTCAAAGTATGTCAGGGACAAGATTGCAGACCTGTAAAAGGTTTGAATGGGTTACAAGACCATTAGCAAGAAGCTTGGTGAGGAGACAACTGTTGGAGCGTTTATTCACAAATGGAAGAACTACAAAATAACCATCAATCATCCTCGGTCTGGAGCTCCATGCAGGATTTCACCTCATTGGGTAAGGATGATTAAGAGAAAAGTGAGGGATCAACCCAGAACTACACGGGAGGAGCTTGTGAATGATCTCAAGGCAGTTGGGACAACAGTCACCAAACAAATCATTGAAATCCTGCAGCGTCCACAAGGTCCCCCTCCTCAAGAAGGCACATGTACAGGTCTGTCTGAAGTTTTGCCAATGAACATCTAAATAATTCAGAGAAGGATTGGGAGAAAGTGCAGAGGTCAGATTAGACCAAAATTGAGCTCTTTGGCATTAATCTAACTTGCCATATTTGGAGGAAGAAAAAACTGACTATGACCCTAGGAACACCATGCCTCGGAGATGGAAACATGATTTGGGGCTATTTCTCTGCTAAAGCTACAGGCTGACATTTCCGCATTGAAGGGCCAATAATGGAGGCCATGTATTGTAAAATCTTGGATGAGAACCTTCTTCCCTCAGCCAGAACAATGAAGATAGGTCTTCCAGCATGACATAGACCCAAAACATACCGCCAAGGCAACAAGGGAGTGGCTGAATAAGAAACACATTAGGGTTACGGAGTGGCCTAGCCAGTCTCCAGACCTTAATCCTATAGAAGATTTATGGAGGGAGCTGAAACTTCAGCCAAGAAACCTTAAGAAGTTAGAGAAGATCTGTAAAGAAGAGTGCAACAAAATCTCTCCTGAGATGTTTGCAAACCTGGTAACTAACTACAAGAAACGTCTTACCTCTCTGCTTGCCAACAAGGGTTTTTCTATCAAGTACTAAGGCATGTTTTGCTTGGGGATAAAATTGGTAATTTACTCACTGAACTGCAACTCAATTCATAACATTTCTTTCATGTGTTTTTCATGGATTTTTGGTTGATATTCTGTCTCTATCATTTTAAATACACCTATGATAAAAATTATAGAGCCTTCATTTCTTTTTAAGTGGGCAAACTTAGAAAATCTGCAGGGGATTAAATAATTATTTTCCTCACTGGAAATGTGTGGGATAATTTTGGCCCTATCCAATAGGAGCTGTGAACATGTTATCAATTTTGTGCATGTGACTGCTAATAAATTGATAAAGGTCACTGTTGACTATAGATACTTTATACCCATGCATAGACAAGAATAATTGTCTAATATTTGAAAGCAATAGCGGTTTCAATATGTGAAGAGTCTACATGTTTTGGGTATTCAGCACGTCACTCTCTGGTTGATCCCTGTAGCATCACAGAGCGGCTACTTCAAAGCAGCGAACATGCTGCACGTGGTTTGTGCCAATTACCCTAAAGCTTTACATACATGTGCTAAAAGTTCAGTGTATTTTCAGTGAGCACATATTTGACTTTTGTTTTAATTTTTGGGTGTGTTTTTGGTGGTACTTTAAAAGCTTCAACAAAGCTTGCTGAAAACGCTGCAAATGCTTTGTCAAAGCTTGCTATTTACATTACTCTTATACAAACTAAAGCCTGTGTGAAACAGGCCTAAAGGATAAGTTCATTTAAGAAATAATTAAATAAAGAAAATTGCATTTGCTATTTTTTTTCTTACGAGCCTGCAGAGCACTGCATCTGCAATCAGCAGTTTGCAGGTGCAATGTCAGGCTCCTACTGACTCTCAGTACAACGGGAGGTACAGGCAGACCTTTTCTGAAGAGAAGGAAAAAAATCAATGAACTACATTTAACTGGTGATGAACACCTGGGCTGCTTATTTCTTCTAGATCAGTGGCTCAGAAACTATGTAAATTGCTGGATCAATATAACTCTTGGGCAACTAATATTTTTAGAAGTCAGCAATGGCATCCTATGTGGTTCTCTCAGTAAAGGTCAAATCCTTATTCTACTATGATATAGATTCGGGGGATTACAATTTAAACAAACATGTTCAATGTAGATAGAACTAGTTCCTGAGCAAACTGGCTGGCAGGCACATTACGAGTGGAAATACAGTAAACCCCCCTCCATTGCGGGGGTTACGTTCCAGACCCAGCCGTGAAAAGTGAAAATCCGCGAAATAGAAAAACCCTATTAAAATGCATTGTAGGCATGTTTTTTTTTACTGTCACTGTACGTGTAAAAGCATTTTAAGGTCTTTAAACACACTTTTAAAACAATAGAAACTCATTTAAACACAAAAAAGATACTGAGAGACATAGCAAGAGATATGGAAAACACAAAAATATTTCATTCTTAATGATTTATATAGTAAAATAACATTACAAAAAAAAAAAAAACGCAATATATCGGGACCGCAAAAACTGAACCGCGATGGAGCGGGGGTTTACTGTACTTTGTTTATGACGGTTGTAGTTACACCTCTGATAGTAATTTATTTATGCACTTTACTCTTAATAAGGCACAATAATAAACAGGCCAGTCACAATGCCTAATACTGGCAAAACTGTTTGTATTTTGTTAATGGATGTGTGCAATATATATTTAAAAGAATACTATACTGATCAACAATTGTATTGAAGAATACCAGTGACAAAGTTATGAAAAGAAAGCACTTATTATTCAGTTGTCCGGTGACTGAAGATTTCTTATTTATTCAATTACAATGCAATAGTTATACCCCCCGCTTCAGACAGAAGCTGTCAATCTATGGTCTGGCAGCTAACATTTTCTGATTTGGTAGAGGCTGTGGACAAGATGGGGGCACTCAAACCTGCAATGAAGATGCCTCAGTGCAGCTACAGATGCCACTAATTCAGGACCACCATTGAGGTGTATTAAAGCACATATAAAAAATAGTGTATGGTTTGCTTTATTATTAAGACAATCAGCAAAAATACAAAGAAGCACATTTCTCACAACTGGGCATATTTGCTAAAGCAGTGTAAAGGGTATCAATGCCTTTGATTTTTTTGAGCCCTTTTGTATCACACGGGTTTTAAACAAGGCCTAAAATTCTCACCACTGCCACTTAAGGGAGACCCACCTGTCAAATCCACAGAAGGCAGTATGCAAGTCTTTGGAACAGATTTTCAGGACAAGGCTTTGAGAGCAATAACAAACTGAAAAAAAATGTAGTTTCTACATATGTCCCGGACTCCTGGTCTTTACCGCTTGCTATCCCACTATCAGTACCTGTGCATTGAAGCAGTTGTAAACCTTGTATTGCTAACTCTCTCATGTCACAGCTATCTAGTAACACTGGACAATGACTCTGAAAACATTTTAAAAGAGAAGAATGGGTTCTTTAAAAAAAAAAATTACTCTAATTGGTTGATGCAGAATCGGTCACCCGCTAATACTAAGACTGAGAAATCGAAGACCGCTGATCGCTCGGTTCTCAAACTACATTGAGCAGAGAGCCTGTAACTGTCAGTCATCACTCTCTGCTCTGCCCCTCCAGTGCTCACTGGTGTGCCACATACTGAGAGGCTAAGACAGCTGCCGGCTACAAAGTCAGGATCGATCCAGAGCCTGGATCGGCTGAGTGACATCACAGAAATGGGTCACAGAAGTTCAGAATGAACTGCACTTCTATGATCTATAGGAGAAGCAGGGCCAAAAACACTTTGGCCATACTTCTTCAAGGTAACACCAGAACTTACCAATCTAACGCTTAAAAAAGACTTGCTATAATATTTTTGTTTTTACATTTAAAACTTTTTGGCTATTTGAATAAGATCTTCCTTTTACAAATGTCATGATACATTTTGTTCCTAGGGTTCCACATTTAAAACTTTTTGGCTATTTGAATAAGATCTTCCTTTTACAAATGTCATGATACATTTTGTTCCTAGGGTTCCTCCAGAGATTGCTAGGGTTCCTTGAGCTGTGGCTTATTGACCTCCAATCTGATGGTGCCTACAAAGTTCGGGGTCAAATGACACTCTCCACAGCCAGGCCAGCCATGACAGCAATGATCATTTTAGCTGTGTGTGAGGGGGGCATTCTTACCACAGATTGTGTTGAAATAATTTTAACAGAGACCTGAAAATTATTTTAAGGCTTCCTCTGGTGAAGAAAGATTGAGAAAGCCTGTTGAAAAGCATGCCAGGGTCTAGCTCAAACAAAGCTAGCTTGTATATAAAACTGTATTACCTATATAATGCATTCAGTTAATACAAGCTATTAAATTAATTTAAATTAAATTACCGGTAGATGTTATATTACAGTGGAAGTCACGTCAAACCCTAACTAAGCTTAAAGTGATTGCAAACGATCACCTTGTAAGACAACCTATTCCGTTTAAAACAGAAATGAAAGACAAAACATTTTTGTATAGATATAAAAATACATTATAAATAAATACCTTTTTTCAAGTGATCACATTCCCTCTGTTCCCAGTTGTATAAGTGAGGACAAGCAGCAGCACACTGAGCTTCCCAGTGAATGGCTGTGAAGCGGGGGCATGTCAGGACAAGTCTGATCTTCGGAGGAAAGCAGGCTAAGTCCCCAGCACAGCTAGAGAACTGACTACAGTGTGTTCTGCTTAGTGTGATCAGTTTTTAATAGGAAAGCAGAGGAACTGGCAGAACACCAGGGATTTCACAAAAAGGAAGCATACAAAAAGAAGAGGAAACTTTCTCATACAAGTACACAGTACAGCAGGCACATATCAGGAATATGAAGTTTTGGGGTAAGAAACGCTTTAAATCTACTCCCACCAACATTCCAAGCCTATTCTATCTACCCTGTAAAAGGAAAAATGCCTATACCTACCTATTCTGAAATTGTTTGATTCGGTCACATGATTGGGTCCTAGAGCTGGCTTCAGCGTAGAGGAGAGACAGCCGACAACAGATGCCCCACAGTAAGCCTGTGTGTGACATCATCGCCCAGGCTCTGCAGCCATTGTCGGCAATCTCTCCTCTACACTGAAGCTGGCGCTGAAGAGATCATGTGACCGGACTGGAGTAAGTGACCAGTTTAGTAAGAGTGGATAGAATAGGCTTAGAATGAGGGTGGGAGGAGTAGATCCGAGCTTATTTAGGGTTTCTACCTCTTATATGTATTAAATGTAATCCAAAGCTATATTGCTCCTGAGGACTACTTTACACCAAGTTAGAACATCTGATGCCCATCCATTTCTTGCATTTGCTTACTGCCCTGCTAGCCACTTTTTTGACTCTGCTCAACTGCCTATCTTTCTTTCAAGCCAATTTATTGCTTGTGAGCTAGACATTTT
Source organism: Pelophylax lessonae (assembly GCF_965119305.1). NCBI lineage: Eukaryota > Metazoa > Chordata > Amphibia > Anura > Ranidae > Pelophylax > Pelophylax lessonae. The sequence goes on from NC_138772.1 coordinate 470,718,926, forward strand.
ATTTTTGTGGATTTAATTTCTGCCCATTGAGTCCTGTCCATCTTTCCAAATAATTCTTAAGCTTATTTCTTTGAACTAGTTCTGGCCTCCAACTATGCCCCTCTTGAGTGGCACAGGAAGTTGCAGCGTCTTCAGGCAAAACAGCAGCTGTGTTAGCCGATCACCAAACACAGATAAGGCACATGCTTGGGTTCCCACCACAAATCTATAGCCCAGAGCTTGTTCATTGCAAAAGGGAATTTGGAAATTTAGATATATGTACTTATAATGATTATATCTATAAGACAATCTCAACGTTTCTAAATCCTTAAACAAGAAATTAGGAAATCCAATGCCATACCATTAGAAGAATTCTGAAAATCAATGGGAATAAAATGGGTCAAAGCCTCACAGCAAATTAGTGTTTTTTTTTTGTTTTTTAGCTCATTTAGAATGTGCAAAACTGTTGCGGGAAGAATACCTTTATCTTTAATAAGACCTGCAGTATGTGCTTCTATGGATTGTCTGCGTAGTTAGTATCTTGCCAAATGTACGTAGTTCAGCTCATCATAGAAGTGGTATTTTTAATATGAACAATGTTGACCATGATATTTAGAGAAATGTGTGTTATTTTCTTGTGAAACACCTTAATAAAAATGTTTACTCATCTCTGATTCTTATTCAAGTTGTTCTATAAGTGTGCTAATCCATAAATGTAATACAATCTTAAAGATGGATATTGGGGGGAAGGTTCTCCAATGTAAAGGACAAGTACATTTAAAAGTGTATAGTTAAAAACGAGGGGCACCAAAAAAAAAAAAAGAAAGAAAAATCAGCACAAGAAATATTACTTACAGTCAGCAGCATATGTCCCTTATGCTGATGTCTCTTTGTTTAGGTAAAATCCCTCTTTGTCCATGCCCCCCACTCCCGATACCCTGTAATCTTCAGGTGTGGCGAGGGATAAACAGCCCACCCAGCTTTTCCATTGCTCAAACTCATACTACATGTGCATGGAGCACTTAGTCCTGTTCTGATCTGTGCCTTGGTTGCTGAACTAGCATGGTTGAGAGCTTGAGCCCCCCTCCCACTGTCCAAGCACTCTTCTTGCTAGGAGACAAATTCTTTATGGGGTCTAATTGACAGACACAAAGAGGAGAGAGGGTAGTTACGCACAACACACACACATGAGAGGGGCATAACTGCAGCTCTGCCATCTAGTCTGCTTTGCTCTGCTTCGTACACTACAGAGCCCAGACCTACCTGCCTGCTATTTCAGGGAGAGGAACTAAAGTAGCAGCTGCCTACTTGTGTTATGAATGATGGCAGGCATCAGACGAGCGCCGTTAATCATTAAAACACAAGCCAGCAGCTTCTATTCTAGTCCCCCACCCCACAATAGCAGACAGACTCATCTGGGCTGTTGACTAATGCCCCATACACACGTGCAGATTATCTGCAGACTTTTGTCTGCAGACTTACCTTTTCTATGTAGTGCAAGGGCCTGCCGGATTGCATACAAATTGAAAGTGTTTAGGTTTGACCTCATATTATATGGTTTTGGTAAGTCTGCAGACAAAAGTCTGCAGATAATCTGCACGTGTGTATGGGGCATTAGAGTAATAGCTGCCAGATTGTGCTGTGGGTTTGTGGTTTTTATGAATGATGGTGCTTGTCACCAGCACACGGTCATTCACAACACAGGGTGGCAGCTATGACTCTAGTCCCTATCCCCAGAAGCAGGCAGTCAGTTCTGGGCTTAGTTGTCTGACAGTACTAACTATCGGATTGTGTTGTGGGCTTGTGTTTTCTCCGATGATAGTGCTTGTATACAGTGCTCTATCCTTCACAACTTAAGCGGTCAACTAGTAGTCCCTCTCCCCAGATCAACAGTAACCCTTTTACAAGTAAGTATTGGTGTGGGCTGCTGCTCGGGTGACGAAAGGTATCCACATTTAATATAGGAGATCAGTGAGAATAAGGCTCCTTTCACACAGAGCAGTCTGCTCCACTCAGCAGGGGATCCGTGAGCAGATCCCCTGTTGATCTGGAGCCGAAGGGACCTTTTTAGCTTTAAAAAAGGCCTGGATTTGTTTCTAAAAGTACATAATATAACTGGATACCAACACGTATAGGTAAAGTTGATCCAGGGAATATCCGATTGCCTCTTGGGGGATCAAGAAGGAATTTTTCCCCTGCTGGAGCAAATAAGATCATGCTTTGCATATATATATATATATATATATTATTCCTTTTATTTGTTGAACTAGATGGACTTGTGTTTTTTTTCAACCAGACTATGTAACTTTGTCCATTTTTTTAAGTCCGTGCCGGTTCAGTTTGTGCACGTGCACCCGTGACAGCTCTATGGGTGGCTGGGTGTAAACTGACTCCATTGCCCGTTTACAGGCCAACTCCATCACTTTTGGGCCGCAAAAATGGAAAAGGACACAGTCCGACTTTCCATAGGGCTGCATTGAGCTTCCAATCAGAAAATCTGACAGATGGATCTGATAGCTTGTGTGAAAGGACCCTTAAAGTGATGTATGCCTAAATGGTTTTTAAAAAATAAATGTCATACTTACCTGCTCTGTGCAGTGGTTTTGCACAGAGCAGCCCCGATTCTCCTTTTCTCAGGTCCCCCGCTGGCGCTCCTGGCTCTTCTCCCCTATCAAGTGCCCCCATAGCAAGCCGCTTGCATTGGGGGCATAAAGGTAGCAATCACTTTAAAAAGGGACGGGGGCTAGTATGTAGTAATGCATTTCCACTTTTGTAGTCTAATTTGAGAAAATCCTACTAAACTATGTGTGTATATTTTCAAAACTTTTTTCTGCTTTCATTTGTTTTGTTGATTTTATTCGTATCTTGCATTAAACAAAAATAGCATTTTAGAAGAGAAGGTCAGCAATGGCAGTCTCCATACCTTCTCAATAAAAGGTATTTTTTTTATCTAAACTAAATTCTTTTCATGACAAAATGCAAGAAGCACACACATATATATATGTACACACAGCGCAAATTTAATTATAAACTGTGTGTTAACCTTCTTAAACAGTGAAAACAATGAGTGTGCGATTCCTTTCAAACAAACATATTTAACTTGTAATTCTACTTACATTAAACACAAAAATATAAAAATGTAAAACAGCATGCAAAAAAAACGCAACAGTGAATACACCGATCAGCCCAAACATTATGACTACTCACAAACAAAGTGAATAACATTTATTATTTTGCTAAAATGGCATCTGAAAGTGGTTGGGATAGATTAGGTAGCAGGTAAACATGTTGTCCCTAAAGGTGTTCTGAAATCAATAAAATGGGCAAGTGCAATGATTTGGGAGACTTTGACAAGGGCCGCATTTTAATGGCTAGATGACTAGGTCAGAGGATCTCCAAAACTGCAGCTCTTGTGGGATGTTCCCAGTGTGCAGTGGTGAGGACCTACCAAAATTGGTCCAAAGAAAGAAAACTGGCGAACCAGTGACATGGTCCTTGGAGGCTTATTGATACATACGGGGAGTGAAGGCTGGCCCGTGTAATCCAATCCAAAAGAAGAGCTACAGCAGCTCATCTTACTGAAAAAAAGTTAATGCTGGGCCTGATAGAATGGTGTCAGAACACAGAGTGCATTGCATTGCAGTTTGTGGTGTATGGAACTGTGTAGCTGCAGACCCCTCAGGGTGCCCATGTTGACCCATGTCCACAGCCAAGAATGCCTACTTAGGGCACGTGAGCATCAGAACTGGAAAACGGAACAATGGAAGGAAGATATCCCAGTCTGACTAATTCAAGTATGGTTTGTGGAACACAATTATGAGTTTGAGGTGTTGCCTTGGCCTGGCAATTCTCCAAATCTCAATCCAATTGATCATCTGTGGGACTTGCTGGAAAATCAAGTCCAATCTGTAGAGGCCCCACCTTACAGGATCTGCTAATGAAGGCTTGATGCCAGATACCCAAACATACCTTTAGAAGTCTAGTGGAGTTCCTGACTCGATGGGTTATTCTGGGTGATCATAAACGTTATGGCTGATTGGTGTTAGAACAAATTATAATAAAAAATAAAAGTGCCAACTGTTGTCCCCATCCCTGGACCCAGGCCTATGTGTCTATTTCTTCAGGCCTACATATGGTTCTGGTCTGCTCTTTGTCTAGCATAGTTAGACAATGGAGACCACCATAGGAAGCATGACTACTGGAACATACAAAGTACAAAAATAATTTACACTATACATAAACATACAGACATTAAAAACAACAATGTGCAGTGCTATACATTGAGCCACTGTGAAAAAAAAACATTCTTCACAGTCATATTACAGTGATAGAACTCTTTATTAGGACTCCTTGCTATATTGACCACATCATATACAGCGGGTATTCAGCATTTGTGACCAGATATCCAGATCTGCTTTTCATGCAGGGACGTTGGTGGGGGACCAGGGACCGAGCTCACAGAGGTCAGACACCTACAAAACAACAGAAGACAAGTTTGTGAATAGTATACATACAAGCATTTACTCAGTTTTAAGAAACTTCATCCACATTGCCAGCAAATGTAAACAGACAGCCCCTGACATGTTAGGCATTTTTAGGCTCCTCTGTTGTATCAAAGTTGTGTACATCGATTGCACTGCACTCTGTGAGCGCCCCACAGTGTGCATTATAAGCTGAGCAAGTCAGATAGAGCTTATCTCATTTTCTGCCCAGCCTTACTTGTCCATGGCCATCCTTTTCGCTTACTGAATCTTAGTTTTTCAACCATGGAGACTCAGCATTACATGTAGGTGTTATCTAGGATGGTCTGCATGCAAGTGTAGTCTGTCTAGGAACACCCACTCCTCCAGACTAACATCCACCAATCAAGGCATTTTGATATTTACATAATGTCTCCCAAGAGCCTGTCTACTGCTTGAACATGAGAGGTGGTAGGGTGCCATGATGTTTTCAAGAAACTAAGAGCAGCACCCAGCTGCCCCCTCCCACCAGCCATAATCTGCCTGTACTGCATAGAAAAGCACTGGGTACAAAATATTGTATGTATTTAAAACAAAGTTTTTATTCAAATATGCCATTAGCACGTTGATCAAGGGAGTAAGGAATTAACCAGGGACGGCAAAAGATAAGCAGATTACACTTCAGCTTTAAAGTGATATTAAAAGATCTATCTATCTCTATATCTATATCCACACATACACACTTTTTTTTTTTTAAATAAACATACTTACCTGCTCTGTACAGTGGTTTTCCACAGAGCAGCCCCGATCCTCCTTATCTCGGTTTCCGCAATGGCACTTCTGGCCCCTCCGTCTTGCCAAGTGCCCCCTTGGCAAGTAGCTTGCAATGGAGGCACCTGAGCAGGCTTGCTCCTGACCCACTGCTCTGTGTGTCTATTAACACACAGAGCATGGCTCAGCCCCACTCGCTCCTCAATGGCTCATTTCTGTGATGGACAGTGCTGTTTCAGGCAATGAGAAGGAAGATACCTGGGAGAGTCCCTGCTCTCATGCACATCGCTGGATCGAAATAAGAATGCATGAAGATTGAAAACCTTGAGTCTTTGCAACCACTTTATCCACTTCCAAACCGCTGGACTCATATGACATCCTGGGCTTTGAGTGTGGATATCTGAATGATGCCTGCTTCAGGCATCATTCAGATATAATTTTTTTAGCCGGCGATTCTCTTCACCATAAGAACAATCATTGCCGCTTAATTTTTCTTACAGGCGCTAGGAGGGGACGTCTCCCCCCCTCCCGCCACCCTCCAGTGCTTCTACCGGCTCGCCCGTGCGATCGGCAAGCCAGAGAAGGAATCCGCCGACGGTGGAGGTACACCATAGAAAATACAGAGGACCAGATGGTCCCTGGCAGTCTCTATGGCTGTGGGAGGCCCAGGCATGATGTTATGATGTCACGCCCAGCCTGGCAGCTGTAAATACTGCAGTGATCTCGGATTTTTTTTATTATTTATTTCAGGCTTTCCAATAGGACCTCAGATCTCTCCATAAAGAGGACCTGTCATACACTATTCCTTGTAAACATCCCTTGTATTAGGAATAAAAGTGATAAAAAAATATTGAGAAAAAAAGAAAAAGTGTAAAACTAAAAAATTAAACAATAATAATAAAAAAAAAAATGTTAGTGCCCCTGTCCTTGCATGCTCGCATGCAGAAGTGAACACATACCTACATCACTCCCACATATGTAAACAGCGTTCAATTCACACATGTAAGGTATCGCCACGAACGTTAAAGCAAGAGCAACAATTCTAGTCCAAGACCTCCTCTGAAAATATTTACAGGTTACCAGTTTAAAGTTACAAAGCGTTGCCAATGGAGATTTTTAAGTACCGAAGTTTGGCACCATTCCACGAGTGTACGCAATTTGAAAGCGTGAAATGTTAGGTATCTATTTACCCCGCGTAACATCATCTTTCACATTATACAAAAAAAATTGGGCTAACTTTAGGGTTTTGTTTTTTTTTTTTTATTCATGAAACTGTTTTTTTCCCCAAAAAAATGTGTTTGAAAAGTTGCTGCGCAAATACCGTGTGACATAAAAAGTTGCAATGGCTCTGTCCCTCCTAAAAAAAAACATATATAATATTTGGGGGTTCTGCGCAATTTTCTAGCAAAAAATTATGATTTTTACATGTAGGAGCAGAGTGCCAGAATTGGCCCAGTATGGAAGTCGTAAGTATTTAGTAGATGTCATAAGCCATTTATACTCGTACTACCCCTGTCCCTGCTATCTCCAAAAACCTAATGAGAACCTTTTAAAAAAAAAAAGAAGAAGAATACTTTAAGGGTTAGTTCACCTTTATTGGATATTGTCTAAAAAAAATCCCTTACGTATTTCAGGATCCCCATTACGTTACATACCACTTCTCTGCTGTCAAAAACGTTGCTTTGATCCCCCTTCATAAATGCAGGCTCTGCACAGCCAGTCCAAAAAAAACTCCTTCATAGATGACCCTCCATGGCAGGAGGGGCCGAATGCTAGAAGTGTGCTGCTTTATCTGGGACAGAGCTGAGCTAAGTAAGAAGATGTATGTGCAGGCAGAGACACCAATCGATTGGCAATCAATGCCTCTGCAAACAAACAGAAACCAATTCTCTTCTGCAGTTCTTGCCAAGAAGCGGTGGCTGGTTGAAGCAGGAATCAGCCAAAAAAGAATGGTAGGTGGCTATGCTTCATTTCTGGGTTTAGGTCTGCTTTACATGCTGCCTATAGAAATCTACTCCTGAGTAGAGATGTCCCGAACTATTCGCCGGCAAACAGTTCCCGGCGAACATTGACTGTTCGTGTTCGCCTCGGCGTGGCGAACATATGCGATGTTCGGTCCGCCCCCTATACATCATCATTGAGCAAACTTTGACCCTGTACCTCACAGTCAGCAGACACATTCCAGCCAATCAGCATACCCTCCCTCCCAGACCCTCCCACCTCCTATAAAAAAGCAAGGACAGCATCCATCTTAGATTCATTATGAAGCTGCAGAGTTAGGGTCCATGTACACGGGACGCTGGAAATGGTCGTTTAGGAGCAGTTGGGCGTTTTTTTCAGAAGCCCCTGAACCCATCTACATTTTATCTTATCTGTCCATGTACACCAGGTCGTTTACAGTCATTTACAGGCAGTTGCGTTCAGGGACTTTTTTTAGAACGCAATTATTTGCGTCCGAACGCGTGTTTCCCGGCGTTTTAAACGCACAAACGCGTCCGAACGCGATGACCCGCGTTTAGCGTTCGCGTTTTTCCATTTTAAAGGGGAATAATTTTTTTGACCTCTAGGAAAGCTTCTAAACGCAAACGCTGCTAAACGCTGCTAAACGCCCGCTAAACGCGGGTACAAACGCGACCGAACAGACGTTTCAAACGTCCTAAAAATTCCAGCATTCAAAGGGACTTTTAACAACGTCCCGTGTACATGGAGCCTAAGTTAGAGCAGGGAAAGTGCTGCTGCTCAATTAATAGGGAAATCATTAGCTAGGCCAGTGTTCTGTGTCCACTCCTGCTGTAAGGACAGCATCCTGACAGCACCCCAAAAAGCCCTTTTTAGGACTGGTATATCAGTCTGCTTTTATTTCTTTTCTATACATATATATATACAGACTGTACTGTGTGCACACCACTCATCGGGTGGCACAGTACCTTGCAGATAAAAAGGTAATTACATTTTTACCCTTTAATATAACTGCAGTTGCCTGCCAGTGTGTGTCAGGCCCACTGACTGAACTGTGCCCACTGCCAGTGCCCACCATTCATATAGGGTGGCACAGCACCTTGCAGATGATAAAAAATGCATTTAATTTTTTCTCTGTAATATAATTGCAGTTGCTTGCCTATGAGTGTCAGGTCCACAGACTGCACTGTGCCCGCTGCCCACCACTCATATAGGGTGGCATAGCACCTTGCAGACAAAAAAGTAATTTCATTTTTTTCTCTGTAATATAATTGCAGTTGCCTGCCAGTGAGTGTCAGGCCCACAGACCGTACTGTGCCCACTGCCCACCACTCATATAGGGTGGCACAGCACCTTGCAGATAAAACATTAATTTAATTTTTCCTTTGTAATATAATTGTAGTTGCCTGCCATTGAATGTCAGGTCCACAGACCGTACTGTGCCCACTGCCCACCGCTCATATAGGGTGGCACAGCACCTTGCAGATAAAAAAGTAATTCAATTTTTCCACTGTAATATAATTGCAGTTGCCTGCCAGTGAGTGTCAGGCCCACAGACTGTACTGTGCCTACTGCAAATGGACTGTTTGCGGTGCCTTAAACGGGGAGTTTGGTCTGTCAGTTTGGTCTGTCACTGTGAAGCGGGCGTAACCCTTAGGGCTCTTTCACAAGGGCGATCCGATCAGATCCGCCTGTCAGTTTTTTAGGCGGATCTGATCGGATCCTCCATGCAGCTCTATGGGGCAGCGGATGTCAGCGGCGATACCTCCGCTGACACCGCTGCCATCCGTATCCGATCCTGTCCGTGACATCTGGACGGATGGAAACCCTATTTTTCCATCCGTTCAGGAATCGGATCTGATTGGATCGGATGAGAGCGGACAGGCAGTCCGCTCTCATCCGATCCCCCATAGAGAGCAGCGGGGGCTGTGACACCTCCCTCTCCGCACTGCAAGCGGAGACGGAGCTGTCATCCGCCGGCTCAGCGGGGATCGGCAGATCGATCCCTGCTGAGCAGCACGGATCTGCCTACGGAGGCGGACCGTGTGAAAGAGCCCTTACATTACCTGATCAATACAACATCATACCTGATCGTATTCACACACTGGATGTTTTAAAGCACGTTATTCCAAACAATTTAGGAATGTTAGGTGATTTACGCCCTTTATGGATTAAAACCCGACTCTGCGTCAACTACGTAATTTTCCATGGGAGTTTTGCCATGGATCCCCCTCCGGCATGCCACAGTCCAGGCGTTAGTCCCCTTGAAACAACTTTTCCATCACTATTGTGGCCAGAAAGAGTCCCTGTAGGTTTTAAAATTCACCTGCCTATTGAAGTCTATGGCGGTTCGCCCGTTTGCGAACATTTGCGGAAGTTCACGTTCGCGAACATAAAATTTTATGTTCGCTAAATCTCTACTCCTGGGTTCCCAGGTCTGCTTATTTACCCTGGCCATTTTGTGTTGAACAATTTATTTATATTATGGAAGAGAAGCAAAAACTGAAGTCTGGGCTAATACTATCTATGCTTAACCACTTTAAGACCGGAAGATTTTCCTGCTTAATGACCAGGCCCTATTTTGCGATTCAGTACTTTAACAGACAATTGCGCGGTCGTGCAATGCTGTACCCAAACTAAATTGACGTCCTTTTTCCCCACAAATAGAGCTTTCTTTTGGTGGTATTTGATCATCTGTGCGATTTTTATTTTTGCGCTATAAACAAAAAGTGCGACAATTTTGAAAAAAAAAAAAAAACAATATTTTTCACATTCTGCTATATGACATTCCCAAAAAAAAAAAAATTTTTAAAAGCAAAATTTTTTAACATTTTAGGCCAATTTGTTTTCTGCTACATATTTTTGGTAAAAAAAAAAAATCGCAAAAAGCGTATTTTGATTGGTTTGCTCAAAAGTTATTGCATTTACTAACTACGGGAAAGATTTATGTCATTTTTATTGTTTTTTTTTTTATTGCTAGTAATGGCGGCGATCTGCGATTTTTTGCAGGACTGCGACATTTCGGAGGACGGATCGGACCCCTAACTGACATTTTTGGGGGTACCAGTGACATTACTACAGTAATCAGTGCTAAAAATATGCACTGTTACTGCAATAATGACTTGAATGAATAATGATTGAATAAAAATGTAAAAAGTGTAAATTATTTATAAAGCATATAAAATTAGTAATCTATATATTGAAATATAACCATTCCTTAAAAAAATAAATATATATACATAATCCACAAAGAATATATATATATATATATCCAAAGGGTAATAAATCCCTGAAATTTGAACAAAAAATGGAAGAGACCAGCCATTGTGCAGGTACTGATCCCGTGGTCTAGTACACCAATGGTCAATAATAATACAACAAGAAAAAATTATATACATGTATATAGACATCATATATACAGCCCACCAATGGTCAATAATAATACAACAAGAAAAAATTATATACATGTATATAGACATCATATATACAGCCCAGATCTGGGCTGTATATATGATGTCTATATACATGTATATAATTTTTTATTGTTGTATTATTATTGACCATTGGTGTACTAGACCACGGGATCAGTACCTGCACAATGGCTGGTCTCTTCCATTTTTTGTTCAAATTTCAGGGATTTATTACCCTTTGGATATATATATATATATATATATATATATATATTCTTTGTGGATTATGTATATATAATTATTTTTTTAGGGATTGTTTACATTTCAATATATAGATTACTAATTTTATATGCTTTATAAATAATTTACACTTTTTACATTTTTATTCAATATATATTTTATTGGTAGCAAGTCCTCCTTATTTTATTAAATTATCCTATTAAATTATTATGCCTTTCTGACCTTACAAACCTGAATTCCTCTTTTTAATTAATTTTTTAACCTTCCGCGATATCCAGACTATTGTTCAGCAGCTTACGTTTTTAATATACCTTTCCGATGATAGATGTAGTTGTCAGTCTGCCCGGCAACTAAGTACACAGTTAAAGCTGCTTTATTATTGGACATAAAGGCTGAGAATAATGTTTACACGTCTACCTAGCAACTGATGACAAGTTCATCTTTCCATTTTTTCTGATTGGCCGCGAATGTTAATTGTATCCGGTTGCCTAGTACCCTTTGTGTATATATTGCGCGGAGGTGACGGGAGGGACGCTGCTCCTGATGACGTCAAATGACGAAACGCGTAGAGCGTCCTTCCGTCACTTCCGCTTGATGTACCTGTGAACCGCATTTCCGGTGTTTGGAACGCTCGGCGTTCCGGAAGCTACCCGGGAACGGACGATCTTTGTTTTACGAACCCCTTGTTTTCCACTACTTATTTGTGAGTACCTTTTTAAACTAAATAAAGTATTTACCAGACAGTACTTCACTATATGAGCCTTTCCTCCCCAAACATGATCGGGATCTCCATTTCATATATGATCGCCTATCCCTTGAGGGTTAATGGGGCAAAGGATATGATATACATTCCACATTGAGGTTACCAGAGGCAAGTCATCACCAACCTCTACTACGCTTGTTACCCCTGCAGGTGTACCAGTTTCTGGTGAGTGTGCAATCTATTGGGGGGACACAGGATTCACCCGCACGTGTTACCTTCAGAAGCCTGTCACCTCACTTCACAAATATTTAGGACCGGATGGGAGTCACCTATTTCATCTATTAAGGACTTTTTTGTTATATGAACTTACCCACACAGTCACTTTTTTTGCTATGTGACAATTTATATCAGTGTCACTTGTTTTTGAATTTGCTACTATATTTATTATTAATATTTTTTGGTGTTCTTTATTCGGAATTGTGGTCACCATTATATTTGGATTCACCTTCACTTTTCACCTATACCATGTGTTCCAAATTCACTACTTCCTCCCTTTTGTTTGGCATTTTTGGGAGCTTTCCCGTCTAAGAGCACTGTCACTTTATTCATTTTCCCATCTGCTATGGTTTTTAGCATCTAGTCACTGGTTTTTACCTTATTAAGCCCCGGTTCACACTTGTGCGTGTGCGGGGTTCGCATGTAATGTCGGAGCGCACTGCTCCGACATTACATGCGATCGGCTGTGCGGTGCGAGTTTAGCCATACAGTTTGTATGGCTAAATTCGCACCGCACCCGCAGCAAACACGCACAGGGACCCTTTTTGGCAGCCGCATCAGGATCGGATCGCACAGCGGTTCACACTTGTGCGATCCGATCCTGTGCGAACTGCACGATCGCACTGCGATATGCGATCAAACTGGGGGTGTCGTTAAGATTACATTGACACCCCCAGCGTATCGCATATGGCAGTGTGAACTGCCGGGGGTGCGTGTGCGATGCGGGAACAGGCTGCGAATTCGCAGCCTTCCCGCACTCGCATAAGTGTGAACCGAGGCTTAAGGTACTTCAGCACCCAGTCACTTTATATTTATTGCACTCTTCTGCACTTTATCAATTAATTTTCGGAGTTATTGTGCAATTGTTTATTTATGTATTTATTGTATATTGTGTCACAGTACACGCTTTTGCATTATATCATTTACACCACTCCCCTGAGAGATATTTACACTCTTTATATTTTCTTACATTTATTTACATTTCATTATTCTGGCAGCGCCCTGTACCTTCCCTCTCTTTTCCACAAGGGATGTTTACATTGCTTGTGACAGCAATAAAAGTGATCAGATTTTTTTTTTTTAAAAAAAACCTGTGTTAAAATTAAAAAAAAAAAAAAAAAAAAATAGGAAAAAAAAAATAATTTAGTCGCCCCACTCGCCGTTAGCTCGCGCACGAAAGAAAACGTATATGGAAGTCGCGCCGCAAATGAAATCTCTGTTCAAACCACACATGTGAGGTATCGCCGCGATCGCCAGAGCGTGAGCAATAATTAAAAAAAAAAAAAAAAGAGCTACACTCGAACTCTAAACTGGTAACCGTTAAAAAATGTTAAAGCGTCGCCTATGGAGATTTTTATTGACCGTAGTTTGTCGCCATTCCGCGGGTGTGCGCAATTTTAAACCATAACATGTAGGTATCTATTTACTCGGCATGACATCATCTTTCACAATATACAAAAAAATGGGCTAACTTTTCTGTTTAGTTTTTTTTTAAATGCAGTGAAATGTGATTTTTCGTAATTTATCCAAAAAATGGCGTTTGAAAGACCGCTGCGCAAATACCGCGTGACAAAAAAATATTGCAATGACCGCCATTTTATTCTCCAGAGTCTTTGCTAAAAAAAAAAAATATATATATATATATATATATATATATAATGTTTGGGGGATTTGAGTAGTTTTCTAGCAAAAAATACTGATTTTAACTTGTAAACAAAAAGTTTTAAAAATAGGCTTGGGGCTAAAGTGATTAATCTTGAAACCGGAGGGTCCACCACCAGTGGCAAAGTCCAGATTGTGCTGTAATGCTCTTGACCTCTGTCTTGTAATGACTATTACTGTTTATTTCCTGCCTGTATATTATGTTTTTTTCACAATAAAGCACTCCTTGTTGTTTAAAAAAAAAAAGTCCAGATCTTAAGAAGGGACTCCTCATAGTGGTAACGCCTAGTAAAGCGTATAGGAACCCCACTGAGACATTTTGGTCGTCCCCACTCTTTGCGACAATTCTATCACAATAGGCAGGGAAAGGAAACACCTTGCCACTCTGGATGGCTTGTGAGTGCCAAAGGGTACCTGCACCACCGTCGCAGCTTCAGCTACGTCCTCCATCTTTAAGATCTCACACACAGATACAATCACTGCATCCACCAGCGCCTTTTTGTGCGCGGTTGCAGATGTGGAGGAATCATCCTCACTATCAGAGGATTCCAGGCACGCAGTTGCAGACCCAGCAGGGTGACCCACGTCCGCAGTGGCCAAATCAGATGCAGGAACTGACTAGACAGATGAGGCAGGGGCGCTTTTTGCTAGCCGTCGCCTGAAGCCACCTCCACCTGGGACACAAGGGACTCCAAGACCGCCGTCAGCGCATGGATGGACGGTTGGGACCCAGAAGGACCCACAGCCTCTAAGAGGGGGATCAGGTGGGGAAATGTGCTTCAGAGACTCCATTAGAGAAGAGGGGGACCCACACAAAAAAAGGTGTATAACACTGCTAGGGACGCCCCCACCGCACTGACGGCACCACAGGGCCCAGCACGGAACACTACCACTGCTATAGCAGAGAGAGGGAGAGAAAGCCTCACAAAAAGACTCACCACCACTGATCAGGCACTTACAGCACCAGGCAAACTGCACACCATGCGGCGATCAGGAAGAGAAAGATCCAGGAGTCAGCACTAGGGGATGAGGAGGGGCTTCCACTGCCAAAATCACTGTCATCCAGCCTCAAAAACATGGCCACTGCTAATGTCAATACTAAAAAAAAAAAAAAAAGAAAATGGCCACCAAGGCAACATAAACATGGCTGCCGATTTACAGCACAAAAGGCTACAAGAAAATGGCAGCCCCACACGGCACCACGCGGCTCCCGGGCACCGAACACGATCCCAGCAGGAAGGTGGGCCCTGGCAAGCGCCCCCACCAGGTTACAGCTCCCTCCCAAAGGTTGATCGTCCGGTCTTAGGCGGCGCTCCCCCCACCCCCATTGCCAGCTCGACACCCCAGACCGACCAAAGAGATATGGCCACCCCATGGGAGGGAGAGGGTGTGGGCAAGTCCGCAGAGGACTGCCGAGAAGGGGGGGGGGGGCGCTGCATGAAAAGGAGAGGAACCCGGGGGTCCAACCGTCACAGGGAGGGGCCCACGTCCATCCCAAAAACATCCAGGGTTAGAGGGGGGGGGGTGCAGCTACTTACCATACCAGGAACAGGGTGGGCACCGCTCCTGACAGACCACTGCTCCATCAGAATAGGGGATGCTGTCTGCCAGGAAGAACGCTGCGACTCAGGCCAAAGCCAGGTCATATGCGCCCTCACGAGACGTTTAACTCCCAGGCCAGCCCCCGTCCAGTGGGGCTATGCTGCGGTCAACCTAGCGCAGAGCTGAGGCCTGCGCGCTCACTGGCCATACTGGGGGGGCCCTCTGGGTCTAGATTATCCAGTCCGTCGCCCAGTCTGGCAGTTGATAGTAGATTCTCACAGGAACAAATTAACAAAGAAAGGAAAAATTGCCAGGACCAGAGATCCCAGCAAGGAACTAGATCCCTTCTCATGACTAGGCAGACAAAAAAAACTGAGTGCCTATGGCTGAGAGTGGGAGTATACCCCCTGTGACTGCCCCATAGGCATAGTCAAGCTTTTTCCTGCCTAGTGTCCTACTCCAATAGGGGGCAGCATAACCCAATGGGCAAGAAGATAAAAAGCTGTTTCTGTCAATGAACGAAAGAGAAACTTTGGATTTCCCCTCACTTTCTTTCTGGGTGATAATGATCACCAGTATAAATAGAGAGGTGAATCTTCCCAGTGGAGACAAAGATGGCAATAAAAACTTGATAAAGTTTCTAACCCTTCCCTATTGTGTCCCTACTCCATAATGTTTTGCTTTCACATAGCCTTTAATAACGGTGTAAAGGTGGCTCTATGCTCCTTCTTGCTGCCTCTGTTTATCTTCAGATTGCCCAGACATCCCCAAACCCCCATCTTTGGCAAATAATCGACCATGGAGCTTACTGATGCACTATAAAATAAACTAAGTAGTGCGGCGCACTGCCAAAAATATATAAAGAAAAGAAGAACCTGCTGCAAAAACAAAAGGTGTTCCCACACTAATAAAACTTTAAAAAAAAAAACTAAAAAGTGTGTTTGCGCTGCTACAATGATATAATAATTGTAAATGCACTAAACAGAAAACAATAGTGAGAACAAATACGAAAAATGCAAATAAATGTGAAATTCCGAGTAATTATAAGTAGTGATCGACCGATATTGTTTTTTTCCTTGCCGATACCAATACCGATATTTTGGCCAATGCATATCGGTATCGGCCGATATGCGCCAATATTTTTGTACATTTAAAAACATTTTTTTTTTTCTTGACAGGTACTCTTGTGGAGGGATCTGGGGGTCTAAAAGACCCCAAACCCCTCCTCTGCACTTAAAAGCATTCAAAAACGCCATGTTTGGCTGTTTTGAATGCTGTCATTTTTTTAAATCTGGTGCCAGTACCCGGAAGTGATGTCACTCATGACATCACTTCCGGGTTTTTGCATGGAGACCCGATCAGAGCCAAATGCGGCTTTGATCGGGTCTTCGGTGGCCGTGCAGGCTGCTTGCCCAGGTCCGACGGGACGTGAGACCCCGGCGAGCCATGTAATGACAGCCGAGCGGCTTCTCTGCTGCATCGGTTGTCATTACAAGACAGCCGACCGTTGGCTATGGATGCCGGTGTCGGGGTGATGCCTCTAGCTGCAGGCATCACTCCGGTACAAGCACTTTCCTGAAATATCGGCAATATCGGTAACCTCCGGGGCCGATTCCGATATATTGGGAAAAGTGCATATCGGCCCTCAATATATCGGCTTTGCCGATAACCGGTCGATCAATAATTAGAAGTACTGTGCTCTTCTGTGACAATACAAAATGTGTCAGGAAGTGACTTCCTGACGAAGCCACATGGATGGTGGTGTAACTCGCAGAGGTGGAGCCAGGTGACCTCAGACTCGGACTGTTTTATGGAAGGTAGGATGTATGTCAACACCTCTATAAGCACTACCCAATGCCATTTTTTAATTAGTGATATGTGAGTAGTAGTAAGCAGTTTTAATATCCAACAAAAGAAGCATACTCCACTATATGCGGCCGTTTTTTTCCTTATATTTGCTGAACCATTTGGAGATAGAGCCAGTCGAGACCATTGTTTACTGCTAAGTGGATTCAAGCTAATGACCTGAGTTGGAGGATTATTGTACTATTGATTTGTTCCTGATTGGCATGATTGACTTATACTTGTATATGGGTCCACTAACAAGGTGAGCAAGCATTCAAGCTGGTGGAGATTCACTTGTGTTGCGGTGGAACACTTTGTTTATGAGGATGAGCCTTTGATGTACGTTCACACTCCTTTGGATTTTTTCTGGACTCTTTTGAGGATTATTGTTTATTTACTTATTTTGACACATTTTTCATATTTGTTCACAAACTATTGTTTATTTTATGTTTAGTGCATTTATAATTATTGTATCACTGTAGCAACGCAAACAAACTTTTTTCTTCAATGATTTTACTATGAAGCTCCATCACATACATTTAGGCCCATGGAATAAGGATAGACAAGACATCAAAAGGCATCCGTAGAAATACATCTTACTGAAGCTCTGACACGCTGCTTATTACAGAGCTGTTTATTTACAGATCCCGTATTACAGAAAGATCTGAAAATCCCTTTGAACATTAAACAGAAGGGACTGCCTTTATTACATTTAATACCAGGAAAAAGAAAATCTCAAGAAATGTTATCCACAGTGTGAAGCATAGACTGTATGGCATGGATGCAGACACATTGGGATTGGTGGAACAAGTCAAGTCCCTGTGAGGCTTATTCAGGAAGGCCAATAGCTTTATGTGACAGCTGTAGTGAGTGATGACAGCAGCTATGCTGGCGGTATGGGATATACTGCTATTCATCCACTGGCAATCACCTAATGTTAATCACCTCCTATTCCTCCCCCACCTATCTCCGCAGCTATAATCTTCTGGTGTGGCAGAGATTAACAGAGATAAGGGACCAATCATATGCACTTATTAGGAGTGCTAACTATGCCCACCCTTTTCTCCCACCTCCTCTATTCACAGAAACTTTACTGTAGCTTAATCAAAATTACTTTATGAATGAAGGATAGGCGGATGAACGAAAGATCCACCTCCTCTATTCAATTTCTTTTTTGGATAATAATATATATATATATATATATATATATATATATATATATACACATACACATATACATACACACACATATATATATATATATATATATATATATATATATATATACACACACACACACACACACACACACACACACACACACACACACAGTGCTTAGCATAAATGAGCACACCCCCAACAAATTTGTCAGAAAACCTTTAATTTTCGAATCAACATTTTCTATGGGACACTATACTACAAAATACTCTCACAAATGTGGGCCATCGAATACAACCAATATTTGTAATTTGCACACACAAAAAAAGTATTTTTCCTAATAAATTAATTCAAGACCATGCTGCAAAAATGAATTCGCCTTTCGGGCATTACTTCAAGAATACTTCCCATTTCATGCTGTCAGCAATGGCACGGCATGGAAGAGAAATGTCACAAGGCTCGAAAAAGAACATTTCTTTACACAAGAAAGGTGAAGGCTACAAGATCAGCAAATCTTTACTCATCAGTCAGAATACTGTAGTAAAAGGGATACAAAAATGTAACAATTGGAACTGCAACCATCTCAAGGAGATGTCCAGGCCGTCCACGGAAGTTAACACCTCCACAGGAGCGTCTTCTGATGAGAAGGGTTGAAGAAAATAGCCATGCAAGTTCCCCTAGTGCTGACTCATGGATCTTTCTCTTCCTTGTACTAGCTCTCAGTTTTTTTAAATTAGCACGGCCCCAACGGCCATGTCACTCATTCAAAGTTCTATGGATTCATGAACTACAGTTACCAACATACTTTGTGGATGTCGGCTAGTAGTTCTCAATGAACTACCATGGTACCGTGGAGCACTGTGGTAGTTCACTCTTCCTCTCAGTGTATCTGCTTGCCAGTGTGGGATATACGGGCACACAGATACACCGAAACACTGACAGATCTGCAGGAAACCTGGTGCTATGCTACAAAAAACAAAAAAGGTATTTTTTAATTACTGTAAAATCCATTTCTCTGATGTTCATTGATGGACACAGCTGTTCATCTTCTTGACTGTAGGGTTATGCTGCCCCCTACAGAAGTAGGAGACTAGGCAGAGAAAAGCTGGAGCAGGCCTTTGGGGCAATCCCTTGGGGTATATTCCCACTTCCTGCTATAGGTATTTAGTTTTGTAAAAATTAGTGTAAGAAGAAAAAAAAAAAAAAACTCCTCCAAAGAGGGGCAGGTGCTGTGTCCGTCAATGAACATCAGAGAAATTGATTTTACGGTAAGTCGAAAATCCCATTTTCTCTTTCGTTCATTGACAGACACAGCTCTTCATCTTCATGACCATAGGGACGTCAAAAAAGTAGTGTCAAACCTGAGGGGTGGGAACAGCAGAAAAAACAACTTCCCAAAGGCTAAACATAGCCAACCAGGTAACATGGAGCTCAACTGAGAACACCTGTAGCTCACCTGAAAAAAAACAACACCTCAAAGAAGGAAGACCTCTAAACAGCAGCCTGCAAACTTTGCGGCCAAAAGAAGCATCCGCAGATGCAAACAAATCCACTTTATAGAACTTTGTGAATGTGTGCACCACTGACGCCTGATGACAGAAGGCCCAGGAGGCGCTAAGTGCCTGAGTAGAATGCACCCTAAATGGGAAAGGAGGAACCTGACCCTTAATAGAATAAGCCTGAACCACAGTCTGCCTGATCCATCTGGAAATGGTTGCAGCAGAAACAGCCAGCCCTTTGCGAGGTCCATTCGTGAGGACAAATAGTGAGTCTGATTTTCTAAAAGACTCTGTAGCTGCCAGGTACACCCTGATTGCCCAAACCATGTCCAGGGAATGGAAGGCAACTTCCTCAGGATGTTTAGGCTTAGGACACAGGGAAGGCAAGACAATGGAGAATCTCCCTGGAGAAAGATAAGCACCAAGGAGTGTGAGGCCAATGGACGTTGAAAGAAAATCACCATGGCCAAGACCTGGCCCTTGATAGCACTCAAATCCAAACGTTGCTCAACCCCTCGCTGGAGAAAAGCCAAGACCCGAGTCACCGAAAAGGAGCGAGGGTGAACCCCAAGAGACTGCCACCATGGAATTTACATCTTCCAAGTACAATGGTAAATTTTCCTGGAAGTAGATTTTCTAGCTTTTAAAAGCGTAGGAATCACTGAAACAGACAACCCTCTATCTTGCAGCACCTGGCTTTTAACAGCCAGGCCACCAAAGCCAGGCCGCCACAGCAGGATGGAAGATCAGTCCTTGAGACAGCAGATCTTCCCTGAGAGGGAGTCTCCAAGGAACATCGGCGACCAGCCGTACCAGATCAGCGTACCAAGACTGCACGGAGCCACTCGAATGTCTGGAATCCCTTCTGCCTCGATCCTGCGCAGGAGTCGCAGCAGAAGCTTGAGAGGAGGAAAGGCGTATATCAGACGATAATGACTCCAGGGAGCAACTAGGACGTCTGTGGCGCAGCTAGAGGGCCCCGAGACCGTTCCACAAACCTCTGAACTTTCCTGTTGAGATGAGAGGCCAACATGTCCAACTCGGGAGTCCCCTACCGGAGACACAACTGACTGAAAACCTCAGAATGAAGTGACCATTCTTCCTGGTCCCAACGCCTGTCGACTGATATAGTCCGCCTGCCAATTTTCCACCCCTGGAATGTGTACAGCAGAGAGGGCTGGAACAAACTGTTCTGCCCACCTTAAAATGCCGGCTACTTCCAGAGCCACCAGAACACTTCTCATGCCCCCTTGGTGATTGATATAGGCCACAGCCATGGCATGGTCCGAATGAATCCGTACAAGACATCCCTGGAGACAAACTATCCAATGATCTAGGCAAAGCCTGATTGCTCATAGCTTCAGTACATTGATCAGTAGCCTGGACTTCTCCAGAGTCCAGACCCCTTGAGCACAATCTGCGGCAAGGACGCCTCCCCACCTAGATAGGCTGGAATCCGTGGTGACAACCGTCCAGTACAGGGGAAGAAAGGATTTTCCCTGAAGAAGTGCCGGAGAGCGAAGCCACCAAACCAGGGACCCCCTTGTTCTCCGGTTCAACATGATCAGATTGTCCAGAGACTGAGGATTCTTGTTCGAAGGTAGACACCATCAGGCCCAGCACCGCATGCAAGTCCGAAGAGAAGACAGTCTGCTGGACAGCAGAAGCCGAATTCCCCTCCTGCAACTTTTGAAGTTTTGCCAAAAGGGAGAAACAGTCTGGCCAAGGCCACGTCCACAGTCAGTCCCAAATATTCCAGGCTCATGGACAGAACCAGAGCAGACTTCTGGAGATTCAGAATCCAACCAAACTCCCTTAAGAGTTTGCAGAATGATCTCCAAGTTGGCCAACAGGGCAGTCGAAGACTCTGCCCGCAAAAGCGGATCATTCAGGTAGCCCAGTATCACGATCCCCCGCTGACGCAGTATTGCTAGAACCAGGGCCAACACTTTTGTGAAGACCCGAGAAGTGGAGGAGAGACCAAAGGGTAACGCCACAAATTGATAATGCTCCTCACCCACCACAAAGTGGAGGAAGCGCTGATGGGTGATGCAAATGGAGATGTGAAGGTAAGCATCCTTGATTTCGCTGGATGCAAGAAAATCCCCCTGATGTAGGGATGCTACCAACGTGCGAATGGACTCCATTCTAAACTTCTGTACCCGCACAAAGCAGTTCAGCGTCTTGAGGTCCAGAATTGGATGCACTTTGCCCTCCTTCCTGGGAACCGTTAACAGGTTTAAATAGAAACACTTGAAATCGTTCCAACATCGGAACCAGGACAATCACTACTTGAGATAACAAGTCTTGTACTGCCCTATAGAGATCCTGTAGGCGATCTGGGGATAAGTGCAGGTTGGAAGGACAGAACCGTGCCGGCGGGTAAAATGGAAACTCGATCTTGTAGCCGGATTGAACAACTTTGTGGACCTACTTGTCCTGAATTAGGAAGGTCCACGGGTCCGGAAAACAGTGAAGACGTCCCCCCCTCCCTGATACAGGTGAGGGTGCATCTTCATGCGGAGGAGGTTTTGTCCGCAAGCCTGGCAGATCCCACTCTAGGTTTGCCCGACCAAGACTTCTTGGAATTCCCGTAGGAGGCCCTGAAGGGTTTTGATCCCTTGTCCCGAGTTCCTGAGGAACAAAAAGGCCGCTTGTGAGCAGAAGAGAAGGGGCCTCTTCTGTGACGGGCCTCCTTACCCTTGGCAGCCTGAAGAAGAGTACTTTTTTCCCCTGTGTGGCCTTTGATGATGTCATCCAAGGAAGCTCCAAACAGATGATCTCCTACAAATTGAAGATCGGACAAGGCCGTCTTAGAAGCCTGGTCCGCGGACCAGCATTTTAGCCAGATAATGCGCCGCAGGACCACTGCAGAGACAGACAGTCTAGAAATCAAGGGAGCGGTGTCCAAAGAGGCATCACAGACGAACTGTAGCCCTTGGACCAATTGATCTATCAGCTCCACAAACTCAAAATAGAGCTCTTTCTCCTCCAAGTCCCGGCGTAAAACATAAGCCCATTCAGTCATAGCTTGCGAACCAGGGTAATGGTAAACACCAGCCTAAGCGCCGACCCAGCCACAGTGAACATATGGCGGGTCAAGGCCTCCGACCTATCAGCCAGATCAGAGAAGACCGGACACTCTTCTACCGATATAACCATGGCTTTATTCAACCTGGAAACCAGAGTCCACTACAGGAGGTATCGTCCATTTTTTAAGGAGGGACTCCTCATAAGGGTATCGCATTGCCAAACGCTTAGAAATTGCAAAGGTGCGTTTTGGAGACCCCCACTGTTTTGAGACAATATCGTCAAAGAAGTCGGGAGAGGGGAACACCCTTGCTGCTTTGAAGGACTTGTGGGTGCCAAAGGTGACCCGCGCCTCCGATGCTGCATCAGTCGCATCTTCCAAATGTAAGGTTCTCACACCGATACCATCAGTGATTCCACTAGCGCCTTTTCATTTACGGCTAGAGGAACAGAGGAATCATCCTGACTATCGGAGCACGCAAGGTGCGTGGACGCAGCCCCCGAAGGGTAACAGGCATCCGCGGCGGCCGATTCAGACCCTGGATCTGAGAAGACAGAGGAAGCAGGTGAAGCGGGGTATGCTTTTTGGTAGCCCATTTGCCCAGGACCAAATCCACTTTGAACACCAAGGACTCCAGGACCGCTGTCAGTGCAGCCAGTTGTGCGGCCCCGGAGGGCCCCGCATCCTCTGAAAGTGGATCAGGTGGTGAAACATGTTTCAGTGACTCCATGATGGAGATGGAAAACTGCACAACAAGTGTAAAAACACACTGTAAGGGACACCCCACCATGCTGTCCGCACCACAAGGCTCCGCACAGCACTACCACTGTATAACAGCAGGAGGGAGAGGGAGCCCCAGGCACTCACCACCGCCGGACAGCTCACAGGAAGCTACTGCACAGCGTGCGGTGATCAGTAAAAGACATGTCTGGCTTCCCACCGCCGAATCACCGCCTATCTGAGCTCCAAAAACATGGCCACCGCTATTTTCAATAGGAAACTTGGCCGCCAAGCCTACACAAACATAGCCGCCGATAAGTAGCTAAACGGGCTACAAGAAAATGGCACAAAGCGGCTCCTAGGGGGGGGGTGGTCCCAAGGCTGTAAAACAGGTCCCAACAGGTAGGGGGGCCCAGACAGGCGCCCGCACCCCCACCAGGCCCATTCCCCTCAAGGAGCGATCGTTTTGGGTGCCAGCAACACGCTCTCCCCCCACCCCCATCGGCAGTGCCCCGCACCAATGCACCTCAAAAAAGGTATGTCCGTCCCGGGGGGGGGGGGGGAGGCTGGTGGGGGGAGTGGATGAGCAGATGGGGGCCACAGGCCACACAGACTACCGAGCTGGGGGGGGGGGGGGGGAGACAGCTACTTACCACACCAGGAACAGGGTGGGCACCGCTCCAGACAGGATACCGCTCCATCGTAATGTGGGTGCTGTCGGCCAGGAGGACACACTGCGAGTCAGGCCGAAGCCAGTTCGTATGCGCCCTCGCGAGAGGTTTAACTCACAGGCCAGACCCCGTCAGTGGGGCTATGTCGCAGCCGACCTCGCTGGCCAGACTGGGGGGACCCTAAGGATCTAGATTATCCAGCTAGTCGCCCAGTCCGGCAGTTGATAGTAGATTCTCACAGGAACAAAATATTAAAAAGGAGGAAAAAAATCCATTTAAAAAGAAAAAATAGCTAGGACGAGAGATCCCAGCAAGGAACTAGGTCCTTACTTCTGACTAGGCAGAAAAATAGCTTAATGCCTATAGCAGGAAGTGGGAGTATACCCCCAGGGACTGCCCCATAGGCGTGCTATGAAGAGCTGTGTCCGTCAATGAACGAAAGAGAAAAAATAATTATGAATGCACATTTTTTTTCTGCACAAAATGTGCGTTTATTTAATTTTTTTTTGTGAACTTGTCCTTTAAAAGGTGATATGGTATGATATGTTATCCTCTTAACTTTTATGATGTAACCATCCATAACATGGTTATCTATATACTCCACTATATTTTTGTATCTTAATAAAGAGGTTTTATATGATGACTTTATTAATGAGGCGATATGGACAAAATGCCTAGTTTACCCACCTAAAAAGAGTAGGCAAAATTCACTCTTGACACTCTTCAGTTACCATGTGACATGTAATAAATGTAATATTGTTAAGAACTATTGGTCTGCTTATTTTTGACTATTTTATGCTTTTGCAGGATTTCTGGTCTCTTCTCATATTTAGACTACTGAAGAAGCGGTTCTCAAAAACGAAACATGTCGAGTAAGGCCTAATCGCAGATATTAGCCCAAATATATGTTGTTCTAACATAACATGGGAATATACCAAGAGCAACCAAGAGGCCCATGGTAACTCTGGAGGGGCTGCAGAGATCCACAGCTCAGGTGGGAGAATCTGTGCACAGGACAACTATTAGTGGTGCACTCCACAAATCTGGCCTTCATGGAAGAGTAGAAAGAAAGCCAGAGTGGCAAGAAGAAAGTCATAAGAAGTCTCATTTGTAGTTTGCGGGAAGCCATGTGAGGGACACAGCAAACATGTGGAAGAAGGTACTCTTCTGCTTGAACAGAGGAGTTCAATATGTAATTAAAAGTAGAACGCTATGTGTGAGCGGAAAAGAAACACTGCACATCACCCTGAACACACCATGGTGGTGGCAGCATCATGTTGTGGTGATGCTTTTTTTTCAACAGGGACAGGGAAGCTGGTCAGAGTTGATGGGAAGGTGGATGGAGCCAAATACAGGGCAATCTTAGAAGAAAACCTGTTAGAGTCTGCAAAAGACTTAAAACTGGGTTGGAGGTTCACCTTCCAGGACAACGACCCTAAACATACAGCCAGAGCTACAATGGAATGGTTTAGATCAAAGCATATTTATGTGTTAGAATGGCCCAATACAACTCCAGACCTAAATACATTTGAGAATCTGTGGCAAGATTTGAAAACTGCTGTTCAGATGCTCTCCATCCAATCTGACAGAGCTTGAGCTATTTTGCAAAGAATGGGCAAAACTTTCACTCTCTAGATGTGCAAAGCTGGCAGAGACACCCCAAAAAAGACCTGCAGCTGTAATTGCAGCAAAAGGTGGTTCTACAAAGTATTGACTCAGGGGGGCTGAATACAAATGCATGCCACACTTTTCAGACATTTATTTGTAAAAAAGTTTGAAAACCATTTATAATTTTCCTTCCACTTAACAATTATATGCCACTTTGTGTTGGTCTATCACATAGAATCCCAATAAAATAAATTTAGGTTTTTGGTTGTAACATGATAAACATGTGGAAAATTGCAAGGGGTATGAATACTTTTATACTTTTTATAATAAAAGCAGATGCTACCACTCTAATTGGCCAAATTAACCATTTTTTCCTCCCCTAGTGTCATGCGACTCGTTAGGGTTACAAGGTCTCAGCTGTGAATGGGGAGCAGGTGTGTTAAATTTGGTGTTATCACTCTCTCATACTGGTCACTGGAAGATCAACATGGCACCTCATGTCAAAGAACTCTCTGAGGATCTGAAATAAAGAATGGTTGCTCTACATAAAGATGGCCTAGGCTATAAGATTACCTTGCTTCCAGCATTGCTGCAGAGGTTGAAGGGGTAGGGGGTCAGCATGTTAGTGCTCAGACCATAGGCCGCACACTGCATCAAATTGGTCTGCATGGCTGTCTTCCCAGAAGGAAGCCTCTTCTAAAGATGACGCACAAGAAAGCCCGCAAACAGTTTGCTTAAGACAAGCAGACTAAGGACATGGATTACAGAAACCAGGTCCTGTGGTCTGATGAGACCAAGTTAAACTTATTTGGTTCAGATGGTATCAAGCGTGTGTGATGGCAACCAGGTGAGGAGTACAAAGACAAGTGTGTCTTGCCTACAGTCAAGCATGGCGGCGGGAGTGTCATGGTCAGGGGCTACATGAGTGCTGCCGGCACTGGGGCTCTACAGTTCATTGAGGGAACCATGAATGACAACATGTACTGTGACATAATGAAGCAGAGCATGATCCCCTCCCTTCGGAGACTGGACCACATGGCAGTATTCTAACATGATAATGACCCCAAAAACACCTCCAAGACAACTACTGCCTTGTTAAAGAAGGTGAGGATAAAGGTGATGGACTGGCCAAGCATGTCTCCAGACCTAAACCCTATTGAGCATCTGTGGGGCATCCTCAAAACAGAAGGTGGAGGAGCACAAGGTCTCGAACATCCACCAGCTCCGTGATGTCGTCATGGAGGAGTGCAAGAGGACTCCAGTGGCAACCTGTGAAGCTCTGGTGAACTCCATACCCAAGAGGGTTAGGGCAGTGCTGGAAAATAATGGTGGTAGCAAAATATTGACACTTTGGGCCCTAATTTGGACATCTTCACTTAGGGGTGTACTCACTTTTGTTGCCAGCGGTTTAGACATTATTGGCTGTGTGTTGAGTTATTTTGAGGGGACAGCAAATTTACACTGTTCTACAAGCTATACACTTACTACTTTACATTGTAGCAAACGGTCATTTCTTCAGTGTTGTTACATGAAAAGATATAATAACATAGTTACAAAAATGTGAGGGGTGTACTCACTTTTGTGAGATACTGTACAAGCAAAAGCAACAAAACGAAAAAGGATAATAAATAAACCCCAACAGGGGTAAATGACAAGCAAATCCAAAAGTGATTGGAAATACATAAATGCCAGCCCCTCTAAACAGAGGGCAGTGAAGTAGGTGATAAACAAAATAAACTGATGGAACAGTAAACAGATATAAAAACAAACAAACAATCAAAATATCAATAGATTCCAAATAAATGTGTAAGCAATAAACACACAGCTGACAATCAAATACATATATGTGCAAAACTTATAAAATATTAACAGAATGTGAAATATATAAATATAGTGAAAATTAAGTTCAGTCAATAGTGTAAGGTCAAGGTTTTAGTCGCTGCGCAGTTCCCTGCTTTTTCTTCATAGTCCTGCGTCACTCCTCATCTATTTGGTGGCCACAGATAACGTAACTCCTGCAGATAGGTACATCGTCCCCGGCTCCAACTGGTTCCACTGATGGCAAGCTCTGTGCAGAGCACATTGAAAATATGAAAAAGTTTCTTTGGTAAAAAAGATTTTGCATGTCTATTCTGCTTTTAATCTGTTTTAAAGGATGACTAACAAGAGGTTAAAGCCCAACTCTGGACTAAACGCTAGATTTTTTTGCCAGGTTTATTTTGGGTAATAGGAAGGCATGACAGTTTTGTTCATGGAGTGTGACTTTAATGTGACTTTACACTCTCTAGATCAGTGTTTCTCAACCTTTTTCCAGTCGGGGCACACTTGAAAAGTATTTTTCAGTCTTGAGACAACCCTGTCAAAGGTTCAGTTCACGTTAGTGTATGTCGCGGAACATGCGCAAAATCGCGCTCGTTCCTGACACACAGACAAATGCTCTGCTCTTTAAAGGTGCCCATAACTCTTAATGGTACCCCACTCATTGGAAAACATGGGGTGCTTTTGCTGCAACGTAATTTAAAAAAAAGGGGCCAGGGACTTCTTTCCCTGCATTTCTGCAGCAAAAGAAATTGTTCACATGTCAGGTTGAAGGGGTGGTAAAACCACACGGTTGAGCTGTTTTTACCACCCCAACTTCTCCTCCTTTAGCTGCAGAGGCAGCAGCTGGGAGTGTACACATGCTGTGGCTGCAGCTAGAGATATACCCAGGGTGAATGGGGCTGCACTGCAACTACCCCACAACTCTGTGCATTGCACGGTTGCGTGTAGTGATGCTGCATTTACGGGCTTAAAACAGGTGGTAAGGAGGCAAGATATTGCCTCTTTACCACCTGCCAAATGCCTCTGAAAAGCAATCTGAGCTTGAATTGCTTTCCAGAGGAGGAGCAGCCCCTGCTGCTATCACAAAAAAAAGCATTTCTGATGGTACAGAAATGGGGGGGGGGGGTTAGGATTAAAAGTAACATACATACACACATGCACATTAACACACACGCAAACACATGTATATATGCACACAGACAGACATGTGTACACACACACACGTACATAAATACACACACAAAGCCCTTTTAAAACGTTCTAGCTTAGTACCTTTTTCTCATTCAGCCGGGTACTGCACTGTAGGGGGAAGCAGAGAGCACAACACACTCCTTCTCCCTTTACTTTCACTTTTGAAGCTGACAGAGCTCCCTTGCAGTGCCGATGTAGGGGATCGGGAGATCTGGCTCATCTGACAGCCCTTTTCTCCCATGATTCCTTGGGCACACGGCAGGGGGGGGACTTCTATTATTACACACAAAACTGAACCTGCTGTGGGGGGAAAAAAGTCCCTTAACCTTTCCAAAAAATGCACCAGCTCAAAATACACTGATGTGAACTAGATCCATAGGAAACAATGGTAAATGGGTTGTAGTGTGTTTCTGCAAAATGCAAAACACATTAAAAAAAGCATAGGTGTAAACCAAGGTGTGACGGAATCCAGACACCCCGACTGGGTATCTCCGTCAAGAATCTGCTTCCTAAGCTCTGTGAATCTGGCTATAGTTACCCCAAGAACTCGACAGTACAAGTTTTGGAGTCAAACCAGAATCCAACTGTTTATTGAAACATAAAGCACAAGGAGATATACACTCTGTGTGGATTGGCTCTAAGGGGGAGGGGTTGTCCCAAACATACACATCCCACAATAAGCTTACTCAAGGCAGACAGGAACAATAGAACAATGGAATGCAGGTATTCAATAACAACAAACCCCCATCCCACTAGCAAGGGTCTATGAGACACTTTTGCAATATCCTAGCAATCTGCAATATATCTTCATATATTTCCTGAGGGACACTGTTCAGAAATATTATTATAGGATAACCGGGGTAACACGAAAGGCAGTGTGGTTGTACAGCGAGTCTGATTAGTGCAGACCCGACTGGGGTTCTTCGTCACCCTGTGCCCCTAATAGACACAGGGTGACTTACACATAAGAGGGGCTGAGGAAGCTGGAAAAGTAGTCTCCCAACCTCGCTAAAGCAATCTGGGTGGATGGCTGTCTGACTGGCTGGCACCCTGTGGTGGGTGGCTGGCTGTCTGACTGGCATTCTGTGGTAGGTGGGTGGCTGGCACAGGGGCTGTGGGTGGCTGGCTGGTACAGGGCCTGTGGGTGGCTGGCTGTCTAGCACCCTGTGGTGGATGGCTGGCTGACACCATGTGGTGGATGGCTGGTATTCTGTGGTAGGTGGGTGGCTGGCACAGGGGCTGTGGGTGACTGGCTGGTACAGTGCCTGTGGCTGGTAGGTACAGAGCCTGTGGGTGGCTGGCTCGCTGGTACAGTGCCTGTGGCTGACTGGCTAGTACAGGGCCTGTGGGTGTGGGTGGCTGGCTGGTACCGGGCTGCTGTATGGCTGTGATACACTCCCGCGAGACTAGTCCCGACTCCAGGAGAGGCTGTCCAAGGCAAGGGAGGCGGCCTAAGAAGGCAGAATGACGTCACAAAAATATCAGCCAGTTCCAGGGCCGATAACCAGGGTAACACGAAAGGCAGTGTGGTTGTACAGCGAGTCTGATTAGTGCAGACCCGACTGGGGTTCTTCGTCACCCTGTGCCCCTAATAGACACAGGGTGACTTACACATAAGAGGGGCTGAGGAAGCTGGAAAAGTAGTCTCCCAACCTCGCTAAAGCAATCTGGGTTCCACAAGCCCCCCAACAAAAGTGACTCACGTCACACAAGGGTAAGACATTATCCCCGTCAGTGGGGCTGCACCTGCACTGCAAGCACTAATTGCATGTTTGGTCTAGAGGAGAGGAGAAAACATTTTACTTACCAAATCCTCGACTCCCTAGTTAGATAGCACTCCCACATGATCCGGCAGTGGTCTGTCCCCTGGCGTCATATTGTCCAGTGTACAGCTATGAACCCTGCTTCGGTCTTGAGGACATCAGGATCCTAGACCGGTGAGGCATGTGGGTGCAGAAGCTACAGGGACTGGTCTAGCAGCAGGGAGAAGAAGAGGATCAGGTAAGTAAATCTCTTTTTATTGTTCCCCTACATATAAACAAGCAATTAACCCTTGTAGTGTGAGCACAGCCCCACTGCAAGGTGCCCAGAGCTGGGTTTTAAACTACTTAATGAATTAGCCTTCACACTATACCCCATTTTTAGCTTATTCTAAATGCAGGAGAAGTGATCTGGAAAGTATATAAAACAACATTTAAGCCTCTAAAATCAGTTTTTCCTGCATTTAGATATTTTTGTTTCAGATTTAGATGGGTTTACATGCATTTATAGTAGGGATAGACTGATATGGTTTTTTCAGGACCAATACTGGTCACAACGTATCGGTATTGGGCGATATGGTCTGATATTTTGCACATTTAAAGTTTTGAAAAATAAAGACAATTTTTGACACAAATCTGGTACTGAACATGTTAATTTTTGTTTAATGCTTAATGTTTGGCTTACTGGCACCCTGTAGTGGGTGGGTGGCTCGCTGTCTTGCACCCTGTGGTGGATGGCTGTCTGACTGGCTGGCACCCTGTGGTGGGTGGCTGGCTGTCTGACTGGCATTCTGTGGTAGGTGGGTGGCTGGCACAGGGGCTGTGGGTGGCTGGCTGGTACAGGGCCTGTGGGTGGCTGGCTGTCTAGCACCCTGTGGTGGATGGCTGGCTGACACCATGTGGTGGATGGCTGGCATTCTGTGGTAGGTGGGTGGCTGGCACAGGGGCTGTGGGTGACTGGCTGGTACAGTGCCTGTGGCTGGCAGGTACAGAGCCTGTGGGTGGCTGGCTCGCTGGTACAGTGCCTGTGGCTGACTGGCTAGTACAGGGCCTGTGGGTGTGGGTGGCTGGCTGGTACCGGGCTGCTGTATGGCTGTGATACACTCCCGCGAGACTAGTCCCGACTCCAGGCGAGGCTGTCCAAGGCAAGGGAGGCGGCCTAAGAAGGCAGAATGACGTCACAAAAATATCAGCCAGTTCCAGGGCCGATACCGATATATCGGGAAAAGTCCATATCGATCTTGCCGATAATCGGCCTATCCCTAATTTATAGTGTCTAATCTGATCCTAGGTGCACAGAATTCCATTTTCTCTAAATGCAGCTAAACTACCTGTAACCTAAAACACAGAAAAATTGAATTTTTGTAAAATCTTACCTGTAAAATTCCTTTCTCTGAGTCCTCCGACAGTCGCCGCCTCTTCATATTCGTCACTAATGGGGTTATTGACCTTTGCTCCGTAGGAGTAGCTAGGCAACAGAATATATTAATATCAAAGCTTTTAGCATATCCCACCCCCAGGGGGTGGTCCCCTCATTCAATACCTCCCTGCTTCCTGCATTTCCAACTCAGTTTCAGTAGCATAGCAGTAGAGTACATAAACAAACCCCAAAAGAGGGGCGGGGGCGGCGACTGTCGGAGGACTCAGAGAAAGGAATTTTACAGGTAAGATTTTACAAAAATTCAGTTTTCTCTTACGTCCTCCGACAGTCGCCGCCTCTTCATATTCGTCACTAATGGGGACGTCCCATAGCAGTGTAGACATGAGGGGTGGGGGAAAAAAGCAGCCGCGCCTAAGGCAACGCAGTACCCACATCAGAGAAAGGAACCTTACCAAAGTAAGAGAACCAACTGGGCAACAGGAAAACGTGCTCAACAGGAGCAACAACCCAGGAAAGACAAGTAACCTAGGGGTAAAAACACCCCAACAGCCAAGGGCCCAAACAAGGGACCCTAAGGCACCGCCGCACTAAGAACTTTACGGCCAAAGGAAGCATCTGCCGATGCCTGAACATCCACTTTGTAAAATTTTGAGAAGGTGTGAACGGACGACCAAGTCGCCGCCTTACACACCTGGGCCACAGAAGCCTGATGACGATAGGCCCAAGACGTACTCAGAGACCTGGTAGAGTGCGCCTTCACAGGAAAAAGAGGAACCTTCCCCTTCAAAGCATAGGCTTGCACAATCGGTCTGTCTGATCCATTTGGCGATGGTCGCAGCCGACGCCGCCATGCCCTTCCGAGGTCCCTCAGGAAGGACAAAGAGAGAATCCGACTTGCGAAAGGATTTCGTCGATGACAGGTAAACCCTGATCACCCTAACAACATCCAAGGAATGCAAAGCCACCTCCTTCGGATGCTTAGGCTTTGCGCAAAGCGAAGGCAAAACAATGTCCTCATTAAGGTGAAATTCCGAGATCCTCTTCGGAAGAAAAGACGGGTTAGGTCGCAAGACCACCTTATCCAAGTGAATCACCAAATACGGAGATTTGCAGGACAAGGCCGATAGCTCCGACACCCTGCGAGCCGAAGTGATTGCCACCAAGAAGGCAACCTTCTTGGACAACAGAGACAACGAGATCTCCCTGATATTTTCAAAAGGAGCATGTTGCAACATGGACAGAACGAGGTTCAAATCCCATGGAGGCAAAGGCTCCTTCCTAGGAGGGACCAAATGTCGCACCCCTTGAACAAAGGTGCTAACCAAAGAGTTAGACGCCACAGGACGTTGAAAGAGAACGGCCAGCGCAGAAATCTGACCCTTAATCGTGGCCAACGCCAAACGCTGGTCCACGCACGTTTCAAGGAAAGCCAACACTCTCAACACCGAGTACGAGCGAGGGGAATACCCCCTGGACTCACACCAGGCAAAGTAAGCCTTTCAAGTACGGTAGTAAATCTTCCCCGAAGAAGCCTTCCTAGCCTTGATCAAGGTGGGAATGACCTCAGGGGAAAGACCCCTATCCTTCAGGACCTGGCTTTCAACAGCCAGGCCGTTAAAGCCAGCGACTGTAAAGCAGGATGGAATATCTGTCCTTGAGATAGGAGATCTTCTCGGAGTGGCAGACGCCACGGAGCGTCGACCGCCAGATTCAAGAGGTCTGCGTACCAAGACCGGCGAGGCCAGTCCGGTGCCACCAGAATCACCGTGTGCGGTTCCGAGGCCAACCTGCGAAGGAGCCTGGACAGCAGCTGAATCGGTGGAAAGGCATACAACAGGCGATACTGATGCCAGGGCGCCACTAACGCGTCTGAGGCGTCTGCCCGAGGATCGCGCGTCCTTGCCACGAACCTTTCCACCTTGTTGTTTAGACGAGACGCGAACAGGTCCACATCTGGGGACCCCCACTTCGCGCACAACATCTGGAAGACATCCGGGTGAAGGGACCATTCTCCCTGGTCCAGGGTCTGACGGCTCAGATAATCCGCCTGCCAGTTCTCCACCCCCGGAATGTGAACTGCAGATAACGCCGGGACGTGCGTCTCGGCCCAAGACAGAATGTCGGCTACTTCCCGAGCCGCTCGGGCACTCCTGGTGCCCCCTTGGTGGTTGATGTAGGCCACCGCCGTGGCATTGTACCCGAACTGGACGGCCCTGAAGCCTGTCCGTCCAACGCAGAAGACAGAGATTTATCGCTCGCAATTCCAGAATGTTGATCGGAAGGGAGGATTCCTCCTCCGACCAAGTTCCCTGGGCGGACAGAACGCCCAGAGCACCACCCCAGCCCGACAGGCTGGCATCCGTGGTGATCACCGTCCACGACAAAGGACGAAAGGACTTGCCCCCCGACACCGCCGGGGACTGGAGCCACCACAAAAGACCCCTGCGGGTGAGACGGCTCAACGACAGCCGCAGATCCAGAGATTGCGGACGCCCATCCCACTTGGCCAGGACCTCCGCCTGAAGCTCCCGTGTGTGAAATCGGGGAAGGGAATCGCCTCGAAGGCCGAAACCATCAATCCCAGACACCTCATACACGTCCGGAGGGACGAGCACTGATTGTCCCTGAGGGACCTGACTTCGCTCTGAAGCGTCCGAAGCTTGTCTTCCGGCAGGAAGACTTTCGCTTGAACAGAGTCCAGAATCATCCCCAGACAGGGAAGACGAACCGACGGACACAACGTTGACTTTGGAAAATTTATCGTCCAACCGAATTCCTGCAGAGTCTGCATCGTGATGGACAGGTCATTCACCAGGCCCTGACTGGTCGCGGACCGAATCAGGATATCGTCCAGATACCCCAGGACAGAAATGCCCTGGGCCCTCAACAAGGCCAGAACCGGCGCAAGCACCTTGGTGAAAACCCGCGGAGCCGAAGCGAGACCAAAGGGCAACGCCACGAATTGAGAATGAGCCTCCGCAATGGCAAATCGAAGGTACCTCTGGTGACCCTCGAAAATGGGGATGTGAAGGTACGCATCCTTCAAGTCGATGGAGGCCATGAATTCCCCCGGAACCAGAGCAGCCACCACTGATCGCAGGGATTCCATGTGGAACTTGCGAACCCGCACAAAGCGGTTCAGAGCTTTTAAGTCCAAAACCAGACGTACCTTGCCCTCCTTTCTGGGCACAGTGAACAGATTGGAATAGAACCCCCGAAATCTGTCCCGATGAGGTACCAGAACCACCACTCCCTGGGCCCGCAGGTCCCGCAACGCCAGGTGCAGATCCTGCAAGCGCTCCGGAGTCAGCTGAAGGTTTGAGGGGAAAAATCTGCCCGCCGGCCTAAAAAGAAATTCGATCTTGTATCCAGATCGAACGATTTCCTGAACCCATCTGTCCCGAATGCGGTCCAGCCAGGGTTGAAGAAAACCGAGCAAACGTCCCCCCACCCCAGAACCGGGTGAGGGCGTCCCTTCAGGCCGCATTGTTATGGGCAGCGGGTCCGGACTGGCCGGACTTCTGCTTACCCGTCCACGGCTTCTTCTGGGAGCCTTGGCCCTTGAAGGGCTTGCCCTTATAGTGCGACCGAAAGGCACGAAAGGACCCCTGAGAGGGCCTAAACGAGGCATTCTTTTTACCACGAACAAACTTATTCTTGTGAGATTGGGGCAAGAGAGTGCTCTTTCCCCCAGAAATACCCTTTATCAGAGTATCCAAAGATTCGCCAAAAAGGCGAGATCCCGCGTAGGGCAAATTAGCCAAAGTCTTGCGGGAAGATTGGTCAACAGACCAACATTTCAGCCATATCAGGCGACGGTTCAAGACCGCCACACTAGAAAGACGCGCAGCCAAAGGGACTAAATCCAAGTCCGCATCACACAAATACATGACACCCTGATGAATTTGGTCCACCATAGCCAAAGTTGTCGGCGGGGCAGAGTCAGCCACCAGAGTGCGCCTGAGCACCTGCGTCCAATCCGCAATAGCCTGGGCTGCCATAATGGAAGCAAAAATAGGCTTCAGCATAGAGCCAGCAACCGTATAGGCATGACGGGCCAGAGATTCCAATCTCCTGTCCGTCGGGTCCCAGAACACCGGGGTATCCTCAGCAGTGATCGCAGTTGATTTATTCAAAATCGCCACCGCGTGATCCACCTGAGGCGGCACACACCAACGCTCATCAGTAGCTGGTGTAAAGGGATAACGCAGCTTGAACCTACTCGGCACAGCAAAAGGCTTCTTTAAATTGCGCCATTGCTCCATCAACCGCACGCTGAAATTCCGTAGAGCAGGGAAAAACCTGCGATGTTTTGCGTTTCCTTTGCGTCCCATAAGTAGACATCAAAACAGGAGGAGATGGTTCATCCTGCAAATGCAGCGTTTGCTTGATAGAAGCAACCAACTCATCCATGAGTGCAAGCTCTTCAGACGAGCCAGGGGGAGAATTATCAACCCCTTCCACCTCAGCCTCCCCGTCAGACCCCACAAGGTCCAGGGATGAGTGAGACCCTGAGAAGGGCACTCCAGCCATAGCAGCCCCATCGCCCTCTGAATCAGAGGAAATAGACACTCTGGGCCGTTTTGTGGATCGATCAGCCACCAGCATCTGCACTTAAGCAGCTAAGTTTGCCACAACAGTGGCCAGATCAGCCCCCTCGGGGGAAGCAGCAGCCCCTTGGCCCCCCACCAAGGTGGGAGGAAACTTTCAATCCTGAGAATCCATGCCCCAGCAAAATAAGTAAGAAAGGGGTACTGCCCCTTTAAGATCGCGGCAAGCGTAGCCCACCGCACCCACTGAATACACCGACCCCCACAGGGACAAGAAACTGGGCAAGGAATACAGGAAAAAAGGAAAGATAAAAACCTGGAGAGATCACACAGGCTGCTGCACCGATCGCTGTCCCAGAGCAAAAGGAAGTGATGCAAGACTGACCGCCCCTATGAAGCCCATGCAAGGCTACACAAACATGGCCGCTGAGGATTCCTTGGGCAAAGAGAACATGGCGCCGGCATGTGGCCTGATCGATCGCCGCCAAAATGGCGGCGTTTGGCGCCAAAAACGCCGTGCATTACCACACAGGACTGGCCACCATGATTTTGCCTCAAAAAAATGGCGGGTCGCCGCAGCGATCGCCGCACAGCATGCCTAAAATCAGACTGCTTCATGCTTACACCCAGCAGAGCGGGAGAGCCCCCCCCTTCACAGCCCACACACAGGCAGCAAGTCCACACAGGAACTGACAGGGAGCACAGCAGCCACACAGACATGCAGGGTCACACAGTCCCAGACTGACACCCAAATAGACAGGTCCCCACATAGAGTTACACTTACCAGTCCGGATGGTGTGGGGAGCCTGCTCCAGCGACCAAACAGCGTTCGTTCAATGTGCCAGGGCAAAACCTAAGCTGAACGCTCGATGGCAGGCTGGGAAGCCCCTGGCCCTGAGCCCTGGGATCCAGGGTGGCCAGACTGAGACCCAGCTCCGCACAATCATCTTCATCAGAAGAGGCTAACTAACGCTGAAAATAAACAGCTAAGTAAAAGAAAGAGAAAAAACTTCAAATAAAATCAAAAAGAGAAAAGAAGCTGAGACTAAGAGCCCCAGCACAGGAACAGCCCAACCTACTCCTGAGCTAGGCATTAGAAACTGAGTTGGAAATGCAGGAAGCAGGGAGGTATTGACTGAGGGGACCACCCCCTGGGGGTGGGATATGCTAAAAGCTTTGATATTAATATATTCTGTTGCCTAGCTACTCCTACGGAGCAAAGGTCAATAACCCCATTAGTGACGAATATGAAGAGGCGGCGACTGTCGGAGGACGTAAGAGAAAACTCTGTTAAATGCATATAACAGGTTTGATAGTGGCAGTGTGAAGGAGTCCCAATAATGCCAGTGTGAATTAGTCCCAATAAGAGGCCTGTTCAGGATATTTGGCCTAAACCTTTAGTAACATTTGTCCTATTTACATCGGTTACCCTCTGTGTACATGCTGCTGCTCAATGTGCATTATTATAAATCTGGTATTTTTAGTACAGTACTTAATCTTTGTTTCTGTATTGGAAAATCCCTATCTGGGAATCATGAATGAGATTAGACGTGTGCTTTGATTTATTTTACCTGGGAATTATGAGAATCTAGAGGACGACTGAAGAGCTAAAAAGAAAACGTTCATTAATCCCTACACGTCATGAGGGATATTCATTAGTGGATCTGAGGAGTCAGTTCATGTTCTCAAATCAATTGACATCACTTTCTACCAATAGTATCTGAAGGTATGGGCTTTAAAGGATAAGTTCACCTTTACAAAAAATAAATTCACATTTTATTTCAGGTAAAAAAATAAGCACTTTTTTTTTGTTAGAAACCTGTAAAGGATTGTAATGCCATGGTCCTGCAGACTTATCTGTGTAGCTGTCTGCCTATACCTCTGAAATTGGTGGGCAGTTTTTACACTGACAGGAAGGTCAATGAACAACCTAGAGCGATCAACAGCGCCCTGCTAGTTCATTGAGAACTACAAGCCCACCGCCACAAAGGATGTCGGTACTTGTAGTTTTCCCATTCACAGAGCACTGTGAATGAATGACGCGATTGTGACAGCGAGCAGGGGGAAAAAAGATCCTCCTTTCGCTGTCAAAGGGGGGGTTGAGGGAGTGCGGGGGCTGCTGCATCTGTAACCTGTTACATGCAACACCCTGAATAAGAGTGTAACATGTTACAAAAGGTGAACTTATCCTTTAATTCTAACAATCATATCCTGCTAAATTGCTAATATGGGAACTGAGACTGAAAATGTACACTACATAAAAATCCCTGCATTATGTACTTTTCCAACTCATATTCCATGGATTCCCCAAAAATAATTTGTACAATATAGGGTGTCCCTAAAAGGTTTTCCACTACTAAAATATAGTGGGTCCCTAAAAGGTTTCCCACTACTAAATTACCAAATAGTTTAAAGGAATAGTTCACATTTTTTAACATGTTACACCTATATTCAAGGTGTCGCATGTTACAAATGCACCAGCCTCTGCAACCCCCCCATTTTGACAGGGTGCGGGGGTTGCGTTATTCATTCACAGGGTCTGGAGCTTTGCTGCTGTCAGCTTGTAGTTCTCAATGAACTAACAAAATGCTGTTGATCGCTAGTAGGTCTTCCTGTCAGAGTGTAACAGCCTGCCTGTATCGGAGGCACAGGCAGACAGCAACACTGAGTCTGCAGGAGTGTGGCAATACACCCATGATATGCTGATTGTAGGTGCAATGTTCAGGCTGCTAACAACATAATAATAAATGCATATATATATTTTTTTAAACCTGAAAAAAAAAAATTGCATTTTTGTCTTACTGTAAAATCAATTTCTCTGATGTTCATTGACGGACACAGTGCCTGATCTTCTTAACCATTGGGTTATACTGCCCCCTACAGGTGTAGGACACTAGGCAGAAAAAAAAAAAAAAAAAGACTGACTACCCCTATGGGCAGTGCCAGGGGACATAATCCCTCTCTCTGTTAAAAGGTACTCATTTGTTACAAGCATTGTCAGAAGAATTACAACTCCACAGAGGGGTGAGTGCTGTGTCCATCAATGAACATCAGCGAAATGGATTTTACGGTAAGACAAAAATCCCATTTTCTTTTTCGTTCATTGACAAACCGCTCCTGATCTTCTTAACCATTGGGCATCCCAGAGCAGCGTCAAACATGGGTTGAGAACAGCAAGGAAAAAAAATTCCCAAGGCTAAACCAAAGCCAACAGGTAACAGGAGCTTAACACAAAAAAAAAAAAAACAATTAGAGCCCACCTGAAAAAACAATACACCCTCAAAGAGGACCAGGTCCTCTAAACCAGTGGTCCTCGACTCCGGTCCTCGGGGCCCACTAACAGGCCAGATTTTAAGTATTACCTTGGGGAGATGCAGACTAGAATACTGCAATCACTGAGCAGCAAATGAGATCACCTGTGATGTAAATTAGTTATCTTGCAAACCTGGCCTGTTAGTGGGCCCCAAGGATCGGAGTTGAGGACCACTGCTCTAAACAGCAGCCTTGCAGCCAAATGAAGCATCCGCAGATGCCAACACATTCACTTTATAAAACATTGTGAAAGTGTGCACCGATGACCAGGTAGCCACCTTGCAAACCCGCGTCACTGAACCCTGATGATGGAAGGCCCAGGAAGCACCAAGCGCCCGAGTAGAGTGCGCCTTGACAGAGAAGGAGGAACCTGACCCTTGGTTGAATAGGCCCGAGTCACCGTCTGTCTGATCCATCTGGAAATGCTTGCAGAGGAGTTGGCCAGTCCTTTCCGAGGCCCATCCATGAGCACAAATATTGAGTCTGTCTTCCTAAAAGACTTCGTAGCTGCCAGGTACACCCAAATTGCCCAAACCACATCCAGTGCATGCAAAGCAATTTTCTTAGGATGTTTTGGCCTGAGACACAGGAAAGGCAACACAATGTCTTTGTTCAAATGGAAATCAGACAACCTTTGGAAGGAACGAAAGACAGGAGCAAAGCACCACCTTATCTCTGTGAACAACCAAGTAAGGTGAACGACAAGATAATGCCGCCAATTCCGACACCATGAGCACAGAGGTGATCACCACCAAAAAAGCCACCTTCTGGGACAGAGTAAGCAGGGGAATCTCCCAAAGATTTTCAAAGGGAGGCTTCTGGAGAACTGAGAGCACCAAGTTGACATCCCAAGGTGGTAACAGAGGCCGAACTGGAGGAGCCAAGTGTCGACCTCCCTGAAGAAAGGTACGCACCAGGGTGTACGTGGCCAGGGTCATTGAAAGAAGACCACCAAGGCCAACACCTGGCCCTTGACGGTACTTAAAGCCAATTTCTGCTTAACCCCCCAGTTGAAGGAAGGTCAAGACCCTAGCCACAGAGAAAGAGCGAGGGTGAACCCGAAGAGACTCACACTACAAAATGTATGTTTTCCACGTACGATGATAAATCTTCCTAAATGGAAGACTTCCTGGCTTTCAACAGCGTTGAAATCACCGACGTAGACAAACTCCTATCCTTCAGCACCTGGCTTTCAAACAGCCAAGCCGTCAAAGCTAGCGACTGTAAAAGCAGGCCCTTGGGACAGCAGATCCTCCCTGAGAGGTAGTCCCCAAGGGACATCTGCAACCAGCTGCACCAGGTCAGCGTACCAAGACCAGCGAGGCCAGTCTGGAGCTACTAGAATGATCGGAATCCCTTCTGCCTCAATCCTGTGCAGGAGTCTTGGCAGAAGTTTGAGAGGAGAAAAGGCATAAATCAGACGATACTGACCCCATGGGGGCTACCAGCGTGTCTGTGGCATCTGCCAGAGGATCCTTTGACTGTGCCACAAACCTCTGCACCTTTCTGTTGAGCCAATACGCCAACAGATCCACCTCGGGGGTTCCCCACCAGAGACAAAGCTGTTGAAACACCTCTGGATGATGGGACCATTCCCCTTGATCCAACGCCTGCGACTGAGATAGTCTACCTGCCAGTTTCCCACTCCTGGAATGTGTACAGCAAAGAGGGCTAGAATTAAAAACTTTCTGCCCACCGTAGAATGTCAGCTATCTCCAGAGCCGCCAAGACACTTCTTGTACCCCCCTGGTGATTGACATAGGCCATGTCGGCGGTGTGTCTGATTGAATTCGCACTGGACACCCATGACGACGATCCGTCCAATGATCCAGACACAGTCTGATCGCTCAGAGTTCCAGGACATTGGTCGGTAGTCTAGACTCTTCCAGTGTCCAGACCCCCTGAGAAAAGTTCTGGCCTAGGACGCCTTCCCACCCAGACAGACTGGCATCTGTGGTGACTACCGTCCAATACAAGGGGATAAAGGATTTGACCTGTCGATGCACCAGGGAACAAAGCCACCAGGTCAGGGACCCTTTTATTCCCCAGCTCAGCCAGATCGGATTGTCCAGAGACTGCAGACACTTGTCCCATTTTGCCAGAATCTCCCTTGCAGGGACTT
Organism: Pelophylax lessonae; assembly: GCF_965119305.1. Taxonomy (NCBI): domain Eukaryota; kingdom Metazoa; phylum Chordata; class Amphibia; order Anura; family Ranidae; genus Pelophylax; species Pelophylax lessonae. The sequence goes on from NC_138772.1 coordinate 470,760,597, forward strand.
CATATAGAACTCTGCAAACAGAACCGCTTTGAAGGTAGACACCATTAGGCCCAACACCCGTATGCAAGTCCGGAGGGAAGACCATCTGCTGCCGTCCGCATGGAATTTCTGGAGTTTGTCCAGAGGAAGGAACACTAGCTAGAGCCGAGTCCAGAGTCAGACCCAGATAGTCTAACTTGAAAAAAATCAGAGCAGACTTTTGAAAATTCAAACGCCAGCAGAACCCCCTCAGAGTCTTATAGTGATTTACACGTTGTCCACCAAAGCAGTAGGGGACTCTGCTCACAGGAAAAGGTCATCCAAGTAGCCCAGTTATGCGATCCCCGTTGACATAACGCCAACAACGGGGCCAACACTTTTGTGAAGACCTGAGGAGCGGAGGCGAGACCAAAAGGTAACGCTGCAAACTGATAATGCTCCTGTCCCACGGAAAAGTGAAGTTGTCTTTGTTTTTGTAGCTGCTGACTTTAAATATTCACTTAAGAGATCGGAGCTCCGCTTTAAATAACTTAAAGACTAAGTTTGGCTATTTTTTTTAAATCAGCCCAAGGGACTGTACTTACAATCAATGTGATGTGTCACTTATGCCGCATTTATTTATTTTTCTTTTGAGCTTGTAAAGTAATGCTGGCAGTTCCTGGACTCCAGGAAGATCAATGAACTATGAGAGCACTCACCAGCACCCTCGCAGTTCATTAAGAACTACAAGCCATCTGCCTCAATGGTTGATGGTACTTGTAATTGATTCATTCACAGAAATGTGAATGAATGACATGACTGTGTGGGCAGAGCCCCGAACAGCCGTGCTGTGTTTGAATTATGACAGCATGTGTGGGGAGAAGATACCCCACCAACTGTCACAATGACTGCATTGGGTCAGGGTGCCAGCAGGGGCTTTAGTAACATGTTATAGGTTATACCCTGAACATGTTACTAAGGGTCCATGCACACTGGGCTTAAAAAAAAAAAAAAATGTTCTTTCGGTAAAAAAATAAATAAATTAATGCTCATATAGAGTGATTTTGTACGGGCATCTCAAAGCGTTTAGGGTTTTTTTTTTTTCCCCCGGCCAGAAAACTGCTCTCAAAAGAGTTTTTAAATCCTGAGCTTACAATATGCCTTTAAACGTTTTAACGTGCATGGACACATAGGATAATATTAGCTGCTTCTACAGGCAAAATGCCAAACTCCTGCAGAAGCAGCTTATATTAAGCCATGGACCCTAAAAGGTAAACTCATTCTTTAACCGGTTGCCGACCGCCGCACGACTATATACTGCGGCGGTCAGCCCCGGCCAGGCAGAGTGACGTATCGGTACGTCACTCGCCTGTCACTGACTTGCGAGCCTATCGCGGGCGGGCGTGCGGCCGCCGAGGCGCGCGCCCGCCGCGGCTCGTTCACAGACAAGTCAGTGCGTGTGACCGGCGGACTCGATGTCCGCCAGTCACACTGCGATCGCTCCTGTGAAGGGAGAAAGACAGAGCGGCTTGTGTAAACAAGCTGCCTGTCAGTTCTCCCTGTGTAAAAGTGAAGATCTGTCCGTTCTACTATGTAGAACGGTTGATCTTTGCTTTTACACCAATAGGAATGTCCCTACACAGTTAGAATCACGCCCCTAGGACACACTTAACCCCTCCCTGTCCAATAAAGTTAACCCCTTCCCTGCCAGTGTCATTTTTGCAGTAACAGTGCATATGTATAGCACTGATTACTGCAGTAATGTCACTGGTACCCCCAAAAGTGTCAAAAATGTCAGTCAAGGGTCCGATCTGTCCGCCGCAATGTCGCAGTACCGAAAAAAAAAAAAAAAAAAATCGCAGATCGCCGCCATTACGCGTTAAAAAAAAACCACCAAAAATGACAAAAATCTTTCCCTTTGTTAGTAAACGCGATAACTTTTGCGCAAACCAATCAAAATACGCTTTTTGCGATTTTTTTTACCAAACATAGGTAGCATAAAACAAATTGGCCGAAAAATGTTAAAAAATTTTGATTTTTACTTTTTTTTTGGGGGAATTTCATATAAAAAAATGTGAAAAATATTGTTATTTTTGCAAAATTTACGCTCTTTTTTTGTTTATAGCGCGTGATCAAAAAAAAAAAAAAATCGCACAGGTGATCAAATACCACCAAAAGAAAGCTCTGTTTGTAGGAAAAAAAAGGACGTCAAATTCGTTTAGGTACAGCGTCGCACGACCGCGCAATTGTCCGTTAAAGTCACGCAGTAAAAAAAAATCGCAAAAAAACCCCTGGTCCTTTAGCAGCCAAATCCTCCGGGGCTTAAGTGGTTAAAGGAAAAAAAAAAAGGGGGGGGGGCGGGGGTGGTTGAAGGAAAATACTGCAACAATAAAAATATATTAGAGCCTAAAAGCACACCAAAATGGGCCTCCAAAAGGGTAGGCCTTACAAGTATGAAGTAATATCTGAAATGAGTTCAAACTGTCCAAGGAATTTTAAAAAGGCATCTGATTTGCCATTCTCCCAAGAAATCATAGGCTCCATATTATGAACAGCATCCATTTCACAAGCCCACTCCACTAGTGGAGGGTGTTTGCTTTACGCCAATGCCTAGCGATAATGGTACGTGCAAAGTTGAGAATATGACATAGCAGGCCCTTCCTAATTTGTTTGCATGACCCAGGCATCAGGGAGACGATAGTGAGTTTAGGGTTATTCAGGATCTTATCATCTACCAGTTTATGATATATCTAGCTGCATTATTTTAATATAAAAGTAAATACATCAAGTAGGAAAAGGTTTTTACTGCAAATCACTTGTGCATACTTGCTGTTAAGGAAATTGTAAATTCTGTATATAATTGTTTTCTATCTTATAGGTTTGCACTGCACACAACACTAATAATTTTTTCATTCTTTCGAGTCCTGATTAGAATTATGGAAGTGTGTGTGTGTTTCGTGCTATGGATAATAAATACTAAAAAAAACTAAAATAATGTAAATAGAGCTGCTGCCCTCACTTAAACTAACTACCAGGGTAGTGTCTGATGTGGAATTTTTAGCGAGAAATCTGTTTGGCGCTGCTCGGTGCATAATGCAATAGTGTTAAAACAAACTAATTGTGTCAAAACCAATCTTTCACAAGACCTCAAAATATCAAAAAATCTATATAGTGCAGATAAAACAGTGTGTGTGTCAAAATTCTACCATAACTTCATAATATGAAAATTAGTGCTACATAAGCAATAAAATTGCTAGTGCCAAGTGAAAGTGCCCAGTGTAATATGATTAGAATTAGCCTGCCTATGTTACGCCCCTTGTTACCATAAAATTACAATTGTAACATGTATGCGATACCTAGGTAATCATGTGTATAAAAAAAACTTCAATTGTGTTGAATAGTCAGAACAGTTATTTTGGAAAGATGCTGAGTGTTCCCTACTGCAGTAGTTGTTAATTCCGAACCACTGATCAATAGGAGAATGAGAGCTGCCTAACTATTAAATTTTAAGAACACTTGCACATTTTACTTTCCCAGAAAACACACAACTTTTGTGGGATTGTGAGGGTCCTTTCACACGGTCCGCTGTCCGGTGCAGACCGTTCTCTGCTCAGCGGGGATCGATCCGCCGATCCCCGCTGAGCAGGCGGATGACAGCTCTGTCTCCGCACTGTGTGCGGAGAGGGAGGTGTCAGAGCCCCGCTGCTCTCTATGGGGAAATCGGTTGAGAGCGGACCGCCTGTCCGCTCTCATCCGATCCCCTGGATGGATGGAAAATAGGGTTTCCATCCGTCCAGATTTCACGGACAGGATCGGATGCGGATGGCAGCGGACATGTCTCCGCTGACATCCGCTGCCCCATAGGGATGCATGGAGGATCCGATCAGATCCGCCTAAAAAACTAACAGGCGGATCTGATTGGATTGTTCGTGTGAAAGGATCCTTAAGATTATGCTGTAATGTGTGCAGAAATAATATTTTAGCTTTTTAAATGTATTGCTTGCTCTAGTAAACAAAAGAACAGCTTTCATGAGATCTGCAAATGCAGTGGTACCAGCTTTTAGTTCTATAGATCCTACATTTACATAAAATGGTTTGGGGAGTCTCTATGTATGTTAAAAATGGCAAAATTAGTCTAGCCACCTATGGGGCAGAATGAAAGGCAGTGCAAAAAGGCTTTATATTTGTATAGGAGAAGCTGGGCATTATTAATGCTGTTCTGATCCAGATGAGAATTACAGAGTTTCACCTTAAAAACATCCGATGCCCTGTTGGTATATGATAGCAGTAATGACTGAAGCACTTCCTTGCCTCTGCAGGTCATAATGTATACTCACAGGTGATGTTCTGTATGTGTGGAGGTAAGAGTAGGCAGGAACAGGAAGAGTAAAATAAATCTATAAAGAAACCACAAGCTATGGAGAGAGCAGTTGCAATCAATGTGACACTGTGTATCAGTATCCTGGCTTTGTAAAAAGCTCAGCTCCTCTCTTATTTTCACATATTAGAATTGGATACTGTAAATCTCTATAGAAGAACAGAACCCTACAAATTCTGGTTTTCAGTCTACTTTATTCATTACACTTTGGCACCATCTGCTGTCTAAACAGAGGAACAGCTGTATTATATTTTAAAGCAGGCTAAGCACTCGTTCACACTGAGGGCAGGTCTGAAATTGTGCGAGTTCAGCTTTCAAACCCGCATTTCAGTGCGAGTTTGGGGGCGATTTGACAGACATCTGTGTGGGTTCATGCACAAATGTCTATTGAAATCATCCCCAAAGTCGCCAATAGGAAATGCAGAAATAACTTTTGGGAATCGGTGCGGAGCCGCAAAGTCGGCAACACAGAGATTCGAACGGTGCTGTTGCCGGCAGTAGGCTCTGATTTGGCATGCGGTTTGACATGTGCAAATCGGCGCAATGTGAACAGGGGCTAAGAGTATATTCACACCAGGTGTGGTGGGACTGCATAAGGCGGCTATTCCAGCGCAGTCCCACTGCAAGACAAGGCAGAAGAAATAAATAAAAAATATGGCAGTCCATACTGTATTTATCACAGCACAGTTCCACCACTTCCATTGCGCAACAACCAGTTGAACTTCGTAAAATGTATGAGTGACATATCAATAAAAGTTTGTTTAAAAAAAAAAAAAAAAGTTAACAGTGGGATACGCCAAGATCTATGCATCAGCACTGCAGTTATCCCGCTGGACTGCAATGTACACCAGCCACTACACTGCAGTTGGTGTAATTAGACCCCTAAAATGAAAGGCTGCCCACTGGATATAAACTGCGTCAGAGCAGCCTGGCTGCGCAAAATCACGTATAGGTAGGTGATTTTGTGCAGGGGTTCTCAGGGGCACACGCACGCCACCGGAGCACGGCTCCTGCTGTTATTAGACACAGCAGGAGCTAATCAGCGGGTCCGGCTGCCGCCCACCTGCGATCGTGCAGGAGAATGACAGAAGGGCCATCTGCCTATGTAAACAAGGCAGATGGCTGTTCTGTCACAGAGGAAGAGTGAGATCTTGTGTTTCAGCTAAGTTAAAACACAGATCTCCCTTTTCCTCTAGCACATCCATCCCCCACTCAGTTAGAAAGCACTCCCTAGGAGGACATTCAACCCATTGATCACCCCTTGTGTTAACCCCTTCCCCACCAGTGGCATTTATACAGTAACAGTGCATTCTTTGTTTTAGAGCTGATCACTGTATTGGTGTTACTGGTCGCCAAAAAGTGTCACTTAGTGTCAGATTGGTCCGCCGCAATGTCGCAGTCCCGAAAAAAATCACTAATCCCCGCCAGTAAACTAGTAAAAACAATAAAAATGCCATAACTCTATCCCATAGTTTATAGACGCTATAACTTTTGCACAAACCAAGCAAAATACACTTATTAGGATTTTTTTTTACCAAAAATATGTAGCAGAATACATATTGGCCTAAATTGATGAAAACATTTGGTTTTTAAATTTTTTTATTGGGAACGAACGTTTTATACAGAAGGAAAGGAAACAGATTTTTTACTTTCTATCATAAAAAAAAACAATGACCACAGTGCATGCACAGTACACAATGTAGGAGCTGGGTGCCAGAACAATGCAATTCCAATTTATATGGAAGAGTTGAGTTCATCAGTGACAGCCCAGTGGGCAAAAAAAAAAAGATGCTGGAAAAATGACCATGACAAGATGGCAGTACAGGGCAACATTGTGACTATGAGCAGTGCAGATGTTGTATTGATGGATGAGAGCACACTAGGAGATAGGCCTGCCATATTGTGCATGCATGCTTTCATCTTACACAATATGGCTTCTCTGGGGCAAGTACTCTGCTTTAATACATAATATACAACACAACAGTGAGTAAACTTGGATTGTGATTGCATTTGATGGCTTTGAATCATCCCAGGTCTCCAACTCAGATCAAGAACGCAGATCAGGAGTTCTGTGTGTTCTGGGTCAGCGACTCAAAGTATTACAGCTGTATACTGAAACCAGTATAACAAATTAGGCAAATAACATTTTCTGAAGGATGTAGAAAAATAGGAGCCTACAACATTTCAAAATCAAGAAAACCTGTTCTGGTGCAAATGTGTAGGCTGCCACCTCCGTCTTTCGAAAATGCTAGTTGCCTGACTTACTCTGGCTCCAAAGCGCATCTGTGCCCAGACTACGGACATAAAACTACATAAACCAAAAAATCGAATTTAGTACTTATTTATCTGTAAACTCCTTCTTGGAGTATATTACATGAAACAGAGCACTTCATATTCATAACTTCTTAAGTTATGCAGCCACGCAGAGGTGAATGGACACTGGGAAAAAAAAAGGCAGAATCCCTGGACAGGCATAACCCCTCCTAGCTAAGCCCATGTTTCCCTCACTCCCTGCATCCTGTGATCTACTCCAAAAAAAGGATTTCACAGGTAAATCAAAAATCCTAAATCGTACATCACAGGGGACAGGCCACATCATAATTATACCTACTTGGATGTCCCAAAGCACTGAACATAAGGGGTGGAAAACACAGCAGCAAAGCAAACATGCCCCCCCCCCAAAAAAAAATGGGGAGAACCCCACTATACAAAGCCACCTGCAAGACCCTTCATCCAAAACTGGCGTCTGCAGGTAGAACATAGCAACTGTGTGAAGGAAAGACCATACTACAAAGTTGAACAACAGAAGCTTGATGCTGAATTTCCCAGCAAGCATTGATACTCCTGGTGGAATGGACCTTAACTAATAAAGGAGGAATCTTGTTCTTAAAGTGGTTCAAAATGAAGAAGTTTTTATCTTATCGCATTCATGCAAAAAAACCTTAATGCAAAAAAACCTTCTGTGTGCAGCAGCCCTCCTAATACTTAACTGAGCCCCATCTCAATCCAGCAATGTCATATGAGAAACTTGGCTGTCTGGGACGCTCTCCTGATTGGCTGAGACACACAGCGGGCACCATTGGCTCCCGCTGCTGTCAAAGTCAGTGAGCCAATGAGGAGGTGGGGCCAGGCAAAGACTCCTTGTCTGAATGGACACAAAGAGCAGCGGTACGGCTCGGGTGCCACTATAGCAAGCCTAACCCTTACGCGACCCTTCGGGTAGAACAAACCAGAACTCCGGCTGCCAAAACAAAGAGAATTCAGAAACCAAACAGCTTGACCTGCATGCAAAGAATGAAGCACCTTCTCCTTAAGATTCTTAAGACTAGTACAAAAAGATGGCACCAAAATGTCCTGATTTAGATGGAACGAAGAGGAAGGAGACAGCTGTGCTGCAGAGGGACCCAAAGGGGAATCGGTTTCAGTGATAAGACAGTAAAGCCAGCCCTCCATGATCAGTTGAACTAATGGGGCTCAGGCAATGCAAAGGAGGGCCGGCAGAACTGCCTTACCGATGACCTTAGTGCACGGCTGAGAGGGCCAGAACATGAAATTCTGCCGACAAGATCAGTTCCGCTTCTTCCTGAGTATGTTGCTCAGCAACCTCCTCTGCTCTCTAGGACACCTCCCCTGGCTGACCTCTGTCATGAAGACCTTCCAATTCATTTTAATGGAAAGATTTCCTGGTGTCCAGTATCTGAATCTGCACATTTGTCCAGTACCGTCAGGATATGGAGTTGAAATAGAACTGGGCAAAAAGGGACTGCATACAATGCAATGCACCAGTATCCTAATGTAGGTCCAAACCAAAGGGCTTTCCAATGACCTGAGGAGCTCCACCTGGCATTATCCTGTGGAATTGGTACTTTCACCTGTGGTGTGTCGAGAACGAAGTCTAAATACTCCAGCCATTGTGTTGGAACCAAGGCCAACGATTAATGGTTCAGTAGCCAACTGAAGGTATAGCTCTATTCATTTAGCTTTTAAGGTAAAAACAAATAAAAACAAAAGTGCCGCGCTACATCAAGTGACATTCCGTGACTTCTATCACAACCATGATGTTACAACTATATGTGTATAAATGAATAAATTGAAAAGTCCATGAGTGACTTACAAAACAAGAAAGTACCTATAAGTGAAAATAGAAACGTGTGTAACTTCAATATTGATAGAAGAGGATCCAGCCAATCCAAAAACAGGACAACCTGGCGTGTGAACCTCCACTGTTGTGAAGATTTGAATGTGCTTACCAGATTGTGTGGACTCATATGCTACCAACACTGAGTCATACAAACCTCAGGAGTAGAAGCATCCCAAATTCTGCTCTGTATGGAGGGTCTCCAATCCAAATTGTGCACTTTAAGTGCAATACTTTTTCAATAAATGTAGCTTTTAATGGTTTTACACGATGGAGATGGAGAGAAAGAGAAAGAGAGAAAGAAAGAAAGGAGAGAAAGAGTTTGGCCCCTTTCACACGTATCCGACGCGATTTTACCGCGACTTTGCGGCGCGATTTTGAAAGCAATGGCTATGGCTCAAAACGCAATCAAATCGTGGCAAAGTAGTGCAGGAACTACTTTGAAGTCGGTGCGACTTCAAAACGCACTGATATGAATGGGGCTCATTGAAAATAATGGAAAACGACTTGTCATGCGATTTTGCAGTCCAAAATCGCGGGACAAGTCGCACTAGTGTGAAAGGGGCCTTAAAGTCACCCATGGACTTTGTTTAATTCAGTTTATTTATACACATATGGTTGCAACATCATGGTTTTGATACAAGTAACGGAATGTCACTTGATGTAGCGCAGTACTTCAGTAGCCAACTGAACCTTTCCAGGAGTTAGACATTTGATATCTGTGTCTGATCTGAAGATTTAGAAGCAGGTCATACAGGTACCACAAAATAAAGATACCCCTGGTCCTCAACAACCCCAGAACCAGAGCCAGCACCTTGGTAGACACTATAGGGACTATAAACAGTTCAAAAGGCAACACCAAAAACTGGTGAAAGGAATGGAATGAAAGGAACTCTTCCTGGATTCCAAATGAGTTACTGGTTTCACCTTCGCTTTCTTTAGGGGTAAGAGCATGCTTTTCCTAACTATTACTTTCTGGATGAAGGCATCCAAGGATGGTCCAAACAAGTGTTTGCCCTCAAAAGAGCAGATCTTGACTTGCTTCTTGCAGGAAATTCTGCCAAAGGACCCCTCATGTGGGCTCACCAGAGAAAGCAGTTTTACCAAGAACTGTCTTATGGCAGGATACACTGTGTATGCTTCTCTATGCTGGTAAATGACACCAACACATATAACCAAATTCACACTGACTCTCCCCTAATTGTTTTGGAGGGTGCAACCAACTTGTTTCCCTTCAACATATTTGGTGGATTGGAAACAAAGTAAACACGCTTTGAATATGGATCTACAACTTTATTAGAGCAATAACGAAATATCTCTCCTCAAGAACCTTTTGAAAGCCCTACTACAAAGGCCTAAAACACAAATCGCAGACTTGTGTCCATTATATTCCTAGTCAACAGACAATCAATCGCTAGAGCCAGGAGACAACCAACAGTGTCCTTTGCGAAGATAAAATAGAGGATGATGGGCACAATGATACAAGAGAAGAGGATGGATGTTCTGAATAACACAGGCTTTACATTAAGACGTGCATGTTGCGAACCTTGAAAAATTGGATTTTTGACTTACTGTAAAATCCATTTCTCTGCTGTTCATTGACACAGCTCCTGATCTACATGACCATTGGGTTACACTACCCCCTACAGGAATAGGACACTAGGCAAAAAAATAATCTGGTTATGCCTACGGGCAGTCCCAGGGGGTATACTCCCTCTCTCTGCATTAGTTACTCAGTTTTGTTACAAGCAGTGTCAGAAGAATTACAACTCAACAGAGAGGTGGGTGCTGTGTCTGTCAAAGAACCATCTGAGAAATGGATTTTAGGGTAAGTCAAAAATCCAATTTTCTCTTTCGTTCATTGACGGACACAGTTCCTGATCTTTATGACCATTGGGACGTCTCAAAGCAGTGTTAAGCATGAGGGGTGGGAACAGCAAAAAAATTCACAAGGCTAAACAGTAGCCAACTAGGCAATAGGAGCTCAACCCAAACAAAACAGCAGCCCACCTGAAAAAAACAATACACCCTCAAAGAGGATCAGGTTCCCTAAACAGCAGAATGCAAAACCTTGCGGCCTAAAGAAGCATTCACAGATGCCAACACATCCACTTTATAGAACTTTGTGAAAGTGTGAACCTACGACCAGGTGGCCGCCTTTCAAACCTGCGTCACTGACGTCTGGTGACAGAAGGCCCAGGAGGCACTAAGTGCCCAAGTAGAGTGCCCCTTGACAGGGAAAGAAGGAACCTGACCCCTGATGGAATAGGTCTGACTAACCGTCTGTCTGATCCATCTGGAAATGGTCGCAGAAGAAGCGGACAACCCTTTACAAGGCCCATCTGTGAGCATAAATAGTAAGTCTGACTTCCTAAAAGACTCCATAGCTGCCAGGTACACCCGAATTGCCCAGGACAGCACAAGGTCTTCATTCAAATGAAAATCAGAGACAACCTTTGGGAGAAACGACAGACAGGGGTGAAGAACCACGTTATCTCTCTGAATCACCAAGTAAGGTGAACACAGGATAATGCCACCAGTTCCGACACCCTGCGACCAGAGGTGATAGCCACCAAAAAAGCCACCTTCTGAGACAGCGTAAGCAAGGGAATCTCCTGAAGGTTCTCAAAGGGAGGCTTCTGGAGGACCAAAAGCACAAAATTGAGGTCCCAAGGCGGCAATGGAGACCGCACTAGAGGAACCACACGTTGGACCCCCTGAAGAAAGGTATGCACAAGGGACTGTGTGGCCAAGAGTCATTGGAAGAAGACCGCCAAAGCCGACACATGGCCCTTGATGGTACTCAAGGCCAATTTCTGTTCTTCCCCCCGTTGAAGGAAGATCAAAAATCTGAGCCACTGAGAAGGAGCAAGAATGAACCTCAAGAGACTCACACCACGCAACGTAAGTCTTCCACGTACAATGGAAGATCTTCCTAGAAGTAGATTTCCTAGCTGCTAACAGCATTGGAATCACAGACTCAGAAAAACTTCAATCCATCAGCACCTGTGTAGAAGTCTTAGCAGAAGCTTGAGAGGGGGGGGGGGGGACATAAATAAGACGATACTGACCCCACGGGGCCTCCAGCGCACCTGCGGTGTCCGCCAGAGGATCCCGTGACGGAGTCACAAGCCTCTGCACCATTCTGTTGAGCCGAGATGCCAACAGATCCATCTCGGGGGGATGCCCCACCGGAGACACAACTGATGAAACACCTCCAGATGAAGGGACCATTCTCCTTAGTCCAACACCTGCCGACTGAGGTAATCCGCCTGCCAGTTTTCCACCCCAGGAATGTGTAAGGCAGAGTGGGCTGGAATGAAATGTTCTGCCCACCTTAGAATGCCGGCTACCTCCCGAGCCACCAGGACTTTTTGTGCCCCCTTGGTGATTGACATAAGCCATGGCATTGTCTGATTGAATGCACACTGGACATCCCTGAAGACGATCCGTCCAATGGTCCAGGAACAGTCTTATCGACCAGAGTTCCAAAACATTGATCGGAAGTCTGGACTCTTCCAGTGACTAGATCCCCTGAGCAGAATTTTTGCCGAGGACGCCTCCCCAGCCGGACAAGCTGGCATCCGTGGTGACCACTGTCCAATACAGGAGGAAGGATTTGCCCAGCCGAAGCGCCGGAGAGCGAAGCCACCATATTAGGGTTTCCTTCGTTCCCCGGCTCAGATAGATCTGATTGTCCAGAGACTGCAAAGTCTTGTACCATTTGGCCAAAATCTCCCTTTGCAGGGACCATGTATGGAACTGTGCAAACGGAACCTCTTTGAAGGTATACACCATCAGCACCCGCATGCAAGTGTGGAGGTATGATTATGTGCTGGACAGCAGGATACGAATTGCAGCTTACAATTTCTAGAGTTTGTCCAGAGGAAGGAGAATTCTGGCTAAGGCCGAGTCCAGAGTCAGACCCAGATAGTCCAGCTTTGTAGAACAGAACCAGAGCACTCTTCTGAAAATTCAGAATCCAGCTGAATTCCCTCAGACCTCGTATGGTGATTTCCAGGTTTTCCACCAGAGCAGTAGGAGACTCGGTCGTCCAAGTAGCCCAGTACCACGACCCCCCGTTGGCGTAACAATGCTAACACTGGGGCTAACACTTTTGTGAAGACCCGAGGAGCAGAGGCGAGACCAAATGGTAACGCCACAAACTGATAATGCTCCTCTCCCATGGCAAAGCGGAGGAAGCGCTGGTGACCAGCACATATTGGAATGCGAAGGTAACCATCCTTGATGTCGATAGAGGCAAGAAAATCCTCCTTATACGGATACCACCACCGTGCGAATGGACTCCATCCTAAACTTCTGCACCCCCACAAAGCAGTTCAGTGCCTTGAGGTCCAGGATAGGACGCGCCTTGCCTTCCTTCTTGGGAACTGTAAACAGCTTTCAGTAAAAACCCTAAAAAAGTTCTGAATTCGGAATCGGGAGAAATACTCCTTGAAGGAACAGATCTTGTAGCCGGACCGAATGACTTCTTGGACCCATTTGTCTTGCACCAGGGAAGTTCAAGGGTCCATAAACAAGCAAAGACGTCCCCCCCCACCCCCGATACGGGTGAGGGCGCACTTTCAATGCTTAAGGAACCTTGTCCGCGGATCTGGAGAAGCCCGCTGTCGGCTTGCCAGTCCAGGTTAATTTGGATCCTCCAGAGGAGGCCCTGAAAGCCCTGGTCAATCGACCCTGAGGGACAAAAGAACTTCTTATGAGCTGAGAAGGAAGGCCCACATCTACGATGAGGTTCCTTGACCTTAGTAGCCTGCGGAAGAAAAGTACTCCTTCCCCCTGTGAGACCTTAATGAGGTCATCCAGCGTAGCCCCAAAAAGGCAATCCCCTTGAAAAGGGAGATCAGTCAAGGTCTTTTTAGAAGTCTGGTCCGCAGACCAGCATTTAAGCCAAAAGACACACCGAAGGACCACTGTCGAAACAGAGAGCTGAGCCACTAGGGGAGTCGCATCCAATAAGGCATCACAGATAAACTGCAACCCCTTGACCAGCTGGTCCGCCAGCTCAGCAAAGGCAGGGGGGGGGGGGGGGGGTTCTCCCTCCAGGTCACGGCGTAAAAGCTTAGTCCACTCGGTCAGTTTGCGACACCAGGGCTATGGTAAATACTGGCCTCAGTGCCAAACCAGCCAGAGTGTACATATTGCGGGCCACAGCCTCCGCCTTCCTGTCAGCCGGATCCTTAACAGCCAGGTACTCTTCAACCGGAATCATGGTTGCCTTGTTCAATCTGGAAACTGGAGGGTCCACCACCCTTGGATCAGTCCGCTCCTTAATAACGGACTCCCCATAGGAATAACGCCTAGTAAATCGCTTAGGGATGGGACACCCCCCCCCGCGGACACTTTGGTCATCCTCACTCTTTTCAATTCTGTCAAAATAGGCAGGGAAAGGATCACCTTTGCCGCTCTAGTATGGCTTGTGAATGCCAATGGGAGCCTGAACCTCCGTCGCAGCTGCGTCCTCGATCTTCAAGGTCTCACGCACAGATACAATCACTGCTTCCACCAGCGCCTTTTCCTGCACAGTTGCAGATGCGGAGGAATCATCCTCACTATCTGAGGACTCCGGGCGTGTGGTCGCAGACCCAGCAGGGTAACCCACGCCCTCGGCAGCCAAATCAGATTCAAGATCTGAGACGAGACAGATGAGGCAGGGGAAGGCGGGGGCGATTTTTGCTAACCCGTCGCACCCGAAAGCTGCCTCTACCCAGGACACAAAAGAACTCCAGGACTGCTGTCCGTGCATCGATGGATGGTTGGGAACCCGCAGCCTCAGAGAAGGGATCAGGTGGGGAAATGTGCTCCAAAGACTCTGAGTCAGCAGGGGGACCTCACAAAAAGTGTAAAACACTGCAAAAGGACAACCCCCACAGCGCTGGCAGCACCACCTGGTCCCCAGACACAAAACACCAAGCGATCCTCAGCAGAGAACCCCACCAGACTCACTACCCAGCAGAAACAGGCATTTGCAGCCACCAGGATAATCTGCACTCCATGTGCGGCGATCAGGAAGTGAAAAAATCCAGGAGTCAGCACCATGTCATTGTCATGGCCGCCACTATTTTCAATGGCAAACCACCGCAAAATGGCTGCCAGACTACACAAACATGGCCGCCACGCATAGAAACATACAGGCTACAGCAAAATGGAGGCCTGGTGCGGCACCACAAGACTCTCAGGGACCCAGGAAGGATCCCTAGGCCTCAAGGACAGGCCCAGAAAGGACAGGGGGGCCCCCACCAGGTACAACCCCCCCCCACGCATAGCTGATTGTCCGTTCGCCGGCGGCGCTCTTGCCCCCCCCCCCCCGCCCCTGGCTACCATTGCCAGACCACCTACACAGCCCCAGCATAAATGGGGGGATGGGGGTCCAGATGAAGAGGGGTGCCTGATGGGACGGTCGGACCCCGGGTTCCCCTCCTTCACAAGGAGGGGCCCACATCCACCTCAAAACCCTCCAGGGGGAGAGGGGGGGGGGGGACAGGCAGAAACTGCTCTAGACAGAACCTCCTCTCCATCTAAATAGGGGGCTGTCGGTCAGGAGGAACGCTGCGATTCGGGCCAAGACCTGGTCGTATGTGACCTCGCGAGGTGTTTAACTCTCAGGTCAGCCCCCGTCAAGTGGGGCTATGTCACGGCCGACCTAGCGCGGAACTGCACGCGCTCGCTGGCCTGACTGGGGTGACCACAGGATCTAGATTATACAGCCCGTTGCCCAGTGTGGCAGTTGATTGCAGTTCTCACAGGATAAAAACCAGGAGAAAAATTTCTATCCAAAAAGAAAAAAATTGAAAAAAAAAATTGCCAGGACCAGAGATCCCAGCAAGGAACTATAGCAGAGAGAGGGAGTAACTATAGCAGAGAGAGGGAGTATACCCCCTGGGACTGCCCATAGGCATAGCCAGATTATTTTTCTGCCTAATGTCCTACTCCTGTAGGGACCAGCATAAACCAATGGTCATGAAGATTAGGAGCTGTGTCCGTCAATGAACAAAAGAGAAATTAGGTTTTCCCCACAATATTTACACACGGAGGTGAATGAGAACTTGTCTTAAAGTGTGTTTATTGTTGTTCATAATATGTAATTACATAATCTTGCACCTATTTACTTTAATATTTGTGAGACACTGACTAGAACAAGCATGCAGCCAGCAAAGTCAAGTGCCAAGCTGAATGTTTGTTTTGAAACCAGAGAACCAACATTGAAAAACTATTACATATTTTAAAATTTAATATACAGAAAATGGAAACCAGCTTGGTCTATAAAACAGCAGGAAAGCACAGGAACACTTACTGGATGTTCAAGGATAACTGGGAGGTCCGGCAAATATTTTGGTTTCCGTTTGGATACAGACATGCTTGAGAGCTGAATGAGAAAATCTCTACCGTAGGTAATCCTGTCTGTAAATAAACACAATGATCAGCTAGCTAAGCATACAACAGAGAAAATTATAGAAGGGAAGACTATCAGGCTTAAAAGGAGAACACATTTAAAAGGTGACCTGTCATAAGAGAAATGTGCTGCCATTGCTGTCCTCTCAAATTTTCTGCCTGCTGATCCACTTCGATTACTTTCCTCATTTTGATCAAAAGCTTTATTTGCTCCATACTTCTTTAGGTATGGTCAAACCGATGGAATAGTAAAATAACCTAGCAACTAGCTTTTACTGCTTTGAACTGCCACACTTGAGCAGTTTAAAGGAGAACTCCAACTTTTTCTTCCCAAAACAGATGAATTGTGCATGTAAATGAATCACAAGCCCACTGTCAGTTTATGTGTAACTTATCTCCTTTAACTATATATAGTGTGTCTGTGATGTCATTTCTGCTCCTGGATAAATTTCAAAGTTCACCAACTTCCTGTTTTCTTCCTTTTCCAGTTCTGATACTACATGTCCCATGATACTTTGAGCCTTTGTAGTTTTAGGCTATGAGAGTCCTTTGTACAAGTTCTGATTCATTCAATCCTGCCCGCAGCAGCACAGCTAGCTTTCAGATCAGGCTGTGTATGAAGGTGTTCCCTTCTTAAATATTGCTGTGATCTGTGGAGAGAGACTTGGGAGGTTTTGACATTTCCTGTAGGTGTGACTGTGCGGGATTGAATGCTAATTAGGATGTATTCAATCCCACCCACCATCAGAGCTGTGAATGAAGTTACATCATTTGCAGAGTCTAAAAGACTACAAAAGGGGAGTGTTACAGACTCTAGTTGCTGCAGGAAGTGGCAGTGGAATGGACAGAGTCTATCAGCAGGATATAGAGTGTCAGATGATACAAAGCCACAACTAAACCCAGAATGAGCAATGACAGCTGCAGCGCCTATCCAGACACCCCTCCTGGAAGAGGCACTGCTGGGCCAAGAGTCACAGCGCACATGGAGAGAAGAAAGCTTCTCTCTACTGCTGGAGGACATGTGACCTGGAATACAAGGCAGGAATGGCTCTCCCCAAGAACTAAAAAAAAAGAGAACTCCAGTACATTCCCTGCCCGTCAGAGAGAATGCATGGGGGACCCAAACCAGTGACAGACAAAAAGGAATGGCCAAGGCCATACAGCGGTTTAACAGGACAGGTTCCACTCAGAACAGGCCTCGCCATGGTCGACCAAAGGGGTTGAGTGCATGTGCTCACCGTCATATCCAGAGGTTGTCTTTGAGAAATAGACATATGAGCGCTGCCAGCATTGCTGCAGAGGTTGAAGAGGTGGGGGGGGGGTGGGTGTCAGCCTGTCAGTGCTCACACCATACGCTGCACACTGCATCAAATTGGTCTGCATGGTTGTCGTCCCAGAAGGAAGCCTCTTCTAAAGATGATGCACAAGAAAGCCTGCAAACAGTTTGCTGAAGACAAGCAGACTAAGGACATGGATTACTGGAACCATGTCCTGTGGTCTGATGAGACCAAGATATAACTATTTGGTTCAGATGGTGTCAGATGTGTGGCGGCAACCATGTAAGGAATACAAAGACAAGTGTGTCCTGCCTACAGTCAAGCATGGTGGTGGGAGTGTCATGGTCTGGGGCTGCATGAGTGCTGCCAGCACTGGGGAGCTACAGTTCATTGAGGGAACCATGAATGCCAACATGTACTGTGACATACTGAAGCAGAGCATGACCCCCCACTTCGGAGACTGGGCCACAGGGCAGTATTCCAAAATGATAACGACCACAATACACCTCCAAGATGACCAGTGCCTTACTAAAGAAGCTGAGGGTAAAGGTGATGGACTGACCAAGCATGTCTCCAGACCTAAACCCTATTGAGAATCTGTGGGGCATCCTCAAATGGAAGGTAGAGGAGCGCAAGGTCTCTAACATCCACCAGCTCTGTGATGTCATTATGGAGGAGTGGAAGAGGACTCCAATGGCATCCTGTAAAGCTCTGGTGAACTCCATGCCCAAGAGGGTTAAGGCAGTGCTGGAAAATAATGGTGGCCACACAAAATGATGACACTTTGGGTCCAATTTGGACATTTTCACTTAGGGGGTGTATACTCACTTTTGTTGCTAGCGGTTTAGACATAAATGGCTGTGTTTTCATTTATTTTGAGGGAACAGCAAGTGTACACTGTTAGTCCCGGTTCACACTAGGGCGACCTGTGAGGCGACCTGGTCGCCTCACAGGTCGCCGCAGGTCGCCTCCCATAGGGAAGCTGCGGACCCGTTCTAATACTTGTGTCGCTCCGACCTAGAAAAAGGGTCCGGAGCTTCTTTGGGGCGACCAGGAGGCGACCGCCATAGACTTCAATGTTATGAAGTCAGTGGCGGCCGCTCCGAGGTCGCGGCGCGCTGCTCGCACCGCGACCTCCGAGTAGTGAACGGGGCTTGATACAAGCTGTACACTCACTACTTTACATTGTAGCAAAGGGTCATTTCTTCAGTGTGGTCACATGAAAAGATAGCATAAAACATGGACAACCTATTACATCATGAATGAACTTAGTGGAGCCAGCAGGCCTGTATGTCTGGGCAGTTCCAAAATAGGTGGTAAAAGGTAGGGTCTGGAGAGCCACATCTGGGCACCTGGAGGAGTAGGAAAGGCAATATATAAAAATTCTCTTAGGTGTTAGGTACACTTCATGTAAGATATACTGTAGGTCTGAATGGGTCACTTTTTGAGACAGGGGGAGAGCAGATTTGGATCCTCCAGGGCTTCTTCCTATTCATCTGGATCCAATGAGGAAATGTCTGCTTCCCATACTTGTATAAATGTCCTTAGTTTAATCAAAGTGGTTGTAAAGGCTCAAGGTTTTTTACCTTCACGCATTAAGGCAAAAAACCTTCTCTGTGAAGCAGCCCCCCAATACTTACCTGAACCCCATCTCGATCCAGCAATGTGCACGAGAGCAGCTGCTCTCCCAGGTCTCTTCCTTCTCATCGGTTGAGACAGCAGCAGGAGCCATTGGCTCCTGCTACTGTCAAACACTGCCAGTGAGCCAATGAGGAGAGAGCAGGGGCTGGGCCGAGCCACGTTATGTGTGTGAATGGACTGATTAAAACAAGAAAACATCAGTATCTGTGGGCCTTTCCATTGTTAAGGGGGCTCCAAATTCTTATAAGCCCCCCCCCCCCCCCAAGCCACGGTTGTGGGAAGAGGCCATTATCCTCATCAAAATGGGGATAAGGTGCTTTTCCAGGAGGGTGTCTGTTGAGCGCATTGGGCATAGTTCAGGAGGGAGGGGGCACGGGCTCCCTCCCCCTTTTCCTGGCCTGCCAGGCTGCATGCTTCAATAAGGGTCTGGTATGGAATCTGGAGGAAACCTCATGCCTTTTTTTTTTTGGGGCGTTGGGTCCCTCTTGCAATTCATACCAGACCTGAAGGACCTGGTATGGATTGTGGAGGATATTGCATGCCATTTTTCTTTTTTAAAACAGTGTTTAGGTTCCTTTTATTACATTCACCTGTCAGCCAGGATTTCCCAGCTGACAGCTGAATCCCTGAGCTGAAACGGTCACATTTAGCAGTGGTAGGAATACCATTGCTAAAGGGTTCATCTACTGCATCTGGGAGGTCCAATCTGTAGTAAAATAAGGTGAAAAAAATGTGTTATATACTGCAAAATATGGCATACACAGTATTTAATGCAAGTTTTTTTGTGAAATGACAATTCCTGAGATAAAATACTTCACAAGTTTTTTTAAATGTAAGGATTTATGCAGTATTTATCGCTTAGTGATTTGAGCCCCCTGTCACATAGGAGAGAAGGGGAGTTGGTCCCATGCTCTTGCATACTCAGAATTATGCAGGATGTTGCTTTTCTTTCCTGGGCAAGTAAGAGGCAGTGAAATTCTGTATGCATGGGGTCAGTACGAGCAGCTGAAAGGGTAGGCATTAGGTAAAATCGTGTTCTCTTTAATGTGATTTTTCTTTTAAATAAAAAACATTGTGAAAATCATGTGACATTAAAGAAAAAGGACATGGATTTTAAAACACAAGAAAAATAAACCATGGTGTAGAATACAATTTTGTAGACATGCCAATTCTCAGGCAATTTCAACCAGTTTTGAATCATCATATGGACCAAGGCAACTCATCACCAAAAATTTCCGTTGTTTCACTGTTTTGATAAACACAGGTTAGTGGTAGGTTAGCCAAAATGTAGAAACTATCCGCACTAACAGTACACAAAACCTATAAAATCAGCAGCTAGCATCACATTTGTTGATTACAAATAAACCATGATATATTAAATGCAGCACTTGATTAAAAATAGAAACATATAACATTATAAAAAAAAGTCCTTGAGAGGAACAGCCAAAGGAATGTGACAGGAGAGAACCACACAACACCACTGCGATCAGGCAATCCTCTTTACCGGAAGAAGTGGACCCTCAAATTAGAGAGTGGTCAGACTCGCTAAGCAGACATCAGATGGTAGTGTCACGCATTGGGTCCCGCCTTGCGCCTTTCGTTATCAAAGGCGTCTCCCTAATACCTGTTGGAGGTTTTCCATGCAATGGGGCTATGTCTCCTTCAGATTGAGGTTACCGTCTGATGTTTACTAACAGAGTCTGACCACTCTGTAGTTTGAGGGCCCATTCCTTCTGATGAGGAGGATTGCCTGATCACAGTGGTGTTGTGTGGTTCTCTCTGTCACATTGAAGCTGGTGCTGGGATTAACTTTCCTTTGGCTGGTTCCTCTTAAGGGCTTCATTTATCATGTTATTTATTTATATTTTTAAACAAGCGCTGCAGGTTAATGGTAGGTTGCCATGATCCAAACTGTTTATTCGTTTCTGAAATTAGACCTTTTACTGAGGGTTGGGATGGTTAGGGCTTTCCATCCCCTCCAAAACCAGGTATAGGAGCATGTACTGATAACACATTTGCTGGCTTTGTCTTCATGTTTAGCAAAATACAGCCCATTAACCTCCATCTTTTTCCTTTTTGCATTTAAAACAGAAGCATTTGGAAGCTGAACAAAGCACCACCTGAACTTGGTTTAAAGAGAATATGTCACGGGAAATTTTTTGTTGAAGAAGCCTCCTACAACTAATGTATATTGTATAGATATGAGTCAACAGCCTAGAGTTTAGGCTTAAAAGATAAGTATGGCCATGCTTCTAGTGAGTCACAAGAATGCACCTACTTTTGCTCTCCTGTGACCCAGAGTCAGCTTATAGCCACTCCAGACTCTGGAAGGATCCACCCAGTTGTCTGATTGACCGCTGGCTCCTGCTCTCAGCAGGCACCCAGCTGTGCCCACCCACTCTCCAGGCCCAGCGCTCCAGGAAGGACAGAGCAGAGCGTGTTGACTGAAAGGCTGTCCACTCCAAGCAGACAGAGAACAGGGCTATCAGTGGTCACGTGATCGCTCAGTTCTTGGTTTTATGGTGGACGTGGGACGATGCTGCAGCATAGAGGTGCGTATAAAGGTTTTTTTTTTTTTATTTAACCCATACATCTTCTTAACAAAAAAAAAAAAAAAAACGGTGAATTAGATCCCAACAAAGAAAAAACTGAATTTTTGTAAAATCTTACCTGTAAAATTCCTTTCTCTGAGTCCTCCGACAGTCGCCGCCTCTCCATATTCGTCACTATGGGGTTATTGACCTTTGCTCCGTAGGAGTAGCTAGGCAACAGAATATGTCAATATTAAAAGCTTTTAGCATATCCCACCCCCAGGGGGTGGTCCCCTCAGTCAATACCCTCCTGCTTCCTGTATCCATACCTCAGTTTCAGTAGAATAGCAGTAGAGTACATAAACAAACCCCAAAAGAGGGGCGGGGCGGCGACTGTCGGAGGACTCAGAGAAAGGAATTTTACAGGTAAGATTTTACAAAAATTCCGTTTTCTCTTACGTCCTCCGACAGTCGCCGCCTCTCCATATTTGTCACTATAGGGACGTCCCAAAGCAGTGCATACATGAGGGGTGGGAAACGCAGCCGCGCCTAAGGCAACACCAGATCCACATCAGAGAAAGGAACCTTACCAAAGGAAGGAAACCAGCTGGGCAGCATGAAAAAAACTTTGCTCAACAGGAGCAACAACCCAGGAAGAACAAATAACCCAGGGATAAAAACATCCCAAACAGCCAAAGGCCCAAAAATAAGGGACCCTAAGGTACTGCCGCACTAAGAACCTTGCGGCCAAAGGAAGCATCTGCCGATGCCTGAACATCCACTTTGTAGAACTTTGAGAAGGTGTGAACGGACGACCAAGTCGCCGCCTTACACACCTGGGCCACAGAGGCCCGATGATGACAGGCCCAAGACGTACTCAGAGATCTGGTAGAGTGCGCCTTCACAGGCATAGGGGGAACTTTCCCCTTCAAAGCATATGCCTGCTCAATAGTCCGTCTGATCCATTTGGCGATGGTAGAAGCCGACGCCGCCAAGCCCTTCCGAGGCCCCTCCGGAAGGACAAAAAGAGAATTCGTCTTGCGAAAAGATTTAGTCGCTGACAGGTAAGCCCTGATCGCCCGAACAACATCCAAGGAATGTAAATCCACCTCCTTCGGATGCTTAGGCTTCGCGCAAAGTGAAGGCAAGACAATGTCCTCATTGAGATGAAATTCCGAGATCCTTTTCGGAAGAAAAGAAGGGTTAGGTCACAAGACCACCTTATCTAAGTGAATCACCAGATACGGAGACCTGCAGGACAAGGCTGCCAGCTCCGACACTCTGCGAGCCGAAGTGATCGCCACCAAAAAAGCGACCTTCTTGGACAACAAAGGCAACGAGATCTCCCTGATCTTTTCAAAGGGAGCATGTTGCAACACGGACAGAACGAGGTTCAAGTCCCATGGAGGCAAAGGCTCCCTCCTAGGAGGGACCAGGTGTCGCACCCCTTGAACAAAAGTGCAAACCAAAGAATTAGACGCCACCGGGCGTTGAAAAAGAACGGCCAGCGCAGAAATCTGACCCTTAATCGTTGCCAACGCCAAACGCTGGTCCACACCCGTTTGAAGGAAAGACAACACCCTAGACACAGAGTATGAGCGAGGGGAAAACCCCCTGGACTCACACCAGGCAAAATAGGCCTTCCAAGTACGGTAGTAAACCTTCCCCGAATAAGTCTTTCTAGCGTTGATCAAAGTATGAATGACCTCCGGGGAGAGACCCCTATCCCTCAGGACCTCGGTTTCAACAGCCAGGCCGTCAAAGCCAGCGACTGTAAAGCAGGATGGAATATCGGTCCTTGAGACAGAAGATCTTCTCAAAGAAGCAGACGCCATGGAGCGTCGACCGCCAGATTCACGAGGTCTGCGTACCAAGACCGGCGAGGCCAGTCTGGCGCCACCAGAATTACCGTGAGCGATTCCGAGGACAACCTGCGAAGGAACCTGGATAGTAACTGAATCGGTGGGAATGCATACATCAGTCGATACTGATGCCACGGAGCCACTAACGCGTCCGACGTGTCTGCCCGAGGATCGCGCGTCCTTGCCACGAACCTTCCCACCTTGTTGTTCAGACGAGACGCGAACAGGTCCACATCTGGGAGACCCCACTTCGCGCACAACAACATCTGGAAGACATCCGGGTGGAGCGACCATTCCCCCTGGTCCAGGGTCTGGCGACTCAGATAATCCGCCTGCCAGTTCTCCACCCCCGGAATGTGAACCACCGTGATCGCCGGGACGTGCGTCTCGGCCCAAGACAGAATATCGGCCACCTCCCGAGCCGCTCGGGCACTCCTGGTGCCCCCTTGGTGGTTTATGTAGGCCACCACTGTGGCATTGTCCGTCTGCACCCGGACGGCCCTGAAGCCTGTCCGTCCAACGTCGAAGGCAGAGATTTATCGCCCGCAATTCCAGAACGTTGATCGGAAGGGAGGATTCCCCCTCCGACCAAGTACCCTGGGCGGACAGAACGCCCAGAACACCACCCCAGCCCGACAGGCTGGCATCCGTGGTGATCACCGCCCACGAAAGAGGACAAAAAGACTTGCCCCCCGACACCGCCGGGGATTGTAGCCACCACAGAAGATCCCTTCTGGTGCGAGGACTCAACGAGATCTGAAGATCCAGAGATTGTGGCCGCCCGTCCCACCTGGACAGGATCTCCGCCTGGAGACCCCTCGTGTGAAACTGGGCAAAGGGAATCGCCTCGAAGGCCGAGACCATCAAACCCAGACACCTCATGCCCGTCCGGAGGGATGAGCACGGAACGTCCCGGAGGGACCTGACTTCTTCCTGAAGTGTCCTGAGCTGGTCTTCCGGCAGGAAGACCTTCGCCTGAACAGAGTCCAGGATCATTCCCAGGTAGGGAAGACGAACCGACGGGCACAGCGTCGATTTTGGAAAGTTTATCGTCCAACCAAACTCCTGTAGAGTTTGCATCGTGACGGACAGGTCCTTCACCAGACCCTGACTGGTCGCAGACCGAGCCAGAATGTCGTCCAGATACCCCAGGACCGAGATGCCCTGGGCTCTCAATAAAGCCAGAACCGGTGCAAACACCTTGGTGAACAACCGCGGAGCCGAAGCGAGACCAAAGGGCAGCGCCAAGAATTGGTAATGACCCTCCGCAATGGCGAATCGAAGGTACCTCTGATGACCCTCGAAAATGGGGATGTGAAGGTACGCATCCTTCAAATCGATGGATGCCATGAATTCTCCCGGAACTAGAGCAGCCACCACCGAGCGCAGGTATTCCATGCGGAACTTGCGAACCCGCATAAAGCGGTTCAGAGCTTTTAAGTCCAGAATTGGACGTACCTTGCCCTCCTTTCTGGGCACAGTGAACAGATTTGAATAAAACCCTCGAAATCTGTCCCGATGAGGCACCGGAACCACCACTCCCTGAGCCCGCAGGTCCCGCACCGCCAGGTGCAGATCTCGTAAAACGCTCCGGAGACAGTTGAAGATTTGAGGGAAAAAATCTGCTCGCCGGCCGAGAGAGAAACTCGATCTTGTAACCGGACCGAACGATCTCCTGAACCCACCTGTCCCGAACGCGGGCCAGCCAGGGTTGAAGAAAACCGAGCAAACGTCCCCCCACCCCAGAACTGGGTGAGGGCGCCCCTTCAGGCCGCATTGTTATGGGCAGCGGACCCGGACTGGCCGGACTTCTGCTTACCTGACCACGGCTTCTTTTGGGAGCCTTGACCTTTGAAGGGTTTGCCCTTATAGTGCGACCGAAAGGCACGAAAGGACCCCTGAGAGGGTCTAAACGAAGCATGCTTCTTACCTTGAGCAACCTTAGCCTTGTGAGACTGGGGCAAGAGCGTGCTCTTACCCCCAGAGATCCCCTTTATCAGCGTAACCAAGGAGTCGCCAAAAAGGCGAGATCCCATATAGGGTAGATTAGCTAAAGTTTTGCGAGAAGATTGGTCCACAGACCAACATTTCAGCCAAATCAAGCGGCGTGTCAACACCGCCACGCTGTGCACGCGTGCAGCCAAAGGGATTACATCTAAGTCCGCATCACACAAATACATGACACCCTGATGAATTTGATCCACCATAGCCAACGTTGTCGGCGGGGCAGAATCAGCCACCAGGACGCGCCTGAGCACCTGCGTCCAATCCGCGACAGCCTGAGCTGCCATAAGGGAAGCAAAAATAGCTTTCAGCATGGAACCGGTAACCGAGTAAGAATGGCGGGCAAGAGACTCCAGTCTCCTGTCCGAGGGATCCCGGAACACCGGGGTATCCTCCGCCGGAATCGCAGTAGATTTATTCAAAGCCGCCACCGCGTGATCCACCGGAGGTGGCACACACCAACGTTCATCAGTGGCAGGTGTGAAGGGATAACGAAGCTTGAACCTACTTGGCACAGCAAAAGGCTTCTTTATATTGCGCCATTGTTCACTAACAGCGCGCTGAAAATCCTCAGTGCAAGGGAAAACCTGCGATGATTTGCGTCTCCGCTGCGTCCCATAAGAGGCCAGGACGGCAGGAGGACATGGTTCATCCTGCAAATGCAGCGTTTGTTTGATAGAAGCAACCAATTCATCCATGATTGCAAGCTCTTCAGACGAGCCAGGGGGGGAATCATCAACCCCTTCAACCTCTGCCTCCCCTTCCGACCCTACAAAGTCCAGGGACGAACGGGACCCGATAAGGGAACCCCAGCCATAGCAGCCCCATCACCATCGCCCTCTGAATCAGAGGAAATTGAAACTCTGGGCCGTTTTGTGGATTGAGCAGCCACAAGCATCTGCACCTGAGCAGCTAGGTTAGCCACAATGGTAGCCAAATCGCCCCCCTCGGGGGAAGCAGCAGACCCTTGGCCCCCCACTAAAGTGGGAGGAAATTTGCATTCCTGAGAATTCCTGAGAAAAAAAGGGGTACTGTCCCTTTAAGAGTGCGGCAGCGTAGCCCACCGCACACACACAGCACACACTGACCCCCACAGGGAGAAGTACAACAAACTTAGGCAAGGAATACAGGAATAAGGAAGGTAAACCTGGAGAGATCCCTCAGGCTGCTGCATCGATCGCTGGTCTCAGGGCAAAGGAAGTGATGTAATACAGACCGATCCTATAAAGCCTATGGAAGGCTCCACAAACATGGCCGCCGGTGGGGGACTGTAAAGGCAGAGCATGCAGCGCTGACATGTGGTCTGAGCGATCGCCGCCAAAATGGTGGCGCTTGGCGCCAAAAACCCCGCTCTCCTCACACAGTAATGGCCAGCATATGCTAATAATAAGAAAATGGCGGACCGCAGCAGCGGCCGCCGCATGTATGCATAACATGTCTCACATCATGCCCCACAGCATACAGCATGTCACACAGAGAAAATACACCGCTTGCAACACAGCACAGTGCAGGATGGCCCCCCTCCTTGCAGCCCACAGAAGCAGCAAACCAGACAGGAAGCCCAATAGTGTGTACAGAAATGCAGGGTTACACAGTCCCAGACCGACACCCACTAAACAGACAGGTCCCCACACAGAGTACACTTACCTTGCGAACAGCGTGGGGAGCCCGCCCAAGCGATCAAGCCGCTGTACAAAAGACAGGAAGAGTCGCAGCCAGGACGCAGCAGAACTGCGGTGCGAAACCGCATGGCGTCCAGTGAGGTAGCCACCTCACCGCAGCATCCCTGCAGCGAACAGGGATGGGTCGTTCACACATGCCAGGAAAAAACCTGACTGAACGCTCGATGGCAGGCTGGGAAGCCACTGGCCCACAACCTGCGACCAGGGGGGCCAGCCCGAGACCCAGCCCGCACGATCCTCTTCATCAGAAGAACTAACTAATGCTGAAAAAAGTAACAGCTAAGTAAAGAGAAAGAAAAAAACTTAAATATAATCAAAAAAGAAGATAAAGGCTGAGACAAAAACCACAGCACAGAAACAGCCTGCTACTCCTGATAGCTAGACAATGAAACTGAGGTATGGATACAGGAAGCAGGAGGGTATTGACTGAGGGGACCACCCCCTGGGGGTGGGATATGCTAAAAGCTTTTAATATTGACATATTCTGTTGCCTAGCTACTCCTACGGAGCAAAGGTCAATAACCCCATAGTGACGAATATGGAGAGGCGGCAACTGTCGGAGGACGTAGGAGAAAAAGGAGAATACGTTTCCAAGAAAGACATATCAGACAGTTTTTATACATAACAGACTGGTCATTTACCTTGTTTGATGTTTGCTGGGGTCTTTTGTGGAGTTTCAGAGGATTTGGGAATCACAGGATCCTTCATTATACCATTAAGCTTGTCAATAGAGCACCACTAGGAAAGAACAGACATGTATTAAAATCAAAGGGCCCTTTCACACTGGTGCACTTTTGCTGTGCTAGACACCACCTTTCCAGCACATAAAAGCGCATCAAAAATATTCCCCTTTAAAATTTTCACATAGGATTGAACACTGTGCTTTGGTTTGAAAAGTCCTGCATGGCGCTTCTTTGGTGCCGTTTTTAAAAGCGCATCAAAGCTGCACCTTAAGTGAATAGAAAAGGCACCAAAAACACAGGTAAATTTTTGGGGTCACATGACAAAAAAGATGCTGGTTGTTAAGGAGTGGACACCCTTCGGCATCCTTAACCAGTGAATAGCTGACTGTTAACAAGATGGCCACCCCGATCCCCCCCATGGTAGTCACCATAATCCAGCTCCTCTCCGCTTCCTTCCTGTGGAGGGGTCTGTCCAGCCCCCCCCCCTCCCCTCACATTTTGGAGCCAATGCTCCCGGCTGTCTCCTGCCCAGTGTTTTCGCCCCACCCCCCTCCCCCAATGATAGAATCTCCTGCACAAGACACTGGGCAAAAAAGAACTGGAGCATGGGGATCACCACTGAGCTGGGGAGCAGAGCAAGGCATAAGTTTAGTTTTCACTGGATGTCAAGGACGCTGGTGGGTGCTACTTAACCAGTTTTAGCACTGGGACCCAAGGTATGTATTACACGTGCTGCAGTGTGAAAGCAGCCAGATTAGAAGAACGTCACATCCCAAAAATAATAAAAGCCCTAAAACAAAATTACTGGATCAGGTGTATTCAACACCATTTTTGTGTTAGCAGAAAAGTACTGGGGTTGATTTACCAAAACTGGAGTGTGCAAAATCTGGTGCAGCTCTGCATACAAACCAATCAGCTTCCAGGCTTTATTGAACAAGCTTAATTTAGAAGCAGATTGGCTTCCATGCACAGCTGCACCAGATTCTGAGTGCTCCAGTTTTAGTAATCCAACCCCACTGTCACCAATATATTGCAAATGTATTCAATATTAGTAATCCTATGTGTTGTTATGAGCATTGGGCCCATGTACAGTTTATTGCTTCTGAAGTTTCACCTGTCAAAATGTATTGCATGGAAACTCAATGCAAAAATTATATACCCACTCTCAAGCATACAGTGCATTTGGAAAGTATTCACAGCGCTTAACTTTTTCCACAATTTGTTATGTTACAGCCTTATTTAAAAATGAATTAAATTCATTATTTTCCTTCAAAATTCTAAAAACAATACCCCATTATGACAACGTGAAAGAAGTTTGTTTGAAATCTTTGCAAATTTATAAAAAAAAAAAAAAACACGTACAGAAGTTTTCACAGCCTTTGCCATCAAAATTGACCTCAGGTACATTCTGTTTCTACTAATCATCCTTAGGGCTCTTTCACACACTCCGTCCGCTGGACGGAGTCCGTTTTTCTCAGCGGGGGATCGAGCCGCCGATCCCCCGCTGAGCAGCAGGATGACAGCTGTGTCTCCGCGCTGTGTGCAGAGACACAGCTGACAGTTCCCCATGCATCTCTATGGGGGAAATCGGATGTCAACGGACCGTCAGTCCGTTCTCACCCGATCCCATCCGATCCGATCCGCTGGACGGATGGAAAATAGGGTTTCCATCCGTCCAGATTTGACGGATCGGATGTCAGCGGACATGTCTCCGCTGCCATCCGATGCCCCATAGGAATGCATGGGGGGACCGTTCAGATCCGCCAAAAAAAACGGACAGGCGTATCTGAACGGTCCGCCTGTGTGAAAGGGGCCTTAAGATGTTTACACAACTTGATTGGAGTCAACCTGTGGTAATTTCAGTTAATTGGACATGATTTGGAAAGGCACACCCCTGTCCACAGAAGGTCCCACAGTTTATGTCAGAGCACAAACCAAGCCATGAAGTTCAAGGAATTGTCTTAAGGCACAGATCTGGGGAAGGGTACAGAAGAATTTCTGCAGCATTGAAGGCCCCAATGAGCACAGTGGCCTCCACCATCTATAAAAACAGAAGAAGTTTGGAACCACCAGGACTCGTACTGGAGCGGGCCGCCCGGCTAAACTGAGTGATCGAGGGAGAAGAGCCTTAGTCAGGGAGGTGACCAAGAACCCAATGGTCACCCTGACAGAGCTCCAGCTTTTCCCTGTGGAGAGAGGAGAACCTTCCAGAACAACCATCTCTGCAGTACTCAACCAAATCAGGCCTGTATGGTAGAGTGGCCAGACGGAAGCCACTCTTCAGTAAAAAGGCACATGACAGCCCGCCTGGAGTTTGCCAAAAGGCACCTGAAGGATTCTCAGACCATGAGAAATAAAATTCTCTGGTCTGATGAAACAAAGATTGAACTCTTCAGCCTGAATGGCAAGCGTCATGTCTGGAGGAAACCAGGCACCACTCATCACCTGGCCAATACCATTCCTGCAGTGAACCATGGTGGTAGCAGCAGCATCATCATTCTTTGAGGAGGTTTTTCAGCAGCAGGAACTCCGACTAGTCAGGATCAAGAGAGAGATGAATGCAGCAATGTACAGAGACATCCTTGATAAAAAACTGCTCCAGGGGGCTCTGGACCTAAGACTGGGGTGAAGGTTCATCTTCCAACAGAACAACCCTAAGCACACAGCCAAGATAACATAGGAATGGCTACAGGACAACTCTATGGATGTCCTTGAGTGGCCCAGCCAGGGCCCAGACTTGGACACGATTAAACATTTCTGGTGAGATCTGAAAATGGCTGTGCAACGTGCTCCCCATTCAACTGGATGGAGCTTGATAGGTCCTGCAAAGAAGAATGGGTGAAACTGCATATAAATAGGTGTCAAGCTTGTAGCATCATCCTCAAAAATACTTGAGGCTGTAATTGGTACCAGAGATGCTTCAACAAAGCAAAAGCTGTGAATACTTATGTATATGTGATTTTTTCCCTTTTTATTTTTAATAAATTTGCAAAGATTTCAAACAAACTTCTTTCGTGTTGTCGTTATTGTATTGTTTGTAGAATTTTGAAGAAAATAATGAATTTACTCCATTTTGGAATAGGCTGTAACATAACAAAATGTGAAAAAAGTGAAGCGCTGTGAATAATTTCCGGATGCACTGTACAACTAAAATGACCCTGATACGAACCCAACAAATAGATAAAAGCAGAGAAAATTAAAATACTTTAAATGCTTACCTGCGTAATTTTTCGTTTCCATAAAGCATGTTTATTACTTGCAATGTGCCTGGGAACTTGCTAGCAAATGTAAAGACTTCTGCAGTTAATTCCCTAGTAGAGGCCTATTCCTCCTTGCACTTCATAGCTCTTTACTCTTCTAATTATGGTCTGTGCTGGACAAGCTCCTTCACCTCTTCCCTCCCTACATAACCTTATGTAGCAGCCAGGGTAGGAGTGAGAGTGGAGTACTATAGAACAGGGGTGTCCAACCTTTTTGACCTTCCTTGGCCACGTTGAAAGAGGAGGAATTGTCCTGGGCCACACACAAAATATATTAACAAAAAAGATAGCTGGTGAGCAGAAATAGTCAAGCACATCACAAGTTAATGATCACTGATCAGCAGTCCCCAACCTCCCTGACACCAAAGACCTGGCACTCAGAAGTCAACCCCTCCACACAATAGGGATATGAATTTGGTGGTTATTTGTGTGGCGGTTACATGGCCTGGGGAGAGGAGGGGTTGGTGATTTTAGCCTTTCGCTGGGGGGGGTTGGCTGTTGGGGTGCATCTTGTCACCTCGGGGGGTCAGGGTGGTTTGTGGTTGCAGGTCTGTCACCTCGGGGGGGTATGCAGCCTTACCAGTGCTATGATATTATGTCCCTGGCCCAGCTCTCCTCCCTCCCCTTCATGACCACACAGAGGTAAGGAAGTATTTATGCCAGGAGAAAGGGAACGGGCACCCTCTGGTGGTCGGAGGGTGGCAGTGCAGGTTGGGGACCCCTGACATAGATAATGTACCCGAGTAGAAAAAAAAAACGGAATTTTTGTAAAATCTTACCTGTAAAATTCCTTTCTCTGAGTCCTCCGACAGTCGCCGCCTCTTCATATTCGTCACAATGGGGTATTAGACTTTGCTCCGAAGGAGTAGCTAGGCAACAGAATATGTTAACATTAAAGCTTTTAACATATCCCACCCTCAAGGGGTGGTCCCCTCAGTCAATACCCTCCTACTTCCTGCAACCATATCTCAGTTTCAGTGGAATAGCAGTAGAGTATATAACCAAAACCCCAAAAGAGGGGCGGGGGCGGCGACTGTCGGAGGACTCAGAGAAAGGAATTTTACAGGTAAGATTTTACAAAAATTCAGTTTTCTCTTACGTCCTCCGACAGACGCCGCCACTTCATATTCGTCACAATGGGGACGTCCCAAAGCAGTGCAAACATGAGGGGTGGGAAACGCATCCGCGCCGTAAGGCAACGCAGTCTCCGCATCAAAGAAAGGAACCTTACCAAAGGAAGGAAACCAGCTGGGCAAAAGGAAAAAACTTGCTCAACAGGAGCAACAACCCAGGAAAAACAAATAACCAGGGGATAAAAGACATATCCCAACAGCCAGGGATCCCAACAGGAGATCCTAGGGAACAGCCGCACTAAGAACCTTGCGGCCAAAGGAAGCATTCGCCGATGCCTGAACATCTACCTTGTAGAATTTTGTGAAAGTGTGTACGGTCGACCAGGTCGCCGCCTTACACACCTGGGCTACAGAAGCCCCATGACGACAGGCCCAAGACGTACTCAGAGATCTAGTAGAGTGCGCCTTCACAGGCACAGGGGGAACCTTCCCCTGCAAAGCATAGGCCTGTTCAATGGTCTGCCTGATCCATTTGGCGATGGTAGAGGCCGACGCCGCCATGCCCTTTCCGAGGACCCTCTGGAAGAACAAACAAGGAATCCGTCTTTCGAAAAGACTCAGTCGATTTAAGGTAAACCCTTATCGCCCGAACAACATCCAAAGAATGTAGTCTCACCTCTTTCGGATGTTTAGGCTTCGCGCACAGCGAAGGCAAGACAATATCCTCATTGAGATGGAATTCCGAAACTCGCTTCGGAAGAAAAGAAGGATTAGGTCGCAAGACCACCTTATCCAAGTGAATAACCAGATACGGAGACTTGCAGGACAAAGCCGCCAGCTCCGACACTCTGCGAGCCGAAGTGATCGCAACCAAAAAGGCGACCTTTTTGGACAACATAGACAACGAGATCTCCCTGATCTGTTCAAAAGGAGCACGTTGTAACACAGATAGAACGAGATTCAAGTCCCAAGGGGGCAGAGGATCCCTCCTAAGAGGAACCAGATGCCGCACTCCCTGAACAAAAGTGCCAACCAAGGAGTTGGAAGCCACGGGACGTTGAAAAAGAACGGCCAGCGCAGACACCTGACCCTTTATCGTAGCCAGCGCCAAACGCGTCCGACGCGTCTGCCCGAGGGTCGCGCGTCCTTGCCACGAACCTTCTCACCTTGTTGTTGAGACGAGACGCGAACAGGTCCACATCTGGAAGACCCCCTTCGCGCACAACATCTGGAAGACAGCCGGGTGGAGAGACCATTCCCCCTGATCCAGGGTCTGGCGACTCAGATAGTCCGCCTGCCAGTTCTCCACCCCCGGAATGTGAACCGCCGTTATCGCCGGGACATGAGTCTCGGCCCAGGACAGAATGTCGGCCACTTCTCGAGCCGCTCGGGCACTCCTGGTGCCCCCTTGGTGGTTGATGTAGGCCACCGCCGTGGCATTGTCCGTCTGCACCCGAACCGGGCAGCCCTGCAGCCGGTCCGTCCAACGATGAAGACAGAGATTTATAGCACGCAATTCCAGAATGTTGATCGGAAGGGAGGACTCCCCCTCCGACCAAGTTCCCTGGGCGGACAGAACACCCAGAACACCACCCCAGCCTGACAGGCTGGCATCCGTGGTGATCACTGTCCACGAGATAGGACGAAAAGACTTGCCCCCCGACACCATCGGGGACTGGAGCCACCACAGAAGGTCCCTTCTGGTGCGATGGCCCAACGAGATTTGAAGATCCAGAGATTGAGGTCGCCCGTCCCACCTGGACAGGATCTCCGCCTGGAGACCCCGCTTGTGAAACTGGGCGAAGGGAATCGCCTCGAAGGCCGAGACCATCAATCCCAGACATCTCATGCACGTCCGCAGAGACGAGTGCGGAAAGTCCCTGAGGGACCTGACTTCCTCCTGAAGAGTTCCGAGTTTGTCTTCCGGCAGGAAGACCTTCGCCTGAACCGAGTCCAGGATCATTCCCAGGTAGGGAAGACGAACCGACGGACTCAGTGTCGACTTTGGAAAATTTATCGTCCAACCAAACTCCTGCAGAGTTTGCAGCGTGACAGACAGGTCCTTCTCCAGACCCTGGCTGGTCGCAGACCGAACCAGAACGTCGTCCAGATACCCCAGGACAGAGATGCCCTGGGCTCTCAATAATGCCAGAACCGGTGCAAGCACCTTGGTGAAAACCCGCGGAGCCGAGGCGAGACCAAAAGGTAACGCCACGAACTGGTAGTGATCCTCCGCAATGGCGAATCGAAGGTACCTCTGGTGACCCTCGAAAATGGGGATGTGAAGATACGCATCCTTCAAATCGATGGAGGCCATGAATTCCCCTGGAACCAGGGCAGCCACCACCGACCGCAGGGATTCCATGCGGAACTTGCGAACCCGCACAGAACGGTTTAGAGCCTTCAAGTCCAGAATTGGACGAACCTTGCCCTCCTTCCTGGGCACGGTGAACAGATTGGAATAAAACCCCCGAAATCTGTCCCGATGAGGCACCGGAACCACCACTCCCTGAGCCCTCAGGTCTCGCACCACCAGGTGCAGGTCCCGTAAATGCTCTGGAGACAGTTGAAGATTTGAGGGAAAAAATCTGCTCTCCGGCCGAGAGAGAAACTCGATCTTGTAACCAGATCGAACGATCTCCTGAACCCACCTGTCCCGCACGCGGGCCAACCAGGGTTGAAGAAAACCGAGCAAGCGTCCCCCCCACCCCAAAACTGGGTGTGGGCGCCCCTTCAGGCCGCACTGTTATGGGCAGCGGGTCCGGACTGACCGGACTTCTGTTTACCAGACCAGGGCTTCTTTTGAGAGCCTTGTCCCTTGAACGGTTTGCCCTTGTAGTGCGACCGAAAGGCACGAAAGGACCCCTGAGGGTGCCGAAAATTAGCATGCTTCTTCCCAGAAGCCCCCTTAGCCTTGGGGAAATGGGGCAAGAGAGTGCTCTTACCTCCGGTGATCCCCTTAATCAACACATCCAAAGACTCCCCAAAAAGGCGAGACCCATCATAAGGCAGATTGGCTAAGGTCTTACGTGAAGATTGGTCCACCGACCAACACTTCAACCAAACCAGGCGGCGAGACAACACCGCCACGCTGTGTACACGTGCAGCCAACGGGACTAAGTCCAAGTCCGCATCACACAAATACATGACACCCTGGTGGATTTGATCCACCATATCCAGGGTCGCAGGCGAGGCCGAATCGGCCACTAGGACGCGCCTAAGCATCTGCGTCCAACTTGCGACAGCCTGGGCCGCCATGAGAGAGGCAAACAGAGCTTTAAGCATAGAACCCGTAACAGAATAAGTATGACGGGCAAGAGACTCCATTCTTCTATCCGTGGCATCACGGAACACCGGGGAATCCTCTGCAGGAATCGCAGTGGATTTGTTCAAAACCGCAATTGCGTGATCCACCGGGGGTGGTACACACCACCGTTCATCAGTGGAAGGCGAAAAAGGATAACGCAGCTTGAACCTACTTGGCACAGCAAAAGGTTTGCGTAAATTGCGCCACTGTTCCTTAACAGCGCGCTGAAAATCATCATTGCAGGGAAAAACCTGCGGCGTCCTGCGTTTTCTCTGCGTCCCATAAGCCGCCAAGGCAGCGGGGGGGACACACTTCATCCTGCAAACGCAGCGTTTGTTTTATGGAAGCAATCAAGTCATCCATGATTGCAAGCTCTTCAGGCGAGCCAGGGGGAGAATTATCAAACCCCTCAACCTCAGCCTCCACCTCGGACCCCACTAGATCCAGGGAGGAGCGGGACCCCGATAAGGAGACCCCCGCCATAACAGCCCCATCACCTTCACCCTCAGAATCAGAGGAAATAGAAACTCTGGGTCTTTTAGTAGATTGAGCAGCCACCAGCATCTGCACCTGAGCAGCAAGGCCAGCCACAATAGTGGCCAAATCCCCCCCTGGGGGGGAAACAGCGGTCCCCTGGCTTTCCACCAAGGTGGCAGGAAATTTGCCCTCCTGAGAATCCATTGCCCCAATATGATATGCCGAAGAATAAAGGGTTAACTGCCCCTTTAACAAGCGCGGCGAGCGCAGCCCACCACACCACACACAAGCACAATGAGACCCCCACAGGGACAATAAACTGACACAGGCAATGGATAGCAAGAACAGAAGGATAAAACCTGAGGAGACCCTCGCCGCTGCCTCGATCGGTGTACCGAGGAGAAGAGGAAGTGATGAGACCAGGGCGCTCTATTAAAGCCTATGGGAGGCTACAAGAAAATGGCCGCCATGCATGTAGAACATGCGGCCGGAGCGAGTGCAGGCAAAATGGCGCCGTTTGGCGCCGAAACCGCCGCTCCTACAGTACAGTAATGCACATAACACCATCCATATATAAAAAAACATGGTAGATCGCCGCAGCGATCGCTGTATTGTGCCCAAACATGCCACAAAACATGCCCCACAGCACACAGCTTCTCACACTGAACAAGGCTGACACAGACACAGTGTCACACAGCTCCCCACCCCCCCCCCTTGCAGCCCGCAGCATGCAGCAGAGTGATAGGGAGACAAACAGTGTGAACAGAGGCAGGTTACACAGTCCCAGACTGACACCCCCCCAGACAGAGAGGGCCCCACATAGATACACTTACCTCTCAATGGTGTGGGGGACCCGCACAGGCGAACAAGCCGCTGCATATGAGGCAGGGAGAGTCGCATACAAGACGCACAAAATGGGGGTTAAGAAACCGCACAGCGTCCAGTGAGGTAGCCACCTCACCAATCATCCCTGCACCGAACAGGGATGGGTCGTTCACTGTGCCAGGAGCGTTACCTGGCTGAACGCTCGATGGCAGGCTGGGAAGCCACCGATCCACGACCTGCGACCAGGGGGATCAGCCCGAGACCCAGCCCGCATGATCCTCTTCGTTAGAAGAACTAACTAATGCTGACAAAAAGAACAGCTAAGTAAAGAGAGAGAAAAAACTCAAACAAAAAAATCAAAAAAGAAGAAAGAGGCTGGGGCACAAAGCCCCAGCCCAGAGAGAACCAGCTACTCCTGACAAGCTAGACATTGAAACTGAGATATGGTTGCAGGAAGTAGGAGGGTATTGACTGAGGGGACCACCCCTTGAGGGTGGGATATGTTAAAAGCTTTAATGTTAACATATTCTGTTGCCTAGCTACTCCTTCGGAGCAAAGTCTAATACCCCATTGTGACGAATATGAAGAGGCGGCGACTGTCGGAGGACGTAAGAGAAATGTGATTTTTCACTTGTTGTAAAATCCATTTCTCTGATATTCATTGACTTACACAGCTCCAGATTTTCTTAAACACTGGGTTATACTGCCCTCTACAGGAGTAGTACACTAGGCAGAAAAAAAGTCTGGCTATGCCAATGGGCAGTCCCAGGGGGTATACTCCCTCTCACTGCTATAGATACTCGGTTTTGTTACAAGCATCAGAAGACTTACAACTCCACAGAGGGGTGGGTGCTGTGTGTCAATGAACATCAGAGAAATGGATTTTATGGTAAGTCAAAAAACCCATTCGTTCATTGACGGACACCACTCCTGATCTTCTTAACCATTGGGACGTCCCAAAGCAGTGTTAACCACTTTAGGACCGGAGGATTTTCCTGCTTTACGTCCAGGCCACTTTTTGCGATTCGGCACTTTAACTGACAATTGCGTGGTCATGCAATGCCGTACCCAAACGAAATTTACGTCCTTTTTTTCCCCACAAACAGAGCTTTCTTTTGGTGGTATTTGATCACCTCTGCGCTTTTAATTTTTTTGCGATATTAATAAAAAAAAGCGACAATTTTGAAAAAAATAACAATATTTTTCTACTTTGACAGTTAGCCCCCGTTCACACTAAGGCGACCTGGTCGCCTCACAGGTCGCCTCCCATAGGGAAGCTGCGGACCCGTTCTAATAGGAGCGACACAAGTCGCTCCGACTTAGAAAAAGGGTCCGGAGCTTCTTTGGGGCGACCAGGAGGCGACCGCCATAGACTTCAATGTTATGAAGTCCGTGGCGACCGCTCCGAGGTCGCGGCGCGCTGCTCGCAGTAGCGTCGCTCGTATGTGAACGGGCACTTAAAAAATATCCAATATATTAAAGATTTGTCATATATTTAGGCCAAAATGTATTTAGCTACATGTCTTTGACAACAAAATTCTCAAGGAGCGTATTTTTAACTGCTTTAAGACTGGAAGATTTTACCCCATTCCTGACCAGGCCATATTTTGCGATTTGGCACTGCTTTACTTTAACGGACAATTGCGCAGTCATGCGACGCTATACCCAAATTAAATGTATGGCCTTTTTCCCCCACAAAGAGAGCTTTCTTTTGGTGGTATTTGATCACCTGTGCGATTTTTACTTTTTGCGCTATAAACAAAAAAAGAGCGACAATTTTGAAAAAATAACAATATTTTTCACATTTTTTTTAATATGAAATTCCCCAAAAAAAAAAAAAATGTAAAAATCAAAATTTAACATTTTAGGTCAATTTGTTTTCTGCTACATATTTTTGGTTAAAAAAAAAAATCTCAATAAACGTATTTTGATGGTTTGCGCAAAAGTTATCGCAGCTACTAACTACGGGAAATTTATGTCATTTTTTTTTTTTAACTAGTAATGGCGGCGATCTGGCGGCGATCTGCGTTTTTTTGCGGGACTGCGACATTGCGGTGGACAGATCGGACCCTTGACTGACATTTTTGACACTTTTGGGGGTACCAGCGACATTACTACAGTAATCAGTGCTATAAATATGCACTGTTACGCACTGTTACTGTAAAAATGACACTGGCAGGGAAGGGGTTAACTTTTATTGGTGATCAAGGGGTTAATGTATGCCTGGTGCTTAGTGACGTGTGTGGGGGGAGGGGACTGTGTGACACAGGCACAGATCGCAGGTTCAGCTATGTTTACACAAGCGGGCGGATCTCCACACTCGATCCCCGACGATAAGGGAAGAGCAGCGGGAGCGAGCCTCTGGCGGCGCACGCGCTGCCCACGAGGTGAGGAGTCCAGTGACGTAGACCTACGTCGCTGGACGATAACGAACCACTTTGCCGCAGTACGCTAAATGGGAGCGGTCGGGCAAGTGGTTAAACATGAGGGGTGGAAACAGCGTAAAAGAAATTCCCAAGGCTAACAATAGCCAACCAGGTAAACAGGAGCTCAACCAAAACAACTGGAGCTCACCTGAAAAAAACGATACACCCTCAAAGAGGACACGGTCCTCTAAACAGCAGCCTGCAAAACCTTGCGACCAAAGGAAGCATTCGCAGATGCCAACACATTCACTTTATAGAACTTTGCAAAAGTGTGCACCAACGACCAGGTGGCCGCCCTGCAAACCTGCGTCACTGACGCTTGATGACAGAAGGCCCAGAAGGAAATGAGCGCCCGAGTAGAGTGCGCCTTGACAGGTAAAGGAGGAACCTGACCCTTGATGGAATAGGCCTGAATCGCGGTCTGTCTGATCCATCTGGAAATGGCAGAGGAAGCAGACAACCCTTTATCAAGCCCATCCATGAGCACAAAGAGAGTCAGACTTCCTGAAAGACTCCATAGCTGCCAGGTACACCCCAACTGCCCAGACCACATCCAAGGATTCCACAGATTCCAATAAACCTCTATCCTTCAGCAACTGGCGTTCAACAGCCAAGCCTTCAAATCCAGTGACTGTAAAGCAGGACGGAAGATCGGTCCTTGGGACAGCAGATCATCCCTGAGAGGAAGCTTCCAAGGAACATCGGCGACCAGCGGCACTAGATCGGCGTACCAAGCCCGAAGAGGCCAGTCCGGAGCCACCAAGATGACCGGAATCCCTTCTGCCTCGATCCTGCGTAAAAGTCTTGGCAGAAGCTTGAGAGGAGGGAAAGCGTAAATCAGCCGATACTGACCCCACGGGGCCATCAGCGTGTCTGTGGCGTCCGCCAGAGGATCCCTTGACCGAGCCACAAACCGCTGCACCATTCTCTTGAGCCGAGATGCCAACAGATCCACCTCAGGTTACCCCACTGGAGACACAGCTGATAAAACACCTCCAGATGAAGGGATCAGTCTGCCAACTGAGGTAATCCGCCTGCCAGTTTTCCACCTGAGAGATGTGTACAGCGGAGAGGACTGGAACAAACCGTTCTGCCCACCTTAGAATACTGGCTACCTTCAGAGCCGCCAGATCACTTCTTGTGCCCACTTTTTGATTGACATAAGCCACGGCCGTGGCATTGTCCGATTGAAGGCACACTGGACAACCCTGAAGACGATCCGTCCAATGATCCAGACAGTCTGAGCGCTCGGAGTTCCAAGACATTGATCGGTAGTCTGGACTCTTCTAGCGTCCAGATCCCCCTGGTAGAATTCTTGCCAAGGACGCCTCCCCAGCCGGATAGGCTGGCATCTGTAGTGACCACTGTCCACTACAAGTGGAAGAAGGATTTGCCCAGCCGAAGTGCCGGAGAAACCATATCAGGGACTCCCTCGTTCCCCAAATCAGCCAGATCTGATTGTCCAGAGACTGCAGAGTCTTGTCCCATTTGGTCAGAATCTCCCTTTGCAAGGACCGAGTATGGAACTGTGCAAACGGAACTGCCTTGAAGGTAGACACCATCATGCCCAGCACCCACATGCAAGGGACGACCATCTGTTGGACAGAAGGAGGCAAATTGCAGGGTTAGCACTTTTGTGAAGACCTGAAGAGCAGAGGTGGGACCAAAGGGTAACGCCACAAACAGATAATGCTCCTCTCGCACAGTAAAACTGAGAAAATGCTGGTGACTGGCACATATTGGAATGTGAAGGTAGGCATCCTTGATATCGATAGAAGTGAAGAAATCTCCCTGATGCAGGGATGCCACCATCGTTCGAACACAAAGCGGTTGAGTGCCTTAAGGTCCAGGATTGGACACACTTTGCCTTCCTTTCTATGGACTGTAAACAGATTTGAATAAAAATCCTCCAGGGTAGCTCCAAACATGCAATCTTCTCAGAAAGATAGATCAGTCAAGGCCTTTTTTGAAGTCTGATCCGCAGACCAGCATTTAAGCCAAAAGACACACAGAAGGACCACTGCAAAATCAAAGAGGGGAGCCATCAGGGAAGCCATATCCAAAAAGGCATCACAAAAACTGCAGCCCCTGGACCAGCTTATCCGCCAGCTCGGAAAAGGTAGGGAGGAGCTGTTCCCCCTCCAGGTCACGGCGTAAGAGCTTAGCCCACTCTGTCACAGTTTGCGACACTAGGGCAATAATAAATACTGGCCTCATTGCTGAACCAGCAAGAGAGTGTACATATTGCAGGTCACAGCCTCCGCCTTCCAGTCAGCCGGATCCTTAAAGACCGGGTACTATTCAACTGGAATCATGGTTGCCTTGTTCAATCTGGAAACTGGAGGGTCCACCACCAGTGGCACAGTCCACTTCTTAAGAAGGGACTCCTCATAGGGGGTACCGTCTATAAAGCGCTTAGGGACCCCACGGGGACGCTTTGGTCGTCACCACTCTTTTGCGTCAATTCTGTCAAAATAGGCAGGGAAAGGAAACCCCTTTACCACTCTGGATGGCTTGTGAGCACCAAGTAAGCGCCAAAGAGTATCTGCGCCCCTGTCGCAGCTTCAGCTGCGTCATCCATCTTTAGGGTCTCACGCACAGATACAAATCAGTGCATCCACCAGTGCCTTTTCGTGCACGGTCGCAGACGTGAAGGAATTACCCTTTATATCAGATGATTCCAGGTGCGTGGTTGCAGACCCAGCAGGGTGACCCACGTCCGCGACGGCCAAATCAGATTCGGGATCTGATGAGACAGATGAGGCAGGTGAAGGCGGGGGTGCTTTTTGCTAGCCCATAGCCCAAAAGCCACCTCCACCCGGGACACAAGGGACTCCAGGACCGCCGTCAGTGCATGGATATATGGTTGGGACCTGGAGGGACCCTGCAGCCTCAGAGAGGGCATCAGGTGGGGAAATGTGCTCCAAAGACTCCACGAGTCACCAGGGGGACCCCACAAAAGGTGTAAAAACTGCTAAGGGACAACCCGCAC
The DNA here is from genome assembly GCF_965119305.1 of Pelophylax lessonae. NCBI lineage: Eukaryota > Metazoa > Chordata > Amphibia > Anura > Ranidae > Pelophylax > Pelophylax lessonae. The sequence goes on from NC_138772.1 coordinate 470,802,524, forward strand.
CGCACTGGCAGCACCACCCGGTTGCCATGCACAAGGCACCATGTGATCCTAAGCAGAGAGGGAGAGGGCCCTACCAGACTCCCCACCCGCAGAAATAAGTGCCTGCAGCCACCAGGATAATGCACTACACATATGGCAATCAGGAAGTAAAATCATCCAGGAGTCAGCACCAGGAGATGAAGAGGGGCTGCCACTACCGAAATCGCCACCCACTGTCATGGCCCCTGCTATATTCAATGGCAAACCACAGCGCAATGGCCACGGGACTACACAAACATGGCCGCCGTGTATAGGAATACACAGGCTACAACAAAATGGCGATCCTGTGCCGCAACCCAAAGCATACAGGGACCCAGGAGGGAGACCAGGACTCAGGGACAGAACCAGGCAGGATGGGGAGGCCCTGGCAGGGGCCCCCTCACTATGTACAACCCCCCCCCCTCACAGTCGATCATCCGGTCACCGGCGGCGCACCCCCTGGCCCCCATAGTTAGTAAGCACCCTGCCCCCACCCTAGGAACAGTGACCAGACCACCCAGACAGCCCAAACATATGTGGAGGGAAGGTGGGGGGGGGGGCAGGTGAGGGACCCAGCAAGGGGGGTTGCCTGTAGGAAGGAGGGGAACCCGGGGGTCCGACCATCCCAAAGAGGGGCCCACATCCACCCCAAAATCCTGGCGCCTTTTCACCACCTCCACCCGGTACTCCAAGTACTCCAGGACCGCCGTCATTGCATCGATGGATGGGACCCGGAGGGCCCCGCAGCCTCAGAGAGGGGATCAGGTGGGAGATGTGCTCCAAAACTCCATAAGTCACCAGGGAGACCCCACAAAAAGTGTAAAACACTGCAAGGGACAACCACCATCACACTGGCAGCACCACCGTGTCACCAGGCACAAGCGATCCTCAGCAGAGAGAGAGAGAGAGAGAGAGAGAGAGAGAGGGAGAGAACCCCACCAGACACACCACCCAGCAAAAACAGGCACCTGCAGCCACCAGGATAATCTGCACTCCACGCACAGTGATCAGGAAGTGAAAGGATCCAGAAGTCAGCACCAGGGGATGAGGAGGAGCTCCCACCACCAAAGTCGCCGCCCAAATGGCTCCACTGTCATGGCCGCTACTATTTTCAATGGCAAGCCACCGAAAAATGGCCACTGGACTACACAAACATGGCCGCCATGCATTAAGCACACAGGCTACAAGAAAATGGAAGCCCAATGCGGCACCAGGAGGGATCCCTAGGCCTCAGAAAATGGCACAGGCAGAAAAGGGGGGCCCTGGCAGAAGCCCCCACCAGGTACAGCCCCACCCACAGCCCATCATCCGGTCGCCAGCAGCGCACCCCCTCCCCAGCACAGCACCCTGTCCCCACCCTAGTCGGTGAACTAGGCCACCCCACAGCCCGAGTGAAGGGGGGGGGGTTGGTTGGGGAGAGAGATGGCCCACAGGTACCACCAGACCGACAAGGAGGGTGCCTAATGGGAAGGAGGGGAACCCAGGGGTCTGACCGTCCCATGTAGGGACCCACGTCCACCCCAAAACCCTCCAGGGGGAGAGGGGGGACAGTTACTTACCATACCAGGAGACGGGCATGTGCCACTCCAGACAGAACCTTCTCTCCATCGAAATGGGGGGGCTGTCGGCCAGGAGGAACCCTGTGACTCGGCCTGAGACCCCGGTCGTATGCGACCTCGTGAGACGTTTAACTGACAGGCCAGCCCCCGTCTGGTGGGGCTTTGTCGCAGCCGACCTAGCGTGGAGCTGAGGTCTGAGCCCACTTGCTGGCCAGACTGGGGTGACCACTGGATCTAGATTATCCAGCCCGTCGCCAAGTCCAGCATTTGATTGTAGATCTCACAGGAAAAAATCCAGGAGAAAAAAAAATTCTATCTAAAAAGAAAAAAATTGCCAGGACCAGAGATCCCAGCAAGGAACTAGGTCCTTGGCAGAAAAACTGGAGTACCTATAGCAGAGAGAGAGAGTATACCCCCTGGGACTGCCCAAAGGCGTAGCCAGACTTTTTCTGCCTAGTGTCCTATTCCTGTAGGGGGCAGTAAACCCGATGGTTAAGAAGATCAGGAGCTTTGTCCATCAATGAACGAAAGAGAAACTTATTTTTTTGTAATTGTTTTTATAGTAAAAGTAATTTTTTTTATAGTAAAAGTAAGAGAGGGCAACATAAAACTAGTGCAATCTTTGACACTGTTTTTGAACACTTAATGCTACCCACATATAGTTTGCAAAATATTGAATAAAGTGCAATGTGAAAAAACTGGATTTTTGACTTACCGCAACTCAAAAAAGAGGGGCGGGTACTGCATCAGTCAATGAACTTAAGAGAAAAGGATTTTACGGTAAGATCTTACAAAAATCCAGTTTTCTCTATCGTTCATTTACGGACACAGTGCTCTGATCCATATCAGCAGGGACGTCCCAAAGCAGTGCCATAAAATGAGGGGTGGGAACAGCAGAAAATGACAATTCCCCAAGGCTAAACATAGCCAACCAGGCAACATAGGATTCATCAGAACAAAAGATGAGGCCCACCTGAAACAAACAGTAAACACCCTCAAGGAAGGCTGGAAGCCCTTCAGACAGCAGCCAGCAAAATTTTGCGGCCAAAAGAGGCATCTGCAGATGCCAGCACATCTACCTTATAAAATTTGGTAACGGTGTGAACAGACGACCAGGTAGCCGTCTTGCAACCTGAAGCACAGACTCCTGTATGGCGAAAAGGCCAGGAAGCACTAGGTGCCCGAGTAGAAGCGCCGAAACAGGGAAAAGTAAGACCTGACTTAATTGAATAAGCCTGCACCACTGTCTGTCCGATCCATCTGGAAACAGTCGCAGCAGACGCAGGCAGTCCTGTTCTAGGTGAATGAGCAAAGGTCCGAGCGCTTATGGATTAAATATAAATGTGAATACAATCATCAAAAAACGTGAATTAGAAAAATGGGGCTGCTGCTAACAAAATAAGGTGTGGGGCCTTTAGATTGAAAAAGTGAAAAAAGTCAGCGCTGCTCCTCACACTGTTAAATATATGTGTTGTATCATATGTATAATGAAAGTGCTAAGTGCAACTTTAAATATATGTACAAATCAATATACAATAATGTGTGTCAACATATATCATCAAGTGCTAGAACTGGTTTGATCACGTACACAGTACTAGCACTTGATGATATATGTTGACACACATTATCGAATATTGATTTGTACATATATTTAAAGATGCACTTAGCACTTTCATTATACAGTGCCTTGCGAAAGTATTCAGCCCCCTTGAACTTTGCGACCTTTTGCCACATTTCAGGCTTCAAACATAAAGATATAAAACTGTAATTTTTTGTGAAGAATCAACAACAAGTGGGACACAATCAAAGTGGAACAAAATGTATTGGATATTTCAAACATTTTTAACAAATAAAAAAAACTGAAAAATTGGGCGTGCAAAATTATTCAGCCCCCTTAAGTTAATACTTTGTAGCGCCACCTTTTGCTGCGATTACAGCTGTAAGTCGCTTGGTGTATGTCTCTATCAGTTTTGCACATCGAGAGACTGAAAATGTTGCCTATTCCTCCCTGTAAAACAGCTCGAGCTCAGTGAGGTTGGATGGAGAGCGTTTGGGAACAGCAGTTTTCAGTTCTTTCCACAGATTCTCAATTGGATTCAGGTCTGGACTTTGACTTGGCCATTCTAACACCTGGATATGTTTATTTGTGAACCATTCCATTGTAGATTATGCTTTATGTTTTGGATAATTGTCTTGTTGGAAGACAAATCTCTGTCCCAGTCTCAGGTCTTTTGCAGACTCCATCAGGTTTTCTTCCAGAATGGTCCTGTATTTGGCTCCATCAATCTTCCCATCAATTTTAACCATCTTCCCTGTCCCTGCTGAAGAAAAGCAGGCCCAGACCATGATGCTGCCACCACCATGTTTGACAGTGGGGATGGTGTGTTCAGGGTGATGAGCTGTGTTGCTTTTACGCCAAACATAACATTTTGCATGGTTGCCAAAAAGTTCAATTTTGGTTTCATCTGACCAGAGCACCTTCTTCCACATGTTTGGTGTCTCCCAGGTGGCTTGTGGCAAACTTTAAACGACACTTTTTATGGATATCTTTAAGAAATGGCTTTCTTCTTGCCACTCTTCCATAAAGGCCAGATTTGTGCAGTATACGACTGATTGTTGTCCTATGGACAGAGTCTCCCACCTCAGCTGTAGATCTCTGCAGTTCATCCAGAGTGATCATGGGCCTCTTCGCTGCATCTCTGATCAATCTTCTCCTTGTATGAGCTGAAAGTTTAGAGGGACGGGCAGGTCTTCGTAGATTTGCAGTGGTCTGATACTCCTTCCATTTCAATATTAATCGCTTGCACAGTGCTCCTTGGGATGTTTAAAGCTTGGGAAATCTTTTTGTATCCAAATCCGGCTTTAAACTTCTCCACAACAGTATCTCGGACCTGCCTGGTGTGTTCCTTGTTCTTCATGATGCTCTCTGCGCTTTAAACTGACCTCTGAGACTATCACAGTACAGGTGCATTTATACAGAGACTTGATTACACACAGGTGGATTCTATTTATCATCATTAGTCATTTAGGTCAACATTGGATCATTCAGAGATCCTCACTGAACTTCTGGAGAGAGTTTGCTGCACTGAAAGTAAAGGGGCTGAATAATTTTGCACGCCCAATTTTTCAGTTTTTTATTTGTTAACAAAGTTTGAAATATCCAATAAATTTCGTTCCACTTCATGATTGTGTCCCACTTGTTGATTCTTCCCAAAAAATACAGTTTTATATCTTTATGTTTGAAGCCTGAAATGTGGCAAAAGGTTGCAAAGTTCAAGGGGGCCGAATACTTTCGCAAGGCACTGTACATGTAATGATACAACAGATATTTTAAACAGTGTGAGGAGCAGCGCTGACTTTTTTCACTTTTTCAGCCCTGTTCTAGGGCCATCCGTTAGTACAGAGAACTAAACTTGACGCACAAAAAGACTCAGCTGTCACCAAGTTCACCTTGAGTGCCCGAACTATATCCAGAGTATCCAATGTACATTCCTCAGGATGTTTGGGCTTAGGACACAAAGACAGTAATACAATGTCCTCGTTCAAATGAACAATAGAAACCACCTTCGGGGGGGGGGGGGGGCAGGGGACCCGGATGAAGTTCCACTTGTCTCCATGAACCAACATATAGGGAGAACGACAGGACAATGTCGCCAGTGCCGACATCCAGCGCACAGAGTGACAGCAACCAAAGAGGCCACCTTCTGTACTAAGGTAGGCAGGGGATACCCCCGAAAACTTGCTAAAAGAGGTTATTGAAGAACCAACTGCACCAAATCAAGGTCCCCAGTTGGAGACAGAGGTCGCACGGGAAGTACCAAAGTGACACACCCCTTGGAAGAAGTTATGCACCAGGGAACGGGCGGCCAACGGCGTTTGGAAGAAAAATTGCCAAAGCCAAAAACCTAACCCTTGATAGTACTCAAGGTCAACTTTTGATCAACTCCCCGCTGAAGGAAAGACAAGATACGGGCCACAGAGTAAGAGCGAGGGGGAGCCCAAAGAGACTCGCACCACGCAATATATACGACTTTCTTGTACGATGAAAAATCATCCTAGAAGTTGCTTCCCACGCTTTAAGCAGGGTGGGAATAACTGAAGCAGACCTTCAGCACCTGGCTTTCAACAGCCAAGCTGATAAAGCAGTATGGAAAATTGGCCCAAAGACAAATCCTCCCTGAGAGGAAGCCTCCAAGGAGCGCCTGGGGGTAGCTTGACCAGGTCGGCGTACCAAGCTCAGCGAGACCAGTCCGGAGCCACGAGAATGACCGGAATCCCTTCCGCCTCGATCCTGCAAAGAAGTCTTGGCAGCAACCTGAGAGGAGGAAAGGCAGACAGCATCCGATACTGACCTTGGCCCATCCGTGACTGCTCACAAACGACAATTCCGGCGTCATCCTTGCGCAGGCGACCATGCTAAACTTCTCAGCATCGTTCATGTTGAACTTAGCATATGTTCTTGCCTACGACAGAACTCATGGTGCCACCAGTGCACCTGCCAGAGGGTCCCGGGAGCAGGCCACAACCTCTGCAGATGCGACGCCAACAGATCCACGGCTGGAGTGCCCCAACAAAGGCACAACTGCTGAAACACCTCCGGATGAAGGGACCATTCCCCTGCATCCAAGGCCTGTCGACAGACAATCCGCCTGCCAATTTTCCACACCTGGAAGGGAACAGCGTAGAGTGCTGAAAAAAAGGCGCTCAGGCCAACGAAGAATGCCTGTCACTTCCAAGACCGCAAGACACCCTTGGTGCCCCCTTGGGTAAGGACATAAGCCACGGTAGTGGCGTAGTCCGATTGAATGCGCACTGGACAGCTCAGGTGCCCGGTCCAGTGAACCAGGCAAAGCCGGATCGCTCTCAGCTCCAGGACATTGATCGGTAACCTGGATCCTCCAGGGGCCATACTCACTAAGCAGAGAACCTGCCGAGGACTTCACCCCACCCAGACAGGCTTGCATCCGTGCTGACAATTGTCCAGTAAAAATGGGAGAAAGGATTCCAGATCAAGACTCCCTGGTCACCCGGCTCAGCCGGAACTGAATGTCCAGAGAGTTTGGATTTCAGTCCCATTTGAGAAGAATTGCCTTCTGGGGGATCCTTGAGCGAAAGGGACCGGCTCGAAAGAAGACACCATGAGTCCCAGCACTTGCATGCAGGTCCGAAGGGACAACCCGGTGCTGGACAGTAACAGTTGACCGCAGCCTGAAGTTCCAAGAGTAATTTCCCCAGAGGGAGAAGCACCCTGACTGAGGACAAGTCCAAAGTCAGGCCCAGATTGTCCAGTCTCACGGAAGGGAAGAGGGATGGCTTCTGAAGCTTCAGAACCCACCCAAACTCCTCCAGAGTTCACATGGTGACTTCCAAATTCATAGTCAGCATCGTAGGGGACTCTACACAGAGAATAAGATCGGCCAGGAACCCAGGACTGATACACCCCCCTGCTGCAATAGCGCTAGGACCGGAGCCAACACCATTGTGAAGACCCGAGGAGCAGAAGCGAGACCAAGGGGTAAAGCCACAAACAGATAGAGACCCACGGCAAAAACAGGGAACCCGTTGTTGTCCTGCACATAACAGGAAGTGAAGGTAGGCATCCTTGATGTCTATGGAGGCCAGGAATATCCCTGATGTAGGGAAACCACCATAGTGCAAACCGATACCATCTTGAATTTTTGATCCAAACTGAACCATCAAGGGCCAGTAGGTCCAGCTATGTTGAACCAGAGCCTGAACTGCCCCATAGAGCGCCTGCAGGCAATCCAGGGACAGCCGTACATTGGAAGGGAAAACCTTCCCGGAAAAAGCGCATCGAAACTCAATCTTGCAACTGGACCGCATGACTTCCTGAACCCTGCCTCCCGGGCCAGCCGCAGGTCCAAGAACCGGCAAAGACGTACCCCTACCCCATATATGGGTGAGGGCGCACCTTCAGGCCAAGTAGGCCTTGTCCACAGGTCTGTAAAAAAAAAAAAAAAAAAAAAAAAAAAAAAAAAACTATCTTATGTTCGCCAGACTAGGGCGTTTGGAATCACCCGAGGAAGTCTTGAAAGACTTCACCACATCGACTGTCCCCGAGGGACGAAGGAACGGTTTGTGAGCCGAAAGGGATAGACCCCGTCCACGACAAAGGCCCTTACCCTTGTCAGCCTGTGGCAGAAAAGCACTCTTCCCCCTGTGAGACCCTTATATAACGCCATTCAGGGCAGCGCCAAACAGGCGATCCCCCTGAAAAGGGAGATCTGTTAAGGCCTTCGTAGATGTTTGATCTGCAGACCAACTCTTCAGCCAAGTATACGACGGATAACCACCGGTGAAAACCGACAGGTGACCCAATAAAGGAGCCGTGTCCATCGCGGCATCGCAAACAATTGCAGCCCCTGCGCCAGCTGGTCAACAGCTCCCCCAGAGCAGGAGGGACTTGCTCCTCACCAAGTCACGGCGTGGGAAACAACCAGTGCATCCACCAGCTCCTGTATCATGCGTGGCAGGGGAGGTAGAAATGTCATCCTCATTATCCGAGGAGACAGGGCGCGAGGTAACAGACCCAGCAGGGAGGCCCACGTCTGCGGCGGCTGAGTCAGACTCAGAATCCGAGACATCAGATGAGGCAGGGGCAGGTGGAGAAACGTTTCAGCACACCTCGCTCTCTCAAGGCCACCTCCACTCGAGACCCAAATGCTTCCAGAACCACTGAAAATACATTGATGGGACAGTGGAGATCCGGAAGACCCTGCGGCCTCCTTGAGGGGGGTCAGGTGGGGACACATGGTCTGCAGGGTCCATACTGAACCAGAAGAACCCGCCAACAAAATTTGCAAAAAAATGACAGGCAAGCCCTGAAGACCCCCAACACAGAGAGATAGAGACCCCAGAACCCACTGTCCCAATATGCATTCCCAGGTCTGCACGTGTAATAAGCAAGCTCTCCTATAAGGGAGTGAGCAAGGGAAACTGCCCAGGGTGAAGGAAGGGGCTCCACCCCCCGAAAAATGCCTCCAGGCACTCCCACCTAGCTTCTCTATAGAGAATCCACCGCAAAATGGCCAAAAACGAGTGTACTAAGATGGCCGCCGTCATAATAGCATATGGGGCTACAAGAAAATGGCGGGCCAGTGCGGCAACAAGGCCCACAGGGAGACCACCCGCCAGCCCTCCTACACCATCCTGCACCAGGAATCCCTGGAGGACCAACCGAGCCCCACGGACAGCGCACCCCCCGGCCCCCCATGCGGCCTGCACATGAGGTCCCAAACAGTCCCCCACGTGGGAAGGGGAGTAGGGGGGGGGGTTGCACAACAGAACAGAGGGAAACCCAGGAGTGTGAGGGTCCGACCATCCCAGGGAGTGGCCCGCGTCCACCTCAAAATCCGCCAGGGAAGGGGGGGGGGGGTTTACTCACCGTACCGGGATCACAGGTGGGCGTCATCTCCTGACAGGACCCCTCTCTGCCGAAGTGGGGGGGCTGTCGGCCAAATAGAAACGCTGCGACATAGGCCTAGACCCTGTCGTGTGCGACTTGCGAGTCGTTTAACTCACGGGCCAGTCCCGTCCAGTGGGACTATGTCGCGGCTGACCCAGTGCGGAGCTAAGGTCTGCACACGCTTGCTGGCCAGCTGGGGTGACCACTGGATTTATATTATCCAGCCCGTCGCCCAGATCCGGCATAGTTGCTTGAAGATCGGACAGGAAAAAAAAAAAAAAACGGAGAAAAAGCTAGCTAACATAAAAATCTCTACATAAAAAAATACTTTTTATGCCAAGACCAAAGATCCCAGCAAGGAACTAGGTCCATACTCCTGACTAGGCAGATAAAAACTGGCATCCTATGCAGGAAGAGAGGGGGTATACCCTCCAGGACTGCCTATTGGCGTAACCAGAACTTTTTTTCTACCTAGTGTCCTACTCCTGTAGGGGGCAGTATAACCCTACTGATATGGATCAGAGGACTGTGTCCGTCAATAAATTATAGAGAACATGTAAAAGTATATACAAACCCAATTCCAAAAAAGTTGGAACACTGCACAAATTGTGAGAAAAAAGGAATGGACTAATTTACAAATCTCAAACTTATATTTTATTCACAATATAGTATAGATAACATATCAAATGTTGAAAGTGAGATATTTTGAAATTTCATGCCAAATATTGGCTCATTTTGGATTTCATGAGAGCTACACATGCCAAAAAAGTTGGGACAGGTAGCAATAAAAGGCCAGAAAAGTTAAATGTACAGTGGGTACGGAAAGTATTCAGACCCCCTTAAATTTTTCACTCTTTGTTATATTGCAGCCATTTGTTAAAATCATTTAAGTTCATTCTTCTTCCTCATGAATGTACACATAGCACCCCATACTGACAGAAAAACACAGAATTGTTGACATTGTTGCAGATATGGTGACAGGTGTTTGTTCTTTCTATATGATGTGTTTTACATTTTAAATTAGACTAGAATATATACTTTTTTATTTTTGCACATTGTTTATGTGTGGGTGGCATTAAGTGTTCACATTATAGTTTTTTTTTTTAGCGCTGCACGGTTATAAATTTTTTTTTTTTTTACAATGGTTTGTCAATTGTAGTGTGAGCAGCTATATGCTTTTAGGTTGATTTAGCGTGGCAATTTTCACTATATAATTGTACTGTTTTTTTGATAAACGAACACATCAATACCTGGATCGATGGGTGGAGTAGCAATTCTCAATTAATTATCAAGGTGCTCATCAGATATTTTGGTTCTAATCTTGAGCTTCATCTTTGAAAATCATTGCACAAATATAGGTGCTGCCAAAAACATGAATAATGTGTGAATGTGAAGAGTGGGAGTTTATCTGTTGCAAGATAAAACTTAAAAGTCCAGTAAAGAGACACTGTCAATTTTTTTCTTCAGCCGCAGGTGTTCGCTAAGTGTAAACATATTTTTACAAAAATTTTGAACACACATTTTTAAGTTTACGATTTTGTGTTGGGCCGCAGGTTGGACACCCCTGCTATAGGGTGTCTCTTGGTTGACAGCACTAAATCTGCTTCTGAAAGCACTTCCAAATGGGTGGAATCTTAGGGATTTTTGAGGTTTAAACATGGGAAGATTTTACAGATAAAGAACATCTATAAATACATTAAATGCACATATAATCTTGTGGGAAGATTGTTGTTGAAATGGTTTGGTTTGGGGACAGGGACTTTAAGAAAGAAACCAAAATCATATTTACAAAAGCATGTCGCCAAGCAGAGAGCCGGGGTAAATGCACTGTAGGTGAGACCAGTGCTAATTGATAGGAGGGATGTACTGCGAGATGGATTTACTGATGGTTGGCACAAAAGAAGTAGCATGGGTGTTGAATGAATGCAGATTTCCAGAGAATAAGGTATGCAAGAGCTGAAGGGGATGGTGGGGGTGAGATTGCCAAGGAGTGATGTAGAGTATGTGAGCAAAGGTAGATGGGGAAGTAACTAGAGAGGGAAAGAAAATGTAATTGGGGATGAGCAGAGACTGGAATACAACTACAGTGATACATCTACCCTTGCCTCCATATAAATATATACATATTTACTTAGACACACACCCCCCCAAATGCAACAAAAAATTAACATACCAAACTAATGTTATTGTTGATCTCTTTATTACAGCAATCCATAATTTCAGCCTGAATGTTTGTCATCAACAGGGGTTCTGCAAAGAAAAGCAAACATCACATTTTAGTTGCTGGGAAAATGGCTTTCGCCCAGATTTGATCATGTGAATGTATTAATAATAAAAACAAAAGCTTGCTGTAAAGGTACTCAAAGCCCAACTCATGGAATGACACCCAACAAAAGACTGAAGATATTTTGCAACAAAAAGGAATCCCTGTGAAGCACAGCTTCGTAAATTCGATATAAGCCCCTGCTGGGGGACCATTTCATTTTTTTAAAAAATTGCCTGGAGTTAGACTTCAAGTATCTCTTTGGCTGGGATACAGGAATGTATATTGAGTAAGTTTGCCATAAATTCTCTTTGGCTGGGGACTGTCGATCACCCACCTCTGAGAATTTAACAAAGTTGCTTGGAATGGGATTAGAGCTTTCTTTCTTTAAAAACCTTATTGATAACCACAGGCAACAATACTTGTTTGCATTTGTCTGCCTAAAGTGCAATTCAATTACAAAAACTGAAAAAACAAAAAAGCAAAAACAAAAAACAAGGATTTTGGCAAGATCTTACCGTAAAATCTTTTTCTCTGAAGTCCATTGACAGACGCAGCCTCCATCTTCATTAGCTGAATGGGTTATGCTGCCCCCTGCAGGAGTAGTCTAGGCAGGAAAATTTAAATGTACATGCCAACGGGGCCGTCCCCACAGGCATAACCCATACACCCTTCTGCTTATCAAACCAGTTTAGCGGTAAGCAGTGAAGAAAAAAACATCCCCATCAGATGGGCGGGTGCTGTGTCTGTCAATGGACTGCAGGGAAAAAGATTTTATGGTAAGAGTTTTCTCTATCGTACATTGACAGACGCAGCCCTCATCTTCATTAGCTGAATGGGACGTCCCAAAGCAGTGAAGGCATGAGGGGTGGGAAGAACGCAACCAGAAAGTAACGTAAACTCCAAAGGCTAAACTTAGCCCACTGGGTAACATGAAGCACAACCAAACAGAAACTCACCCAGGTTAAAAGACCCCTAAAAGAAACAGTAAAACATTCTCTTACGAAACAGCAGCCTGCAAAACCTTGCGGCCAAAAGAGGCATTCGAAGATGCCAGCAAATCCACCTTGTAGAATCTTGTAAAGGTGTGTACAGACGACCAAGTCGCTGCCTTACAAACTTGTACAACAGAGGCCTGGTGGCGAAAAGCCCAAGAGGCACTAAGCGCTCTAGTAGAACGCGCCTTCACAGGGAAAGGAGGAGCCTGACCCTTGAAAGAATGTCTGAACAACCGTCTGCCTGATCCACCTCAAAATGGTTGCAGCAGACGCAGCCAAACCTTTGCCAGGACTGTCCGTAGGGACAAAGAGAGTCCGATTTTCTAAAGGACCCGTCAGATAAACTCTTATCGCCTGAACCACATCCATAGAGTGCAAGACAAATTCTTTGGGATGCTTAAGTTTAGGACACAAGGAAGGCAACACAATGTCTTCATTAAGATGAAAATCCGACACCACCTTAGGGAGAAAAGACGGATTAGGTCGGAGAACTACTTTATCCCTGTGGACCACCAAATAAGGCGAAGGACAGGACAGCGCCGCTAACTTAGATGCTATGTGAGCAGAAGTAAAAGCCACTAGGAAGGCCACCTTCTTCGACAAAGAAAGCAGGGAAATCTCCCTAATATTCTCAAAAGGAGGCTTTTGAAGAACAGACAAAACCAGATTGAGATCCCACGGAGGTAACGGAGATCTCCTCGGAGGAGCCAGGTGACGCACCCCCTGAATAAAAGTGCGAATCAAGCTATTAGTAGCCAACGAACGTTGGAAGTAAATAGGCCAACACCTGACCCTTGATAGTGCCGAATGCCAGGTGCTGCTCAACCACCTTTGTAAAAAGGCCAACACCCTAGCTATAGAAAACAAGCGAGGGTGCAGCTGCAGCGAGTCACACCATGAAATGTACGATTTCCAAGTACGATGATAGATCTTCCTAGATGTCGACTTTCTGGCCTTTAAGAGGGTAGGAATCACCGAGTCAGGAAGGCCTCTCTCCCTCAACACCTTGCTTTCAACAGTCAAGTCGTTAAAGCCAGCAACCGTAAAGCAGGATGGAAGATCGGTCCCTGAGACAGCAGATCTTCCCGCAGTGGAAATCTCCATGGAGAATCTACGACCATTTTTACCAGGTCTGCATACCAGACTAGTCTGGTGCCACCAGAACAACCAGAATGCCTTCCACCGCCATCCGCCGAAGAAACCTTGGCAGGAGTACGAGCAGAGGGGAGGCATAAAATCAGCCGATACTGGCTCCAAGGAGCCACCAGAGCATCTGTGGCATCGGTCAGAGGATCCCGAGACCTGGCCACAAACCTCCGGACTTTTCTGTGGAGGCAAGACGCAAACAGATCCACCTCCGGAGTCCCCCACTGGGCACACAGGAGGTGAAACACCTCCAGATGAAGGGACTATTCCCCTTGATCCAACACCTGACGACTCAGGTAATCCGCTTGCCAATTCTCCACACCCGAGATGTGGACTGCGGAAAGAGCTGGAACATTGGCTTCCGCACAAACCAGAATCTCAGCCACCTCCTTGGCTGCCAGGACACTCTTGGTGCCCCCTTGATGATTGATGTAAGCCACAGCCGTGGCATTGTCCTACTGAATCCAAACCGGAGAACCGTGTAGCCGGCTCGTCCAGTCGAACAGGCAAAGCTTGATTGATCTTAGCTCCAGAATGTTGATCAGCAAAGAGGACTCTGACACCCAAGTCCCCTGGGCACAGAGCTTCCCCAGCACTCCATCGCAGCCTGACAGGCTGGCATTTGTGGTGATCACCGTCCAGAACAGCGGCAGGAAGGACTTGCCCTGACACAAGGCAGGAGACTGGATCCACCAGGATAGAGCAGACTTCATGAGATGACTCAAACTAATAATCTGGCCCAATGACAGAGGGTCCCTGTTCTAATTTTGCCAGAATCTCTTTCTACAGAGGCCTGGAATGAGACTGAGCAAACAGGACCGCTTCGAAGGTTGACACCATCAGACCCAGGGCCCTTATGCAGACACAAAGGGAGGACAGATCAGTTTCCATCAGCAACCTGATCGCCCTTTGCAATTTCTGTAGCTTTTCCAAGGGGAGAAAGACCCTCGCAAGAGCGGAGTCGAGAGTCAGCCCCAGATAAGTGACCTGTATGGATGGCGATAGAGCAGATTGCTTGAAATTGTCCACCCGAATTCTTAAAGGGTCTGAACTGACAGGCCAGGGGGATCGTTTAGGAAGTACAGGTCCTATTATCCCCAGGAGAGGGCCCACAACCCCCCCCCCCCCAAGGCCACGAGGGACAAGAGGGGGGTCACATTTACTCATCAAACCATGGAACGGGGGGGGGGCTCCTCTCCGGTAAAACCTCCTCCCACCCGAAGAGAGGGTGCTGCTAGCCGAGGGGTACGCTGCAACTCAGGGTGTTCCAGGTTGTCACGTCCCGGCGAGGCATCCGCTGGCAGGCTTGTCCCCATCCGGAAAGGGGGCAGCATAACCCATTCAGCTAATGAAGATGAAGGCTGCGTCTGTCAATGGACGATAGAGAAAAAAAGGAGATACTGTGCCTTGCGAAAGTATTCGGCCCCCTTGAACTTTGCGACATTTTGCCACATTTTAGGCTTCAAAGATATAAAACTGTAATTTTTTGTGAAGAATCAACAACAAGTGGGACGCAATCATGAAGTGGAACGAAATTTATTGGATATTTCAAACTTTTTTAACAAATAAAAAACTGAAAAATTGGGCGTGCAAAATTATTCAGCCCCCTTAAGTTAATACTTTGTAGCGCCACCTTTTGCTGCGATTACAGCTGTAAGTCGCTTGAGGTATGTCTATCAGTTTTGCACATTGAGAGACTGAAATTTTTGCCCTTTTCTCCTTGCAAAACAGCTCGAGCTCAGTCAGGTTGGATGGAGAACGTTTGTGAACAGCAGTTTTCAGTTCTTTCCAAAGATTCTCGATTGGATTCAGGTCTGGACTTTGACTTGGCCATTCTAACACCTGGATGTTATTTGTGAACCATTCCATTGTAGATTTTGCTTTAGGTTTTGGATCATTGTATTGTTGGAAGACAAATCTCCGTCCCAGTCTCAGGTCTTTTGCAGACTCCATCAGGTTTTCTTCCAGAATGGTCCTGTATTTGGCTCCATCCATCTTCCCATCAATTTTAACCATCTTCCCTGTCCCTGCTGAAGAAAAGCAGGCCCAAACCATGATGCTGCCACCACCATGTTTGACAGTGGAGATGGTGTGTTCAGGGTGATGAGCTGTGTTGCTTTTACGCCAAACATAACGTTTTGCATTGTTGCCAAAAAGTTTTATTTTGGTTTTTGACCAGAGCACATTCTTCCACATGTTTGGTGTCTCCCAGGTGGCTTGTGGCAAACTTTAAATGACACTTTTTATGGATATCTTTAAGAAATGGCTTTCTTCTTGCCACTCTTCCATAAAGGCCAGATTTGTGCAGTATACGACTGATTGTTGTCCTATGGACAGAGTCTCCCACCTCAGCTGTAGATCTCTGCAGTTCATCCAGAGTGATCATGGGCCTATTGGCTGCATCTCTGATCAATCTTCTCCTTGTATGAGCTGAAAGTTTAGAGGGACGGCCAGGTCTTCGTAGATTTGCAGTGGTCTGATACTCCTCCTTCCATTTCAATATTATCGCTTGCACAGTGCTCCTTGGGATGTTTAAAGCTTGAGAAAACTTTTTGTATCCAAATCCGGCTTTAAACTTCTCCACAGCAGTATCTTGGACCTGCCTGGTGTGTTCCTTGTTCTTCATGATGCTCTCTGCGCTTTAAACGGACCTCTGAGACTATCACAGTGCAGGTGCATTTATACAGAAACTTGATTACACATAGGTGGATTCTATTTATCATCATTAGTCATTTAGGTCAACATTGGATCATTCAGCGATCCTCACTGAACTTCTGGAGAGAGTTTGCTGCACTGAAAGTAAAGGGGCTGAATAATTTTGCACGCCCAATTTTTCAGTTTTTTTATTTGTTAAAGTTTGAAATATCCAATAAATTTTGTTCCACTTCATGACTGTGTCCCACTTGTTGTTGATTCTTTACAAAAAATTACAGTTTTATATCTTTATGTTTGAAGCCTGAAATGTGGCAAAAGGTCACAAATTTAAAGGGGGCTGAATACTTTCGCAAGGCACTGTATATGAGATACAGCTGAAGTAAAATAAGTGACATAGTGGGCTCTCCATATGATCCTGGTTGTACTGCTCAATGTCTGACACAGTGGTAGGGGTATTCTAAAGCTGGCCATAGACCGTTCAAATCGCTGAATGTACTCAAATTTATTGCTTAATCAACCTGGGTACAACCAGCCTGCCGTATTTTACATGCGATTATTGCTAGCGGCTGTTATAGCCTGTGCTCTTCCTGTGGGGACGGCTTCCCCCACCAGGAGAGCACAATGGCTCCACTGATGAGGGAATCGAGCGATTTTCTTTTATGCAACTCATGGTTGCAAGAAAGAAATTCGCTCCATCTATGGCTGGCCTAACACGTTTAAAAGTTATTAAAAAAAATGATATTGCTAGCAGAATTCACTTACTATAGAAACCTCTGTTTTATGTAGCCAGTTCTTTGTGCCAAACTGCTGCATGGTGCATACTGTAAATATTTACCACCCACAGGAAGCGTGAGGCTTGTGGGAAAATCTCAGCAACGATCCCCAAGTTACATCTAACCTTAATCTTAACATATTGTATATGTACACCTGTCATATCCATATACAGTAAATCTAATATTTTAGTTATGTGCAATTGCTAGGAAGATGGACCACATACAACCTTTTTCTGATATATTTAGAGCCCTGGTGCCCAACATGAAGCCTGCAGGCCCCATGCGACATGCTGGCTCTCAGTGTGTACCTTGCAGACTGCCAGATGCTGTGCACCAATAAAGAGTGTTATTTTTGTGGCCACTGACATTAATGCTGGGGGTTATTATTGCCATCACTGGAACCAAAGCCTAAACTACCTTCATCAGAAAGGAGTTCCAAGGAAACAACCTTACTGAAAAAACGAGATTCCACCAGTAACTAGGAAACACACCCCAAAGATCCAAGGTTACCTGGACACAAACCTGTTCAGTTTAGGGCTAACAGAATGCCAGCAGGTCTACATCTGGCATCTTCATCAGCAGACAGTGAGTGAAACACTGCCAGATTGAGGGATCATTCTCAGCGATCCAGACATTTGGCAGCTTGCCAATTTTCCATGCTTGGAATGTTCACTGCAGACAAAGCCAGTGCCTGATTGGATTCTGACCAATTCCCAGAACGATCAGCATTCGAGCTTCCCCTGACAACCATGACCTCCAAACCTATAGGAAATCCAGGACTCCTCCCCAGCCTGATGTTTGTAATCAGTACCTTCCACACCATGAAAGGAAAGGATTTTCATGACTCCAGTATAGGGCTGGAAAGCCACCCATCCAAGGCTAAACTGGCTTTGGTATTCAGGTGCATGGGGTTATCCAAGAACAAGCGATTATTTGTTCCATGCTGTCAGGATGTTAAGTTGCAAAAGTCTTGAATGAAATGGAGCATATCCGACTACCTTGAAAGACCTAGCACCCTCATGCAATGCCAATTGAGGGACACTCCAAGTAACATAACTTTTGTACCCTGGATCATGGGGTTCGTACCAGGATAAGACCTGGGTAATCCAGGTGGTGTGATAGTTCTAAGGTTGACTGATGGATTCAGTCAAAACTCTCAAAAGACTTGCACAGTCTGTAGAACACTGATCTTGAAGTTGTCCATCGGTTGTTCCCACTGGAGCAGGTCATCCAAATACCTCAGAGCTTGGATCCCCTAGATTTATGAATATTTGTGGTACCGTGGCCAGATCAAAAGGCAGAGTCACAAACTGAAAATGCTGCTCCCTAATCAAAAGTGCAGGCTATGGATATGGGCATGCTTGATGTCCACCTAGGCAAAGAAGTTTCCCTGACTAAGGGACACAATTACTGACTGCACCACAGATTCCATATGGGACTTTTGAACATGCAGAAACTTGTTCAAGGGCATTAAATCCAGAACAGGCTGCATATTACTACTCACCTTGAAAATGTCTAGAACAGGGGCAGTGACCCCCTGAGAGGGCAACAGGTCCATCTCAGCCAACAAGGCTGCTCTTTTGTTCTGTGTAACAGATATATTTGATGAAATGAAGCATTAAGGAGGGGCAAAACCAACTTGTAGCCTCTAAACACAATATTTTGAACCCAAAACAGAAATACCTTGGTCCACATGGCTGCAAAAGCCAACAGATGTCCCGTCACTCTTCTTAGTGGGATTGATTTCCAGGATTTCTTCCAAAAGAAGCCTTTTAACCTTATCCTTGAGTTCTGTAATTCTGGATGAAACCTCTACACCCTGCTATATACCCTTTCTAGCAAGCAATGCAATAAAAAAAAAATAAAAAAAAACCACAACAGGGATTTCACGCATATTTCAATACATGTTTAAGCTAGCCAACTGCATCAAAGTAATCCCTCTGTGACCAGTTTTTAACCTGCTCTGCAAAATGCAAATGCTACAGTGGACACAATGCCTACATGGGAAAAACAGACAAATTGGAGGAAAGCCATTAGGCTCCGTTCACATCTTGGCGTCCTGGATCGCAGGCAGAATCCCCGCAATTTTGCCTGCGATCCCGAATCACGGGACGCATTACGGCGATTCTGCCCGCGATGCCAAGATGTGAACGGAGCCTAAGTGTTAACATGTTAACAAGTGCTAACCTCTTTAGCAACTGATGGATTATATTCATGTACAAGCTATTGGAATTTGAGCACAGGTATATCTTATTTCTGCTGGACTGCAGGTCAGTGGCCAGACCTGAATCTAGCGGATCGCCTGCAATTCTTTTCGGTTTGCCCCATGTTTACATTGTCTCCACTGTAGAATTTGCATATTGCAGAGCAAAGTAGGGACTGGCCATAGAGGGATTACTTTGACGCAGTTGGCCAGATTAAAAATGTATTGCAGTATGCGTCAACTAAAAATCCCTGTATTTTTTTTTTAAATTGCACAGTTTGCAAGAAAGGGTACAGTATATAAGTGTGCAGAGGGTTCATTTAGAATTTCTAGTGTTGACATGTGCTCACCCACCTTTAGCACCTGATTATATACATGAACAAGCTATTGGGATTTGAGCACAGGTAGGTCTTATTTCTCAAGTTCTGAAAGAACGAAAGGAACCTTTCTTGGTCCACACAAAGACTGCTTTCGCTCCGAAGGCTTCTGACAGTTCAGAGGTAAGAGTAAGTTTTCCTCCCGTAATCTTTTGTTCAAATGTTTCCATGAAATTGGCAGAGGCGTTCGCCATACATTCCAGCTGCTTCTTGCAGGGGAGCTCTGCTGACATTATGGAACAGCAAGGAGAGAAGTCCATTGACACAGGGTAGCAGTCTGATACAGCAAGGGTTAAAGTCAGCGGCACAAATAAATAATTTGGGCACAGCTGGGGGCAAACAACAGCAAGGCTGAGGCCAGGGTGACAGGGCAGAGATTTGGGCACAGCACAACATAAAACAGCATCCAGATACAGCAAAGATGGTACAGCAGACAGGAAGAAGAAATAAGCCCAGGTCCTGTGCAGCTGGTTGGAGCCCAGGGTGCACACAGGCAGCATATCACAGGAAGGGGAAAAAAAAAAAAAAAAACATCTTGTGTGGTCTGACCTCAACTCAATTCCACACAGGTAACACATTAAAAAAAAGGAGGGGAAGGAGCGTTTGGGAAACACAACAGGAAGGTAAGCCCTCTACAGCTGATCAAGGGTCCTTGTGTGGCCTGGCCTCAACTCAGGTCCACACCAGTAGCAAACCACAGGAGGGGAAACACACAGGTGGAACTCACATGGTAGCAGAGACACAGTGATACAGGTCCTTACAGTGCACACCAGCTGCAGGTTTAGACAGAGCACTAAAGGAACTCAGGAAGGCAGAGAAAAAAAAATCTGTGCACTAGGCTGAAGCATTGCAGGAGGGGATGGGTATCCAGGAGCCACCACTGAGGAATCAAAGGGGTCCTGGGGGTGGTGGAGGGTCTGGGTAGCCTGGCTGCAGCACAGGTCCACATGGGCAATGACATCACAGCAGAGAGAGAGGGGAGAAAGCAGACTCTTAGGCTCCCACTCAGACATTTAAAGCCTGAGCTGGGGAGTGACCCCAAACCAGGAAACCGGCTGCTTTGTGTTGGGTTGTCTTGCGACAAGCCCTGCCCTATTCCAGCCCAGCCATGCACAGCAGCATGGCATTTGTCTCCAGTGGACACAGCAGAGCGTGGAGTGGCGCTGTGGCTGCCAGCAGATGGTGAAGCACCTACAGAGGGAAATCCACATGCAGGCCAAGCAGGGGATATGAATGCCCAATGCATTGCACGCAGGTGGTTTGGGGTTAAAGGCGTTGCATGCGAAGTGCTGGGAAAGGCTGGTGGATTGAGCTATTCTGTCTCACACATGTGATCGGTGTGATGGGAGATGTGCCAGGAGCGAAGGAGCAGGGTGTCTATAACAGATATACCTTTATTTTAAGTTGGATTTCTCACAAAAAAGCCATGGCACAGTAATTCCGTGAATATATTTACTAAAGTGTTACTAAATCCAAGAGCCTGCATGTATTACATCTGGTCTGCTACAATACACAGAACCTGGAAATGCAATTATTTTAGTAAATATATAAACTGCTAAATCCCTTTTCTCATCACCAGTTAGAGCAGTCTTGTGACTTCTATCAGTGTCTGGTTAAAGCTTGTAGGAGGCATTTTCATTCTCCCCTGATTGTCCTATGAGGCTGCGGGACCCCTGACCCTCTGTCTGGACAGTGCTGATCACATGCACTCGCCCAAGAATAAAAAAAAAAAAAAACTCTAGCAATACACACCAAACTGAGCATGTGCAGCTTTCCCCCTAGGCTTTGTTCTATCAGCAGATAGATTGGGGACAGTGGAAGTAGGGGACGATCAGAGAAGACAGGATCAAACAGCCTTTTTACACAATGCAGAAGATTACCCCTTTGGTTCCACACATACAGATTGATTTTACTGTTATGGGTTTAGTAACAGTTTAACCACTTTACCACCGGAGGATTTTGCTGTCTTACGTCCAGGCCACTTCTTGCGATTCGGCGCTGTGCGACTTTATCTGACAGTTGCGCGGTCGTGCGACGCCGTACCAAAACGAAATTTAAGTTCTTTTTTTCCCACAAACAGAGCTTTCTTTTGGTGGTATTTGATCACCTGTGGGATTTTTACTTTTTGCGCTATAAACAAAAAAAAGAGCGTTTATTTTGAAAAAATAACAATATTTTTATAATTTTTTTATATGAAATTCCCCCCAAAAAAATATGTAAAAATCTAATTTTTTAAAAATTTTTGGCCAATTTGTTTTCTGCTACCTAGGTTTGGTAAAAAAAAAATCATAATAAGCGTATTTTGATTGGTTTGCGCAAAAGTTATTGCGTTTACTAACTAAGGGAATGATTTCTGTAAGTTTTGGTGTTTTTTTTTTTTTTTTTTTTTAAGGAGTAATGGCGGCGATCTGTGATTTTTTTGCGGGACTGCGACATTGCGGCGGACAGATCGGACCCTTGACTGACATTTTTGACACTTTTGGGGGTACCAGTGACCTTACTGCAGTAATCAGTGCTATATATATATGCACTGTTACTGTAAAAATGACACTGGCAGGGAAGGGGTTAATTTTATTGGAGAGGGAGTGGTTAATGTATGCCTGGTGCTTACTGACGTGTGTGGGGGGAGGTGACTGAGTGAGCCAGGGACAGATCGGATGTTCAGCTATGCTGAACACTCCGATCTGTCACTCTCTGTCACTGTTTACACACAGCGGGCGGATCTCCAAACTAGATTCTCCGACGATCGGGAAGAGCAGCGACGATCGCCGCCGCTCCTCCCCTGGCCCGACTCCCGCTGTGAATAAAAACAGGGGGAGGAGTCCAGCGATGTAGGTCTACGTCGCTGGACGATAACGAGCCACTGTGCCGCAGTAGAGGCACAGTGAGCGGGGGTAAAGTGGTTAAGCAAAACCTTACACTACTTGCCTTTGTGAGGTAAACTACGGCGAATAGGTCTTGCTGGCTGAAGAGATTTGCCTATTAATTTTTTAACTTCCATTTCATTGCCGAGTAGCTGGCCCCAACCTGCAAAGACAAGAATTACAGTTACTGAGTCATCCACAAACATTATTCGATTACGGTCAGTTTGGGAATATAAACACAAGCATTTAGGCCCCTTTCACACTTGTGCGACTTAAAAGTCATGCAATTTTGTTGCCGCGATTTTGAAGCAATTTTGCCTGGACTTGAAGCAATGCCTATGTCTTTGGGCCTCAAAACGCATTAAAATCGTCCCAAAGTAGTGCAGGGACTACTTTGAATTAGCTGCGGCTTGAAGTCGTACAGATACCAACAGTACTCCTTGGAAATCATGGAGTACAACTTGTCCTGCGACTTTGCAGTCCCAAATCGCAAAAGGGGCCTACAGGAAAAACGGCAATGTGTGCTTATCATCTATAAGATCAAATCATTTTATTATGTCTACATCAGTATAAGAAGAACCAATCTTGACTGGGATCAATACAATAATTCAAATATTCATTCTTTAAAGTAAACCAGTATTTAATACAGATTCAACCAATTTCCCCCCAGCCCTACCATCACCTATACTCCAACCTTTGCTCTCTTGTTGCACTGTGCAACTGTCAGAAGGTAAAGAAAATGCCCCATAGAAACTCCAACTTGATCTGCTCAGAACTTACACAGGGCTAAGGAAACTCTCAACCCCATGTTCAATCATCCAGCATTGCACAGGGAGGGCGGCAGGGGACAGAGACACATTATGGCTCATACCTGGAGGTATCAAACATTCCACACTGTTCCAGCAAGCATACAAACAGATGGGGAGTATAGAGATTTACCATCTTTAGTTTGTAAGATGGGAAGTGAAGATTGCAGCAAATGCACCTTTAAGGCTGAGGGGCTACTTCGTTTTTTATTTTTTTATGTACAGTAAATTTTATAGGTATAGTTTATAGGGTTGACAAAAAAAACACTGGTCCATCCAACCTATGTATGTGTATAAGCACCTGGTTTTTATTCTCCAACAATTTCCATAGCCCTTTATTTTTAAGTTGCCGGCGCTCTTAGCTAGTACCAACTCATGGGGGGGGGGGGGGGGGGGGAGCTCAACATTCCCCATTTTTGCTGCTCTAACAGTAAATAACTCTTTCTGCAATCTAATTTAAAACTTCCTTTCTTCTCTAAGGTTAAATATGCTAGTTGGCAGGCCTAGAAAGGTGCTGTCAATGTCAAGCTTTGTGGATATATTTACAATAAATGTGGATACCGGAAATCCCTCCAAAGTCAGCATCAATAGATCCCCAGCAACAATAGACTACCTACAACAAATTACCACCCCTCCCTCAGCAACAATAGATCTTTCAGAAGCCAACAACAATATACCACTCCCTCATCAGTAGATGCCTTCCAGCAACAAAGACTTCCCAGGAACATTTTTTTTATCTTTTATTCTTCTCTATTTCTCACAATTTATAGGGTGGAATGGGGCAGATAGCTATGCAGTCTAACCTGATATTCACCCCTTAATTTTTTTTATCACTAACATGGGAATATTACTTGGTGTTGTAATTAGTTGATATATATATATATATATATATATATATATACATACATACATACACACACATATATACATACACACACACACATAAATAAAATTTGTTTAGTGTAAAATTCACAAAAATTATTTTTTATTTTGGATTTGGGTGAAGGTCTTAAAATTAGCTGACATATAAATACATTTTTTTAGTATATAATCCATAACTTGTAAGGTAGGGTTTTTTTTTTTCTTCTCACAATTTATAGGGTGGAATGGGGTGGATACCTATGTTTTTTAACCTGATATACACCCCTTAAACTTTTTTTTGGTCCAATTCAGTGCCATGCAGTAAATCACAGCTGATTGAAGCTAGATTTTTTTTTAAATTCAACGTTTTTGTCATGCCAACATGTTTCTCTTTCCTGTAACATATGGCAAATGAGATTACACCATAATCACTATTACCCAAGTTGTCTCTAACATGAAAATTTGTAATAAGCGCTGTGTATTAAATTAAGTCTCTCTTCACATATTGGCATCCCGGATTGTAGGCAGAAATCACCGTGAATCTGCCCGCGATCCCGAATCAATGCAAATCACGGGATGCCATGTGATTCCCGTGGCTTGCAAAGGCAACCCAAACGCGCCTTGATTTTGCCATGATTTTCGTCCGACTAGTCGCGGTAAAATCATGCAAACAGGATCGCAAGACGCGTGTCGCCCAAAAGAAGTTCATGTACTTTTTTGTGCGACAGGTGTACCGCAAATCTGTTTTTGCGATTTTACCGTGATTCTTTGGGCAAAATTTGCGGCAAAATCACGCCGCCTTTGGGGTGCCATTGCATGTCATGGGAATCGAATGGGCGTCCTGCAATTTGCAATACTTCGGATCGCGGGCAGAATCGTGTCGATTCGGGACGCCAATATGTGAACGGAGCCTAATAGATCCAACAGAGCATATTTCCTTGCTGGGGCTTCTATCTTCTGTTCAATTAAATTTCCCTGCAATATGTTTAAAGGAGAAATATGGGGGGGGGGGGGGGGGGAACACACACACACACTTTATCCACCTAGGTGGATGCAGCATTGGTCTGATGCTACATCTGTTCCCACCGCTTCTAAAATTGAGAACTTAGCGATCAAAGACCGCTAATCCCTTGGTTCTCAGCCTTCAGTGAGCAGAGGGCTAGTGGCTGTCAGAAATGCAAAATGCATAAAACAAAAAAAAAAACACGTCAAACACGTGTTTGGAAAAAATACAAAATGCACCATGAAAACACATCAACCAAAGCCTGCATAGGTGTCAACCAGGCCAAAAGAAGAATTAAAGGCAAAAACACCGAAGTAAGTTTTAACGGTCCAATGTCTGCGAGGTCCCTTGCTGACATGTAACCTCCAGCTTCTTCTGGGTGCCGCTCTGGCCTCTTAATAGGCCAGCACAAGATGACATCATTCTGCACTGCAGTGCGGTAATCCTGGCAAACAGACAGTGTGCCAGAATGTAATCAGACCTGCAAATGCCCAGCTTAGTGTACATTCTCCAGGGGATTGCAAAAAGACAGGCAAGGCCTGCCTGTTTTTCACTTTAAAAGAACGAAGTATAATAAAGAGAATCAACTTGTAGCAAAATAATTTTGTTATTAAAGTCATTAAAGGACAAGTACAGCCAAAGCTGGGCCTAGATGGGGGGGCAGAGCAGACAGTGGTGATTGACAATTACCAGCTCTCTGCTCACGGAGCTCTGAGCAATGGTTTTCGGTCTTAGAGCCAGCGGAGGACCAATGCTGCATCCACGTAGGCGAGTAGAATTTCCGTGAAAAAAAAAAAAAAAGACCCAAACTTCTCCTTTGGAATTCTCAGGAATAAACTATTTCTAAGTGAGGCTTCATTTCTCAAGGTTTAAGGCTCCGTTCACATGTAGGCGTTTTGGGGGGAGTTTTTCTACTCTAGGATCAGCTCTCAAAATGCCCAACAAGACAAATCCTATTCATTTCAATGGCCCCTGTTGACATCTGAGCGTTTTGACGCTGTGAGCAAAACGCCCAACGACCAAAAAAGTACATGAGCTTCTTTTTGGGCAGATTACAGGCGTTTTCCATTGGTCTCTATTCAATCTAAAAACGCCTGCACAAAAAACGCCTGTAAAAACGCCTGTAAAACGCCTGCAAAAACGCCCATAAAAAACGCCCATAAAAAACGCCTGAAAAAACGCCCAAAAATGCCTGTAATAGCAACGCCAAGATGTGAACGTAGCCTTAAGCATGTGTAAACCTTGAAACAAAAATGTAAAAAATTGCAGCTTACCAGTCCTTTGATGTGGTTGCTGTAAATAAAGAAAATAACTGTTGATCCTGCCAGTAATGCAGTGTTCATGTGACTTCCCGTGAGCTGAAATGCAAGCAAAAACAATGTTATCTTTCCACTGTAAACTATTAAATCCCCCCAACCTAGTCTATCCTTGTTAATATCTAATACTTAAAGTGGGAGTAAACTCCTATACATGACTTTTACCTATAGGTACTGTAAATATCTTCTAATTGTGCACCGTTTAGAACTGGGGTCAGCAACCCATCGATCGCGATCTACCTGTCAATCGCGGGAAGCGAACCGATTAATCACTGGAAGTTTTGATGCAGAATTGGGTCTGACTACGACATTGATATGTGGCGAAGATACGATATTTTTTTTTTTTGTGGTCTGGCACTGATGACCTCTTGAGAGAGTTTGTTCAAGAACTCAACAACAACACTTTCAATTTACCTTTATTTATGACATGACACCTAACAAATTTCTTTCTTGGACTTAACTGTATATAAAGGACCCAACAACATTCTAGCTACTACCCTTTACCAGAACCTGACTGCTACAAATTCTTTGCTACATGCTCACAGCAGTCATCCGAAACATGTGATCCAGGAGATACCAATAGGAAATATTGTAGGAGTTGCAGAAAATGCTCCAAACTGGAAAGTTTTGAGCGCGAGGCACAGGATTTGCAGCAACGGTTTCGGAGTAGAGGTTGTAGTAGAAAAAAAGTGTAAAAAGAGCATATCAGAGAGCTAAAACTAACCCTCGTGATCTGCTACTGTTTCAGGGCAAAAAAGATATATCTCCCAATAAAACAAGACTAATTGCGAAATTTAATGTACAATCTAAACAGATATGAAAAATCCTTATGAAACACTGGCTGAAGACGAAGCGTTAAAAGAACTCGTTGACTCCAAACAAAGTATAACCTACAAACACAATCAGTTCATTAAAGATATGGTGACATTTAGTCACCATCATAGAGGTAGTAAAAACTACCCTTGTTCCAGACTCCCTTTGGGTACTTTTCCCTGTGGCAATTGTGGCTATTGCCAATACATAGCTGATAAATCTTCCCAAACTCATTGGCAGGAAATTTGTTTCTCAAAACTTTGTATCGTGTCAAACAGTTGGCATAGTATATCTAATGAAATGCACATGTTCAGTCTCCTACGTGGGCAAAACGAAACTGCGTTTATGGGAACGAATACGTGACCATATCGTATATGCAAAAGGGAAGGACTTGGAAAGCCCCATAGCCCGACGCTTTGCCCAATGTCAAAGTTCTAAATTTCAGAAAACTGAATTTTTGTAAAATCTTACCTGTAAAATTCCTTTCTCTGAGTCCGACAGTCGCCGCCTCCTCTAAGTCATCACTGTTGGGTATTGACTTCCGCTCCGCAGGAGTAGCTAGGCATATAGACTTAGTCAAAAACAAATGGCATTTGCATATACACACCCATGGGGGCTGTCCCATCTGGTCAATACCCCCCTGCAGTGATCACTCCCAACTCAGTTTGGTAGCATAGCAGTAGGTAATAAGAACCCCAAAAGAGGGGCGGGGCGGCGACTGTCGGAGGACTCAAGAGAAAGGAATTTTACAGGTAAGATTTTACAAAAATTCAGTTTTTTCTTACGTCCTCCGACAGTCGCCGCCTCCTCTAAGTCATCACTGTTGGGATGTCCCAAAGCAGTATAGACATGAGGGGTGGGAGACGCAACCGTAGAAAAGGCAACGCAGTACCCACATCAGAGAAAGGAATCTTACATGCACCGTAAGAAAACCTACTGGGCAACAGAAAAAACAATGCTCAACAGGAGCAACAGCCCAGGAAAGCAAATACCAACAGCCAGGGACCCAGAAAAAAACTCAAGGGTCCTTCATGGCACTGCCGCACTGAGAACCTTGCGTCCAAAGGAAGCATCAGCTGATGCCAGAACATCTTTGTAGAATTTTGAGAAGGTGTGCACCGACGACCAAGTCGCAGCCCTGCACACCTGGGTCACCGAGGCCCGATGCCAATAGACCCAGGACGTACTCAACGATCTGGTAGAGTGCGCCTTAACAGGGAAAGGTGGAACCCGTTCCTTCAAAGCATAAGCCTGCTCAATGGTCTGTCTGATCCATTTGGCAATAGTTTCTGCAGACGCAGCCATGCCCTTCCAAGATCCCTCAGGAAGGACAAATAGGGAATCCGTCTTCCGAAAGGATTCCGTAGACGACAGGTAAAGCCTGATCGCCCTGACAACATCCAAGGAATGCAAGGCAATCTCCTTAGGATGCTTAGGCTTCGTACAAAGCGAAGGCAGGACAATGTCCTCATTAAGGAGGAACTCCGTGATCACCTTAGGAAGAAAGGACGGGGGTGGTCGCAAGACCACCTTATCCTTGTGAATTATCAAGTAAGGAGAGCGGCAAGACAACGCCGCCAGCTCCGACACTCTGCGAGCCGAAGTGATCGCCACTAAAAAGGCAACCTTCTTAGACAGCAGAGGCAACGATATCTCCCGAATGTTTTCAAAGGGAGCACGCTGTAACACGGACAGAACCAAGTTCAAGTCCCATGGAGGTAAAGGCTCCTTCCTGGGGGGAGCCAAATGTCGCACACCTTGAATGAAGGTGCAATTTAAGGAATGAGACGCCACAGGGCGTTGGAAAAGGATAGCCAGTGCAGACACCTGGCCCTTTATCGTGGCCAGCGGCAGGCGCTGGTCCACCCCAGATTGGAGGAAAGCCAACACTCTTGACACCGAGTACGAGCAAAGGGAAAACCCCCTGGACTCACACCAGGCGAAATAGGCTTTCCAGGTACAGTAATAGATCTTACCAGAGGAGGTTTTCCTAGCCTTGATTAGAGTAGGGATAACCTCAGGGGAGAGACCCCTGTCCCTCAGGACCTGGGTCTCAACAGCCAGGCCGTCAAAGCCAGCGACTGTAAAGCAGGATGGAAGATCGGTCCCTGAGACAGTAGATCTTCCCGCATTGGCAGTCGCCACGGAGGCGCCACTGCCAGGTGAACAACGTCGGCGTACCAGGACCGGCGAGGCCAGTCCGGTGCCACCAGAATCACCAGGTGCGGTTCTGAGGCTAACCTGCGGAGGAACCTGGACAGCAACTGAATCGGAGGAAAGGCATACATCAGACGATACTGATGCCAAGGGGCCACTAATGCATCCGAGGCGTCCGCCAGCGGATCGCGCGTTCTTGCCACGAACCTTTCCACTTTTCGGTTTAGCCGAGATGTGAACAGATCCACGTCCGGGGATCCCCACTTCGCACACAGCATTTGGAAGACCTCCGGGTGTAGGGACCATTCCCCCTGGTCCAGGGTCTGGCGGCTCAGATAGTCGGCCTGCCAATTCTCCACACCCGGAATGTGAACTGCTGAGATCGCCGGGACATGAGTCTCGGCCCAAGACAGAATGGCGGTCACCTCCCGAGCCGCCCAAGCACTCCTGGCGCCCCCTTGGTGGTTGATGTAGGCCACCGCGGTAGCATTGTCCGTCTGTACCCGGACAGGACGACCCCAAAGACGGTTCCGACCACTGGAAGAGACAGTTTTATCGCTCGTAATTCCAGCACATTTATCAGGAGGACTCCTCCTCCGACCAAGTGCCCTGGGCAGACAGGTTGCCCAGGACTCCACCCCAGCCCGACAGGCTGGCATCCGTGGTAATCACCGTCCACACCAACGGACGGAAGGACTTGCCCTCCGCCACCGACACGGACTGGAGCCACCACAGAAGAGCCAATCTGGTCT
The DNA here is from genome assembly GCF_965119305.1 of Pelophylax lessonae. NCBI lineage: Eukaryota > Metazoa > Chordata > Amphibia > Anura > Ranidae > Pelophylax > Pelophylax lessonae. Next base: position 470,832,514 of record NC_138772.1, read on the forward strand.
GACGACTCAATGAGACACTCAGATCCAGAGACTGAGGCAGTCTGTCCCACCTGGCCAGGATCTCCGCCTGGAGAGCCCGCGCGTGAAACTGAGCAAAGGGTATCGCCTCGAAGGCCGACACCATTAACCCCAGGCCCCGCATACAGGTCCTGAGTGACGAGGACGGATTGACCCTGAGGGACCTGAGCTCCTCCTGCAAGGTCCGGAGCTTTTGAGGCACCGGGACAATCACCCCCTGAGCAAGAAGGTCCTGAACCCACCTGTCCCGAAATCCGGAGCAGCCAAGGTTGGAGGAAACCGCGCAAACGTCCCCACACCCCCGAAACGGGTGAGGGCGCCCCTTCAGGCAGAGGCGGAGTGACCCGCCGAGCCGGCATTGCCTGACTTCCGTTTACCCGCCCAGGGCTTCTTCTGGCCGCCCTGGGTCTTGAAGGGCTTGCCCTTGGATTGGTTCCGAAAGGCAAGAAAGGACCCCTGATTGGATCTAGGCGCAGAACCCCGCTTGCTTTGAAAGGACTTGTTCTTCGGGTTCTGGGGCAGCATGGTGCTCTTGCCCCCATGACGCCTTTCACCAGGGTATCCAACGCCTCGCCAAAAAGGCGAGAACCAGCATAGGTAAAATCAGCAACTGTTTTCCGCGAGGACTGGTCAGCCGACCAGCTCTTTAGCCATATCAGTCGCCGGTTAAGTACCGAGACACTAGACAGGTGTGCTACTAAGGGGGCCTCATTTAAGGCCGCATCACACAGATACATGATTCCCTGGTTGATTTGATCCACCATTTCCAGCCGGGCAGGCGGAACATCATCCGACACGAGCTCCTAAGCACCTTAGTCCAATCAGCCACCGCCTGAGCCACCAAAACGGACGCGAAAATGGGTTTGAGCAACGAGCCCACCACCGTATAAGAATGGCGGGCTAGAGACTCCAACCGCCGGTCCGTGAGATCCCGGAAAACCGGGGAATCCTCCGTAGGAATCAGGGTAGCCTTGTTTAACACGGCCACAGTGTGATCCACCTGTGGGGGCACACATCATCGTGATTCCGTAGCCGGTGCAAAGGGATAAAGCAATTTGAACCGACTAGGCACCAGGAATGGACGTTTTAAAGTGCGCCACATTTCATTATAAAACAGTGTAATGAAACTCAGGCGGGCAGGGAAAAACCTGCGCCGACTTGCAGGTCCTGTGCGTCCCAAATGAGGACACAATGCCCGGAGGACTGGGCTCATCCTCCAAATGTAGTGTTTCCTTAACAGAAACAATTAATTCATCCATGGTCGCCCGCTCTTCAGGCGACCCCGGTCAGGAGGTATCCACCCCCTCCACCTCTGCATCCCCCTCAGACCCCAGCGGGTCCAAGGATGAGCGGGACCCTGAAAAGGGCACGCTCGCAGCAGCCATATCACCATCTGAATCAGAGGAGAGAGAGAGACAATCTGGGCCTCTTTCTCGCAGCACGTTCAGCCATCAGCATTTCCATATTTGACACCAAAGTCGCCACTACAGCGGCCAAATCAGGTCTCAGAGGGGCCACAGGATAACTGGGGACCCCCACTAGAGCCGGGGGGAATTTGCTGTCCTGAGAATCCATTGCCCAATGTAAACAAAATTAACAGTGCAAGAAGTTTGTACTGTCCCTTTAAGATCGCTGCGGAGTGCGCAGCCCATCTCTACAGCTACAGTGACAAAGGACCCCCACACAGGAGAAGAAAAAACTGAGCCAGAAGCGATAATACAGAAAGATATTGAGAGCGATAGCCTGCAGAGCTCCGCAGAGTGTTGCCACCGCTGTCCTGTATCAGAGGAAAAGGAAGTGCTGCTAAAGCAGGCTGAACTTATAGGCTGGATGACCCAGGGAAAATGGCTGCCCCATAGGATTTGCATGGAAGGCTCCGCCAAAATGGCCGCCAAACATGCGGTCAGAATGATCGTTCGGCTACTGCAAAATGGCGGCGGATGGCGCCAAAACAGCATAAAGTATTGCCCATAGTGAAGCCTACATGCTTGCCCATATCTAAAATGGCGAACCGCGCGGTTTCACCCCGCTGCGGTCGCCACATACACAGTCTGCACCCCCACAAACACCGAAGTGACACAGGGAAGGGGACCCCCAAAAACACACAGTGCCGCAGCGCATGTACAAGCGATCCCCGCAGGGGGTCACACAGCAACACAGACTGCCACCCCATACAGAGGCCCCACACAGAAGTACTTACCTGTACCAGATGGCGTGGGGAGCCTCTCAGAAACGGAAAGCCGCTGTCCTCATCTGACAGGGAATGCCGTTAGCCAGGGACATTGCACTGCAGTATCGCAGATGCGTCCAGTGAGGTAGCCACCTCACGGCTGCATCCCTGCTGCGAACAGGGATGGGTCATTCATAATGCCAGGGCGAACCATAGCTGAACGCTCGATGGCGGGCTGGGGGTCCATCTGACCCTCTGCCCTGGAGACCCAGGGCGGCCAGTCCGAATCCCAGCACCGCATGAATCCATCTTCTTCCGAAGAGTCGACTAAAACTAAAGCTGACAAAATAAACAAACAGCTAATAAAGTAAGAAAAAACTGACATTTTCAAAGAAAATCAAAGAAAATATTAGATAGGCTGAGACTGTAGCCCCAGCACAGGGAAGCCTAACTACTCCTGACGCTAGGCAGATTAAAACTGAGTTGGCAGTGATCACTGCAGAGGGGTATTGACCAGATGGGACAGCCCCCATGGGTGTGTATATGCAAATGCCTTTTGTTTTTGACTAAGTCTATATGCCTAGCTACTCCTGCGGAGCGGAAGTCAATACCCAACAGTGATGACTTGGAGGAGGCGGCGACTGTCGTAAGAGAAACTAAAGTTTTTTGCGTTGGAACGTATCCACCCACACCCTCGTGTGGGACACTTGGATCAAATTATATTACAACAGGAATGCTGTTGAATTTAAAATTTAAAAACATGTAAGAAACCTGGTTTAAATAATGAACTAAGTTTTGCCCCGTTTCTAGAAAGAAATGGACTTTTACCCCTTTTTATTTTTGGCAATCTGTTCTTTATCATTATGCATCTCTAAAAGATATACAAAAGGAAGCTACAAGAGAGGTAAATAAGTATTAGATTCGGATTGGTGGGGCTTTTTGATTTCCCCCTACTCTCTCCCCCTCCCACTTTTTTTCTCTCTTACAGAATATATTCCCGATTTAAGTTATGTCATTACATTGTAAAAAGATGAGGTAACGACAAGGATACGGGCTAACTTTTCATTTATCTGCTATGGTAGCTTATATTTTGTAAAACCATTCATATATATATATATATATATATATATATATATATATATATATATATATATATATATATATATATATATATATATATTTTTATTCTTTTTTTTTTTATACATATTATTCATTATTTACAAAAAATAAAATTTCCCCCCCCTACACTCCCCCCCCCCCCCTTTCCTTTTGTAGCACCTCGTCCTCTTTTGCAGTTTTCATCTCCGATGCGACTTGGACCAGGATTGTTGTCGTATGTTTTTTGGTTGCTTATAGGGGGCACGTTGTCTTCTGCGCTGTATGGGAGGCCTTTGTCTATGCCCTTGCTTTTGGGAGGTGAAGCTGGTGCGCCTTTTGGCTTTTATGTGCGGCCCGATCTTCTGTTTGGGTCCACAATTTTCAGAGGAGACTTCCTGTTTTCGGACCGCCTCGGGAGATTAGACTTCACTTCCGTCTCCGCCGGATGTGCAACACTACAATGGAGGAAGGTCTCCCCACGTGCACGCCTTCAGGCGGGACGGGAGGAGCCACCCATCAATCTAGATGGAGATAAATATATAGCTATATCCATCTATACACAGTACAGACCAAAAGTTTGGACACACCTTCTCATTCAAAGAGTTTTCTTTATTTTCATGACTATGAAAATTGTAGAGTCACACTTCAAGAGGTAGTCACCTGAAATGGTCTTCCAACAGTCTTGAAGGAGTTCCCAGAGATGCTTAGCACTTGTTGCCCCTTTTGCCTTCACTCTGCGGTCTAGCTCATCCCAAACCATCTCGATTGGGTTCAGGTCCGGTGACTGTGGAGGCCAGGTCATCTGGCACAGCACCCCATCACTCTCCTTCTTGGTCAAATAGCCCTTACACAGCCTGGAGGTGTGTTTGGGGTCATTGTCCTGTTGAAAAACAAATGATGGTCCAACTAAACGCAAACCGGATGGAATAGCATGCCACTGCAAGATGCTGTGGTAGCCATGCTGGTTCAGTATGCCTTCAATTTTGAATAAATCCCCCAACAGTGTCACCAGCAAAGCACCCCCACACCATCACACCTCCTCCTTCATGCTTCACGGTGGGAACCAGGCATGTAGAGTCCATCCGTTCACCTTTTCTGCGTCGCACAAAGACACGGTGGTTGGAACCAAAGATCTCAAATTTGGACTCATCAGACCAAAGCACAGATTTCCACTGGTCTAATGTCCATTCCTTGTGTTCTTTAGCCCAAACAAGTCTCTTCTGCTTGTTGCCTTTCTTTAGCAGTGGTTTCCTAGCAGATATTCTACCATGAAGGCCCGATTCATACAGTCTCCTCTTAACAGTTGTTCTAGAGATGTGTCTGCTGCTAGAACTCCATGTGCCATTGACCTGGTCTCTAGTCTGAGCTGCTGTTAACCTGCGATTTCTGAGGCTGGTGACTCGGATGAACTTATCCTCCGCAGCAGAGGTGACTCTTGGTCTTCCTTTCCTGGGGTGGTCCCCGCATGTGAGCCAGTTTCTTTGTAGCGCTTGATGGTTTTTGTGACTGCACTTGGGGACACTTTCAAAGTTTTCCCAATTTTTCGGACTGACTTTCATTTCTTAAAAGTAATGATGGCCACTCGTTTTCCTGTACTTAGCTGCTTTTTTCTTGCCATAATACAAATTCTAACAGTCTATTTCAGTAGGACTATCAGCTGTGTATCCACCTGACTTCTGCACAACACAACTGATGGTCCCAACCCCATTTATAAGGCAAGACATCACACTGATTAAACCTGACAGGGCACACCTGTGAAGTGAAAACCATTTCAGGTGACTACCTCTTGAAGTGTGACTCTACAATTTTCATAGTCATGAAAATAAAGAAAACTCTTTGAATGAGAAGGTGTGTCCAAACTTTTGGTCTGCACTCTATATCTATATATATGCTCAAGGAGGCCTCTACTTGGTGGCACTACTCCTACCAGATTTAGGACAGGGGAAACTCTTTGTACTCCTTGGAAATGATCAGTAAGTGGAATTACGCTTATGTTTAAAGTTAATCTTTTTTGACTAGAATTGTCCACCAATTTGATCTTTTTCTACTTTGTTCCTGGGGTTATACCATCTTGGGATATAAAATTGTGCACTCTTATATCTGATCCCGTTTTGGCTTGTTTGGGGATTATTATTTAAACTTCACTTTACCCTTTGTCTGTGATATACTGTACATGTGGTTATAATTGGTAAATTTAATCTAATGATAGGGATTGGCCAGTTTGATTCTTGATTACTATATATTTGGTTGGCGTTCGTTCTATATACTTAATTTTTGGCACTTTTTTCATGTGGATGCATCCACACACACTTATATATTTATATACCTCACCAATATTAAGTGAACATTGTGGCCTTTACTGGGGTCTGTTCCATTTCCCCTTTGAATTTCTTTTTTTTTTTATGTTCACCAGATTTCCACTTTATTGTTGGCGTCCTTACTCATAACTTCAACACTCCGATCCAACATTACATTTGATTTTATACCTAAGGTCCCCCTATCCTTCCAAGATAGAGGTTAATAGGATATTCCCTTGCATACATGCTCTGTGGATGTCTTTTGTAGGCAAGCTTTATGACTATGCACATGGTTCTTCCTATTCTCCCCTTTTTTGGCTTTTGTCCCTTCCAATATGTTGACCCAGAATGGTCCCCCACATTCTTTTCCCTTCCCTCCCTCCCCTCCTTTTCCTTCCCATTCTTGTCTTCCTCTCCCTCTTCCCTGTTCCTCTCCCCTCTCTCCCCACCCCCCCTCTTTTTTTATATTCTTTGCCTGTTCTCTTTTCTTTTCCCTCATCTTGGTATATTTAATTTGTAATCCAATGTGTGTATATCCAGTATATGCAATTTGTTACATTTCATTTGTATATATTGAAAATTGATACTTATCGCATATTATTTACATATTATAAGGCTCATACATATTGGAAAATCGGATCCTGAAGAAGCTTGTATTGTGGGTGAAAGGTGTTGATCCGCACCCCCATTTTGGGATCAGCCAATATCCAAATACTTGTATTATATGTAAACATGTAGTATTTTAACTTACAACATTTGTCTGTCATTTTAATCTTGTCACCAAAATAAAACTTATAGTTTTTAGCAGACTTAAATCCCTTCCCTTCTCCAGTGAGACCTGGAATATACTTTGCACTTCTTACAAGCGCTGTAAGGTAGGAGAGAGATACCTATAGCTGGGTGTTTGTAGCAACAGGGGAAACAGCTAAAGAGGGGCAGAGGACACTCCCGGGGGGGGGGGGAGCAGGGATAGTGCTGGGGGGGCAGAGGACACTGCTGTAGGGGGGGGGCAGAGGGCACTACAGTATGTGTGTGTGTGTGTGTGTGCAGGGGGACAGAGGACACTACAATAGTATATTACTGGGGGGGGGGGGGGGGGGGTAGAATGATATGAAAGGAGGCAGAGGACACCGCCGTGGGGGGGGGGGGGAATGGCAGAGGATACTACTGTGGCGGAGGGGGGGGGGATAAAGTGGGGCAGAAGACACTACTGTGACACACTGTTTTTATTGGATGCTTTCTTTAATTTTATTTTTTTAAAAGGCAATGACGACGCCCCCAATCCCTCCCCGTCAGGGAACTTTGATTTCCTACATGTTGTTCCGGTAGATCTCAACCCCTTCAGAGACATGTTCCATTAACAGCGGCTCTGGCAATTCACACAGTCAAGTTTGTGAACCCCGGAAGGAAGAAGGTGAAAATGGAAGCAGTGTCAGCTCGCCGCTGGAAGGGCTCCGTTCTAAGGTAAGTTTCACATAATGTGCTAGTATAAGATGCATACTAGCACATTAAGGTTTTACCTTGAAGGTTAAAAAAAAAAAAAGTTGGTGGTTTACTACCACTTTAAAGGAGTGGATATAAACAAAAACAGACAAGGTGTCAAGCATGGCTCCCTTTATAGATACAGTATAGGTAAAGAGTGAGCAAAGCCAATCTGGAAAAGGAAGTGTGTTATTTGCAAAATTATCGGGCGAAACATTGAGGGTGAAAAAAAAAAAAAAACTATCACAGTTACCACATCCAAGGACTGATAACCTTAAAACTATTACATATTTGTTTCTGGGTTTAGAGACCCTTTATTATAAGCAGATATCTTATAAGAACATAGCTGCCATATAGGCTGCACAATACTTCAGTTTGGCCAATACATGCACACTGCTAACAGAAACAGCACAAATAAATCCCAGTAAATACAGAAGCACTCAAAACAAACATGTGCTGACTTTACAAAATAGGACTGTCCAGTAAAACGGACTAGAAAGTACACTAGATCATGTGCGGTCTATGACTGTATTGGCCTTACTATTTGGAAAATTACCAATGAAGCTGTCCTAGTGTAAAAAATGAACTTCCAAAAAGTCTGATTCTTTAAGGGGTGTAATCTTGCATCTGTGAACACCGCATTGGCGGTTTGTTTTGCTGCTTGTTCCTGCTTGCTTACCCTTACTTCAACTGTAAGTGTTCTTATTGCTTGCTTTGCCCCCTCTTGCCATTTTGATGATTGAGTGGCATAGGAATACATCAGGATAAAAGTCGCCTTAAGGAGAGGAATTTCCACTACAGACAACTATTCTATGATCCGAGGAGATATCCACTGTCCATTCCCAGTTATACTTCGTTGGAAAACCCCCTGATGTCCTTGATGGTGATCGAACACACCAAAAACGCTCTTTTGAGTGTTAATGGAGGTGAGCTCACGAATCTATTGCACACGTATATCACTGGATGAGATTCTTTGTTTTATACACTGGAACACCCTTGAACTCTTTCACCCCATTTTGCATTTATTTATTTATGCATATTTATTTTGTGCACACCATCCAGTGACACATGGACTATTTATGCTGTTAGCATCCTCACAGTGTTTTTGTATGCTACTTTATTGCATCACTCGCACCTTTATTTATTTGCTGTTCAGTATTGTCACAGTCACTTTTATGTGTGGATTTATTGCATCTTTTATGATTAGGGTTGAGCGGACACCTAGATGTCCGTGTTCGACGGGTTCGGCCGAACTTTAAAAAAAAGTCCGGGTCCGTGTCCCGGACTTTTACCGAACTTTTCCCGGACACCGAACCCCATTGAAGTCAATGGGGACCCGAACTTTAAGGCACTAAAATGGCTCTAAAACACCAAAGGAAAGGGCTAGAGTGCTGCAAATGGCAGCAAAACGTAATTAAGAGCATGGCAAGTGCTCTGCAAACAAATGTGGATAGGGAAATAACTTAAAACAACAAAAAAAAAACAGAAAAATAAAACAATGTTCTTCTTCATCTCTGAAGGACGAGGCCCATATGGAGTAGGAGGGAGGTTGAGGTGGTGGTGGATGTGGCGGTGACATAGGCGTGCGCACAGGGTGTGCTGGGTGTGCCTGGGCACACCCTAATCACCTAGGGCACATAGCATTGCCAGTGAGGAGATGGGAAAGATCTCCCTGGGACCTGCTCTGCTCTATTTCTCCTTGCCTACAGGTACATGGCCCCGATACATTACTCTCCCTGCTGGCAAACACATGCATGTGTATTTCAACTTTGGGGTGCACACCTTAATGCAATAGGCTGCGCACACCTATGGGCGGTGTAGGTGGAAGCGGCGGTGGAGGAGGACCAGGGCCGGATTAACAGCATCATGGGCTTGGTGCTGAGGATTTTGAAGGGCCTTAAGGGCCGTGCCTTGCCATGCACCCAGAGGAGGAAGGGTGCAGCCATGCATGCCTAATTCAACATGGGATGCTGTCTCTGAAGCCCATAAACACATCCATGCATCGCCAACTGTCCCTCCTTGTCCGGCCTTCACGCTGTGTGGGGAGGTTCTGAGGGTGCTGCCTGGGGAAGCGAGCATAGAAGCCAGACTTCTGTGTTTACAAGTGACAGAAGAGCGGTAACAGTGAATATGGCCAACCCGGGGCCTATATAAAAGGTAGGGGCCTGGAGCTGCAGCTCCAATAGCCCCTACATTAATCTGGCCCTGAGGAGGAGGACGAGGTAGCCAACACTGCTTCTTTTCAAAAATTTTAAATGAGGGTACACCCCAAAAGAGTGAGAAAGAGCAAAAATGGAACAATGGGTGGGTAAGGTCGGTATCCATTGCTATTCTGCATAAGGTACGGAAAAGTCCCGTGGGATCCATGCCTGGTTCATTTTAATGAACGTGAGCTTGTCCACATTGTCTCTGGACAGGCGGCTGCGCTTGTCTGTTATAACGCCCCCAGCCGTGCTAAATACCCGTTCAGATAATACACTGGCTGCAGGGCACGCCAGCACCTCCAAGGCGTAAAGGGCAAGCTCAGGCCATGTGCCCAATTTGGAGACCCAGAAGTTGAAGGGGGCAGACCCGTCATTCACTACATGTAGGCGTGTGCACACATACTGCTCCACCATGTTGGTAAAATGCTGCCTCCTGCTAAGACGTTCCATCTGAGCTGCTGGTGCTGCTGTTTGTTGTGGCGTGCTGACAAAGCTTTTCCACATTTCGGCCATGCTAACCCTGCCTTCTGAGGTGCTGGCGGTGCCCTGGTTGCGTTGGCGACCTCCTCCTCCTCCTCCTCCTCTGCCTTGTGCTTCCACTGTGGCCCCGCTGTCAGATGGGAATGCCAGCAGCATGGCGTCTACCAGCGTGCGCTTGTACTCGCGCATTTTGCGATCGCGCTCCAGTGAGTGAATTAAGGACGGTACGTTGTCCTTGTAACGGGGATCCAGCAGCGTGGCCACCCAGTAATCAGCACAAGTTAGAATGTGGGCAACTCGGCGGTCGTTGTGGAGACACTGCAGCATGTAATCGCTCATGTGTGCCAGGCTGCCCAGAGGCAACGAAAGGCTGTCCTCTGTGGGAGGTGTATCGTCCGTGTCCTCTGTATCCCCCCAGCCACGCACCAGTGATGGCCATGAGCTGGCCTGGGTGCCACCCTGCTGTGAACATGGTTCCATCTCCTCCTCCAGCTCCTCCTCCTCCTCATCCTCCTCCAGAACTGTGCCCCTGCTGGACAATTGCGTCCCTGGCGTTTGCGTGTGCAGGAACCCACCCTCGGAGCCCCTTGCGAATGACTGCCCTGAAAGCCTTGGAAATGTTACCTCTTCATCCTCCTCCTCCTCCTCATCCTGTGCCACATCCTCTTCCATCATCGCCCGAATTGTTTTTTCAAGGAGGCATAGAAGTGGGATAGTTAAGCTGAGAACGGCGTCATTGCCACTGGCCATGTTGGTGGAGTACTCAAAACAGCGCAACAAGGCACACAGGTCTCGCATGGAGGCCCAGTTAAATTAAATAGCGGAATAGAAAATATGATCCAAAAAAAGTGTATGTATATCACACGTACACAACCACACTGGGCCCCAATTACTATTGTTTGTACCCCTAAAAGGCTAGATGAGGAGTAGGGGGAGTATGGAACAGGCAGCACCCTCAAACCTTCAGAAGTATGAGATGAACCCCAACAACTTGGAAAGGTGGATCTCTCTCACACGTACCAACACAGACTATCCCCCAATTTAACTGATCCCCAAAGGTTTTTGATTAAATAGCGGAATAGAAAATATGATCCAATAAAAGTGTATGTATATCACACGTACACAACCACACTAGGCCCCAATTACTATTGTTTGTACCCCTAAAAGGCTAGGAGTAGGGGGAGTATGGAACAGGCAGCACCCTCAAACCTTCAGAAGTATGAGATGAACCCCAACAACTTGGAAAGGTGGATCTCTCTCACACGTACCAACACAGACTATCCCCCAATTTAACTGATCCCCAAAGGTTTTTGATTAAATAGCGGAATAGAAAATATGATCCAAAAAAAGTGTATGTATATCACACGTACACAACCACACTAGGCCCCAATTACTATTGTTTGTACCCCTAAAAGGCTAGATGAGGAGTAGGGGGGGTATGGAACAGGCAGCACCCTCAAATCTTCAGAAGTATGAGATGAACCCCAAAAACTTGGAAAGGTGGATCTCTCTCACACGTACCAACACAGACTATCCCCCAATTTAACTGATCCCCAAAGGTTTTTGATTAAATAGCGGAATAGAAAATATGATCCAAAAAAAGTGTATGTATATCACACGTACACAACCACACTAGGCCCCAATTACTATTGTTTGTACCCCTAAAAGGCTAGGAGTAGGGGGAGTATGGAACAGGCAGCACCCTCAAACCTTCAGAAGTATGAGATGAACCCCAACAACTTGGAAAGGTGGATCTCTCTCACACGTACCAACACAGACTATCCCCCAATTTAACTGATCCCCAAAGGTTTTTGATTAAATAGCGGAATAGAAAATATGATCCAAAAAAAGTGTATGTATATCACACGTACACAACCACACTAGGCCCCAATTACTATTGTTTGTACCCCTAAAAGGCTAGATGAGGAGTAGGGGGGGTATGGAACAGGCAGCACCCTCAAACCTTCAGAAGTATGAGATGAACCCCAACAACTTGGAAAGGTGGATCTCTCTCACACGTACCAACACAGACTATCCCCCAATTTAACTGATCCCCAAAGGTTTTTGATTAAATAGCGGAATAGAAAATATGATCCAAAAAAAGTGTATGTATATCACACGTACACAACCACACTAGGCCCCAATTACTATTGTTTGTACCCCTAAAAGGCTAGATGAGGAGTAGGGGGGGTATGGAACAGGCAGCACCCTCAAACCTTCAGAAGTATGAGATGAACCCCAACAACTTGGAAAGGTGGATCTCTCTCACACGTACCAACACAGACTATCCCCCAATTTAACTGATCCCCAAAGGTTTTTGATTAAATAGCGGAATAGAAAATATGATCCAAAAAAAGTGTATGTATATCACACGTACACAACCACACTAGGCCCCAATTACTATTGTTTGTACCCCTAAAAGGCTAGATGAGGAGTAGGGGGGGTATGGAACAGGCAGCACCCTCAAATCTTCAGAAGTATGAGATGAACCCCAAAAACTTGGAAAGGTGGATCTCTCTCACACGTACCAACACAGACTATCCCCCAATTTAACTGATCCCCAAAGGTTTTTGATTAAATAGCGGAATAGAAAATATGATCCAAAAAAAGTGTATGTATATCACACGTACACAACCACACTAGGCCCCAATTACTATTGTTTGTACCCCTAAAAGGCTAGATGAGGAGTAGGGGGGGTATGGAACAGGCAGCACCCTCAAACCTTCAGAAGTATGAGATGAACCCCAACAACTTGGAAAGGTGGATCTCTCTCACACGTACCAACACAGACTATCCCCCAATTTAACTGATCCCCAAAGGTTTTTGATTAAATAGCGGAATAGAAAATATGATCCAAAAAAAGTGTATGTATATCACACGTACACAACCACACTAGGCCCCAATTACTATTGTTTGTACCCCTAAAAGGCTAGATGAGGAGTAGGGGGGGTATGGAACAGGCAGCACCCTCAAACCTTCAGAAGTATGAGATGAACCCCAACAACTTGGAAAGGTGGATCTCTCTCACACGTACCAACACAGACTATCCCCCAATTTAACTGATCCCCAAAGGTTTTTGATTAAATAGCGGAATAGAAAATATGATCCAAAAAAAGTGTATGTATATCACACGTACACAACCACACTAGGCCCCAATTACTATTGTTTGTACCCCTAAAAGGCTAGGAGTAGGGGGAGTATGGAACAGGCAGCACCCTCAAACCTTCAGAAGTATGAGATGAACCCCAACAACTTGGAAAGGTGGATCTCTCTCACACGTACCAACACAGACTATCCCCCAATTTAACTGATCCCCAAAGGTTTTTGATTAAATAGCGGAATAGAAAATATGATCCAAAAAAAAAGTGTATGTATATCACACGTACACAACCACACTAGGCCCCAATTACTATTGTTTGTACCCCTAAAAGGCTAGATGAGGAGTAGGGGGGGTATGGAACAGGCAGCACCCTCAAATCTTCAGAAGTATGAGATGAACCCCAAAAACTTGGAAAGGTGGATCTCTCTCACACGTACCAACACAGACTATCCCCCAATTTAACTGATCCCCAAAGGTTTTTGATTAAATAGCGGAATAGAAAATATGATCCAAAAAAAGTGTATGTATATCACACGTACACAACCACACTAGGCCCCAATTACTATTGTTTGTACCCCTAAAAGGCTAGATGAGGAGTAGGGGGGGTATGGAACAGGCAGCACCCTCAAACCTTCAGAAGTATGAGATGAACCCCAACAACTTGGAAAGGTGGATCTCTCTCACACGTACCAACACAGACTATCCCCCAATTTAACTGATCCCCAAAGGTTTTTGATTAAATAGCGGAATAGAAAATATGATCCAAAAAAAGTGTATGTATATCACACGTACACAACCACACTAGGCCCCAATTACTATTGTTTGTACCCCTAAAAGGCTAGATGAGGAGTAGGGGGGGTATGGAACAGGCAGCACCCTCAAACCTTCAGAAGTATGAGATGAACCCCAACAACTTGGAAAGGTGGATCTCTCTCACACGTACCAACACAGACTATCCCCCAATTTAACTGATCCCCAAAGGTTTTTGATTAAATAGCGGAATAGAAAATATGATCCAAAAAAAAGTGTATGTATATCACACGTACACAACCACACTAGGCCCCAATTACTATTGTTTGTACCCCTAAAAGGCTAGATGAGGAGTAGGGGGGGTATGGAACAGGCAGCACCCTCAAACCTTCAGAAGTATGAGATGAACCCCAACAACTTGGAAAGGTGGATCTCTCTCACACGTACCAACACAGACTATCCCCCAATTTAACTGATCCCCAAAGGTTTTTGATTAAATAGCGGAATAGAAAATATGATCCAAAAAAAGTGTATGTATATCACACGTACACAACCACACTAGGCCCCAATTACTATTGTTTGTACCCCTAAAAGGCTAGATGAGGAGTAGGGGGGGTATGGAACAGGCAGCACCCTCAAACCTTCAGAAGTATGAGATGAACCCCAACAACTTGGAAAGGTGGATCTCTCTCACACGTACCAACACAGACTATCCCCCAATTTAACTGATCCCCAAAGGTTTTTGATTAAATAGCGGAATAGAAAATATGATCCAAAAAAAGTGTATGTATATCACACGTACACAACCACACTAGGCCCCAATTACTATTGTTTGTACCCCTAAAAGGCTAGGAGTAGGGGGAGTATGGAACAGGCAGCACCCTCAAACCTTCAGAAGTATGAGATGAACCCCAACAACTTGGAAAGGTGGATCTCTCTCACACGTACCAACACAGACTATCCCCCAATTTAACTGATCCCCAAAGGTTTTTGATTAAATAGCGGAATAGAAAATATGATCCAAAAAAAGTGTATGTATATCACACGTACACAACCACACTAGGCCCCAATTACTATTGTTTGTACCCCTAAAAGGCTAGATGAGGAGTAGGGGGAGTATGGAACAGGCAGCACCCTCAAATCTTCAGAAGTATGAGATTGTGTTCACTGTACCCCACAAAGATTGAGTTCACTGCACCCCACAATGATTGTGTTCACTGCACCCCACAAAGATTGTGTTCACTGCACCTCACAAAGATTGTGTTCACTGTACCCCCCAAAGATTGTGTTCACTGCACCCCACAAAGATTCTGTTCACTGTACCCCAAAAAGATTGTGTTCACTGCACCCCAAAAAGGATGTTGTTCACTGCACCCCAAAAAGATTGTGTTCACTGCACCCCAAAAAGATTGTGTTCACTGCACCCCACAAAGATTGTGTTCACTGCACACCAAAAAGGATTGTGTTCACTGCACACCAAAAAGATTTTGTTCACTGCACCCCAAAAAGATTGTGTTCACTGCAGCCCAAAAAGATTGTGTTCACTGCAGCCCAAAAAGATTGTGTTCACTGCAGCCCAAAAAGATTGTGTTCACTGCAGCTCACACACAGAAAAATGGATGTGGATCACTGACACCTGCCTATCTCCAATCCCACACCACACAGCAATATCGATTGTAGTTTGTAGAACACAGTTTCCCTAAAATTCAGCAGACTCTGTCCCTAACAGGATTGAGAAGAGATCGTAGATCAGGATTGAGTGCAGATTCACCCCACCCCCCACACAGCAATATCGATTGTAGTTTGTAGAAGACACTGACCCTATAATTCAGCAGACTCTATCCCTAAAATGCCTACAACTCGCCCTGCCTAAACACTCCGACCTGTCCCTCAATTCTATCCGGACACAAATGGTTTTTTCCTGCCTATCTTTCCCTAATCAGCAGCCAGCACATTGATGTGTGCTCTGTCCCTTAGCTAAGCAGCAGAATGACGCTGCTGCGGCGGCTGCCTCGAACTTATAAAGACTTGGTCACATGCTTCAGACGGCCAATCACAGCTACTAAGACATTTGCAGGCATGGCTGGGATGGCTTAAGGCACACCAGTTAAACGATTGTTGATTGGCTGTTGAAAGCCCGCCATGAAAAGAGCGCCAAAGCATGCAAAACCCGGAAATAAAACGACCGAACACGGATTTTTACCCGAACATACAGTAAAGTGTCCGTGTCCGTGTTCGGGTAAAAAAAATCCAATTATTCGGTACGAACACGAATAATACAGTCCGTGTTCGCTCAACACTATTTATGATTACTTATTTATCACTTCACTAATCACTTCTTGCTCATTTTTTAATATTTATCACCTTATCAGCTAGTTAGCTAATTTTATGATCTTCATTGTATATATCATATCATATATATTGTTTTATTCATCATATATTTCTTGTGCACACCTTTCATCCACTGTGTTTTGTGGCCCACCATTTTAGAAATTGAGCGCTGATTCCCCTTTTCCTTCACAAAAAGTGGAGTATACTACCACTTTAAGAAGAAACAAATCCAGTTGGCTGTACACAAAAGGGGTTTCAACGAACCGGTCACTTTCGTTGTAAATGCAACTAGATTTTCAGAAAGACAGGTCAACAGTGGCGTCCTCCATAAAGATCAAAGACTAGGTGTACTTTATAACAAAGAACGATGGTGCCCTTAGAGTTCCCATCTACACAAGATATTCCTGGCTGCACTCATTTCTTGGCTTTCTAACCAACGTGCAGGACCATACACTGAGTGGATTTGAATCCTGTTATTTTTCCTACACTAACAAATAGTCATCAGCATTTTGGAAATGAAAACACTATTAATGGGTTAAACCGTGTTTGGAATGTGTTGTTCCCTTTTCCAGAGATTCAGTCCTGCAGCCTTTTGAAGCTAATGTGGCAGAAAAAATAACCACGGCTATTCAAAACGATAAAACAAACCTTGCTTGTTCAGCCATAAACTTCTAGCGACAAGACAAAATCTCTGCAAGTAATTATAGCACCAAGTTTAAAACACCGCATTTAAAAAGGCATCTGCAAGACCACATACTGTATATTAGCAATAAGAGCTCTCTCTCTCTCTCTCTTTTTTTATATAAATGGCAGTGGGTACCTTTTCTGACAGGTACACATTCCCACAATTCTCAAGGTGAGAATTACTCAAGTGTGGCCCACCCACCCCCACCTGCAACTCCCTGGGATTAAAAGGGAGGCCTTTTAAAGGCTTACCTATAGGTACTGTAAATATCTCCTAAACTTGCACCGTTTAGGAGATAATTACTTTTGATGCAGCCGATGACGTCATCGGTGCATGCGCTCTGAAGGAACGGCCACCTGTGCCGTTCCTTCAGAGCCCTGTGCCGTGAGCGGCGGCTCCTGCACGGATTTCATATAATTGAAGTCAATGCAAGTCGCCTCCAGGTCGCCCCAAAGTAGTACAGGACCCTTTTTCTAAGTCGGAGCGACTTGTGTCGCTCCTATTAGAACGGGTCCTGTACTATTCAATGGCGAGCGACCCACCCGTGACTTGTCAGGCGACCAAGTCGCCTGACTTGGTCGCCTAGTGTGAATGGACCCTTAGCCCCCGTTCACACTAAGGCGACCTGTGAGGCGACCTGGTCGCCTCACAGGTCGCCACAGGTCGCCTCCCATAGGGAAGCTGCGGACTCGTTCTAATAGGAGCGACACAAGTCGCTCCGACTTAGAAAAAGGGTCCGGAGCTTCTTTGGGGCGACCGGGAGGCGACCGTCATAGACTTCAATGTTATGAAGTCCGTGGCGGCCGCTCCGAGGTCGCGGCGCGCTTCTCGCACCGCGATCTCGGAGGTCGCCCCGGGAAGTAGCGTCGCTCGTATGTGAACGGGGGCTTAAGGGTGAAACTCCACTTTAACAATGTTGATAAACATTTGCTGGAGGCTCTATTTATTTATTTTGACAGCTGAGTGAGCAGAGAACAGCTCTGTAAGGGCCACAGTCCCCGTTCACACAGGGGCGACCTGTGAGGCGACCTGGTCGCCTTCCACAGAGAAGCTGCGGACCCGTTCTAATAGGAGAGACACAAGTCGCTCCGACTTAGAAAAAGGGTCCGGAGCTTCATTGGGGCGACCCGGAGCGACCGTCATAGACTTCAATGTTATGAAGTCCGTGCCGGCCGCTCCGAGGTCGCCCTGGGAAGTAGCGTCGCTGCTATGTGAACGGGGCCTCATGCACGCACACAGGGCATTTTTACAGCTGCTTTTAGGCTACATTCACATCTTGGCATTGCTATTTACAGGCGTTTTTTCAGGTGTTTTTAGGTTGACAAGTGACCAATGGAAGAAAATAAAAAACGCCTGTAATCTGCCCAAAAAGAAGCTTGTGTATTTTTTTGAGCGTTGGGCATTTTGCTTAAAACGTCAAAACGCTCAGATGTGAACAGGGGCCATTAAAATCAATAGTATTTGTCTTGTTGGGCGTTTTTTGAGCTGATCCTAACCTCAAGCCTCAAAACGCCTACATGTGAACATAACCTTAGGAGCGTCAGGCATTTTTTTTTTTGCACCTTATAAAAGCCCCTGCATGTTATTCTATGACTTCATGCAAACACAGGCTTTTAGGAGCTGTAAGTGGCATAGGAGTTTTTAAGCTGTAAAAAAAAAAAAAAAACAAACCCAGGGCCAGCGCGTTCTGGAGAAGCAGTGTTAAGCTGTAAAACCGACTGACCCTGGCACACCGCTTTAGACCACGTCAGATGTTTTTAAGCTGTAGTAGTTGGATTTGAGGTTGGAAATAGAGGGCAGAAAGGCTGCCAAACACTAACGCTGCTAAACATGGCTAAAACGTGCAATAACGCCGATACTAAAAAAAAAAAAAAAAAAACACACACATGGGGGAGGTGAGGGGGGCATTTTCTAAATGTATTGTCTACACACTGGATTCCTGTATTTTGTATGCTTTTGGTTTGTATGATCATTCTTCTTTTATGTAGCTCATTGACCTCTGTGCTGCCGTTTTTTTTGTAACTGTGTTGCTACCATTGTTTGGTGTTTTGTATTAATAAAATTACCTTTAAAAAAAAAATAAATAAATAACGCAGATACAAAACGCTTCTAAAAGCATGCTTTTACAGCTGCTTTTTCCTGCCATCAGAACTGGCTTTGCAGCTTGTTTTTTTTCAAATGCCCTGTGTGCATGAGGCCTAACATGCAGTTTTAAGATCGTAACGATTAATCATGCAGCTCTACATCAGATTATTGTACGATCGCTTCAAAAGCAGTATTTTTTGTATGATTTTCTGATGGTGTGTACGGGCCATGAGGGCAGATATCTCACTGTTCACCCATGTTCTGCCAGTCTCAGCTATTGGTAGAATGCATATGGCAAAATCCACTACCAGCTGGTGTAAACTAATGATTAGAATCACAATCACAGTAAAAGTAAAAAAAAAAGTGAATCATAAATAGATGTAAAGCAAACGATATAGACACCTCAAAAAAAAAAAAAAAAAAAAAAAAAAAAAAAAAAAACACTAGCAAAGTCATGTGAGAATTGAATACAGACAGGCCCGAAGATGCGACCTCACAGATAATCCATCTGCCTAAAACATGTCATCTTTCAGTAATGTTCACTCTTTTGGAGTGCATTAAATAACACATCAAGTTAGTGTTAGTATAAAGTGTCAGCAGTTAAATATTCATTCCAGAAATTTTCAGAACTTACCACCATTAGCCTCCCCTGCTGATATCTCGGGTTGCCCCAGCTATTAGCGTTCCTCCCCCAGGCTGTGCAATGAGGCTGATGTCACACAGCACTCCCTAATAAACACAAAGGCAGAGCATGCGGCCGCTGGATCTCTAATCTGCCTCGCTCAACCTTTCTAACCCAGAGGAAGCTTTGAAATGACTTTCAGGTCTCAGGGAACCCCTAATTATCAGATCTACAGCTCACAGGACATCTGTGTGAACAGTAAGGTGTAGATACAAAAATAAATAAAATAAAGGAATGTGACATTTAAAGAGGAGCTCCCCTCAAAAAAAAAAAAAAAAGTAAGCAGCTACTTATTTAATGCAAAAGAAAGTCAGCAGCTACAAATACTGTAGTTGTTAAACACGTGACAGTAAAAACAATAAGGAGTTCCCCCGAATTTGTGGTCAGTGGAAAAGTGACTCCTTACATTGAAGGTGAGAAGTCCCTATTCATACTGGTGGTCAGGGCGCTGCCCAGTGGTCATTAGTAAAGATGATCCTCCTTTGATCGGTGGAAAAGGGTCCTGTTACACCGTCAGTCAGTGGGAAGAATGTTCCCTATACTGGAATCCGTGGTAGGCACATTGGTGGTCAGTTGGGAAGAATGCTCCTTACGTCGGAGGTCAGTTGGGAAGAATGCTCCTTACGTCGGAGGTCAGTTGGGAAGAATGCTCCTTACGTCGGAGGTCAGTTGGGAAGAATGCACCTTACGTCGGAGGTCAGTTGGAAGACCGCTCCTTACGTCAGAGGTCAGTTGGAAGACCGCTCCTTACGTCATGTGTATGTATGTATGTGTGTGTATATATATATATATATATATATATATACACACACACACACACACACATACACACACACACACACACACACATACATATATACACATACATACATACATACATGGCACAGTGGTGTAGTGGTTAGCACTTTCACCTAGCAGCAAGAGGGTCGCTGGTTCGAATCCCAACCACGACACGGTTGCCTCCCACACTCCAAAGACATGCTGGTAGGTTAATTGGATCCTGTATAAAAAATTGGCCCTACTGTGTATGTATGCATGTGAGTTAGGGACCTTAGATTGTAAGCTCCTTGAGGGCAGGGACTGATGTGAATGTGCAATGTATATGTAAAGCGCAGCGTAAATTGACAGCGCTATATAAGTACCTTAAATAAATAAAAAATAAAATAAATATATATATATATATATATATATATATATATATATATATATATATATATATATATATATATATATATATATATATATATATATATATATATATATATATATATATATATATATATACACACACATATACACACATACATACACACACACACACACACACACAGGGCTTGACAAATTTTCCTGAAATCTAGGAGCCAGCTAAAACAGTTAGGAGCCAGTTTTTTTTTTTTTTTTTTTTTTTTAAAACAAACAACCAAGCTTTATTTCCAAAAAATAACCTACTAAATTTACACATAAAGACTAGAACTCCACTCTCCTCTATAGCGCAATTGGATGGAAACAGACTGTCTGTTTCCATCCGATGCCATCTGATCCGATCCACGGGATGGATAGAAAATAGAACCACCATCCGACTGTTTTTGGCAGACAGGATCAGATGGTGGCAGATTACCGCTCCATAGAGGAGAATGAAGGGTCCGATCAGGTCTGCCTGAGAAACTGACAGGCGGACCTGATCAGACAGCCCGTGTGAAAGGGGCCTTCGGCTGTGGCATGGCAATGAGGAAAAAAAAAAAACCTTAGTTAGACTTACCGGTGACGGTATTTCTAAGAGCCTTTCAGGACAGCACCTGGAGAGAGTGCAGCTCCACCCAATTCACAGGAAACACTGCAAGATAAAACTCCTCCTCTTCCACCATGCCTCAGTCATAGGAGTAGCCTCCGACATGCTGGAAAACAGAACATAAACAACAACTACCACAGGTTAAACATTTACAAATATATTATAAACAAAACCAGGGAGGGTAGCTGCTGCTGTCCTGAAAGGCTCTTAGAAATACGGTCACCGGTAAGTCTAACTAAGGTTTTCTCAGGTCGCCTTTCAGGACAGCACATGGAGAGGATAAGCGAGTAACTTACACTTAGGGTGGGACCACTGCCTGCAGAACCTTTCTGCCAAAGGCTTGATCCGTAGCTGACAACAAGTCCAACCTGTAGTGTCTAAGGAAGGTTGAAAAACTAGACCAGGTAGCTGCCTTGCAGATCTGTTCAGGCGAAGCACCGGCCCTTTCAGCCTATGAGGTTGCCACAGACCTTGTGGAATGCGCTAAAATGCCTTCTGGAGGTTCTTCCCCTTGAGCTATACAAGCCTGCTCAATTGCCCATCTGAGCCATTTGCCTAAAGTGCTTAGATGCTTTTTCTCCTATACTAGATCCTGAGAAGATGACAAACAATGCATTTGACTTTCTAATTTCTTTAGTTACTAGGAGAAACTGAAGTAAACATCTCCTCACGTCCAACGTATGAAAGGATTCCTCATGAGTATTACTAGGAGTTGAGGAGAAGGTTGGTAACACAATTTCTTGTGACCTATGAAAAGACGAAGCAATCTTTGGAAGAAAGGCTGGGTCTGTCCGCAGAACTACTTGATCTGAAAAAACTGTCAGAAAGGGGTCCGAAACTGAGAGGGCCTGAATCTCGCTAATCCTTCTAGCTGAGGTTATAGCTACCAAGAAGATAGTTTTCAAAACCACATTCTTCAAAGAAGCTTCTTTTAAGGGTTCAAAAGGAAACAGTCAAACCTTGTAAAACAATGGACAGATCCCATTTAGGAAATACCTTGAGGGCTACTGGTCTGTTGCAGGCTAATGCCTTGAAAAATCTAATAATTAAAGTCTCTTGGGACAACGTCCTTTCGAAAAAAATTGAAAGAGCCGCCACTTGCGTTTTTAGAGTGCTGGCTGCCAGCCCCTTCTCCATTCCTTCATGGAGAAACTCCAGCACTGAAACAAAATTTTTGATTTCAAAATTCTTGCTGGAACACCAGGAGTTATATTTTTTCCAGACTTTCATATATATGGCCCTGGTTACCTTCTTTCTACTGGAGAGAAGGGTAGAGATGACTTTCTCCGACAGGCCTCTGGCTCTTAAGAGGTCTTCCTCAGAAACCACGCTGTCAGTTGTGATGGTCCAGCTCCGGATAAATCAGGTTCCCCTGTGTTAAAAGATCCCTCCTGGACGAGAGTCTCCAAGGAGGTTCTGAGGCCAGATTCAGCAGAGGAGCAAACCAAGGTCTCTTTGGCCAGAAAGGTGTGATCAGAATTAAATTTGTCTTTTCCTCCCTGAATTTCTTGAGAACTAAACGGAATTAGTTGGAACGGAGGGAATGCATAAGACAAAGGGAAGTCCCATGGATGGGCGAGAGCATCCAAGCCCCAGTCCTGATCTTTACTGTGTAGGGAAAAGAATCTTTGGACCTTGGCGTTGTTGACAAGCAAACAGATCTATCTGGGGAAACCCCCAAGCTTCCGCAATCTCCGCAAATACTTCTTGGTTCAGACTCCATTCGGATTCCAACACTTTCCTTCTGCTTAGTAAATCTGCCAGAAGATTTTGTGATCCCTTTAGATGAACAGCTGTCAAGGAAGCCAGATTTTTCTCCGACCAGGAGAGTAGCTGGATCGCCAGATCTGAAAGCTGCCTGCTTCTTGTGCCTCCTTGTTTTGACACATATGCCACCGCTGTCATGTTGTCTGAGAGTACTTGAACATGATGGCCCTTGACTGCCTGTTGAAAAGACCAAAGACCTAGGAGGATGGCTTTCAACTCCCGCCAGTTGGATGACCTCCTGGCCTCTGCTTTGGACCAGGTTCCCTGCATTGTCCAACCGTCCAAGTGGGCTCCCCAGCCCCACGCACTGGCATCCATGGTCAGACGTTTGTTCAGCTGGAAAGACCAATGCAGACCTTCTTCCAGATTTCTGGAATTTCTCCACCACCACACGCCTGGCTCTTGGATTCCGCAAAAATTAGCAGATCGTCCAGATATGGGACAATGGAAATACCCTTCAGCCTTAATGGCTCTAGAGCATCCGCCATCACTTTGGTAAACACCCTGGGAGAGGATGAGAGGCCAAAGGGGAGGGCCCTGAACTGTAGATGCCAGACCGATTCCCCCAGATTGACCACCAGCCTTAAGAATTTCTGGCAATCTTGATTTATTGGGATGTGCAGATAAGCGTCCCTCAGATCCAAAGATGCCATGAAGCAGTTTGGGGACAGAAGTTTGGTCACTGAATGGATGGTGTCCATCCTGAAGTGTTTGTACCGAATCGATGTGTGATGTGTTCAGGATCTTTAAATTTAGGATCATCTGATACTTGCCGGAGGGTTTTTTTTTACCAGGAAAATTTGGGAATAAAACCCACGGCCTTGTTGCCCCTTGGGAACTTGAATGAGAACTTCCTGTTGAATCAGCTCTTGTAATAAAGACATCATTGAGGAAGCTTCTTCCGGATCCCTTGGAAGGGGAGTAACAAAGAATCTGCTTGGAAGAGTCTCCGAGAATTCCAACCTGTATCCCCGGGCCACGATGTTCCTTACAAAGGGGCTTGCGGACACTTCTTCCCATCGTGGGAGGAACCATAACAGTCTTCTTCCCACTGGAAGACAGCTGTCACTTGCTTTTGGCTGCCTGATCAGGTGGTCTGAAGAGGATTCCACCTCTTCCCTTGCCTTTCTGGAAAGCCCATCTGGATCTCTGATCTTATTCACGCCCCCTGTTGGTTTGCGGAACAGGACGAAATCTCTTTTTAGGGGGCGATTTCTTTTTGGACGGAAAGGCCTTCTTTTTATCCGCCGTTCTGTCAAGAATTGCTTCCAACTCTGTCCCAAAAAGCAAGTCACCGGCAAAGGGCAAACCACAAAGTTTAACCTTAAGAGGCTGAATCACCCGACCAAGTTTTCAAACAAACTGCCCTCCTGGCAGAGTTGACAAGGGCTGCCGACCTGGCAGACATTTTGATTGATTCAGCAGAAGCATCGGCCATATCTTTCACTGCTTTTAGGAGTAGCGGAAAAGACTCCAAGAGATCTTTCCTCGCTGTTCCAGCCTCCACATGCCCTTTGAGCTGTTCAAGCCAACATTGTAGGTTTCTGGCTACAACTGTGGAGGCCATGGTCGGCTTGAGGCTGGATGTAGTGGAATCCCAAGCCTTCTTAAGGAGAGAATCTGCTCTTTTATCCATGGCGTCTTAATATCCCCATGTCTTCAAACGCCAAATCCGTTTGGCGCGACACCTGGGAAAAAGCCGCATCAACTCTGGGTTTTTTGTTCCACAGATGTGTCGAATCCTCTTCAAAAGGAAACCTCCTTTTTAGAGATTTAGAAAAAAAAATGGGGCCCTCTCCGGGTCCTTCCACTCTTTTTCAATGGACTCTGTAAGGACCTTATGGACAGGAAAAACCTTGCGTTTTGTCTGTTCCAGGCCCTGGTACATTTTGTCATGGATTGACATTTGAACTTTTTCTTCTGCGATTTCTAACGTGGTATAAATCGCTCCAAGAAGCTCCTCTACTTCTTCCAATGACAATTTGTATCTAGAGGATCTAGCCGCCTCTTCTTTTTCCTCATCCTCTGAACCTTTGAGGGACAAGAGAGTACTTGCCCTTTCATCCTCTGAATCACTTGACACAGCTGATTTAGAAGTGGATGGCTGAGAAGATGTTCCACCCGTTTGTTGGGAATCTGTTGGAGGTGGTGGTTCCCTGGACAATAGGGAACAAACCGAGGATAGGGTGTCTGTAAGTTCCTTAAATTAAGAGATGAAGTCACTATTCTGCTGAACAGTTTCTTCTTTCACCAGGTCAGCAATACAAGTTTTGCAGAGGGGCTTAACCCAGGAATCTCTAAGTGGGTTTTTACACGAAGGGCATCTCCTTCCTGATGCTGGAGCTATGGTTTTCACTGTGGCTTTAACCTAATAAAGAGAGAAGCCACCATGAATCCCCACAAAGCATTTTAAGAAAAAACACCACCTAGTGATTTAACAAGGGAGGAGCAGTGACCCACAGCCAAAAGTAAAAGGATTTCCAGAAACACACAGCCTGCAAGACCGAGAACAGTATACTCAGTAACTGCAGGGCAGGACTCCCAAAGAGGCAAAAATTAAAACCCCAATAAAGCTCAATAGTAAGGGAAAAAGAGGCACCTCTGCACCTCTCCTACCTGAGCCTGGCCAGTGCTGATGGTGCCTGCTTCCACTGATGCTGCAGTCTTCTCTTCCATCCCAGAAAAGTGCAGCGTGACTGGCAGATTCTCTCCACACGACTGGTGTAAATTTAAATGCCGCTTCCCGCGTCCCCCACTGCGGACCGGAAGCAGAAGCACCGACCTTCGACCTGCCCCTGACCCCTGCATTCACTACGGCCGGAGCTACAGCTGTCATGCCCCCACCGGAAGTCCCGCCCACCAGAACTGACGCCGCGCGTCACCGGGATCAGGGTCCGAAAATGCAGGGAATTTGAAAGCCAAAAGCGACTCCCCACCTGCTGCCAATCAGCCGAACCGCGGACCCCCGACACCCGGACCGGATCCTCCGATGGGTCTCTGCTCCCCTGAGCGAGCGAGGTCAGTGGCTCCGGAGCGTCCCCTTTGCACCCAGGGAGGGGAGCTGGGATGGTCCTCAATACACACCACACAAATGGGCACCAACGTTTTCTCCCCCTGGAGAGAGCGCAGCCCTTCCACAAAGCTCCTGCAATGCTTCCACCATGGCGGAGGAAACACAATGACTGAGGCATGGTGGAAGAGGAGGAGTTTTATCTAGCTCTCTCCAGGTGCTGTCCTGAAAGGAGACTTGAGAAAATGATATTAAAAAAAAAAAAAAAAATATTATATTATATATATATATATATATATATATATATATATATATATATATATATATATATACACACACACACACACACACACACACAGTAAAACCTTGGATTGCGAGCATAATTTGTTCTGGAAACATGCTTGTAATCCAAAGCACTCTTATATTAAAGTGAATTTCCCCATAAGAAATAATGGAAACTCAGATGATTCGTTCCACAAGTCCTTCAGTTTATAGACTATATACAAAGATTATAGCAATGTGATAGGTTGTGCAATAGACCATCTTCTGAACCACCGGCTCTCACCACTGTCAGTCTGCAATCGTGACCGGGAAGAATAGCCTGCAGTAGAGTGATCTGAAAGTGAGGCTTTGAATCACTCGTGGAGTGCAGCGGGGAAGGGATGATGAAGATGGCTGTGCAGAGGATGGTCTATGTGGACAGCTTTACCCCAGATGCCTGCATACTTAGATGTGCCTGTTTTATCATCAACCATGCGAGTTGCTAAATATTGAACCTTCATTAAATGTAACCATATTGCTACACTTTAGAGGTTTTACTGTATATATATATATATATATATATATATATATATATATATATATATATATATATATATATATATTTATAATAATTGAAAAAAAAAATAGAAAAATATTTTTTTTTTATAATTGAAAAAAAGAAGAAAAAAATATATATTTTTTTTAATAATAATTTAAAAAAAGAAAAATAATTTTTTTTTTTTTTTTTAAATAATTAAAAAAAAAATAATAATAATAATAATAATAATAATAATAATAATAATAACCACACTCCCCGTCCACTTACCTTTTAAAGCAAAGGTAAGTGGACAGGGAGATGAAGCCTGCAAAAACTTCCCTCTCATCTCCTCTTGGGGAAGGAGATGGACAGGCAGGGGAAACAGCCATTAGTTATGGCTTGTCAAACTCCCGGCCACCACAAGAGGGCGCCAGTTCCCCGTTCTCTCACTGAAGAATAACTGGTGTGGCGGTGACCAGGGACATTGGTGACAGCATTAAAAAAAAAAAAAAAAATGTTTTCTTCTTTCCTTTTTTTTTTTTTTTTTTTTTTTACATAGTGTGACCAGAGCAATATAGTGTGACCATAGTAACACTGTACCACCCTAAAGAGTTGATCAGGATTTTTTTTTTTTTTTTACATACTATGATTGCTTATAGCAGTGAATTATAGCAGTGAAATGTGGACATGGACAGGAGGACAGACAGAGAACAGAAGGATCAACCAGGTTTTTTTGCAGAATACAGAAAAGGAATCTCATAGTGACTGAGTAAGTAGAAACAACATTTAATACAGCGCTTCTTGATAGTTTTTTTATGATGACAATTTGCTGTTTTGACCCCGTAGTGACAGAGTAGCTTCAAATAGCAATGCATGCAGAAAGAAGAGGCTTTATACTAACCTTTCTGAGGTTACCACTGGAAAAAAAAAAAAAAAAAAACACAGGAAGAAAAATCTGAAACGATGCCAAAAATAGAAAAAAAAAAAAAAAACAACATACTAGAACCAAAGATCCTAGCAGGGATAGCACTAGGCAGAAAAAAAACTGAAGGTCTATAGCAGAGAGGGGGGGGGGGGGGGGAGTATGCAACCTAGGACTGTCCATAGGCACGTTGTTTTTTCTGCCTAGTGTCCTACTCCTGTAGGGGGCGATATAACCCATAAGGTTATGAATATGGAGCGCTGTGTCCGTCAATGAACAAAAGAGAAATAATTATTTAATCCCCTACAGATTTAGTAAGTTTGCCCATTTAGGAGGGTGAAAATCCATAACTTCATCTTCTAATCCCTCATAACTCAGGAGTTCCTACAACTGCTCCCTTCTGTCACAACTTTGTTATTGAGGTTTTGAGTAAATGAATTCATCCCTGTCAGGATAACCTAGTCCGGCCCCCTCCAGGGATGACCCGTCCCCGCCCCCTGTAGGGATGACCCGTCCCACGCTGTCCCAGGCCTTCCTACTGCGCAGACCATGATTGGTGCTTGAGGAGACCCTCATTTCCAGGAGAGTTTCTCAGAGGCAGGAGTGCAGCTCCTCACTGTCCTCTGAATGTCCTCCTCTGCGGAGCCCAGCCTGGTTGAAGGATGTACACAGTACACAGCATGACCCATCCCACGCCCCCTGTAGTGATAACCTGCCCCTCGCAGGGGTGACCCTTCCCCCCACCCCCCAGAGGGATGATCCGTGCCCCCGCCCTCCGAAGGGATGACCCACCCCCCCCGAAGGGATGACCCATCACACGTCCCCCACAGGGATGACCCATCCCATGGCTGGCCCCAGTAGTGATGACCCGTCCCCCGCAGGGATGACCCATCCCATGGCTGGCCCCAGTAGTGATGACCCGTCCCCCGCAGGGATGACCCATCACACACCCCGCCCCCTGTAGGAATGACCCATCACACGCCCCCTGTAGGGATGACCCATCCCCCTGTAGGGATGACCCATCACACGCCCCCTGTAGGGATGACCCATCACACGCCCCCTGTAGGGATGACCCATCACACGCCCCCTGTAGGGATGACCCATCACACGCCCCCTGTAGGGATGACCCATCACACGCCCCCTGTAAGGATGACCCATCACACGCCCCCTGTAAGGATGACCCATCACACGCCCCCTGTAAGGATGACCCATCACACGCCCCCTGTAGGGATGACCCATCACACGCCCCCTGTAGGGATGACCCATCACACGCCCCCTGTAAGGATGACCCATCACACGCCCCCTGTAAGGATGACCAATCACACGCCCCCTGTAAGGATGACCAATCACACGCCCCCTGTAAGGATGACCCATCACACGCCCCCTGTAAGGATGACCCATCACACGCCCCTATAGGGATGACCCATCACACGCCCCTATAGGGATGACCCATCACACGCCCCCTATAGGGATGGCACTTACCCAACCAAAATCTCCTCAGAGTGAGAAGAGGCTGAAAATCCTCTGTCAGGTTCTTGCTGGGTGGAGCTTAAAACCCCGCCCTCCCGCTCCCAGGCTGACTCTTCTCCTGTCCTTCACTAGGCTCCAGTCCCTCCCTTCTTCAGGCCCGCCCATCTACTGCATTAACCAATCACACAGTGTTGTCAGAAGGCCTCTCTACAGCATAGACTATGATTGGTGCGTGACTAGACCCTCATTTCCGGGAGAGCGGCTCCCCGCTGTACTGTGAATGTCCTCCCCCGCGGAGCCCAGCCTGGTTGAGGGATGTACATAGCATGCCGCGGGCGGAGCACAGCGCGGTATACAGAGAATGAAGACCCGGCCTGTATGGAGTCCCCCCAGCTAGTTCTGTGTAATGCATGGGAGTGTGACCTACCTTTCCCCTGCTGCATGGCGGCTGAGCCCGCTCCGGTCCCGCACACAGCGGCCATGTCAGTGCGGTGGAGAGCTCCGTGTCCGCCTCTCCACCTATGTGCGTGGCTGGCTGAACGAGGCGAACTTCAGGAGATTAACCAATCGGAGAGTCTGCTGTCCTATCCCCGCCCTCCTGTCTATATAGTGTGATTGATTGATCAGCCCGCATGTCATTACAAAATCCTGTCCAATGTGATCCTGCCAGGGGGAGGGCCTTGCCCACACACTTCCTGTTATACGTAACTCCTCCTTCCCTGTCTCCGCACAGGGCCCACTCACTGAAACCCAGTGCGTTATTATGGGGCTGCAATGGACGGTTTATTTTATTCCAACTTTATTGAATTGTTACAAAATGACACTTCATTGAGGTTTCTGCGGTGTGGTGCAGCAAACATCAGTGAGGTGCAGTGCGCCATTTGTACGCAACATGCAGCATTTTTTACGCATCGCAATCTATTTTAAAGTGATATTATATTTTTGTCTTAAAGTGATTGTAAAACTTTCATTTTTCTTTCATTAACCACTTCTGGACCGGAAGATTTTCCCCCTTAATGACCAGGCCATATTTTGCGATTCGGCACTGCGTTAATTTAACGGACAATTGCACGGTCGTGCGACCCTGTACCCAAATAAAATTGACTTCCTTTTTTTCCCCCACAAATAGAGCTTTCCTTTGGTGGAATTTGATCACCTGTGCAATTTTTATTTTTTTGCACTGTAAACAAAAAAAAGCGACAATTCTGAAAATTCTGGACATTCTGCTATAAAACATTCTCAAAAAAAAATGTAAAAATCAACATTTTTTTAACATTTTAGGCCCAGATGTTTTCTGCTACATATTTTTGTTAAAAAAAATCACAATAAGCGTATTTTGATTGGTTTGCGCAAAAGTTATCACGTCAACTAACTACGGGAAAGATTTTTGTCATTTTTACAGTTTTTTTTTTTTGTTACTAGTACTGGCGGTGAGCTGCGATTTTTTGCGGGACTGTGACATTGCGGCGGACAGATCGGACCCCTAACTGACATTTTTGACACTTTTGGGGGTACCAGTGACATTATTACAGTAATCAGTGCTAAAAATAGGCACTGTTACTGTAATAATGACACTGGCAAGGAAGGGGTTAACACTGTGGGTGATCAAGGGGTTAAATGTGAGCCTAGGGGAGTGATTCTAACTGTAGGGGGCGTGGCTTGTGAAATGACCATAGAGATATGTTTCTATATAGGAGGGTCGCAGGAGCTCTGTGAATATTCCAGAGAGAACAGTCAGCTTTGTTTACAACAGCTGACCGATCTTTTCTCTCAGCGGGGAGCGGTCACGGGTGTCAGGCTGCAATCAGAGCCGCCTGCCCCGTGCATCGGAGTCCCAGGTGCCGAGTGAGAGCGGGAGCGCGATGCCGGCGGTGTGCGCTTGCCCCCTAGCTGCAGGTGTGCGACCAACGTAGGTCTACGTCGGATTGCACAGGAGGGCCGCACTGCTGCAATAAATAGGCGGCGGGCGGTTGGGAAGAGGTTAAATAGTAAACATGTCATACTTACCTCTTCTCGGGTCCCTCGCCTCCCTCCTGGCTCCTCCCTCCAGTTGGGTGCCCCCATAGCAGGCAGATTGCTTTGGGGGCACCCGAGCCATGCCTCTACTCTTTGTGTCCATTCTCACACCGAGCCGCAACTTGGCCCAATTCCCTCCGTCCCCTGATTGGCTCACTGCTGCCAATAGCCAATCAGGAGTGCGAATTCTCAGAGAGGCAAGGCTCTCGTGGACATTGCTGGATCAAGAGGGGGCTCAGGTAAGTATGGGGGGGGAGGTCTGCTACACACACAGAAGGTTATTCTGCATGAAGGTAAAAACATTGTGTCTTTACAACCCCTTTAAACCCTCATTCAAATTGAAAAAGAATTTGAAATCATGCCACTTCATCTAAAATCGCACAATTTCAAAGCCGCATTTTAGTCAGACTTCAAGTCTGACTTGAAAGACATCTGTGCGGCATAATGCACAGATGTCTATTAAAGTCGCACCCGACATCTGCAAAATGAATGCAGAAAGTTTTTGCAAATTAATTAGAACAGTGCCATTGCCAGCAGTAGGCTGCGACTTGTCATGCGATTTGACCTGTTAAATCGCATGACAAATCACTCTGCTGCGAACAGGGGCTGAAGCAGTATTAAACCTAAAAACAAACATTAATTATATTGCAGCTTACCAATTCTTACATATGATGGCTGCATTTGTTTTCTTTTTTTTAGATTTTCTTTCCTTTATTTATTACCTGGTGATCCAGCTAGTAAGTCTTTTGTTTTTCACAAAAACGAGCTGTCCTGCATATGTAGCAGTAAGAGGGTTGAGACAAATCATTTAACACTGGCAGGGGTGCTTACAATGATCAGCGTTTATTTATTCATGTAAAACCTTTACCCCAAAAGAAACAAAACTATTTGTTGTAACTGCTTATAAAGTGTTAGCTGGAGTTTAGATTCAATTGGTTAGTGTATCTAAATCTGCTAGTACATCAAACACTCCCCTCGCCAGACTGACAATGCTGCTGTCCAAATGTGCCTCCTGTGCTCCTCCATCCAGAGTGGGGGCACTCCGAGTCCCAGTTCACACTATTGCAGTGGGTAAACCGCATGTGATTCCATCAGGAATCGTACCGTATTTCTGGAAAAATCCCATGCGATTCTTTGCAGTGCAATTTGAGCCTATTCATTTTGTATGGCTCAAATTACACTGCAAACCGCACCCACATGGCAGGTGCAGGCACCTTTTTTTTTCCAGCAGTGGAATCAGATAGCATGGGTGTTCACACACATTGGGCCTGTTTCACGCAGGCTTCACCTTCTATAAGAGCAGTGTGTACAGCAAGCATTTAGAAACATTTCGGCAAGCTTCAAGCAACTATTTCTAAGCCTTTAAAGTGCTCGTCAGATGCTGTTTGGAGCGCGGCTCTTCACACATGTAATCGGTTGTGTCCAATCACAGCCAATCACATGTAAACAAGGAGATGCCGCTTATCAGCTCTCACACTGACAGAGTGGAAGGAGAGGAGAGCCAATCAGCAGCACTTCCTCACAGGGGAGATGTGTATAGGGCAGTGATCACAATGCAGCCCCAAAAGTGCCCATCAGTGACACCACTCTGTGCCCATCAGTGAAACAAATCAGTGCCTGCCCATCAGTGCTGCGCATCTGTGGCAATCAGTGCCACCTATTACTGCCCATCAGTGCCACCTATCAGTGCCCATCATTGACATCACTCTGCCTATCAGTGACACCAGTCTGTGCCCATCAGTGAAGCAAATCAGTGCTGCCTTTCAGTGCCTGCCCATCAGTGCACGTTAGTGTAGCGCATCCGTGCTAATCAGTACCACCTATTAGTGCTGCCTATCAGTGCTGCATATCAATGCCACCTATCTATCGGTGCCCATTAGTGCTGCATATTAGTGCCTCCTCATCAGTGCCACCCCATCAGTGCAGCCTCAGTGTGCATCAGTGAAGGAGAAAAATTACTTATTTACAACATTTTCTGGCAGAAACTAAGAAAAAGTTTTGTTTTTTTTTCAAAATTTTGTTTGTTTTTTTTTTTTAATTTTTTCAGCATAAATTAAAAAACCCAGCAATGATTAAATACCTCCAGAAGAAAGCTATATTTGTGGAAAGAAAATGATAAAAAAATTCATTTGGGTACAATGTTGCATGACTGGGCAATTGTCATTCAAATGTGACAGCACTGAAACCTGAAAATTGTCCTGGGCAGGAAGGGGGTGAAAGTGCCCAGTAGGCAAGTGGTTAAATCCCACCAGAAGAAATGCATGAAGGTAAAAAACTTTCTGTGAGCAGCAGACCCCCCCCCCCCCCGTAATACTTGTCAAGCCCCCTCTCCATCCAGCAATGTCTATGAGACCCTTGCCTCTCCAAGGAATCGAACGCCTGATTGGGCCATTGGTTCCCGCTGCTGTCAATCACAGCCAGTGAGCCAATCAGGGGACAGGGCCAAGTCGCGGCTCCGTGTGTGAATGGACACACAGAGCCACAGGTTGGGAGCGAGCCTGCTTGGATGCACCCAGAACAAGCTGCTTGCTGTGGGTGCACCTGGCTGAAAGGAGGAGCCAGGAGCGCCGGCGAGGGACACGAGAGGAAGAGGATCTGGGCTGCTCTGTGCATAAGCATTACACAGGGCAGATAGGTCTGAGATGCTTGTTATTTTTTGGGGGGAAAAAACAAGACTTTAGTATCACTTTAAGGCCCCTTTCACACTTGTGCGACTTTTCCTGCGATTTGGGACTGCAAAGTCTCATGACAAGTCGTACTCCATGATTTCCAATGAGTCCTGTTCATATTTGTCTGACATTAACCACTTTAACTCCGCTCACTGTGCCTCTACTGCGGCAATGTGGCTCGTTATCGTCCAGCGACGTAGACCTACGTCGCTGGACTCCTCCCCCTGTAGGAGGCGCGCTCCCGCTGTTTTCATTCACAGCGGGAGTCGGGCCAGGGGAGGAGCGGCGGCGATCGCCGCTGCTCTTCCCCGATCGTCGGGGATCTAGTGTGGAGATCCGCCTGCTTGTGTAAACACAAGCGGACGGATCTCCTAAGTGACAGGCAGGGTCAGATTGCAGGGTTCAGCATAGCTGAACCTGCGATCTGTCCCTGTGTCACTCAGTCACCTCCCCCCACACACGTCAGTAAGCACCAGGCATACAATAACCCCTCCCTCTCCAATAAAATTAACCCCTTCCCTGCCAGTGTCATTTTTACAGTAACAGTGCATATTTATAGCACTGATTACTGCAGTAATGTCACTGGTACCCCCAAAAGTGTCAAAAATGTCAGTCAAGGGTCCGATCTGTCGGCCGCAATGTCGCAGTCCCGCAAAAAAAAATCGCAGATCGCCGCCATTACTCATTAAAAAAAAACACCAAAAATGACAGAAATCTTTCCCTTTGTTAGTAAACGCAATAACTTTTGCGCAAACCAATCAAAATACGCTTATTGTGATTTTTTTTACCAAACATAGGTAGCAGAAAACAAATTGGCCAAGAATGAAAAAAAAATTAGATTTTTACATTTTTTTGGGGGGGAATTTCATATAAAAAAAATGTTAAAAATATTGTTATTTTTTCAAAATAAACGCTCTTTTTTTGTTTATAGCGCAAAAAGTAAAAATCGCACAGGTGATCAAATACCACCAAAAGAAAGCTCTGTTTGTGGGAAAAAAAGACGTAAATTTAGTTTGGGTACGGCGTCGCACGACCGCGCAATTGTCAGTTAAAGTCGCACAGCACTGAATCGCAAAAAGTGGCCTGGACGTAAGACAGCAAAATCCTCCGGTGGTAAAGTGGTTAAGTCGCAACGACTTCAAAGTAGTCCCTGCACTACTTTGGGGCGATTTTAATGCGTTTTGAGGCCCATAGGCATTGCTTCAAGTCCAGGCAAAATTGCGTCAAAATCGCGGTAAAATCACCAACTTTTAGGTCGCACAAGTGTGAAAGGGGCCTTAAGGATGATAGTATGATAGCTCAGAAGATCTACTGAGGAATGGTGTGACAGATTTGGAGTTGTATATGGCCAATCCCACAGCGCTTATTGACCTTTATTCATTTAGAGGTCAATGGACTGGTGGCGAGTGCTCATTTTTTTTATGGTGGTGTAAGTTGGTGCACTGCTGGAAGAACATCTGCCACAGTACAGAAGATGTTTTCACCTGGTGTGGGGATCATTACACAATTCATGGACATTAACCACTTCTGGACCGGAAGGTTTTACCCCCTTAATGACCAGGCCATTTTTTGCAATTCGGCACTGTGTGACTTTAACTGACAATTGCGAAGTCATGCAATTCTGTACCCAAACTAAATTGTTGTCCTTTTTTTCCCCACAAATATAGCTTTCTTTTGGTGGTATTTGATTACCTCTGCGATTTTTATTTTTCTCGATATAAGAAAGAAGACCTAAAATTTTGAAAAAAAAATTAAATTTTCTACTTTTTCTTTTAAAAAATATCCAATAAGCTCAATTTTTGTCATACATTTAGGCCAAAATGTATTTAGCTACATGTCTTTGATAAAAAAAAATCTCAGTAAGCGTATATTCATTGGTTTGCGCAAAAGTTATAGCATCTACAATCTATGGTGTAAAAACTGGAATTTACGCAGCTTTTACTTTCTGACTGCCTATCTCATTTTTTGAAGTGCTAAAATGGCAGGGCAGTACAAACCCCCCAAGTTACCAATTTTTGGAAAGTAGACACCAAGGAATTTCCTGAAAGGCATGTTGAGCCCATTGAATATTTAATATTTTTGTCACAGTTGTTTGAAAAATGGCAAAAAAAAACTTTTTTTTACACAAAGTTGTCATTGAAATTATATATTGCTCATGCTTGCCATGGGTATATGTGGAATTACACCCAAAAATACATTCTAGGTCATTTGGGGGGGTTTTGTGCCATCTTGGTATTTCATGGCCTCCAAAACTGTGACAGGTAGTGAGGAGTGAAATCAACAATTTACACCCTTAGAAAGCCTGAAGGCAGTGATTGGTTTTCCGGGTCCTGTACGCGGCTAGACTGCAAAAAATTCTCACACATTTGTTATCCCTGTACTCAGGAGAAGCAGGAGAATGTATTTTGTGGTGTCATTTCACATATACCCAATGGCACATGTGAGCAATATATCATTTAGTGACAACTTTGTGTAAAAAAATAAAAAGTGTAATATTCTCCAAACAAAATAAGCAAGCAAAATATTCCATGGTCTCAACATGCCTCTCAGCAAATTGCTTGGGGTGTTTACTTTCCAAAAAGGGATAATTTGGGGGGTGTTTGGACTGTCCTGGCATATTAGAAGCTTATGCTATACATCAGTGATGGCGAACCTTGGCACCCCAGATGTTTTGGAACTACATTTCCCATGATGCTCATGCACTCATGCAGTGTAGTTGAGCATCATGGGAAATGTAGTTCCAAAACATCTGGGGTGCCAAGGTTCGCCATCACTGCTATACATCACCCACTCTTCTAACCACTTAAAGACCAATCCTTTTCTGACACTTTTTGTTAACATGAAACATTTTTTTTTTTTTTACTAGAAAATTACTTTGAACCCCCAAACATTATATATTGTTTTTTAAGCAGAGGCCCTACAGAACAAAATGGTGGATGTTGCAATTTTTTTTGTCACACGGTATTTGCGCAGATATTTCCCAAACGTAATTTTTTGGGAAAAAATTACTTTTTTTTAATTTAGTGCACAAATACACTATACAATGCCCAATTGTTTGGTAAAATGTAAAAGGTGATCTTATGCCAAGTACATAGATTCCAAACATGACATGCTTTAAAATTGTGCATAACTATGTAGCTGCAACAAACTTTGTACATTTTTAAAAGCCTTTACAGGTTACCACTTTAGATTTACAGAGGAGGTCCACTACAAGAATTACTGCCCTCGATCTGATGTTCACGACGATACCTCACATGCATGCTGCAATTGCTATTTACATAAGACACCAGATTGATGCTTTAGTTTACCTTTGCGTGCAAACATGGGGGATACTTTGAATTTTTTTTTTTTTTAATTATGGTTTATTTTGCTTTTTTTGTTTTATTTTGACACCTTCCCTTTAATTTTTATTGTTATCACAGGGCATTTAAAAATCCCTATGATAGCAATAAGTAGTGGCAGGTATAAGTAGTGGCAGGTACTCTTTTTTTTTAAAAAATGGGGGTCTTTTAAACTCAAGATCACTCCTCTGCCCTTAAAGCATCTAACCACACCAAGATTAGTATGATAAGATGCTTTTCCAATTTCCCAGTGGCGATGTTTATATCTGGCGAAACCAAAGTCATGAAATGCTCATAGCTTTTGATATCTTAGGCCATAGAGATGATTGGAGCCATTCTGGTCTCCAATCAGCTCTATGGTCAGCTGATGGAAGCACCGGCTGCAGTCTCGGGTTACCCTGTGGGACAGGGGAGCTCGAGATAACTGTGGAAGGCGGCAGGAGGGGGGGGGTGTCTCCTCCCACTGCTTGTAAAAGCAGTCTAGCCGCTAATTATCTGCTAGGATTGCTTTTACATGAAAGCCGACTGCTGGCTGTATGACACGATACCAGAAAGTGTGTAGTATGGCCACCATTAGACCTCCCAGCATCCACCCACTTCTAATGATGGGTCTACATGCAATGTTCTTTTTAGGGTGAACGAAAAAAAAGAACATAGCAGATTCCTCAAATTCACATCGATCAATGTGGATAAAGAAACCTCTGCCAAAAAAAGTGTTAAAAAATACATGGCGAAGCATAGGGGAGATCCACCCTCTGTGTCCACCGTAACCCCTATGCTTCGCCATACATGCTCTTTTTTTAACTGCGTGGTGAAATCACCTCCTACAGCGCTGAAATCATTGATTTACATATTTGATGAGAGCAAATGCTGTTGCTGTCAGAATAAACAAATCAGTGCTGCAGCTGATAGGCTCGAGATAACTGTGGAAGGCGGCAGGAGGGGGGGGTGTCTCCTCCCACTGCTTGTAAAAGCAGTCTAGCCGCTAATTATCTGCTAGGATTGCTTTTACATGAAAGCCGACTGCTGGCTGTATGACACGATACCAGAAAGTGTGTGGTATGGCCACCATTAGACCTCCCAGCATCCACCCACTTCTAATGATGGGTATACATGCAATGTTCTTTTTAGGCTGAACGAAAAAAAAGAACATAGCAGATTCCTCAAATTCACATCGATCAATGTGGATAAAGAAACCTCTGCCAAAAAAAGTGTTAAAAAATATATGGCAAAGCATAGGGGAGATCCACCCTCTGTGTCCACCCTAACCCCTAAGCTTCGCCATACATGCTCTTTTTTTAACTGCGTGGTGAAATCACCTCCTACAGCGCTGAAATCATTGATTTACATATTTGATGAGAGCAAATGCTGTTGCTGTCAGAATAAACAAATCAGTGCTGCAGCTGATAGGCGTACCTGCACAGCAAACAATGGTTAACAAAACACAGTAACAATAAAACATTACAAGATTATAGTATACAGTGCAGTAAAACAGCAGAATGGCGGTATCTGCAAAGCAAACTATGGTTAACAATGAAAAGCAGTAACAATAAAACACTACAGTATAGCAGTATATTATAAAGTCCAGTAAAAGAGTGAGAACAGAAAAGTAATTCAATAAAATGACAACTATTTTTGGATTTTTTATTTCAAAAAATTTTTTTGTAACTGTAAAAAAACTTTAAACGTTCCAGGCTAGGGTCTCTCAAAATGCGATAGCCATCTAACAACTTTCTAGACCCTGTGTGAAAGTGTGCCCTAGACTGTGCCGTGCTGTACCCTATACTAATACTCCACTAGTATGTGGTAGCGACAGAAACAATCCTCGATGCAGAGACCATGTTGGCCAGGACAGGAGGGACAAAAATAGCGGGTGTCATGCCTAAATCTGCGTTTTCTACAGACACGTCATCTACTTTGGGGTGCTCTTTAAGTAAGGGTACTAGGGAGGACCTCTGGAAAATACCTCTAATTCAGCCGACTCACTGCATCTGGATTGTTAATTTGGGCCACAGCACCTTCTGGATACATAAGGGCTGTGATGATCTCTTCTTGGAATTTTAGGAAGGATCCACTTCTTTCTGACACTTTGTATAGCACATAAGCGTTCAGCAGAGCCAATTGGAATAAGTATACAGACACTTTCTTGTACCAGCATCTGGCCTTATGGGCAATTAAGTACGGCACCATCATCTGGTCATTGAAGTCCACTCCTCCCATGTTAAGGTTGTATTTGTGGACACATAGGGGCTTCTCAACTACACCAGTCGCCATTACACATACATACGTATCTGCGTGAATGAAGCACAGAGCAAAAACATTCTGTGTGTCTCTCCACTTCACTGCAAGCAATTTATTACATTTCAAGCAGGCTCTCTCCCCCGTCTAAGTCGGAAATCTACAAGCCGTTGGGGAATTAGGTCGCACGATGCAACATGCGTTAATTCCACAATCTCAAAAAGGCTACTAAAAAGTGTTACGCTTGTGTAATAATTGTCCAGGTATAAATGGTGCCCCCCCCCCCCCCCCAGTGGCGATAAAAAAAAAAATTAAATTTTCAGCCCACTAGGGGCACCAGACCTAGTGGTGGGTATGGGGGGGGGGGGGTGGGGTTTTTCACACCACGTGCGGCGGGCAGAGGCGCCGATTGGCGGCCTTCTGGGGGTCATCGGGGCGCAGAGACACTCCCCACTTTTGTGATGTCCTGGCTGTGATTCGCCCAGCCTGGACCAATCACACAGGAGGACATCCCGGGACCTGGTGACGTTACGCGTGGGGGCGGTGTGCCAGTCACTCCCCATCCCGGCGTCACGTGATCACCTTCCCGCCCGCCGGCGCCAGCAGAGAGGAGAGCCGCGCATGAGGATTCAGAAGTCAGAAGAAGAGAGTGAGTTTGTCTCCAATGAGTGACCACCGCACCAGTCTCCACTTCTTCGCAGAGTCCGCATCCGCAGACAGTGTGTGAGTAGTCCCGCCGCCGCCCCGGGCCGACTCAGAGCAGCACGCAGGTCACCGCCCGTGAGTGAGGTAAGTTCAAGTGATGCCTCAGGGGGGGGGGCCCGGCCCACACACCGTCACTGACACTGTCGGCTTTGAAGGGGGCGTGCACGCACGCTGGTCTCTTGATGGGGGGGGGGGGCACGGCAGACAAGCTGGTGGGCTTTGGTCACTGCATTGCCATTGATGATGGGGGCACGGCAAGCTGGTGCTCACTGCATTGATGATCATGGGGGCACGGCAAGCTGATCACTGGCACTGCATTGATGATGGCCCTGGGGGCACGGCAAGCTGGTCACTGGCACTGCATTGATGATGGCCCTGTGGGCATGGCAAGCTGGTCACTGGCACTGCATTGATGATGGCCCTGGGGGCACGGCAAGCTGGTCACTGCATTCACATTGATGATGGGGGCACAACAAGGCAAGCTGGTCACTGCAATGATGATGGAGGGGCACGGCAAGCTGGTCATGTCTAAGGCCTACATACACAGGGTATCTGTGGCCTATAAATATTAACAGCCTGTGTACAGTATATATATATATATCTGTGTTGGAGTTACTTCATGTGCAGACCTTTACTAATTTATGAGAATTCAATGTGCAGGCTCTAAATTATTTTACTTTTTAAATGGCATTGCTTTTCATAGGACAATTACTCCTCTTCAGAATATTAACTTTCTGTTTTAATAATTGTACTGAGTTTTATACCATCTTATACCAGGCCGCTGTGTGCCATTTACTATTAATAAATATATAGTGCCAGGCCAGCAGCCTGCTTAGCAGTGAGTGTACACAATATAAGACAGCGCAGGCCAGGCCAATTACATTGTACATCAGGTAAAGTGCTATGCTAACTTAGCATAGCACTTTACCTGTGTACAATGTAATTGGCCTGGCCTGCGCTGTCTTATATTGTGTACACTGCTAAGCAGGCTGCTGGCCTGGCTGGCACTATATATTTATTAATAGTAAATGGCACACAACGGCCTGGTATAAGATGGTTCCCAAGTTGGTGGCACTGTTCCTTGATTACTGAAGGCCCCTTTAACACTTGTGTGACATCAAAGTCACGCAATTTTTTACCGCATTTTTTGCCGCAAATTTTTATTTTTGCGCCCCCTCCAAAAAATTTTGAGCACCAGCCGCCACTGGTACCCCCTATCCAAATAAGCAGAGTTGTATAAAGTACTCAAAACCTATACTTGAGTAAAAGTACAAGTGCTCGATCAAAAAGTGACTTGAGTAGAAGTGGAAGTGCTCAATCAAAAAGTGACTTGAGTAGAAGTACTAAAGTATTCAACATTTTTTGTACTTAAGTATTGCAAGTAGTTTTTTTTTAAATTTTGCTACTCAAGTACTGAAAGTAAAAGTACCAGTAGTTTTGAAAAAAAATTGCTACTCAAGTACTGAAAGTAAAAGTACAAGTACTGTGTTATGTAGTTATTAAAGAAAGAAGTCAAAAGTTTGAACATCATATTGTTTTTTATTATTTCAAATGCAGCTTTTATTTATACATACAGTGGCTTTTATTTTCGTATGTGCTGATCATACACATGTTTTGAGCTTCATGAAACTTGCCATCTACTGTTCTGGCAGTGGTAATTTTTATAATTGTAATGAGTATCTATGCAGCACAAAAAGAAAATATCGGAGTAGAAGTATTGAAATCATCGAAAAAATGTAGCGAAGTAAAAGTGGAAGTAGGAGAAAAAAATTCTACTCTAGGAAAGTACAGATACCGCCTTTCGGTACTTAAGTTCAGTAGTGAAGTAGTTCTACTTAGTTACTATACATCTCTGCAAATAAGGGTCACACCAAGTCCCAAACAACCTTGCCGCTGCTCCCCATGTAGTCAGGGCAGTTGGTAGGGCTCCACGTTGCTATCCTTTCCCTGTATAGCCTGTTGCCCTGTCACATAGCTTATACATCTTGACCCCATATCTGGCACATTTTCTAGGGAGAAACTGTTTGAAAGCAATACGGCCAGAAAATGTAATCAACAACGCAGACAGCTTGTTGGGGCATATACAAGGCTGCAAACTTTTGGTTGAAGAGATTTATGAGGGGCCACATTTTCTGGAGCCAGTTATATCCAGGGTCACCCCAAGGATGACAGAGTTCACCAAGGAGAGTAAAATTGTCTGTTTCTGCCTGAATTCCGGGTTGGCTAGTGAATGGGGTAAGTACGGGTGCTGCAGAAGTGGTAGGCTCCCAATCAGAATTTGCAAGCGCATCAGGAGGGACACTATGGGCTCTATGTGCCTGTCTTCGAATTATGGGTGGCTGCGGGACACTAGTTGTGCTAGCCACCGCACCAGTTTGAACTGCACTTA
Organism: Pelophylax lessonae; assembly: GCF_965119305.1. Taxonomy (NCBI): domain Eukaryota; kingdom Metazoa; phylum Chordata; class Amphibia; order Anura; family Ranidae; genus Pelophylax; species Pelophylax lessonae. Next base: position 470,875,011 of record NC_138772.1, read on the forward strand.
TGGGACTCGCCACATCACCAAGTGTTACTGCAGTGCTAGTTTGACTACAACCAGGATGCACTAGGCTGCTGGTGCTTGCCAGCTCACCAGAAGGTTTAGCGGCACTAGTAATGACACTCTGCTGCATACCAGAACCCTGCGGTTGTTGCACCTCAGCAACAGAAGGGTCAGGTACGCCTGACCTTAGCAGGGACCACTACTCGGTCGTAAGAGCTATCTGTCAGGGTGCCACTCTACTGGTTTGAATACGGAGCCTGATTCTTGCAGTGAGGCTTCCCCATCGCTCTCATCTGTCATGCTCAGCATCATGTAGGACTCTTCACTAGTGTGCCACTGTTTAGACATTTTGGCCAATAAATTTATAGGTACCTAGTGTGACTTACAGGTAAAAAAGCACCTGGTTGTCAGGGACTGTTTTAACCGCTACCAAAAAATGTAACTGCTAGTGCTAGCAGACATCAGGCCTTACTGCTAATGCTGCAGTTTAGTGTGCTATTTATCGGAAGTGACAGTAATCTGCTGACATAGCACTTCTTGGGGGATGGGTAGAGGGGCTTAACGCAGGTGTCGGGGCTGATCCTGCTAACGCTGCATTTTGGGAACATTTTGGGAACACTATACTTAACTATTGGGGGCGCTAGTATAGTTCTGTTCTGATCAAAGATATTGATCCATTCAGACCCTATACTAGTAATGGAGGTGTTTAGTGTGTGTGTGGGTCACTGGCAATCAGAGGGTTAAAATGTATTACTAAATATGCAGTGGGAAATCTGACGCTGTCCTGCATTGACTCTAACTAATGTTAACGCTAACTGATATCACCTGTGACACTAATACAGTGATCATAAAAAAGATCTGTACACTATAATAGTGACACTGTGACAGGGAAATAAAGGGGTTAACAGGGGGGTTAAATCTTTTTTAAGGTATATATGGCGGGTACCCTAAACCTATCTGGGACTGCCTCTAACTACCACTGTCTCTCGCACTAACTGAAGTCACAAGTGGCACTAATACAGTGATCAGTAAATTATCTGTAAACTGTATAAAGTGTACACTGTGACAGGGAGTGAAAGGGTTAACTGGGGGGGGGGTGATCAGGGGGTGGCAAATGTGCCTATGTGTACTGGTGTCAGTGTAGTGCTTGTGTACTCAGTTGATGCTTTCTCCTCTCACATTGGAACTGAAAAGGGCTCCAGGAGAGAAGATTGCAAGATCTTTTCCTGTACCTGTGTTTACATTACACAGGTACAGGACGCTCTGCAATTGGTCAGAACCGATCACCAAGTTCAGATCAAAAATCATTGATGACTGATTGGTTCTGAACCGAATTAGCACATCGTAGGGACGGCGGGTGCACGCCCCCTAGCCCCGCGCGCGACTGACGTGCAGTTATATTGCCGCAGTAAAACTGTTATGGGTGGTCGGGGACTGGTTAATATTTGTACTTATATAAACATTTGGTAGCGCCATTTTTCATTTCTTTTTACACTTATTGAAGGTGGAATTTTTTCATTTTAAAAAAGGCAGCTTCACATGAGTCACTATATAAGGGAAGGCGCTTTTACTTACATTATCTAAAAATGTGGCATTAGAGGCAATATTTCTGCCAACTTCTGGCAGGATATTTGGAGCATTTTTTCATATCTCCATCTGCATGTGGCCCTAAAGGGAAAGCTTCACCCAAAAAGGGAAGTTCCACGTTAATGCCTCCTCCCCCACTCCTCTTTGACATTTGTCAAATTTCTTTGGGTGGGTGGCAGGTACCCCTCTACAGTCTTCTGGGACAGGTTACAGTTCCCAGAAGACTGCGGGATCATTCAAAATGCGCAGAGTGACACGAGCAGTGGGCAGCCAGCTGGGGAGCCACAAGCTGTCACAGCCAGGTGCCCACTGTTAAGATATTGGGGATTTTTTGTAGCTGCTGACTTTTAATTTTCAGAAAAATGACTGAAGCTCCTCTGTAACCACTTGCCAACCACAATGCGTGTGTGTGTGGGTGTATATATATATATATATATTTTTATACATGTCTAAGCGGTTTACCGGGATTACGGCTGAAGATATCAGTCATAACCCCAGTATCGGCGACTGGCTTTCTCATGAAAGTGGGGCGAGCGGCTCGTGAGATGCTGGAATGCTTTCTGAAGCAGTGGGAGTGGACGCCCCCCCACCGTTTCTGCTGGTTCGCCCGAGAAATGATCCGACGGTGGGGCCAGCTTCTCCCATAAGCGATCAAAGAGTATATACTCTTGGGGGACCAGATCCAGGTCATGATGTCACTTCTGATCCAGGCTGGTGGTAAATCATTTTTTTTTAAAGCAAAAAATGAAAAAAAAAATTTTTTTTGATCTTTTGCTTTTAAAAGGTAAAGAAGAGATGTGGGGTCTTTTTGACCCCACATCTCTCCATAAAGAGGACCTGTCATCCTTATCTTATCATAAGGAATAAAAGTGATTAAATATTAAAGAATGAAAGAGACAGTGTAAAAATAAAAAAGCAAAATAAATAAGAAAAAATAAAAAAAAGGGCCCCCATCCCTCTGTGCTCTTGCGCAGAAGCGAATGCATACGCAAGTCACGCAGGTGAGGTATCGCCATGAATGTTAGAGCAAGAGCAATAATTCTAGTGCTGGTAACCTGTAAAGGCTTGTAAATATCGCCTATGGAGATTTTTAGGTACCGTAGTTTGTCGCCATTGCATGAGTAATTTTAAAGCATGACATGTTAGGTTAGGTATCTGTTTACTCAGCATAACATCATCTTGCACATTTTACAATTATTTTGTGTTTTTTTTTTTTTAATTAATTGAAATGTATGTTTTCCAAAAAAATTGCGTTTGATAAACCGCTGCACAAATACCGCGTGACATAAAAAATTGCAACAATTGCCATATTTTTCCCTGGGGTCTCTGCTAAGAGAAATGTATAATGTTTGGGGGTTTTAAGTAATTTTCTAGCAAAAATACTGATTTAAACTTGTAAGCAAAAAGTACCAGAAAAAGCTTGGTTGGCAAGTGGTTAAGCCGCTAAGCAGGATTTCCACAAGCTTCAAGTAGTGCTGAAGCCTGCTAGCAGCTTGTTTAAAGTGACAAACAGCACTACCCTTAGGCCCCTTTCACACAGGCCAGATCTGTTTTTTCTCAGCAGGGGAGGTGTCTGTTGATCCCCCTATGAGCAGAGCAGCCGGATGACAGGACAAAGCCTGGTCTGCTCTATGGGCAGCCAGATGTAAACGGACTACCCTCTGATCTGCTCTGACCAGATGGAGAGAAACAAATCCCCATCCATTTTTTTTTTATTATTGGATCAGACCTGGTGGTAGCCAGGTATAAAACGGACACAGGTCTGTTTTATATACTGCCCATAGAGGAGAATGAAGGGTCCAGTCTTAGGCTGGCCATACATTATACAATTTTCTTTTACAGTTTTCCTTTAGATTTACCAAAAACCTAAATTATGTACAACTACATAGTTGAAGGTAAATCTAAAGGAAGTTGAATAAGAGAATTGTATAAGGTATGGCAAGCTTAGTCCGTAGGGTTCAATATTGAGTTGGCCTACCCTTTGCAGCTATAACAGCTTCAATTATCGCAGTAGCACTTGGATCCAGCAATGGCAAACATTAATTTGCATATACAATATATGTTTTATTATGTTTTGTGAACTGGGATTGAAGAGAGAACATATTCTTGTTGTTTATCCTTTGTGTGCATTGCACTGCTGTATGTTACTTAAAGAGGAAGTAAACCTTCCTAAAAAAAAATAAGAAAAAAAAACCTGTAAAGACAAAGGCATAATGAGCTAGTATGCATCGCATACTAGCTCATTATGAAGTACTTACCTTAAAACGAAGCCCCCGCAGTGCCGCCCACCCAGCGACAGGACGGCTGACATGTTCAGCTGTCCTGCTTCCTGGTTCAAGTCCTCCGACCATCGGATTGGCCAGAGGCGCGATTACATCACTCCCCCACATACGTGTGGGAGCCCCCGTTCATGGCACAGGGCTTTTAAGGAACGGCATGGGTGGCCGTTCCTTCAGAGCGCATGCACCGATAACATCATCGGCTGCATGCACTGTAAATATCTCCTAAACGGTGCATGTTTAGGAGATATTTATAGCACCTATAGGTAAGCCTTAATATAGGCCTACCTATAGGTAAAAGTTTATAAAGTGGGTTTACAAGCACAGGAGTGATTGTTCTTGTGTTGGGGGCATATTTAAAAAGTGGGGTGCCAAACTCAACTGGCATTAGGGTATGAATGAGAGTTATAGGAAACCTGTAATAAGGGAAATATGGAGGCTGGAAGTGCTGATCTCCTGAAAATGCTAGTCACTTCACAGTTATGCTGATTTTGGTGTCTGTGTGCAGCTTACAGTGGACAGCACTGTAATTATTCTACACAACACCTGCATGCTGTAATTCCTAAAGCCCAGGCCATAGTATAGGGCAGGGGTCTCCAAACTTTTGAAAAAATAGGGCTCGTTTACTGTCCTTATGACTTTACAGGGGCCGGTCTAGGACCAGTTGCGGTAGAAACTGTAATGGCATCCAGTGGGAGTAAAACAATGACCTATCTTTGGTGACAGTGGGAGGAATAGTGCCCCATTGTTGGTGTCAATTGGAGGAATAGTGCCCCATTGTTGATGTCAGTGAGAGGAATTTCGCCCTTTCGTTGGGGGTCAGTGGGAGGAATTTTGCCCTTTCATTGGGGTCAGTGGGAGGAATAGTGCCCCATTGTTGGTGTCCGTGGAAGGAATAGTTCCCCATTTTTGGTGTCAGTAGAAGGAATTATGCCCCATCATTCGTGTCATTGGGAGGAATCATCATTGGGAGGAAGCTTTTGATGGTAGGCGGAGCAATAGTATCCCATTGTTGGCCCACAGACCGCAGTTTAGAAATCGCTGATAAAGAGCTTGCACCATCCTCCAGAGTTTGCTGTATAATGCTGCAAAGAAGGCCTAGTGATTGGAAGAAAAGCAGGGTCTTCTCCTTTTCCCAGATTTTTTTTTTTCTTTTATTGAAATAATAAGGCTTTGCTTGTTTTAGAGTTCAAAAGCACAATTGTATAGGAAGTTGGGCCATACTACTGCTTTATATACTGTATAGGGTCCTGTGCGCCACAAGCTGACCTTTACATGGCACCTGGCCCACCAAACATACCTAAGAATACCCCAAAGAGAGGAGGTCTATCCAGAACTATGAGAGTAAATGTGGGTGCGCTGATCCAGAACTAAACTCCAGAATATACTCCCCTCCACCTTACAGTGATGCCGCAGTTGCATCCCTCTCCAGTTGCTGCCTTCTTCTCTCCAGGTGCCGGATTTTCAACCACTTTATTGACCAATGGGGGATAGGGGTATCCCTCACGTGCGCACGAGTCGTTCATCCCAGCAGAGCAGTGTATATTCAAAAGAAAACTAGCAGCAGAGCCATAGGGGGTGGTTTACTAAAGGCAAACAGACCGTGAATGTTGCACTTATTTTTCCCAGAGCTTAGTGAATGTTGTGAAGCTTCACTTTGCAAAGAATACCCAATCAGGCACAAGGAAAATAAAAATAAAAAATCTACATTTGTGCTTGCACATGATTGAATGATGGAAATCAGCAGAGCTTTACCAAATTCACTAAAGGGGAGTATACACCACTAAGAGAAAATTAAAAGAAAAACTCAATACAGGGCACAATCGTTCGATTTTCGTATAGTGTGTACACAATTTTCGACATCCAATTCAGACTTTGCAAATGAAAATTTCTAAAGGGACAAACTACAAAATTTTTCTCGTAGATGAACAGAATGATTTTCATGCATACCGTTTTTGTACGGGAAAAATCAAACCAACAAATGACTGCGCATGATCAGAAACAAACAACAAAAAAAAGCCTTTTCATACATTTCCTTCCTCTATTCCTACTTGAAAGTCAGGCAATCGTTCGCTTAAAAGACAAGTATAGGGTTTCCTTTTTTTCCCCATGTATACTTGTCGCATAAAAGACAAGTATAGTGTTTCCTTTTTTTCCCCATGTTTCCCTTTTTTCCCATTGGCTGTACATTTACTTTAATTTTCTCACAGTGTGTACCAGCTTTAACCGCTTAAAGATCAGCCGCCGCAGGTATACTGCGGCAGACTGGCTCTCCTATGCAAGCAGCCTCACCCATACGGCGGCATGCGGAAGCGGGTCTCAGGCGGGCGCGCGCCGGCGGCACGATCGCGCGCTCGCTATCTAGCCCTGCAGCTAAGCAACAGGTCCGGCGGCCGAGATGGCCACCGGGAACCTGGCGATCGCTGCAGGGACTGACAGAAGGCAGTGGTGTGCCGTTGTAAACACGTCACACCGTTCATATGTCGCTGATTGAAACAGGGCTCCTGTGTTCCTGTTATCTCGGAACACAGGGGCCTGGTTGCCATCCACCAAGTCTGGCCCCCACACAGTTAGAATCACCCCCTAGGTACATATTTAACCCTTTGATCGCCCCTAACGTTATCCCCTTCCCTGCCAGTGTCATTATTACAGTAACAGTGCATATTTTTAGCACTGATTAGTGTAGTAATGTCACTGGTCCGCCCAAGTGTGTCAAAAATGTCAGTTAGGGGGTCCGATCTTTTCGCTGCAATGTTGCAGTCTCGCTAAAAATCGCAGATCGCCACCATTACTAGTAAAAAAATAAATAAAAATTACATAAGAGCCGGTTCACACTGAGGCGACACGACTCCTTACTACTTCGGGGGCGATTTGTGCATTACCATGCACCACGACTTCGGAGCGACTTGCAGGGACTTCACATAATGGAAGTCTATGCAAGTCGCTCCGAGGTCGCCCCGAAGTAGCACAGGACCCTTTTTCTAAGTCGGAGCGACTTGTGTCGCTCCGACTTAGAACGGGTCCTGGAGCAGTCAATGGACCGCAAGGGAGTGCGACTTGTCAGGCTGCCAAGTCGCCTGACAAGTCGCGCTAGTGTGAACCGACTCTAAACTAAAAGTTTCCCCTAGTTTGTAGACGCGATAACTTTTGCGTAAACCAATCAAAATACACTTAATGGGATTTTCTTTTAACAAAAATATGTGGCAAAATACAAATTTAAAAAACATGATGAAAAAAAGTGATTTTTATCAACGCAGAATTTTTTGATCAACGCAGAATTGATCAAATACCACTAAAAGAAAGCCCTGTTTGTGGGGGGGGGGGGGGGGGGAGATGTCAATTTTATTTGGGTACAGCTATTTGTCAGTTATAGTAACGCAGTGACGAATCGCAGAAAATGGCCTGGTCATTAAGAGGGCAAATCCTTCTGGCCCAGATGTGGTTAAAGAGTAACTCTACTTTTGTTAAGAAAAAAACATTCCCCTCTGGGTGATCTATGTACATTGCAAGGATTTTAACAAACTTTGTTGCAGATTCCTACCTTTTGTTATTCTGAAGAAATCCATGTTTGTCTGTCTGTGTCCCATGTTGAAAGTGAATCAAATGGGAGTGGTTTTATAATTATCAACTAGCTGCTGCTCTTTCGGGGCTCTAATGAGGAAAGTGACAGGGTCTGCATCCCTTCAGACATGACTACCTATTGTGAGTATCTAACCAAAAATGCCATTTTTGTTGAAGGGAAAATCAGGGAGCCAACCACACAAGCAGGAAATTATGTTTCTGGGGGGCGTTCTGTACACATTCTGTGTACAGAACACCTCCAGGTAGCCATATTGCATTGCATTTACAGAAAATTACGGAGCTGCAAATTGAAAAGGAAAGGTAATTTTTAATAACATTAAATTACAATATGACTTGTTTCACAATGGTATATGCTATAAAAACTGGACTTTTGTAAGAACTTATCATAAAATCCTTTTCTCTGAAGTTCATCGACAGACGCAGCTCCATCTTCATTACTAGTACGGTTATGCTCCTCCCATCAGGAATAGGCACTAGGCAGGCAAAAGGCTTAACAACACCTATGGGGGCTGTCCCTGCAGGCATAACCCCTCACACTCTGCTATCATTAATCAGTTAGTTGCAAGCAGTGTTTAGAAGACAAAAAACCCCATACACTCAGAAGTAGAGGGGCGGGTGCTGCGTCTGTCGCTGAACTTCAGAGAAAAGGATTTTACAGTAAGTTCCTACAAAAATCCAGTTTTCTCTGTCGTTCATCGACAGACGCAGCTCCATCTTCATTACTTGTAGGGATGTCCCAAAAGCAGTATATTTATGAGGGGTGGAAAGACAATGCAAAAAACAGTCAAGTCCTCCAAAGGCTAAAAACGTAGCCAGTCAAGTAACATGGAGCTCAACCAGGAACAACCAGAGCTCTTCCAGAACAAAATTACACCCTCAAAAAGAAACCCCCCCCCCAAAAAAAAAAGTTCTTTCAAACTGCAGCCTGCAAAACCTTGCGGTCAAAAGAAGCATCCATGGATGCCAACACATCTACTTTGTAGAATTTTGTAAACGTATGCACACGACCAAGTTTCCGCCTTGCACACTTGCAGCACTGACGCCTGATAGCGAAAAGCCCAAGAAGCACTCAGCGCTCTCGTAGAATTCCCCTTCACCGGGAAAGGAGGAACCTGACCCTTTAGTGAATAAGCCTGTACCACCGTCTGCCTGATCCATCTGGAAATGGTCGCAGCAGACGCAGCCAATCCCTTACGAGGTCCATCAGAAAGGACAAAAAGTCAGATTTTCTAAAAGATTCGGTTGCCTCCAAATAAACCTTGATCACCCAAACCACATCCAAAGAATGCAAAGCATATTCCTTAGGATACGTGGGCTTAGGACAGAGTGAAGGCAACACAATGTCTTCATTCAAATGAAAATCAGAAACCACATTAGGGAGAAAAGACGATTAGGACGAAGTACCACTTTATCTCTGTGCACCACCAGATAAGGTAAGCGGCAAGACAAGAAGGCAACCACCTGAGACAACAAAGGTGGATAAATCTCCCAACTTTTTTCAAAAGGAGGCTCTTGAAGAACAGATCATACCAGATTGAGAACCCATGTAGCCAGCAGAGATCGTCTCCGAGGAGCCATATGGCGGACTCCCTGGATGAAAGTACAAATCAATGCATGCGTAGCTAATGGGCGTTGAAAATATATAGCCAAAGCCGAGACTTGGCCTTTAATTGTGTCCAAAGCCAACCGCTGTTCAACTCCTTTCTGCAAAAAGGCCAAGACTCTAGCTATCGAACACAAGCGAGGGTGCACCTTCATTGATTCACACCATGAAATATAGGTTTTCCATGTATGATGATATATCTTCCTAGAAGTCAACTTCCTAGCCTTCAATAGCATAGGAATCACAGAGTCAGAAAAACCTCTATCTCTCAACACCTGGCTTTAAACAGCCATGCCGTTAAAGCCAGCAACTGTAAAGCAGCTTGGAAGATTGGACCTTGAGACAGCAGATTTTCCATGCGAGGAAGTCTCCAAGGAGCATCAGTGACCAACCTTACTAGGTCTGCGCAACAAGACCGGCGAGGCCAGTCTAGAGCCACCAGAATGACCGGAATCCCTTCCACATCTATCCTGCGTAGAAGCCTCTGCAGGAGTTTCAGCGGAGGATAGGCATAAATCAGCCGATACTGACCCCAAGGAGCCACCAGAGCGAGACCTGGACTACGAATCTCTGAACTTTCTTGTTGAGGCGAGAAGCAAACCGATAGACTGCGGGAGGCCCCCCACCGAACACACAGGGGATGAAACACCTCAGGGTGCAGGGACCACTCCCCTTGATCCAACACCTGACGACTCCACTTGTCAGTTTTCTGGAATGTGTACAACAGAGGGGGCTGGAATAAATTTTTCCACCCAGGCCAGACTCTTGGCCACCAAGACCCTCTTGGTGCCCACCTGGTGATTGATGTAAGCCACAGTCATGGCGTTGTCTGATTGAATCCGAACCGTGCAATCTTGCAGACGAGTCATCCAACATAAGACATAGCCTTATTGCTCTGAGCTCCAAAACAACAGAAGGAAGGATTTGCCCTGGCACAGAGCTGCAGACTGAATCCACCACAACTTTGTGTTGTGGCGCAACCGAATCATAGACCTTGTTCCATTTTACCAGAATCTCCCTTTGCAATGGTCTTGGGTGGAACGGAGCAAAGGGGACCGCCTTGAAGGGCGATACCATCAGTCCCAAGGCCCGCATGCAACTCGCAGTGAGAACAGATTGTTGTCCAGCAACAACCGAATCGCCCCCTGCAACTTTTGTAGCTTGGAGAGAAAAACCTTCGCCAAGGCTGAATCCAGAGTCAAGCCCAAATACTCCAGTCTCAGGGCAGGAGTCAGCGCAGATTTCTTGAAATTGATGTTCCAACCAAACTCTTGTCCGGTTGGTCCCGACAGTGATCTCCAAATCCCCCAACAAGACTGAGTGAGACTGAGTGGCATGTTGTCCAGGTACCCCAGTACCCAGTACAGCAATCCCCTGCTGGCGTCAGATAGCTGCCATAACCCCAGTATTTTCTTACAGAACGGGGGTCCTCTTTCACATAAAAGTGGTCCCAGCAGCGGATTTGCCGCGGGATCACTTTCATAGGTGGCGGGAGAGGTGCCCCCCACCACTTCCCCTGCTTAACTGAGCCATTGGTAGCGGGGAAAACGATCTGCTAAAATCATTTAGGTTCATTCTTCTTCCTCATGAATGTACACATAGCACCCCATACTGACAGAAAAACACAGAATTGTTGACATTGTTGCAGATTTATTAAAAAAGAAAAACTGAAATATCACATGGTCCCTAAGTATTCAGACCCTTTGCTCAGTATTCAGTAGAAGCCCCCTTTTGATCTAATACAGCCAGGAGTCTTTTTGGGAAAGATGCAACAAGTCTTTCACACCTGGATTTGGGGATCCTCTGCCATTCCTCCTTGCAGATCCTCTCCAGTTCTGTCAGGTTGGATGGTAAACGTTGGTGGACAGCCATTTTTAGGTCTCTCCAGAGATGCTCAATTGGGTTTAAGTCAGGGCTCTGGCTGGGCCATTCAAGAACAGTCACGGAGTTGTTGTGAAGCCACTCCTTCGTTATTTTAGCTGTGTGCTTAGGGTCATTGTCTTGTTGGAAGGTAAACCTTCGGCCCAGTCTGAGGTCCAGAGCACTCTGGAGAAGGTTTTTGTCCAGGATATCCCTGTACTTGACCGCCTTCATCTTTCCCTCGATTGCAACCAGTCGTCCTGTCCCTGCAGCTGAAAAACACCCCCACAGCATGATGCTGCCACCACCATGCTTCACTGTTGGGACTGTATTGGACAGGTGATGAGCAGTGCCTGGTTTTCTCCACACATACCGCTTAGAATTAAGGCCAAAAAGTTCTATTTTGGTCTCATCAGACCAGAGAATCTTATTTCTCACCATCTTGGAGTCCTTTTTTAGCAAACTCCATGCGGGCTTTCATTTCTCTTACACTGAGGAGAGGCTTCCGTCGGGCCACTCTGCCATAAAGCCCCGACTGGTGGAGGGCTGCAGTGATGGTTGACTTTCTACAACTTTCTCCCATCTCCTGACTGCATCTCTGGAGCTCAGCCACAGTGATCTTTGGGTTCTTCTTTACCTCTCTCACCAAGGCTCTTCTCCCCCCGATAGCTCAGTTTGGCCGGACGGCCAGCTCTAGGAAGGGTTCTGGTCGTCCCAAACGTCTTCCATTTGAGGATTATGGAGGCCACTGTGCTCTTAGGAACCTTAAGTGCAGCAGAAATCTTTTTGTAACCTTGGCCAGATCTGTGCCTTGCCACAATTCTGTCTCTGAGCTCTTCAGGCAGTTCCTTTGACCTCATGATTCTCATTTGCTCTGACATGCATTGTGATCTGGAAGGTCTTATATAGACAGGTGTGTGGCTTTCCTAATCAAGTCCAATCAGTATAATCAAACACAGCTGGACTCAAATGAAGGTGTAGAACCATCTCAAGGATGATCAGAAGAAATGGAAAGCACCTGAGTTAAATATATGAGTGTCACAGCAAAGGGTCTGAATACTTAGGACCATGTGATATTTCAGTTTTTCTTTTTTAATAAATCTGCAACAATGTCAACAATTCTGTGTTTTTCTGTCAGTATGGGGTGCTATGTGTACATTCATGAGGAAGAAGAATGAACTTAAATGATTTTAGCAAATGGCTGCAATATAACAGAGTGAAAAATTTAAGGGGGGTCTGAATACTTTCCGTACCCACTGTATCTATGGAAAAGCCTCTATGTTTATGCCTTTGCTAACTTGAAGCATAAAGAAGCATTGGAGAACACCTCTGGAGTCTTTATTCATTGAGTAAACTATCTGTTAAAGCCATAATTCAACCTGCTGCACACACTTACAGACTGGGGGTCTACAAGAAGGTCACAGGCACAATCGATACTGAGACAGAACAGTAAATTTCCATGAGTCACAGCTTCAGAAAGTAAATTTCCATGAATATACAGCTTCAGAAAGTAAATTTCCAAGAATCTGCAGCTTCAGAAAGTAAATTTCCAAGAATATGCAGCTTCAGAATAGTAAATTTCCAAGAAGTACTTGAAGTAAATTTCCAGAAGCATCCATCACAGGTATCTGCAGCTTCAGATACGTAAGTACCACACTTGCCTGTGTGTCACCAGAAGCATTACTCTGCATATGAAACCAGACACCTACTGAATGCTTCATTACTATTACAGCCTTCTGTGCTGAGCTATCCAGTCTGAACTAGTTTTCAGCACTAGCCAACTATTGTAACAACAAATACCTCAGCCCAGCCTGCTTACTAACAGAAGTCACTACGTACAGAGCTGAGCTCTGGCAGATTTCTAACAAGACACCAAAACTACTGTACTTATTATGTCTGACAGAGATCTCACAGAATTACCTGCATTTAGTCAAGATAAAGCAGACTCCTTACTTCATTCTGCTCGTCCTGTCAGAGCCCCTCATCCATCCTTGAAGGCAAGGGAGGTTTATGAAGCAAGTAAGGAAGAAACATCAAGTAACCTGACTGCATTATGGGAAAAGACTTTAAGTTGTATAACAGCCACTAATGAAACTATCAACAATTCTGAGCAATGAACACTGCTCTCTCAAGGGTTAAGAAGGCATTTGAGACGCATAGAGGACGCTGCATTGGAATTAAAGGATTTTACTTTTAATGACCAGCAGAGGCATAGCACACATCTTGAAGCAAAGGCACAGATAAAAGGTAGATTGGCACAGCTACATGAAACTACATCCTGTAACTCTGCTTCTTCCAGACACTCAGGAAAATCTTCTAGGTCTGCCCGCTCATATCATAAATCTTCTTCTAAGTCATTGCGGTCCTGCTCTATAAGGTCAATACTGAGCGACCAAATTCTCAAAACTCGCCAAAAGGTTGCAGTAGCCCAGGTTCAAGCCGCCTGCTCTGAAAAAGAAGCAGCCTTCAAGGCAGAAGCTAAATGCAAGGAGGCAGAAGCTAAATGCAAGGAAGCAGAAGCTAAACGCATTCAAGCAAGAATACAAGCAGAAACAGAGGCTCAGCTAGAAATTCTTCAGAAGAACAGAGAAAAGGAAGTAGCTTTAGCAGAGTTATTTGTCTTGGAACAAGCCCTATTGGAAGAAGAAGGAGCAGCTTGTACCAGCTTGGCTGCTTGTCAAGACCCTGTTGAAAGGACCCTACAGTTTGTCTTAACTCAGAACCACGACAATACAGTCCCACCTACAGTTGGAGATTCTTCTCATAATCATCCAGCAAGTGGATCAGAAGGCAATGTGTCGCCAAAGCAAGCTGGTCAACTAGACACACCTACTAACAGAGACCCTCCACAACATGTGCATAGAGATTACAAGGGCACAGCAGAAGACTACAGAATGAACTCTCTACCCCCTTTGATACAGCTCTCTTTGACTTCAAATGCTCAGAGACCTTCAGACAACAGACCCTTACCTAAATTAAACCCATCTGCAACACCTTTCTCTCTACCTACCAGCCAACATCAGATACCAACCATGGTCCAAGATGGCGCACCATCAGTAGACCCTGTGGCTATAAAAACTGAAAGCACTGACATTGCAGAGTTCAGCAAGTATATGATTTGACAAGAGTTGATTACAACTGGACTGTCTAGATTTGATGACCGCCCAGAGAACTACAGGAGTTGGAGATCTACATTTAAGGCGGTAACCAAGAACTTGGACATTGAACCTCAAGCAGAACTTGACTTACTAATAAAGTGGTTGGGGCGTCAATCTTCAGAACAAGTAAAGAGACTTAAATCTGTCTACATTTATAACTTTAAAGCAGGCCTTGATGCTGCCTGGGAACGTCTAGAACAAGACTATGGGAGCCCCGAAGTCATTGAATCTGCCTTATTCCAGAGACTAAACGACTTTCCTAAAATCTCTCTTAAGGACAATCATAAGCTTAGAGAGTTAGGTGACCTCCTTCATGAACTTGAAATTGCTAAGTTAGATCCTAGTTTACCAGGTCTTAGCTATTTAGACACTGCTCAGGGCGTAAATCCTATTGTAGCAAAGTTGCCTAGTTATCTTCAGGGAAAGTGGACTAGTGTAGGATCAAAGTATAAGTATGAACATCATGTTTCCTTCCCTCCCTTTTCTTATTTCGCAGAGTTCGTGCGGAAGGTTGCAAGATCCAAGAATGACCCAAGCTTCTTCTATCCAGATACAACCACCATTCCTTTAAGTACTTCAAGGGGTATTGCCACCAACAGTAAATTCAAGGATTTAAGGCATCCTATTGCCATGAGGAAGACCGCGATAGCATCCAACGTCTTAGCTACAGACATCAAAGCAAGCAATCTTTATCAACAGTGTCCTATTCATAATGCGCCACACTCTCTCTCCAAATATCGTGCATTTAAGGACAAGCCTATTGAAGAACGCAAATCATTTCTCAAAGAGCATAATATCTGTTTTAAGTGCTGTGCATCCTCCGATCATTTAGCTAGAGACTGTAAGATCGCCATCAGATGTTCTCTCTGTAACAGTGCCAAACATGTGGACGCTCTTCATTCAGACCTGTTCAAAAGGAAACCTTCACCCGGCAGAAACCTCAAGACTACATCAGGTGATGGCGGGGAGAGAACTGAGCAATATGCCAACCCCGTAACCACAAGGTGTACAGAGGTATGTGGAGAAGGGCTTCATAGCAAGTCTTGTAGCAATATATGTCTTGAAAGGGTTTTTCCTGAAGGATGTCCACAAAATTCCATAAAAATGTATGCCATCGCTCATTGGCCAGTACAGAATTCTTTGACCTATTCAACATTCAAGGAGAGACCTGGTCCTATACCTTGCAGACATGTGCAGGAAAGGTCAATACTTCTGGAAGAAGAGTCCATGGCTTCGTAGTTGCATCAGAATATGAGGACACAGAGTTTCCTCTTCCAACTCTAATCGAATGTGATCAGCTACCGAACAACAGAGAAGAAATCCCCACACCAGAGGATGCACGTCATCACCCTCATTTGAGCCACATTGCTAACTACATTCCACCACTTAACAAGGATGTTAAGATTTTGATTCTACTAGGGAGAGACATTCCTAGAGTTCATAAAATAAGAGAGTTATGTAACGGTCCAGATGATGCTCCTCAGCCCAGAAACTTGATCTTGGATGGGTGATAATAGGAGAAGTCTGTTTAGACCAATCTTACAAGCTCTTGGATGTAGCTTCCTACAAAACTAATGTTACCTGTCAATTGATGAAATGTCCATTGCACTATTATGTGAAGGAACGACTTGATTTCAAAAACGAAGTTCCATATCAAGCACTCCAAAGCATTAACTGCAAGCTCACTTCTCAAAAGGACTTTGGTGATTCAGTGTACCAAACTACTCGTGATGACAACAAGATTGCCCCTTCAGTCGAAGACAAGGAGTTCATCAAGATTATGGATGAAGAGTTCTTCAAGGACAATTCCAACAGTTGGGTAGCTCCGTTACCCTTCCGAGTACCAAGGCTTCCTCTCCCTAACAATCGAGAACAAGCTTTAACCAGATTTGCTGCACTTAAGAAAACTCTCCGTAACAAACCTGAGAAGCAAGAGCACTTTCTAGCATTCATGCAGAAGATTTTAGTGCCAGCAGTTGTCCTCACACAATCCATTTGGTTTTCAGGACCCAAGTTTTTAATGGACCAGTCTTCTACAAACTCAGAAGAAGATATCGATTTCCACCTGGAGGATCCAGATACTGATCCGGAAATCCGGCCTGAAGTTGTAGCATTGAGTTCCAACATCTGCTCAAGAAGAAATTTGGAGGATGAAGATGACTCCACAGATATGGGGGATGGAGCTGATGAATGGATGCAGGCCAAGACTCTGGTTAAGCCTCCGGACCAGCTGGAACTCAGCGAGGCTGAACTTAAAGAGGAATTCACTCGTATCCTGACTGCAAACAACCCTCGTACCCCCCAGATTATTGTGAGGTACAGTTTTAAGGAACGGGCCTACAAACCCATTAGCATCGTGGACCAGCTGGCCGTACACTTCTCCCTGGATGGAAACATGTCACACAAAGACTCTGATGAAGCGTGGCAACAGGGGGCGAAGTTGGGAGTCATTGAAGAGACTCAGACCAACGACTCCACAGAGCCGGGAGACAAAGATACAGATGGGAAGTCTGACGCTCAGGCTAGTGAAGAATGGACAGAAGGTGAGGAAATACCATCCAGGAACAAGAAGGAGAGAAAACTGACCAACCAGTTCAATTATAGCGAGAGAGCGTCCCAGAGCATTAACAAACCCCTGCGGGAGCGAGCTTCTCAGACAGAGCCACCTCCAAGGGCCACCTTCTCCGCCACTGCAAACCAGTGGAAATTCAACCCACCACATGCTTCACACATGGAGCGGAGCATGGGAACGTATGATTGGGATGGCAAGGCGCATACTGGATTCTATGTTGCTTGATGTGAGTTCTTCACGTCTTACCCATGAAGTACTTACTACATTCCTTGCTGAGGTCGCAGCAATAATCAACTCAAGACCGCTGATAGCTGTATCCACAGACCCAGAATGTCCAACTGTTTTAACTCCAGCTGCATTATTGAGCCGGACAATTGGACAGATCCCAGCGCCAAAGAGCATCTTTGATGAAAAGGACATATATAAACGTCAATGGAGATACGCTCAATACCTTGCAGATTGTTTCTGGGACAGATGGAGGAGGGAATACCTCACACTTCTCCAAGGACGTAAAAAGTGGCATACCCAGAAGCCTAACTTAAAGGAAGGGGACCTGGTTCTTCTAAAAGACAAGCAAACTCACCGGATCCAGTGGCCAGTTGGAGTTATTACAAAGGCCATTGCTAGCGATGATGGAAAGGTCCGAAGTGTGGAAGTCAGGATTGTAAAGGACGGGAGCCCAAAAACCTTCCTGAGACCAGTCACTGAGACAGTCCTAATTATGCCTGCTTCCAAAAATTCTGATTCAGTGTTATGTGAAGGAGTCACTTAGATCTCTAGCATAGTTAGCTTAGAGGAGAGGGCTACATAGCATTCTACTGTATGCAATGTTAATTGTATGTTTATGGAAAAGAATTGTGTAGTGGTATCTCATGATACCAGGCGGGGAGTGTGCTGCCACGCAGCTTTAACTGTCTAGCAGTTGTTATTACATGTTATGTTATGCTATGTTATTGGTATCTTCCTTGCACCCCTGCTGTTTCTGGCTAGATGGTTTCTCCCATCCTCCATTTCCTGCTGTTACTCCCATTTTGTTTAGTTGTTATGAGGAGACTGCAGAGTGTGGAAGCTGTGTAACTTCATTGGAAATTTACCTATGGAAAAGCCTCTATGTTTATGCCTTTGCTAACTTGAAGCATAAAGAAGCATTGGAGAACACCTCTGGAGTCTTTATTCATTGAGTAAACTATCTGTTAAAGCCATCATTCAACCTGCTGCACACACTTACAGACTGGGGGTCTACAAGAAGGTCACAGGTACAATCGATGCTGAGACAGAACAATAACAGCCTGAGCATTTTTTTCAGGGGAGGCT
Organism: Pelophylax lessonae; assembly: GCF_965119305.1. Lineage (NCBI taxonomy): Eukaryota > Metazoa > Chordata > Amphibia > Anura > Ranidae > Pelophylax > Pelophylax lessonae. Next base: position 470,892,963 of record NC_138772.1, read on the forward strand.
GGGGGACATTCATAACAATAAAAATCTGCCTGAGGGACCATATACAAACATTAGCCCACCGGTGGGATTTAAAACTAGAATTCTATGCTCAGTCAAATGAAACCATGAAATCTGCAAGAATAGCAAGATGGCCCCTGCTTGTAAAAAACAACACAAAACAGGATTCCGCACAGTATTTCTATAATAACCTTTATTAGTATTTTTAAAAGATACAAGATAATCCTAAACAAGCTAATAGTAATGTACATTTATTATACAAACAAGTAACATAGGAAATACAGTTGTTGTGCTCTGGCACCCTGATAAAATGGCCAATTCATCGTGTTTTTCCGTATTTAGCTATCCAGAATAAATGGCTAGATTGAGTGAAACAACCACATACATAGTATATAGTATTTGCAATTCTAAATGTTACACTAAGGCTCTTGAACAGAATGTGTGACTCCACTTACATAAGCATATAACAGAATGTGCACACTAGTTTTCAAACGTTCAAGAAAAGTCACAGGCTGTAATACTGCATAAGGTTCTTGTTTTTTGGCCAGGAAACGTATAAAGTACACCTCTACGCAATGGAGGCAGCTTCTTGTAAACTGTACAGCATAGCCTTATTATTGGCAAACTACCTTTTGTGAGGCAACCAGCTCCAAATTAAAGGATACATACCCCATTTTTGTGTTTTCTGACTATATGATAGGGTAGCAAAATACTAAGCAAGTAAGTAGTATTCATTACTTGTCTTGTTCTCCTATGTCTACACAGACTTTTATATCTACTCTTTCCAATGTGTATGTTCAAAAAAGCACTGTCATGTGGGAATGTGGGTACCCTAAACCTCAGATGAAAAACTGTACAAAAAAGGTACCATAGACCCTAGGTTAGGTACTTGTAGACCTAACATGAAGGAACTGTAGAAATGAGGTGCTTGCAGACCTAGCATGAGGGAACTGTAGAAATAAGGTACTTGCAAGACCTAACATGAGGGAATTGTAGAAATTAGGTACCCCAAGACCCAACACGAAGGAACAGTAGAAATAAGGTACCCCCAGACCCAACATGAGGGAACTGTAGAAAGGAGGTACCCACAGACCTAACCTGAGGGAATTGTAGAAAGGAGGTACCCCCAGACCCAACATGAGGGAACTGTAAAAAATAAGGTACCCCCAGACCCAACATGAGGGAACTGTAGAAATGAGGTACCCACAGACCTAACATGAGGGAATTGTAGAAATGAGGTATCCGCAGACCTAACATGAGGGAACTGCAACAATGAGGTACCCCAGACCTAACATGAGGAAACTGAAGAGATGAGGTACTTGCAAGACCTAACATGAAGGAACTGTAGAAATGAGGTACCCCTAGACCCAACACGAGGGAACTGTAGAAATAAGGTACTTGTAGACCTAACATGAGGAAACTGTAGAAAAGATGTACCTGCAGACCCAACATGAGGGAACTGTAGAAATGAGGTATCTGGAGACCTACCATGGGGGAACTGTATAAATAAAGTTCCCCCAGACCGAACATGAGGGAACTGCAGAAACAAGGTATTTCCAGACCTAACAAGAGGGAACTGTAGAAATGAGGTACCCACGGACCTAACATGAGGGAATTGTAGAAGCGAGGTACCCACAGACCTAACATGAGGGAACTGCAGCATTAATGTACCCCAGACCTAACATGAGGGAACTAGAAATGAGGTACCTGTAGATTTTAACATGATTTTCGCCCCGTCTAGCCAATGAGACTCATATCAGGAAATTACCTCAACCTAAATTGTCCAGACACCCCTTAACTGAGTGGTGGTCAGATCTTAAGACCTTTGGCTTAATTTAATGGGTACATTTATTCTTGCTAATATAAAGATTTTTAGAGTATAAAGTTAACAGTGTACAATACAAGCCCATCCCTACATAAAAATGGAATGAAAAATTATGTTTTCAATAATTGAATAAATAATTGAATATGCTCTACAGAACAAAACAGCTTATGAATACTATGGCTATATATTTTGCTGCCCTGTCTTACAACATAATATGTAGCTGAAAGAGTTATACTTTACCTACTTTACCTGTAGAAACCTCCAAGTCAGGACGAAGTTGTCAGGAAGAGTTGTTCAGTAAAACAATGTATTTTGGGAATTGTTTTATTAAAGAAAAATGTGTTTTAGGAATCAGTAATCATTGGTAAACATTTTCATAAACTACCCACTGACACACAACTCTGCTTGCAAATAATTTAACAGCATGACTCAGGCCAATTCAGTAAGACAGCTGGCAAAGTGCAGTCATCCACAGAAGCAATCCTAATTCAACTCTTTTTGCTATTGTTTTAAGTCACAATTTGATTGGCTGAAATGAATACCTGCACTTTGTACATCTTAATTGTTCTTTGTTTTACTAAATAAGCTTAAAAGCTTCTCTGTCAAAAATATTGCTGCATCACAATGTGTTTACCGCCATTGTTATCTAGGTACACAAACTACATTTCCCCATCCATCAGCTTTGACCAAATAGCGCCATTAATGTTGTCTCCCGCGGTACAGAACAAAAATTACACAAAAGGAACTTCCCCAAGCCCCCTAATAGAAATCATACAAATTCTAATTGGTACATTCTATTAATTGAGAACAATGGCTTTTCTTATTAGTAGAAAAAGAAAACAATATCAAATAAGTGACACTTCACAGGTAAGCAGATTCCAGCTGCAGCTTAGTTAAAAAGGGACCTACATCAAATTATCCCGCTGGAGTTAAGCCCATAGGCAGCGCAGGTATGGTTCCCCCTCCCTCCATCCCCAAAGAAGTTAGACATATGCTAACATATCTAAACTTTGAAATGGTTATGTAGAAAGAAGTTCTCCAGAAAAGAACATGTTCTACATACTGCAATGAGGCATAATGTTCACAAATAAGACATATGAGGAGTATATGGTTATTGCTTCCTATATAAAGGTGCATTGTAGTTATGACTGTGTCATTGAAGGGTTATATTTTCAGAAATTCAGGATCACAGTAGAGATCAATAATAAAAATGTGTAATAAAATGTCTCCAATTGCCTAAAAAGAAAGTATGCTGTGATTAACGTTCCTAGAATAATGGAAATCCTTCTCAAGATTAAAAGGAACATATGAAGAAAGAAGCATGGGCACACCTATCACTGACTTATTTTTGTAGTGTCATGTTCCATGGTTGTCCCATAAAGCAGTTCAGTGTTTTTTTTTTTCTTCCTGGTAAATAAATGACCCAAAGAAGCATTTGTATATCAAGCGTGGAGAAGGTGTCAGGATCCACTATCCTTCTCCCACTGGACACTGCTAGTGCCCATGATTGGCACAGTGCTGTTACATAGAAGTGGGTAAGAGGACCCTGGCCCTGTGTAAGTTCCAAGTCAGTTTGGAGCTTACAAAGGGCTTTATTTCCATGGTTCTAGTGGGTGAGGGGTCAGTGTGGGAGGATGTAAAGGAGAATATATGGTGCTGGGGCAGGATGGGGGAGTTAATTGTCTCTCTTATTTTAAGGACAAAGGAAAGTCTCTGCTTAAAGTGAAATTTCAGTCAAAATCTAGCTAAACCCTGGTACACACTAGGAGGTTTTTTTTTTCGTTCAACCCAGTGGGTTGTAAAGAACGGTCAGCTCCGGACGAAGCAGATGCTCCAACTTTGCGAAGTTAGTATTGGGATTTTCCCTGCTCAGCTGTTGTGTTCTAACAGACGGACAGCCCCCGTCTGAACACTCTAATCAGCACTCTCTGCCACTGGTTGAGAGCGCTGATTGGGAGACGGCCAAAACAGCGTTTCTTTTTTTTTTTTTTTTAACCAGCCGATGTCTCCCGACATTCGACTACTTCCACCCCCATTCTAGAACAATTCTATCTACCCTGTAAAAAAAAAAAAAAGGATGTGTATACTTGCCTATTCTGATGCCATTCTGATCACATGCTCTCCCCAGTGGCGGCTTCATTGTGGAGGAGAGATTACCGACAAGGGCTACAAATGCCTGTGCGCTGACGTCACCCATAGGCTTACTATGGGACATTTGTTGTCGACTGCTCCTCCTCTACACTGAAGCAGGTGCTGGAACCTGATCATGTGACTGGACTGGAGCAGCCTCAGAATAGGTAAGTAGACATTTTTACTTTCACAGGGTAGATAGAATAGTCTTAGAATGGGGTGGGAGTACAGTTAGCCTAAAAATTTGATTTTTGACTGAGCTAAAGCTTGTACAAATATGTACATTTTTCTGATGTATCCATATATTTTAGGATCACAAAATATGTAGTTATGTTTGTTAAAAGATAGTAAAAACTAATCCATGCACAAACAAATCCAGATATTTAAAAAAAAGTCTGCTTTGGGCAAAAAATGGTTAGATTTATAGTCTAAGGTCTGATTGGCTGCTGTAGGCAACATTACCATTTTCCTTACACACCCGGTTTTATACAATTTTTGAATTTGTTCTTTAACTATGATTTTCAGGAAACCAAGATAATATTTTAGTAAAAGAGCATGCTGAAGTAAAGAATTTAAAATTCATGTCTCTTGCCAGGCAATAAAAATGATTGAATTGTAATGATAGGTGCTATCCAATGTAATTAATGAAATTTAAAACTTGATTCTCCAATTCAGGTTGGAAAATTACAATTAGAATCTCATAATAAGAGAAACACCTACAATTTATATTGTTTACTTGTATATCTAACCCTGTGTGCCTGTGGATATCCTGAATTTCATACCGGTTGAAGAAAACCTGTACGGTGGAAAACATGGGGATGTCCACTGCCAACCTCCTTCTGAAAGTGCCAGATGCATTGCGGTCTCTAGCCTTGGTATTTTCTAAATCACAGACCTACACAGAGCATGTAGCAAGCAAAGTTACAACTCCTGATAGGCATGCATAGTTTTAGTTCTGAGACTAGAAAATATTGGGTTAGCATGATAACCAAGCAACAACCATTTTCAAATGAAGAGGTCAACAGCCCACATATTTCTTTTAGCACAGATTTCCTTTGAGAAGCAGCAATTTTTCTGATCCAATTAGTGGCCATCACAATGCACCTTTAATGCAAGCTGCTACAATGCTGTTTAGTAAGACAAACAGTGGGATTAAGTCACCGTAAAAAATGAAATGCTGATTTTGTACAACATTTGTGTTATCCCACAAAGAATGGCACATCAAAAAAAAAAAAAATCCTCATTTACAATATAGCCCACTGGACATGTTTAACGATGAAAAATGACAGATGCCCGAACATGTAAATAAAGCTTAGAGATCTAGCAGCAAAGACAAAACTAATTTGCATATTATGTAGTGCAATGGGTATTCAGCACATGTCTCTTACCAAATAACACCCCTCCCCCAAAGAATATGGCTAGATATTACAGAATTGGGCACACTGAACTGGGGGCCTAGTCATGTCCTGCTACATAGCAGGGATATACTGGAACCTGTGTAATTTAATTAATAGCAATGGCATTGTAAGGTTGATTTACTATAACTGGAGAGTGCAAAATCTGGTTCAGCTCTGCATAGAAACTAATCCGCTTCGATTTATTTCCCCCGATACTTAATAGAGTAAGCTGAAGTTAGATGCGGATTGGCTGCCATGCACAGCTTTACCAGATTTTGCACTCTCCAGTTTTAGTAAATCAACCCCACTGTGTCCAAATCTGAGCATTATAAGGAAAGTCCAACCCTAGCAGAACAGTCTGCAAGGCTGCAGATACGTGTCACTAAGTCACTTTCTACACTTTTGATTCTCCAGGCGATTATAACCAAAGAATACAAACTGCAGTAGTTTGCAACACATTCCAGAGGTACAACAATGCAGACAAGGCTATCATCACTGAGTATGAAGGCCAGGGGTGGAAATTCTCATAAAGCAGTCCAGTGGTTGCAAAAGTCCTTCAGTGTACCATTCTGTGTTAAGGTAGCCAATACCCAGAATCATTACCCATAAATAACACACTTAAATGTTCTATTGTAGACAGGTCTATGCAAAGGTATGCTCTGGATAGCTAACTTTTATGGCTCCCCAGTAACAGGCCCGAATAAGACAAACTAAGCCTAAAAGATAGGCAACCGCCCAGGAGACATATGTTGCACGGAAATGCCTTGCAAAGTCTTGTGTTCCGACCTGGGAAAGAGCAGAGAATGAAGTCACTTTAATTACAGTATTTTCATGCATTTTTACGGTTATTTTCTGTATTAATTCTGTTAAAAATAAAAGAATATCGACACTAAAGCTTGGTCATACATGGATAGAAATTCTACAAGTTCAGCAGGGACCAGCCAAATTTCCAGCAGTGTGTGGCAGTGAATGCTTGGCAGGTTTGGGGGTTTCATCCATCAACCTCGTTTTAGGGATGGAGGAATCTGTTCATTTTTTTTTTTTGTTCAGCTCACTGGCTAATTAGGGGGAAAAAAAAACAGTGTATGGCCAACCTTAAGTGGTTCTAAAACGCTCAAGATTTTTTACCTTAATGCATTGTAAAAATGTAAAAATCCTTCTGGGTGCAGCTCCCACCCAGCTTCTACTTACCTGAGCCCCATCTTGATCCAGCAATGTGCATGAGAGCAGAGGCTCTTCCCGGTCTCTGTCTCCTCATTGGCTTACACAGCAGGGGGAGCCATTCGTTCTTGCTGCTGTCATTCACAGCCAGTAAGCCAATGAGCAATGAGGAGAGAGCAGGGCCGAGCCGCATTCTGTGTGTGAATGGACACACAGTGTGGCTCGGGAGCGAGCCTGCTCAGGTGCCCTTATAGCAAGAGGCTGCAAGGGGTGGAGCCAGGACCACCTGCAGAGGACCCAAAAAGAAGAGAATTGTGGCTGCTCTTTGCAAAACCATTGCACAGAGCAGGTAAGTTTAATATGCTTATTATTTATTTATTTTTTTTAAATCTTTCCTTTACAATCACTTTAACTGAAATAAACCTGCTGGCAGATAAGTGTAGAACATGGACATAAAAAAAGCATCCACCATAAGACCAAAAGGAAAGCTCTTAGGCTTTTTTCCCTGGAAGCCCCCAGAGTAATTATGCAAATACCAAAGCATTAGCATGCCTTCAAGATCGCCTGGCAATACCAGATTCTATAGTTTTCCCTGTGACACCAGGCAGTAAAAAAACACCAATACAATTCTGCGCTGTAATTTTTATGGTGGCCACACATCTACAGTGCCTTGAAAAAGTATTCACACCCTTTGAAATTTTCCACATTTTGTCATGTTACAACCAAAAAAGTAAATGTATTTTATTGGGATTTTTTGTGATAGACCAACACAAAGTGGCACATAATTGTGAAGTGGAAGGAAAAGTATAAATGGTTTTTACAAATAAAGATCTGTGTGGTGTGGTGTGCATTTCTCTTTAGTCCCCGAGTCAATACTTTGTAGAATCACCTTTGGCTGCAATTACAGCTGCAACACTTTTTTGGTATGTCTCTACCAGCTTTGCACATCTAGAGAGTGAACTTTTTTCCTATTCTTCTTTGCAAAATAGCTCAAGCTCTGTAAATAGCAAATTTTCAAGTTTTGCCACAGATTCTCAATTGGATTTAGGACTGAACTTCTTTGATCTAAACCATTCCATTGTAGCTCTGGCTGTATGTTTAGGGTCGTTGTCCTGCTGGAATGTGAACCTCTGCCCAGTCTCAAGTCTTTTGTAGACTCTAATAGGTTTTCTACTAACGTTGCCCTGTATTTGGCTCCATCCATCTTCCCATCAACTCTGACCAGCTTCCCGGTCCCTGCTGAAGAAATGCATCCCCACAACAAGATGCTGCCACCACCATATTTCACAGTGGGGATGGTGTGTTTAGGGTGATGTGCAGTGTTAGTTTTCCGCCACACATAGCATTTTGCTTTTAGGCCAAAAAGTTCAATTTTGCTCTCATCTGACCAGAGCACCTTCTTCCACATGTTTGCGGTGTCCCCCACATGGCTTCTGGCAAACTGCAAACGGGGCTTCTCATGGTTTCCTTTCAACAATGGCTTTCTTTGGGCCACTCTTACATAATGGCAAGATTTGTGGAGTGTGGATGTGTGTTGTCCTGTGGATCTCAGCAGCTACTCAAGAGTTACTATGGGCCTCTTGGCTGCTTCTAAGAATAATGCTCTCCTTGCCCGACCTGTCAGTTTAGGTGGACAGACTTGTTTTGGTAGGTTTGTTCCATACTTTTTACATTTTTGAATGATGGATTGAACAGTGCTCCATGAGATGTTCAAAGTTTTGGATATTTTATTATAACCTAATCTTGCTTTAAACTTCTCCACAACTTCGTCCCTGAACTGTCTGGTGTGTTCCTTGGCCTTCATGTTGCGGTTTGTTCACTAATGTTTTCTAACAAACCTCTGAGGGCTTCACAGAACAGCTGTATTTATACTGAGATTAAATTACACACAGGTGGACTCTGTTTACTAATTAGGTGATTTCTGAAGGCAATTGCTTCCATTAGTATCAGAATAAAGGGGGCTGAATACAAATTCACGCCACATTTTTCAGATATTTATTTGAAAATGATTTTGAAAACCTGTCATAATTTTTCCTTCCATTTCACAATTATGTGCCACTTTGTGTTTGTCTATCACATAAAATCCCAATAAAATACTGTATATTGAGGTTTTTGGGTGTAACATGACAATATGTGTAAAATTTCAAGGGGTATGAATACTTTTTCAAGGCACTCTATCAATATCAATGTGATATGATCATTAAACTGAAAATGTGTCACTAGTAATTTGATTAAATTGAATTTGTTTTTTTGCAAAAACAGAAAGCAACTGCCCCAAGTTGATTGATTTAGGCTCAATGGAGCTGGTTTACACTGCTCCGAGGCGGCTGCGGCCCGCATTGGAAAAGGGTCCCGTGTGCCCTTGGCTCAGTTTCAGGTGTGCATTCCGGCAACTTGATCAGTTTTGACTCTACTGTTTTCGTTGTCCATGGCTGAATTTTATTGCTTCTGATGGCTGAAATAAATACCTGTGTTTGTGCCGGACAAACAATTTAATTTGTGATTAATATTTATGAAGGATTGAGGTTGGTGTCGGTGTCATTAGGAATATATTGACGTCCCTAGCAGATCGCACATCCAGTGCAGTTTAACCACTTAAGCCCCGGAAGATTTTACCCCCTTCCTGACCAGGGGGTATTTTGCGATTCGGCACTGCGTGATTTTAACAGACAATTGCGCGGTCGTGCGACGCTGTATCTAAACGAATTTGGTGTCCTTTTTTTCCCACAGAGCTTTCTTTTGGTGGTATTTGATCACCCGTGCGATTTTTATTTTTTGCGCTATAAACAAAAAAAGAGCGTACATTTTGCAAAAATAACAATATTTTTCACATTTTTTTATATGAAATTCCCCAAAAAAAATGTAAAAATCAAAATTTTTTTAAATTTTCGGCCAATTTGTTTTATGCTACCTATGTTTGGTAAAAAAAAAAAAATCGCAAAAAGCGTATTTTGATTGGTTTGCGCAAAAGTTATCGCGTTTACTAACAAAGGGAAAGATTTCTGTCATTTTTGGTGTTTTTTTTTTAACGTGTAATGGCGGCGATCTGCGATTTTTTTTTGCGGTACTGCGACATTGGGGCGGACAGATCGGACCCTTGACTGACATTTTTGACACTTTTGGGGTTACCAGTGACATTTCTACAGTAATCAGTGCTATATATATGCACTGTTACTGTAAAAATACACTGGTAGTGAAGGGGTTAACTTTATTTGGGAGGGAGGGGCTGTGTGTGTCCCTAGGGGCGTGCTTTCTACTGTGATTGGCTGTGGCTTGAGCTGTAAGGACACTGATCAACGGATCTACATAGTAGATCCATGTGATCAGTGTCTTTACAGCGAGGAGAATGACAGGTGGCTTGTTTACACAAGCTGCCTGACATTCTCCCTCTCCCCCGCCGATCGCCGAGTGACCGGCGGACATCGGGTCCGCTGGTCACACGCGCGGGGGGGTCCGTGACCGCGCGGGCGCGCGCTCGCTCCCCAGAGCCTCACAGGCGAGCGACGTAGACCTACGTCACTCTGCCTGTGAGGGGCTGACTGCCGCAGTAAATATACTGTGAGCAGTCGGCAAGCGGTTAAACACAGTGCAGGAAACGCACACAAACGCAAATTTCCCACACCGTGTTCTGGTGTAAACCGACCCTTAGACCCTTTTCACACGGGCGGACCGGATCTGACCATCCATTGCTCTCTATTGAGCTGCGCATGTGCAGGCACATTTGCATCCGCCAACATTTGATCCCGTCCACTAAAACAGACAGATGGAGGATTCTTCCCCATCCGTCTGTCGGATCAGATGTAATCGGACAGGTGGTTCGTTTACATCGAAAACGCCCATACAGGAAAGTGCATAAAAGAGGAGCAGACACAGGCCTGTCATCTGTGGACAGGTCCCATGCTAAAAGGCGGATCCGCAGGCAGAGTTCGCTCGTGTGAAAGACCCCTTAGAGTGAAAACAACTATTTATTGTGAGAGAGAACTTAAAATCTTACATTTCTTATACCTAAATAGCTATGTAATTATACAATAACTCTCAATGCTAAAACTATAAATGTGTTGTCGTTTTTAAAATGTGTTATTTTAAAAATTGATATCAAATAAATACAAAGATTATAAAAATTGATATCAATTAAATACAAAGATTCATTTATTTTAGAAGTTATGAAAAACACAATTCAAATTGGTGGACAGGCTGTCTTGCAGTAAATTGTAATTGCACTCCTTCAAGTACCAGTCAGTCATTCTCATGAAATAAATTTACAGGAAAGAAGCCTTTAAGAGAAGGAAAAGTGAACAGTAAATGACTCACTTACCGTTAGGCCAACACCAATAAAAATGCAGATCATTCCCATTGTAATATAAGCACAACAGCGTCGGCGTGGAAGGGCACTTCCTACAGATGATCTGACAGAAAAAAAGTGAAAAGAAAATAATTATTTTTTTATCTGCACCTCGCAAGCATCTTTTTCAGATTACACGATCCGGTTGTCCAGCTGGCCCAAAATGCTCCCTTATGTAATTAGGGCCTGTGTTAACCACTACTTGACGACCAGGCCTATTTCTGACTTTTGTTGCTTACAAGTTAAAATTTGTATAAAGAGAATAAAATGGCGGTTGTTGCAATATTTTATGAAACATTGTATTTGCACAGCGGTCTTTCAAACAAAATTTTAAAATACACTTCAATTAACCACTTTACCACCGGAGGATTTTGCGCCACTTTTTGTGTTTTCGGCACTGTGCGACTTTAACTGACAATTGTGCGGTCATGCAATGTGGTACCCAAACAAAATTTACGTCCTTTTTTTCCCCACAAACAGAGCTTTCTTTTGGTGGTATTTGATCACCTCTGCGCTTTTTATTTTTTGCGATATTAATAAAAAAAAGAGCGAAAATTTTGCAAAAAAAAATGACATTTTCAACTTTGTCTTTTAAAAAATATCCAATATACTCAATTTATGTCATTTTTTTTGGCCAAAATATATTTAGCTACATGTCTTTGACAAAAAAAAATTCAATGAGCGTATTTTTATTGGTTTGCGCAAAAGTTATAGCGTCTACAAACTATGGTGTAAATACTGAAATTTTACGCAGCTTTAATTTCTGACTGCCTATCTCATTTCATGAAGTGCTAAAATGGCAGGGCAGTACAAGACCCCCCCAAATTACCACTTTTTGGAAAGTAGACATCCTAAGGAATGTTCTGAGAGGCATGTTGAGCTCATTGAATATTTAATTTTTTTGTCACAGGTGTTTGAAAAATGACTAAAAAAAAAAAAAATTTTTTAACACAAAGTTGTCACTAAAAGATAAATTTCTCACACATGCCATGGGTATATGTGTAATTACACCCCAAAATATATTCTGCTGCTTCTCCTGAGTACAGGGATACCACATATGTGAGCCTTTTTGGGAGCCTAGCTGTGTACGGGACCCCAAAAATCAATCTCCATCTTTAGGTTTTCTAATGGAGTAAATTTTTGATTTTACTCCTCACTACCCATCACAGTTTCGGAGGCCCTGAAATTTCAAGATAGCACAAAACCCCCCCAAATTACCCCATTTTACAAAATAGACACCCCAAGCTATTTGCTGAGAGGCATGGTGAGTCCATGGAATATTTTATATTTTGCCACAAGTTTTGGGAAAATTACAATTTTTTTTTTTTTTTAACACAAAGTTGTCACTAAAAGATAAATTTCTCACACATGACATGGGTATATGTGGAATGACACCCCAAAATACATTCTGCCGCTTCTCCTGAGTATGGGGATACCACATATGTGAGACTTTCTGGGAGCCTAGCTGTGTACGGAACCCCGAAAATCAATCTCCATCTTTAGGTTTTCTAATGGCGTAAATTGTTGATTTCACTCCTGACTACCCATCACAGTTTCGGAGGCCCTGAAATTTCAAGATAGCAGAAAACCCCCCAAATGACCCCATTTTGCAAAGTAGACACCCCAAGCTATTTGCTGAGAGGCATGGTGAGTCCATGGAATATTTTATATTTTGCCACAAGTTCCGGGAAATATATTATTTTTTTTTTGTTTTTTTACACAAAGTTGTCACTAAATGATATATTGCTCACACATGCCATGGGTATATGTGAAATGACACCCCAAAATACATTCTGCTGCTTCTCCTGAGTACAGGGATACCACATGTGTGAGACTTTTTTGCAGTCTAGCCGAGTACAGGCCCCCGAAAATCAATCACCACTTTCAGGCTTTCCAAGGGCGTAAATTGTTGATTTCACTCCTGACTACCTATCACAGTTTCGGAGGCCTTGAAATGCCAAGACAGCACAACCCCCCCCCCCCAAATAACCCCTTTTCGGAAAGTAGACACCCTAAGCTATTTGCAGAGAGGCATGTTGAGTGTTTTGCAGATCTCACTTTTTGTCACAAAGTTTTGGAAATTGAAAAAAAGAGGAAAAAAAATGCATTTTCCTGTTTTTTCTTCATTTTCCAAAAAAAATGAGAGATGCAAAATACTCACCATGCCTCTCAGCAAATAGATTGGAGTGTCTACTTTGCAAAATGGGGTCATTTGGGGGGGTTTTGTGCCATCTTGGCATTTCATGGCCTTCAAAAGTGTGATAGGTAGTAAGGAGTGAGATCAACAATTTACGCCCTTAGAAAGCCAGAAGGTGCGGATTGGTTTTCCGGGTCCTGTACACGGCTAGACTGCCAAAAAGTCTCACACATGGGGTATCCCTGTACTCAGGAGAAGCAGCAGAATGTATTTTGGTGTGTCATTTCACATATACACATGGCATGCGTGAGCAATATATTATTTAGTGACAACTTTGTGTAAAAAAAAAAACAAAAAAAAAACAAATTGTCATTTTCCTGAAACTTAGGGCAAAATATAAAATACTCCATGGACTCAATATGCCTCTCAGCAAATAGCTTTGGGTGTCTACTTTCCAAAAAGGGGTCATTGGGGGGTGTTTGAACAGTCCTGGCATTTTATGCTCAATTTTAGCAACACATCACCCACTCTTCTAACCACTTGAAAACCAAGCCTTTTCTGTGAGTTTTTGTTTACATGAAAAAATATTTTTTTTTCACAAGAAAATTACTTTGAACCCCCAAACATTATATATTTTTTTAAAGCAGAGGCCCTACAGAACAAAATGGTGGATGTTGCAATTTTTTTTGTCACACGGTATTTGCGCACACATTCTCCAAACGCAATTTTTGCGTAAAAAAAACACTTTTTTTATATTTAATGCAGAAATACACTATATAATTCCAAATTGTTTGGTAAAATTTAAAAGATGATCTTATGCCGAGTTCATAGACACCTAACATGACATGCTTTAAAAATTGCGCACGCCCGTGCCGCGGCAACAAACTACGTACGGTTTTAAAAGCCTTTAAAAGTCTTTACAGGTTACCACTTTGGACTTACAGAGGAGGTCTACCGCAATAATTACTGCCCTCGACCTGGCGTTCGCGGCGATACCTCACATGCATGCTGCAATTGCGGTTTACATATGACACTAGACCAACGCTTGTGTGCGCATTTGCGCGCAAGCACAGGGGGACAGGGGGGCTTGATTTATTTATTTTTTTTAAATTTGCTTTCTTATGTTATCTTGACACCTTTTCTTTCATTTTTTTTTCTTTAATCATTTTTATTGTTATCACGGTGAATTTAAATTTCCCCTATGATAGCAATCTGTAGTGACAGGTACTCTTTTTAAAAAAAATTGGGGTCTTTTAGACTCTAGATCTTTCCTCTGACCTTAACGCATCTGACCATACCAAAATTGGTGTGATAAAATACTTTCCCAATTTCCCAATGGCGCTGTTTATTTCTGGCGAAACAGAAGTCATGAAATGCTAGTAGCTTCCGGTATCTTAGGCCATAGAGATGATTGGAGCCATTCTCATCTCCAATCAGCTCTATGGTTAGATAATTGAACCACCGGCTGCACCGGTGGGACAGGAGAGCCGAGAAAAACCGTGGAAGGCAGCGGAAGGCGGCAGGAGGGGGGGGGGGGGGGGGAGTCCCCTCCCACTGCATGTAAAAGCAGTCTAGCGGCCAATTATCCTCTAGGATTGCTTTTACATGTAAGCCGACCGCTGGCTGTAAAAAACGATACCAAGATGATGCCTAAATCTGCAGGCATCATCCTGGTATAACCACTCAAAGTCCAGCAACGTACCAGTACATTGCTGGTCCTTGTTTGGCATATAGGTTTTTTTTTTTTTTCATGCAGCCTGTGGGCTGAACGAAAAAAAAGAGAACCTATCAGAAATCAGCACAGGAATAATGCGTAGTATTACTCATCATTAACCGCCCAAACAACCACCCACTGAATTTAATGATGGGTATACACGACACTATCCACGTATACCAAAATAGGATTTTAACTGCAGTGCTGAAATCAGAAAATCACCACAGCTGCTACCAGCAAAGGTATCCATATATGCTGAGTGCAAACACTGTTTGTGTCAGAATATATAAAATCAATGCGTGGTAGCCGACGAGTACCTGCAAGAGAAACAGGTCACGAAAGAATGAAAAAACAAACAAAGGACATTAAAAGTACAGTAGGAAGTGTAGAAGAACATAAAAAATGACTGAGACGACAACTATTTTTGGCTTTTATGTATTATTTTTTATTTTTTTCTTCAAACGTCGAGTTCCAGGTTCCAGGTTCGGGTCTCTCAAAATGACGATAGCCATCGAACATCTTTTGAGACCCTGTGTAAATTTGCCCTAAACTGTGCCGTGCTGTACCCTACGCTAATAATCCAGTAGTGTGTGGTAGCGACGGAAACAGTCACCGTGGCAAAGACCAGGTTGGTCAGGACAGACGGGACAATAATTCCGGGTGTCACGCCTAAATCTGCGCTTGCTGCAGACACGGCATCTTTTTTGGGGGTATCGTTGGGTAGGGGTACTCGGGAGGAATTTCGGAAAATGCCTCTCATGCAGCCGGCTCACTGCATCTGGTTGGTGAATTGGGGCAGGAGCACCAGCTGGATACAGAAGGGCTCTGATTA
This sequence comes from Pelophylax lessonae, assembly GCF_965119305.1. Classification (NCBI taxonomy): domain Eukaryota; kingdom Metazoa; phylum Chordata; class Amphibia; order Anura; family Ranidae; genus Pelophylax; species Pelophylax lessonae. Next base: position 470,908,498 of record NC_138772.1, read on the forward strand.
TCTCTTCTTGGAATTGAAAGAAGGATAATGTTCCGGCAGACGCTTTGTATAAGACAAAAGCGTTGTAAACAGCCAACTGAAATAGGTATACAGACACTTTTTTGTACCAGCGTCTGGCCTTACGGGCAATTAAGTACGGTCCCATCATCTGGTCGTTAAAGTCCACCCCTCCCATTTTACGGTTATAGTCGTGGACACAGAGGGGCTTCTCAACAACACCAGTGACCGTAGAAATTTGGACTGCCGTGTCTGGGTGAATGGAGGACAGCACGTAAACGTTTCGTTTGTCCCTCCACTTCACTGCAAGCAATTCCTCGCACCTCAAGCAGGCTCTCTCCCCCGAGCTCAGTGGGGCATTTACTAGCCGTTGGGGGAAGCCCCGGCGATTAGATCGCACGGTGCCACAAGCGCCAATTTGCAATTGAAAGAGGTGTCTAAAAAGTGGCACGCTTGAATAGAAATTGTCCACGTACAAGTGGTACCCCTTTCCGAATAAGGGTGACACCAAGTCCCAAACTATCTTGCCGCTGCTCCCTATGTAGTCTGGGCAGTCGGGGGGCTCCACAGTGCCGTCTTTTCCCTCGTAGACACGGAAATTAACTGTATAGCCTGTGGCCCTGTCACAAAGCTTATACAACTTGACCCCGTATCTGGCACGCTTGCTGGGGAGGTACTGTTTGATAGCAAGGCGGCCAGTAAACTTAATCAGGGACTCGTCAACGCAGACATCTTGTTGGGGGGTAAACAAGGCTGTGAACCGCTGATTGAAGTGGTCTACGAGGGGCCGAATTTTGTGGAGCCGATCATATTCAGGGTCTCCCCGAGGACGACAGAGTTCATTGTCGTTGAAATGCATGAACCAAAATATTTGTTCGTATCGAGCCCTGGACATAGCAGCAGAGAACACGTGCATTTGATGAATTGGGTCAGTGGACCAATATAACCGCAATTCATTCTTTCTTGTAATGCCCGTGTTGAAGGAAAGGCCCAGATAGGTTTTAAACTCCTGAATCGTAATAGGATTCCAGGCAAATGGTCTGGCAAGGGGTGAATTTGGGTTGGCGGCGATAAATTGATGAGCATACAAATTTGATTGGTCCACAATAGATCTGTAAAGATCTTCAGTGAAAAACAGCTCAAAAAAGTTTATGGGATTAAAACCAGCTGTTTCCACTTGGATTCCGGGTTGGGCGGTGAATGGGGGAAGTACTGGCGCTGTGGAATCTGTGGGCTGCCAATTAGGATATGCCAGCGCTTCAGGGAGGACACTATGGGCTCTACGGGCCTGTCTTCAGATACGCGGTGGCTGCGGGCCACGACTCGTGCTAGCCACCGCACCAGCTTCAACTGCACTTAGGTGACTCGCCACGTCACCAGGTGATACTGCAGTGCTGGTTGAAGGTCCAGGGTGTACTAGGCCGCTCGTGCTTGCCAGATCACGAGAAGTGTGAGCGACACTAGTATTGGCACTCTGCTGCATACGAGAAACTCCTGGTTCTTGCAAGTCAGCAACTCCAGAATGGGGTCGGGTACGCCTGACCTTAGCAGGGACCCCTCTGTCGGAGCTATCTGTCAGGGAGCCGCTGCTGTCATCTGGTTCGTATATTGACCCTGATTCTGCCAGTGAGGCTTCCCCATCGCTCTCACTTGACATGGTCATTATACTATATAACTCTTCACCACTGTACCAACGTTTTGTCCTTTTAGTAACTAAATTTACCGGTACAGTAGTGTGACTACTAGGTAATAAAAGCACCTGGTTGTCGAGGACTATTTGGTCGCTACAAAAAACTGCTAGTGCTAACAGAGATCAGGCCTGACTCTGCTAACGCAGCGGTTTTGTGTAATTTGTGTTTTTTGGAAGTGTCAGTAATCTATTGATTACTACACTTGCCTGGGTAAGGTGGGCTGGGCAGGGGGGCTAAACGCAGGTGCTAGCAGGAATCAGTGCTGATTGTGCAAACACTGCGTTTTGGGAACACTAAATTAGGAGGACGCTAGTATAGTTCTGATCAGATCAGATATTGATCTGTTCAAACACTATACTAGTAACGGAGGTGTGTGTGTGTGTGTGTGTATGTGTGTTAGTGTACTTGACTCTAACTGACGCTAAGTAACGGTGGTGTAGTGGGACCCTGACGCTAACTAGCTAGCCTAAGTTGTGTCACCCGTGGCGCTAATACAGTGATCGTTAATCACTGTATATAGTGAACACTGTGACAGGGAAGTGAAGGGGTTAAACTGGGGGAGATCAAGGGGTTAAACCTTTATAGAGGATAGATGGCGGGTGGCCTAAACCTATTCGGGCATAGCGCATGCGCAAATTAGGGTCACAAGTGACACTAAATACAGTGATCAGTAGTTATCTGATATACTGTATATATTCGTGCACTGTGTGATAGGGAGTGAAGGGGTTAACTGCGGGAGATCAAGGGGTTAAACCTTTATAAGGGATAGATGGCGGGTGGCCTAAACCTATTCGGGCCTAGCGCAAGCGCAAATTAGGATCACAAGTGACACTAAATACAGTGATCAGTAGTTATCTGATATACTGTATATATTAGTGCACTGTGTTATAGAGAGTGAAGGGGTTAACTGGGGAAGATCAAGGGATTAAAAGTTTATTACGGGATAGGTGGCGGGTGCCCTAACCCTATCTGGGCTTAGCGCAAGCGCAAATTAGGGTCACTAGTGACACTAAATACAGTGATCAGTATTTACCTATATACTGTATTTAGTGCACAGAGTAATAGGGTGTAAAAGGGTTAACTGTGGGTGATCAAAGGGTTAAAACTTTATTAGGGGATAGGTGGCGGGTGCCCTAACCCTATTTGGGCCTAGCGCAAGCGCAAACTACGCTCACAAGTGACACTTATACAGTGATCAGTAAAATATCTGTATACCACTGTATATAGTGTTCACTGTGAGGGGTTTGGGGGTGATCAGGGGGGTGATCAGAGGTGATCAAGGGGTTAAATGTACCTATGTGAGGTGTGTCAGTGTAGTGTTGGTGGAAACTCACGTTTTTGCTGTGTCTCTGTCTTCTCCTGGAACCGAAAGGACTCCAGAAGGGACAGTGACGTCACTTCCCCTGCCTGTGTTTACATTACACAGACAGGGGACAGATTTCCATTGGCTGGGACCGATCGCCAGACACTGACCAAAAATCATTGGTCAGTATCTGGTGACTGATCGGTTCCCAAACGAATCCGATCGGAATCGGCTCCCGCGGCGCGCGCTCTGGGAGCTGTGAACCCGCCCGACGTATGTCTACGTCGCTGGACGGGATCGTGGCAAAGTGCCACAGTAGCCTCCATGTGAGCGGAGGTAAAGTGGTTAATTAAAATTAATTAAAAAAAAAAACATTAAAAAGTAAAGTTAGCCCATTTTTTTTGTATAACGTGAAAGATAATGCAACGCTGAGTAAATAGATACCCAACATGTCACGCTTTAATATTGCGCACGCTTGTGGAATGGTGACAAACTATGGTACTTAAAAATCTCCATAGGTGATGATTTAAAAATGTTAAATGGTTACCTGTTTAGAGTTACAGAGGAGGTCTTGTGCTAGAATTATTGCTCTCGCTCCAACGATCGTGGCGATACCTCACATGTATGGTTTGAACACTGTTTACATTTGCGAGTGCGACTTATGTATGCGTTTGCTTTGGTGTGCGAGCACAGAGGGATGGGCGCTTTTTTTTTTCCTTTTTTTTTACAGTGTCCCTTTAAAAAAAAAATGTTTCTGACCACTTTTATTGCGGTCAAAAGGGATGTAAACATCCCCTGTGACAGCAATAGCTAGTGACAGGTGCTCCTTATGGAGGGATCTGGGGTCTAAAAGACCCCAAACCCCTCCTTTGCACTTAAAAGTCTTTGAAACGCCAAGATCTGCGTTTCTGAATACTTCTGATTTATTAAAACTGCCACCGTTGACCACCGAGTAAACCGTAAGTGACGTTGCTTCCAAATTACTACATCAGAGACCCGTTCAAAGCTAATTCCAGCTTTGTTCGGGTCTCTGGCCAGCCGGCAGAAGTGCCAGCTGGTGGCTCAGGTCTCCTGATGGGATGGGAGACCCAGGCAGGGTGGCGGGAGGGGGGGCGTGGGGATGTCCCCTCCCACTGCTCGTAATAACTGCCGAGCAGCTGCTTAGCCACATCCAATGTTACTACAAGAAAGCCGACCGTTCAATCAAAAAAATGGTACAACCACTTGAGCAAAATCACGCAAAGGTACGTGATTTTGCGGCAAGTGGTTAATGGGCTTTGGGCTCGTGCCAATGTCACCGGTATAACATCGGTTTAGGATGCCTCAGAGAGCATTCAAAATCCATTAATAAATGTATTTGACCTACAGTTTTTTTTTTTTATATAGCGCAGCCATGCAGGGGTCCCCCCCTCATGGCCGTGTCATTCATTCAGTTCTGTGATTGAATCAACTACAAGTACTGACATAATTTGCAGATGTCGGCTTGTAGTTCTCAATGAACTACCACGGTTCTGTTGAGTACTCTGGTAGTTCGTAGAGTCTTCCTGTCAGTGTTAAACTGCCTGCTTGTACAATGTGCGGGCAGACAGCTTTCACTGACAGTTTGCTGGAGTCGTGCATGACCCATTGTGGTCATCTACTGATTGCTGGTGCAATGCTTTCCAAGCTCCTAAAAAAAAACAAAAAACAAAAAAAAAAACAAAACAAATTGTCTTCTTTCCTGCAACTATGTACCGTACCTTCTGACATCCCCTCAAATCCACGAAGGCCCTTACCAGCTCGCTAGTAATCGTCTCTGCCACTGATCCATCCCTATTGACTGAGCTATACTAACATTTACTGTATCTACATGTTGCTGCCACTCTATCTACCGCTGCACAGGGTGCAGGTAAGGCAAAATGGTACTAGTAGGACCCCTCCTACATCTTCAAATCTGTAAGACCCTTCACATCATGCATCCTTCTATACGGCATCATCCCCTATTTGGACTTGGACTCCGGAAGGGTCACCCAACTAAAACATGGTCTTAAGCTGGATACACACTATACAATTGTCTGTAGATTTTTTTCCTTTAGATTTACCAAAACCATATAATATGAGGTCAAACCTAAACACTTTCAATTAGTATGCAATCAGGCAGGCCCTAGGACTACATAGTTGAAGGTAAATCTAAAGGAAATCTAACAACAAAAGTTGTATAGTGTGTATCCAGCCTTAGACCCACATCATCACCTGCCCAGGGTTACATTCTCAAACTGCAGAGGGATCTTTCTACCCCCCCCCCCCAACCTCCGTCCTTCGATCCCTACCCCTTCCCTCCCCCCTCTCCCCGGTTTCCCCCCATCAATTGTTCATGTTTTGCTGATACACAATTTCTTTTTATTTATTCGGTGAACTTATCCCTTAAATAAAATGTGTTTTTTTCTTTTTCACATCATTGTCATTTAAAGTTATTTCTCACACACAGCATAGGCATACTTAAATTACACTCCAAAACGCATTTTGCTACTCCTGTTGAGTATGGGGATACCACATGTGTGAGATTTTTGACAGCCTAGATGCATAAGGGGGCCAAAAATTTAAAGGAGAACCTGTAGGCAAAGGGGCTCCAAACTTTTTAAACAGAGGGCCACTTTATCGTCCTTCAGACTTTATGGGGGCTGGACTGTGGCCAGCGGGAATAAGAATTTTCTTGACATCAGTAGGAATAAGCATCACCACATTTGGTATTAGGGGGAAGAATAGTGCCCTATCCTTGGTATCATTGGGAGGAATAATGCCCCATTGTTGGTGTCAGTGGGAGAAATGGTGCCCCATTGTTGTCAGTTGGTAGAATTGTGCCTTAAGGCGTGGATAAAGGCAAACAAAGGTCCTTATCTGGCCCCCAGGCCACAGTTTGGAGACCACTGCTTTACGCTCTAAAGGAGCATAAATTATGGGTCTAATTTTATGACTACCTATCGTATTTTTTGAATACCCGAAGTGTCAGGACAGGAGAAACACCAACAAAATGACCACATTTTTAACTGAAATACCACAAGTTATTTTCTGACAGGCATAGTGAGTCTTTTTAAAATGTCATTTTTGCCACAAATTTTTGGAAAATGCAGGAAAGAAAATGAAAATGTATTTTATTTTTACACAAATTTGTCACTGAATAAGATATTTCTAAAAACAGCACAGGCATACTTAGAATAACAAATCAAAACACATTCTACTACTCTGCCAAAGTGTGGTGATATCACATGTGTAAGATTTATTTATTTATTTTTTTTTAAACCTAACAACATAGTGGGGCCCAAAATCCAAGCAGCACATTCAGGCATTCTAGGGGAATAAATTATACATATCATACCACCTATTACTTTTTTATGGAGGCCCTGGAGCACCGATAAAAACCTATAAAATGTCCACATTTTAGAAAGCAAACACCTCAAGGTATTTTCTAAGAGGCATGGGGAGTCTTTTGAAGGCTTTTTTTGCCACAAGTGTTTGGAAAATGCGGACAGAAATTTAAAATTAATTTACACAAAGTTGTCAATTTAACAATATATTTTTGACACAAAGCATGGGCATACTTAGAATCGCACACCAAAATACATTCTACTACTCCTCCCAAGTATGACATACCTTATGTGCGAGGCTTTTTCAATGTTTGGATTAGTGACTAGTGGTCAAGGAATATAGCTTAGTGTTGTTATTACCTATAGCAGTCCCCGTTCCTGCAAACCTAGCTAACTGGAATGCCATGTTCACTGCCCAGGAAGTACAGAGACTGAAGAAAGGAAGAACAAGAGTGTTCATGTGGCTTCAGGAGTGCAGTTGTCTGCAGGAGTTGGCTGGGACTGGTGTCTCACAGGAACGTAGTCAGTAAGTGCAAATGGTCAGTTTAGACAAAAAGCAGGAGACATGGTCAGCAAACTGGCAAGGGACAAGTCCAGGCAGCAGGCTGAAATGCGGTCAATAAATAGGCCAGGGTCAGTACAGGTGGTAGGCAGAGGCAACACTGCACTGGTGTGGAGGTAATCAGGAACGCTTTTATTGGCTTCAATGGCCTGGTAACAATGGGATTGGTGTGGCTGCACTGGTCTGGTGACAGTTGGACTGGTGATAAGGAACACTGAGGTTGGCTTACACTGGTCTGGTGACACTGGGACTGGTGTGGCAGTAATCAGGAATGCTGTTGCTGGCTTACAATGGTCTGGCGACACTGAGAATTGTGTAGCGGTGATCAGGAACACAGAGGTTGGCTGGGGGCACTGGAACTTATGTTGCAATGATTAGGAACACTATTGCTGGCTTACACTGGTCTGGCAACATTGGGGACTAGTGTGGCATCAATCAAGAACACTTTTGCTGGCTTCGGTCGGCCATATATGGATCTCAATTTGGCTGGTTCAGCAGGGACTGGCTGAATTTTGATTCATGTATGGGCAGGGAGGTTGTACACGATTGACTTTTGAACAACTGCCCTGTGAGATTGTCTCACTTGATCAGCACTGCAGGTGTTTTTAAAATACTGTATGCACTACTTTTGGTGATGTCCAGTGCGATTTCAGCCTATTCAAATGAATGGGCTGAAATCTCACTGCACCCTAATCTCATGTGAATCAGACCGTGCGATCGTGTGCGATTCATGGTTTCAAACTAACACTTGTGACTTTCAAGTGCAGAAATATGCTGAATTTTTGTTGTGAATGAGCCCTTGCAGTAGTTACAACAAATGCCATCCCAAATTGAAAGATAAATAGTTTGCTAAAGCATTATGTATCATACAAAATTGCTTTTTTTTTTTTTTTTGCTTTTTTTAAATTATCTTCAATTTTACTCCTGTAGCCACTTCCTGTTTACAAGCATGCATTCCAGCCACTGCTTCATGTCATATCTTAGGAAGAGTTTTGTGAAGATAACAGTGGACCATGCCTATATATGTGCACAAGAGTGGCCATTAGTATTGGCAGAGCATGTGACAGTATAATAATGCAGAAAATCAACTGGTAAACAGGGTCAGAGTGCTGTCACCCTATAAGAGGAACTTTTTGTTCAATGACCTTCATGGCAGGATTAACAGGTATTATTTTTTAATGAAAATTTCAGATTGAAAAATATTGAATACTACTTTTGAAATGCAATTAACATATTAAAGATTATGTAAGATTTTAGTGGTTGGGTTTACATACAGTATACTTTAATGAAAATGGAAACATTGGAATCTTACTTTTAATTTTTATAAGGACACAGATTTGGTAAAAATCATAATATACACACACACACATCCCCAATTAAAAAAAAAAAAAAACATCTACATAAAAACAAAATGCAACAATCTGCAAATCTCATACCATATTTTATTTACAACAGAAAATAGAAAACCTATCAAAAGTTTAAACTGAGAGTATGTATCATTGTAAGAAAAAATAAGGTATTTTGAAATTGATGGCAGCATCCCCTTTTCTTTTAACAACATCCTGTAAATGTCTGGGAACTAAGGAGACCAGTTACTGGAGTTTTGGGAGAGGAATGTTGTCCCATTCTTCCCTGGCATTGGATTCTTACTGCTCAATGATCCTGGGTCTTCTTTGTCATATATTTTTGCTTCAAGATGCACCAAATATTTTTAATTGGTAAAAAGGTCTGGATTGCAAGCGGGCCATTTAGGCACCTGGACTCTACCACTAAAAAGCCATGCTGTTGTCAACAATGCAGTATAACATTGTCCTGCTGAAATATGCAAGGCCTTCCCTGAAAAAGAGGTTATCTGGATGGGAGCATATGCTGCTCTAAAATCTGGATATATCTTTTAGCATTGGTGGTGCCTTTCCAGATGTGCAAGCTGCCCATTCAATTTGTACTGATGCACCCCCATACTGTCAGAGATAAATGCTTTTTAACCGAGCACTGATAACGACCCGGAAGGTCCCTCTCCTCTTTAGTCTGGAGGACATTGCACCCAGGATTGCCAAAAAGAATAATGGGATTTTTGTACTTACCGTAAAATACATTTCTCTGAGTTCATCGACGGACACAGCACTCCATAGATCATAACTACTAGCTTATATTGCCTCCTCCAGGAGTAGGACTAGGCAGAAGAAAAAAACAGCTAGCTACGCCCATGGGCCATCCTCAGCTGGTATATAACCCCCCTCTCTGCTCTAGGTAATCAGTTTAGTAGTAAGCAGTATTAGAAGTATCAAAACTCCTTAGAGAGGGGTGGGTGCTGTGTCCGTCAAACTCAGAGAAATGGATTTTACGGTAAGTAAAAAAATCCCATTTTCTCTTTCGTTCATCGATAGACACAGCACTCCATAGATCATAACTCCTTGGGACATCCAAAAGCAGTGCCAAAAGGAAAATGAGAGGTGGGGAAAATAACCAAAGGCTAAACTTAAGAGCCCTAACCAGGACACAACAGCCTTAATTGGGTCTCACGCACTGCAGTGATATTTGCATCTACCAGCGCTTTTTCATTTGCTGCTGCGACCATGGAGGAATTATCCTATTAGATGGATCTGGGGTGTGATATTAAGCCCCTCTGGACAGGCCACGTCCATGGCAGCATCCGGCTCAGAATAAGATGAGATTGACTGAGCAGGGGAAGGTGGGGGGATGCTTCCTCCTGGGCCTTTATCCACATGCCACTTCCACCCGGGACACTAAGGACTGCAGGACCGCCGTCAGTGCAACCATGGAAATCTGGGGTTCCAAGGGACCTGCTACCTCAATGAAGGGGTCAGTGGGGGAGAAGTGACCCCGAGGCTCCATAAGGAAAGGAAGACCTTGCAGTCTAAAAACGATCTTTTGGCACCACTTCAGGAATCTCCTAAAGCTCTAAAGCTAAAGCGATCAGCAGAGAGAGAAAAAACAGGGACCCCCAAGGGCTCACCCTACTGACCAGAAGAATGCGGAGAATTCGGACCCAGCAACACCATGGATGCCATCCCTTTTAATATGTCCCGGGCATAGGAAGAGGAAACGGAGAAGGAAGAGGAGGAGCTTCGGCATCCCCACGAGGCTTTAGCCATCTCTAGAATCTCCCGGACTAAGGGAAATTAGCCGCCGTGACATAATCGGGCTACACAAACATAGCCACCAGCCAGGGACAAGCCAGACCAAGGGAAAATGGCCACCATTATGTCATCAGACTTCTCCAACATGGCCGTCCGGCAGCTACAGATGCCGAAGCATGCTGCCAGGATCCTCCCTGCACCTTCTGCAACGCTGCGCCCTCTGCAAGGGGACCCCCCCTGAAGGTATAAAATAAAAAACGAATGCACTACCACGTGAGAGGCAGTTACTCAAAATAATAGGAAACTGTGTATATCAAACTGGATAAAGCAGCAAAACCTTATAGTGTCACCACATAAAAACAGAATGAAAGGATATGGAGCGGCACTATATCAGTAATAGTAAAATAATACAATAGTGAAACAATATTAAAATGACATAATATAAATCTCAAGCTTCAACTCTTCTGGCCTACGGCCGAGACCAGAAGTTCAGATTTGTTCGCTGCTATCTTCCTGGGACCCCTCGGTTTGGTTCCTTAGGTTTCATCTGTTGTCTCCTACTCAACTGTAAGTGGCTACTGTTTACAATGAAGCCTTATTTTACTTACTACACTATGGAGATCCTCATTTTATTATATATGAGCTGCGTTTGACTATTATGGAGTAATCCCCTTTAGCCAACGTTTGACCCCCATATGTTGTATATCGGTTGTGGGGAAAAGGACACACTTTATCACTGTTTGGATCACATTATTTTTGAATCAACAGACTTTTCGTTTTTTCTTTCATCACCATTGCACAGTGTTATCTTGGACACGTTTTTTAGTTTTTTTGAGCATCTCACAGGATATATACCCCTTTTGGGACTTATCTTTATTGGTTTATGTGTTAACACTTGTTGTGGATTTGGTTTTTGCACACGCACTTTTTCATCATAGTATCATTTGAAAATGCATGATCTTATGCGTTGAAGCTTGAGATTTATATTATGTCATTTTAATATTGTTTCACTATTGTATTATTTTACTATTATTGATGTAGCACCCTCCTAGGTAGGTGCTAGTGAGAGAGTATAGTTTTTGGTTCTGTCTGCCTATCAGAGAAGCTGCAGGCGAGTCTGCGTTGCTCTCTGCCTATTAGAGAGCAGGATCTGTTAGTAAGATCTGCTCATTGTGCTCAGTATGTGATTCATTATGTCTAGAGAGTGTTTCACACTGGTCCAATAGGGAGGCATGTTGGACAGTTGGAGGAAACCTGACAAATGGATGCATTGGCTTTGAAACAGTCCTGGTGATTGTCAGGGGCAGGTCGCCTCGATGCATTCTAGGATACTGTATAAAAGCCAGGAGCACATGTGCCACAGGGTCTTTAGCTGGAGAGCAGTCCCGGAGGGAGGGTGCCGGCTGCCTCCCCCTCTGTAGCAGTGGCACGTGGCCTCAGGAGGTCGTCCTGAGGGCCAGTGGAATGGAGATGAACCCAGAGGTCCAGGAGAAATGACAAAGTGGGAGACACTGGAGACCCTAGAAAAACTGTATTGTGAGTACTGGGGCTCGTGTCGAGGGGCCTGACCTGAGGGGGGCCACCCCAAGAGTAGAATAGTCAGTGGACGGGTGTCGGCAGTCAAGAAAGAGGATACTGGGGAAGAGTGTCCTGAAGATAACCTTAGTTCATCAAGTCATCTTAGGAAAGAGACAAAGCTAAATTCACCTCAGTGGCAAGGTGGATCAACAGCCTGGCTGTACCGAGAGCTAGAAGTCCTCCAATAATGTGCATAGTTAATTCAGAGTACCTCACTATTCCCTTCCCCCAACCCTAATTTATAATGAAACTCAAAAACAACTACATACCCCTGGACTGATTATTTGACGAGCCAAAGAGGAAAAGTGAGAGAGTGCATGTCAAGGTTGATAATGTTAACTCAGGCGGACCCGTAAGTGTGCCATCTGACAGTCCTCAAGGGGGCAGTGCTACATTAATATAGCGCAGCTCCATATCCTTTCATTCCCTCCTTAAGGTACTGTACTCCACAAATAGGACACGTTAGAGGAAACTCCGCTGCGCACTCTGCACTGGTCTTTGCACTGAGACCCCCCTGCACTATACCCACACTGCAACCAGTTAGGGCATGCACCTTGGGGTCTCCTACACTGGGACCCCTCCAGACTACCAGGGCAGAAAACAAACTATCCCAGGACCCTTACAGAGTGGGGATAGCGGGGGAGACCCCAGGGGTCTCCGCTGCATCCTCTGCCCTGGGCCCCCACCAGACTCCAGGTCCAGACAGAAGGGAAAGGGAGTGGAGGAAGCCCAGCTCACTAAGGGATTTCTGGATGGGAGCAGGGAACCTACAGGAAGATCCGACCGTCCCTGGAGGTTACCCACATACACCCCAAAAAAACGCCAAAAGGGGAGAGGGGGGGACTTTACTTACCCTTCCATGGTCCGGGTAATGCTCCAGACAGAATCCACGCCACCGAAGAAGGGGGAGCTGGAGCAGTGTATACAGTAGGGGGCAGGGTGTACAGACAGGCTCCCTCACTTGCCCGCTTTGCCATTGCCGACTCTATAATTCGGCCTAGTTGCTAAAGTAAACGAAGGGGCGTGGTCACCCAGTGACATAACCCGTAGACCCTGCCTCTCTCTCTTCTTCAGCAACGGGGCTGAATGACCGCTTTTGCTCCAGCAGTAAAGTAAACAAAACAAAGAAGCCATCAATTCAGAGCCACCAAGTCAGGGAGCCTGTCTGTACACACTGCCCCCTCACTGTCTACACACCACCCCCCCCCCCACCCCACACGGTCTCCTAAACACACTAACCCTTGTTCGCTGCAATTTTTTTATACATCTTTTCTTTACATTCTGCAGAGATGAGTCTCTGGTTGTTAGGACCCCGGTGGGTGCCGGCTCCTAACAACCAATGCAAAACCCAATCGTTTGTTTACATTCGTTTAGGTCCACTTCCGTTTTTTTTAAACAGACCAAAAAAAAGAGCTATGATCCCTTTCAATAAACAGATCTTAACGGATATAAAACAGATGTGAACAGATGTAAACAGATGATTCGTTTATATTCGTTGGTCCACAGACATGTAATGATGTCAGTTTTTTTTTTTTTTTTTAGGATTTTTTCTCGTTCAATACTTTTATAGAGTTTTATAAAACAGTCATAAAGCAAGTTACAAAACAAAAACAGAAGTAAAAATACTGTTATTGTTACAGAAGTATTATAAATGTTATACTGTATAGTGAAGTTTGCACAAAAGGAAGGAACAAAAGAAAAAAGGTAGAATTATTAATATGATATTCTGAGATTTTAAGATTTTGAGAGGGTATTCAGAACATGGCTGTGGGGGAAAAAAAAAAGGGAAAAGGAAGAAGTCAGCAGGGAGTGGGTATGGTAAAGTTGGTAAAGGAGAGGGCATCGAGAATAGAACTTGTACCACAAAAGTTAATACAAAGTAAATAAAATATAAGTCTTAACTACCAAGCATTCAGAACCTGTTCCTCAAAACCCGGTGATAGGCCATGTTTAATCCAAGGGTCCCAAATGCTTATAAAAGCACTAAATTTATCGCAATCCATGGCTTCCATTTTTGCATGTAATAATGCATTATTCATCTTATGTTTAACTTCTACAAGATTCAAAGTTGTAGTCTTCCAAGCTTTGGCTATGGTTTGTTTAGCGGCATTAAGAAGCTGAAGGAATCATTTGAATTGTTTTCGTGTCAGGCATGCAGGTTTTAAATTCAAAATGGCAATCACCAGATCTCGAGTAATATCTATTTCAAACATTTTAGATGCTAGAGAGAATATTTCTTTCCAAAAAACTGTAGCAATTGAGCAATTCCACCATATATGAACATGTGTACCTATTTCCGTACAACCTCTGAAACAAAAGGCCGGATAGTTTGGTGTGAAATTGGCGATTCTAGCTGGTACCAAGTACCATCGTGAAAGAACCTTGTATGATGATTCAATTGCGATAATATTTGAAGAAGAAGATTTAGTTACAGACCATATTTCAGACCATTCTGATTGGTTAAGTGTACGGCCAAGGTCTGTTTCCCATTTCCTGACATAGTTTGGTGTATCTACGTCTGGATTGTTAAGCAATTGAGAATATAGGCTAGAAATTAGACCTCTGGAGTGTGGGTTGTGATACAGATACGCTCAAATTGAGAGAGCCGATTCAGAATGGTACCATTTGTTATAAATGGGGTATAGAAATTTTTAATTTGGAGATATCGAAAAAGTTCTGAATGTGGTAAATGATGTGATTCACAAAGTTCAGGAAAACTTAAGATAGAAGAGCTAGAGACCAGATTAAATATCCTTGACAGGCCTGACCTAGACCATGCCCGAAATGAATTTGGGAATTCCCAAGCCGGATAAAAGGCTGGATTTCTCAGAAAAGATTGTAGTGGATTGTGTGTAGACTGTAAATTATAATTAGTCTATCCCATAAAGAGAGAGAATGCTTGGTAATTGTATTAGTAATATGTTTTCGATCTGATGGTTGTAACCATAAGAGATTGGAAATTGAGATGGGGTCACATTCGATAGATTCTATCGTAACCCATAAGGAAATTTCAGTAGTGGCATGATACTTAGTTAATTGTGCCAATTGCGCAGCTTTGTAATATGTGGCAAAATTGGGGAGACCCAGTCCACCCCTTGTTTTGGGGAGAATAAATGTGGATTCGGGCAATCTAGGTTTGATTGAACCCCATGTGAATTTAATTATTTTACGTTGTAAGATTTGAAGAAAATGTGAAGGTATATGAATTGGCAGGACCCTATGATGTCAGTTTTTCATCTGTCAACAGATGAATGAACAACGGACAAACAGTCCATATGTGTGAAAGGGGCCTTACTTTGACAGCTTTTTATTGCCCTGTCCCAAATTTTTTTAAAAACCTTTTGCTGCTATCAATTTAAATGTAGCAGTTTTTTTGGGTCTGCTATTGTTACCGGTTACCTCTCCAGCCCAGTGTGAGAACTGAGTCAATGACAATTCCAGCATCTTCGGTTTATTGTTTTTATTGTATTTAAGGGATGGGAGAAGGGAATGAGTGGGATACTCCTTTGGCTCAACTAGGTACAGGTTTGGGACTCTTCCTAACAAAAATGCTTGTTAGCGCTGTCTCGATGCCAGCTGACGCTAGCCAATGCTCCCTGACGCTTGAATAAACTCTACTGCTGGAACCTTGACTTTAGTCCAGAAGATCCAGTACTGAAGAATACTTGACTTCTGACACTGCTTTGCTTAAAAGTCACTAAACAGCTACCCCCCCCCCCCCCAAGCCTTGCGCTAGCTTGAGGTAGCTCTTGGTAAATTCCTGTGCTGCTGCAACTCTCCACTGGCACACTCTACACTATGCACTAACTTTTCAGGGCCCAAACTGCAGGCGCCCTTCACACTTCAGGGTCCTCAACCTAGGTACCCCCTCTAACTTCAGGGTCCTCCGACCAGGCACCCCCTTTACACTTAGCTGACACTTGGATCCCAGAACCTTCTCTGGAGTGGTCCCCTCTGACACAGGCAGACCCCCAGGGGCAATCCTCAGTACTCACAACCTGTGTAGGCTTTCCTGGGACTGGACCGCTCTCTCTCTCTCCGCTGGTTCTCGGCACACCGGATCCCCTTCAGCTCACGCAGCACCCTCTTGATTCTCAGGCAGCACCCAGAGACATCGCTTCCTCTGAAAGGAGGAGAGACAGCTGTACTCTCACTCCTGGGACTCGGCTTCCCTCAAAGATAATGAGTCATGCACTCCCCTCAAACTTATACCCACTCCCAGAATTCTCTGCGGCAGAAACCCTTCTGGGGTAGTTACAAGCCTAAATGTGTCTCTGCTCCTAAAATACTAAAATCCTATAATTACATGCGATCTCTGTGCGGTGCAAATTCAGCTATACAGTTTGTATGGCTAAATTCGCACCGCAATCGCACTAAAACACGCACAGGACCTTTTTTTGGTCCGCAGCAGAATCAGATCGCTTGGTGGTTCACACTAGTGCGATCCGATTCTGTGCAAACTTTCATATCGCACTGTGATATGCGATCTGATCTGGCGGTGTTGTCAACTTTTAATTGACACCCCCAGCGTATCACATATGGCAGTGTGAACTGCCAGGGGTGCGGAAGCGATGCGGGAACACGCTGTATATTCGCAGCGTTCTGGCATCGCACAAATGTGAACCAGCACTTAGGCTACAGCTTTTATTAAAATAATAAGATACAGCAGAAAGTTGAAATATGTAAACAGGGAGTTTTTTTTTTTTACAAAAAGAAAACAAAAAATTGGAGTTGTGTATGATTCACAGTGTTAGTTTAGCAAACTAAGTCATTCAGTTAAGAGTATATATGTACATTTAAAAAAATTGAAACCTAAATTATTATATACTATCCTTTGTGTGTTAAAATCAATGTACAGCTTTGCACAAATTCTACTATAAAATACTATCCTCAGAGTGGGATTTCAGCATGCCTGGCCTACATTAGTAGAAAGATTAGAGAAACCACATGACAAATGACCATTTCCACTATGTGATCATTTAATGGTATGAATGCTCACATGACTACAATATGACTGGGCTTTGCTCATGGAATGTGTACAGGGGAAAATTCTCTGCTCCAAGCTATGCTTTCTCCAAAGAGGAGGAAAAGGTCTGGTTGAGTTTATCTGGAAAGCAATTTTTGTCAGTCGGTGTAAATGCTTTTCAGGACTGCAGTTATTGTTACATTTTAGCTTTCATAATGCAAAGTCAACACCAACCAAAATACAGATGGGAAGGATCACTAATTCTTGAATGTCAAGCAATGACAATATGGTTCACCAAACCCTTCTGTAATATGTGGCTGGAAAGCATCGAGACTGGCCCACCTCCTGCTTGCTGTTTGGAATTTTAGTCCACTTTTCAGTAATGTGCACCATGAGCTATTTTCATCCAACAAGTCAGTCTATGTAAACAAGTTTGTATTCAGAGCTGCTAGTTCTTGGCACATAAAACTTACACAACAGTAAAGAGAGCAATGTCCTATCCTAAAGCCCCGCCTCTCTCCAACCATCCATTCCTGTAACTCCAATACCCACCCTGACCATCCCTGTAACCACAAACCTAACATTAACCCTCCTTGTCATCCCCAACACTAACCTTTCTTGTAACTTCAACCCTCTCACTGATTACCCCTATAAACAGAACCCCAACACTAACCCTCTCTGCCACCTTAACACTACACATCCTTGCAACCCTTACTCTTATGACCCTCTCTTTATATCAAACACCAGTACTAACCATCCCTGAAACTCCAACGTTCACATTTGTAAACATAACCTCAATGTATTCTGACTCTAAAGGCTCGTACACACTTGACGAAAATCGGACGAAATATCCTCCGATTTTTCTCTCTCATGTTCAGCGGTCATAACCATTTTTAGTTGACAGTGCATAATGTTCACGAAATTTCTCGTCCGATTTTTTTTTTTTTTTGGGACATTTGTTCCTAGACTTCCGGGTCGTCAGCATCTTCAGATCATGCGTGGTCTTTCGTATCCGATTTTGCGCGGACGTACTGAATACACATTAAACGAAAATTGATCGTCTGGGGACGGATGATAAAAATTTTATAGTGTTTGTCCCTCCGTTTTTTTTTTTTGTTGAAAATGTTGGCATCGGCTGCTGAAAGTTGTGTACACACTAGCTGTAAATCGGACAATTTTACCTCGGACGGGAATTCTCGGCAGATTTTCTACTAGTGTGTACCCCACTTAATTCTGGAGTCAGAATGCACCTTCACTCAGATAACACTGAAGGCATCTCCTTCACATATCTTTTTAATCTTAGTCTGGGGTGCCGTCTTTATATTATCTCAATATAAAGACATACTAGGGTAATTAGAGCATTTGAATTGCAAATTATATTATGAATTTCAAAAGGAATACATAAGTGAGTTAAAAGTTGGTTTAAGATATTTGCCTGGAGTTCTGTAATCCTCAGTATCAGATACTCACATTTTCTTGCAATGTGGGCACTTTGCCAATGTGTTGAATCTCAGTTCCATCCACTAGAAGAGATAAATATGAGCTAGTTAGCGACAATGTTTATTTAGGGTCATCTTAACGTCATGAGCAGACTATAGACACAAACCTCCAATGTTATTTAACATTGATATACGACTGCCTTCAAGTAGCTTTCAGACTGGTATTCCCAGAACAGGGAATTTCCCAGGCTTTGGTGAAATTAGGTCAGCCACTGGTTGACGTAACACAGGCTCTAAGCAATGACAAACAGGATCACTATATACTCATGTAGGGGCGCTTAACGTCATCTATGCAGTACTTGGAAATCCATGCCACAGAATGTTTTCTCTCCTGTAAACATCTTGCATGTCCTGAATGTTTTCAGTTCTAAATTTTCTGGGACACAAATGTGAAGAAAGAACATACAGAAAAACTGCATGTCATAATTCTTTTTACTTAAAGCTGAACTCCGGGCACAAAGCTTATTTAAATCCTCAATAGCCACACAGCATATAAATCCACTCTATACACATTAAATGCGTTGTCCCCACTACTTTTACTAGGTTATAACTGGGTGTGCAATCATCACTGTGCTGCACAAACCCTATGCAGAGGGCAGAGCTGTGGGAGGGAACCAACTAATCCACCCACTATAGGCCGCCTGCAGAAAACTACAGGAGGGAGTGGGGACAAGACCAGTCACCCTGCACAAAGACAGAGAGCAGCAGTGGCCTGTCTTTATTACAGAAAGTTCCTGCACAAATATAGAGTTTTACACTGGATTACTGCAAAGGTCCGGAAGAAACATACCTGCCCTGTGCAAAGTTGTCGTACAGACCGACCCCTTCTTTCTCTTCGGGGTTTCACGCCAGCACTCTCTGCTCCTCATCAACTTTGTGTGCTTCCATAGCAAGTCACTTGCTATGGGGGCACAAGTGTAGGCACGCTCCTAAACTTTGCTGAGTGTGTACAGTATTTGATTGACAGCAACCGGAGCCAATGGCTCCCACTGCTGCCTCTGTGCCTGGAGAGTGCAGGGAGAGGGGCCATCGCTGCTCCAGGCTGGCACAGCGTTGAATCGATAAAGGACAGTCTCCGCTCTTCGTCTGCAGTGTCTGCCCCCATAGCAATTGCTTGTCATGGGGTAGAGGGCTTGCTCCCGATTCAGCTCTGTGTCCATAGACACACACAGTGTGGGTAGGCCCCGTCCCCCGCTCACTGGCTCCTGCTTCGGTCTATGAGGGGGGAGAGAGAGAGAGAGAGCAGCACTGGATAAAGATCCAACTCAAGTAAGTATTTAGGTGGGCTGGGTGGAGGGGTGCACAAGGCAAAACTTTTTTTTTTTTTTAGTTTTGGATAGAGTGGAGAAGGTTTAGAACCCCTATCAGTTTTTATTGCGGTTTGTGTCCCCGTTAGAGAGATTCACTCTCTCTATTTAGCCTGTTCACCATTATCATTGAAAGTAAAAGAAAATCCCACATTTTTGATTGTCCCCAGAAAAGTAATAAAGAGAGGAAATCCTCCAATGGGAAAACTAGTTCTGGAAACCTGGGGGTTCCCAAGGAATTCTCTTATTTGCAGGGATTTCCTCACTTCCTGTTTGACTTTGGGACAGGAAGTGAAGGGAAATCTTCGCAACGGGCCACAGATGGTGGAAAACAAATCTAACGCTTTCCTTGGTCTAAACTTACGGTAAAATCCATTTCATGAACATCAGAGAAATTGATTTTTTGGTAAGTCAAAAATCCCATTTTCTCTTTTATTCATTGACGGACACAGCTCCTGTCATCTTGACCATTGGGACATCCCAAAGCAGTTGCAAACCTGCGTCACTTGATGATGGAAGGCACAGGAGGCACTAAGCACTCTAGTAGAGTTCGCCTTGACAGGGAAAAGTGGAACCTGACCCCTGACTGAATAGGTCTGAATCACCATCTGTCGGATCCATCTGGAAATGGTCACAGAGGAAGCGGACAACCCTTTGCGAGGTCCATCCGTGAGCACAAAGAGTGACTTCCTGAAAGACTCCGTAGCTGCCAGGTACACCCTAATTGCCCCGACCACATCCAAGGCATGCAAGGCTATTTCCTTCAGATGTTTAGGCCTAGGACACATGGAAGGCAACACAATGTCTTCACTCAAATTAAATTCAGAGACCACCTTAAGAAGGAATGACGGACAGGGGCAAAGCACCACCTTATCCTTGTGAATAACCAAATAAAGCGAGCGACAGGACAACGCTGCCAGTTCCCGACACTCTGCATGCAGAAGTGATAGCCACCAAAAAGGCCACCTTCTGGGAAAGCCTAAGTAGGGGAATCTCCCGAATATTTTCAAAGGAAGATTTCTGTAGCGCTGAAAGCACCAAATTAAGATCCCAAGGCAGCAACGAAACCCGCAGTGGAGGAACCAAATGCCGGACACCTTGAAGAAAAGTACACACCAGGGAGTGTGTGACCAAACGTCGTTGGATAAAAAACTCCCAAGGTGGGGACCTGGCCCTTGATGGTACTCAAATCTCTTTGCAACCCCCCGTTGAAGGAAGGTCAAGATCCGAGCCACTGAGAAGGAGCGCGAATGAACCCCAAGAGACTCAAACCACACAATGTTTGTCTTCCACGTACGATGGTCGATCTGCCTAGAAGTAGATTTCCTAGCTTTTAACAATGTAGGAATCACCGACTCCGACAAACCTCTATCTTTTAGCACCTGGTGTTCAACAGCCAAGCCGTCAAAGCCAGCGACTGTAAAGCAGGATGGAAGATTGGTCCATAGAATAGCAGATCCTCC
The DNA here is from genome assembly GCF_965119305.1 of Pelophylax lessonae. Lineage (NCBI taxonomy): Eukaryota > Metazoa > Chordata > Amphibia > Anura > Ranidae > Pelophylax > Pelophylax lessonae. The sequence continues at coordinate 470,929,309 of NC_138772.1, forward strand.
CCGAGAGGAAGCTTCCAAGGGATTTCGGCGGTCAGCCACACTAGATCGGCGTACCAGGCCCGACGAGGCCAGTCCGGAGCCACCAAGTTTACCGGAATCCCTTCTGCCTCGATCCTACGTAGGAGTTTGGACAGAAGCTTGAGAGGAGGGAAGGCAGAGATCAGACGATACTGACCCCACGGGGCCACCAGCGAGTCTGTGGCATCTGCCAGAGCATCCCTTGACTGGGCCACAAACCTCTGCACCTTTCTGTTGAGCCAAGACGCCAACAGATCCACCTCAGGGGTGCCCCACCGGAAACAAAGCTGATGAAAAACACTCCAGATGAAGGCACTACTCCTCCTGGTCCAACGCCTGCCAGATTAGGTAATCCACTTGCCAATTTTCCACCCCGGGAATGTGCACGGTGGAGAGGGCTGGTACCAACCGTTCTGCTCACCTTAGAATGCTGGCTACCTCTTGAGCCATCAGGGCACATCTTGTGCCCCTTTGGTGATTGACATAAGCCACGACCGAGGCATTGTCCAATTGAATGCGCACTGGGCATCCCTGAAGATGATCTGTCCAATGATCCAGACACAGTCAAATTGCTCGGAGTTCCAGGACATTGATCAGTAGTCTGTACTCTTCCTGCCTCCAGATCCCTGAGCGAATGCTTGCTGAGGACACCTCCCCAGCTGGACAGGCTGGCATCCATGGTGACCACTGTCCAATACAAGGGGAGGAAGAATTTGCCCAGCCGAAGCGCCGGAGAACGAAGCCACCATATCGGGGACTCCTTGGAACCCCGGCTCAGCCACATGTGATTGTCCAGAGACTGCAGAGTCTTGTCCCATTTGGCCAGAACCTCTCTTTGCAGGGACCCCGTATGGAACTGTGCAAATGGAACCGCCTTGTTGGTAGATCCCATCAGGCCTAGCACCGGCATGCAACTCTGGAGGGATGACCATTTGTTGGACAACAGGAGGCAAATTGCAGCCTGCAATTTCTGGAGTTTGTCCAGAGGAAGGAGCACTCTGGCTAAGGCTGAGTCCAAAGTCAGGCCCAAATAGTCCATCTTCGTGGACGGAACTAGGGCAGACTTCTGAAGATTCAGAATCCAGCGAAACTCCCGCAGAGTTCGTATTGTAATCTTCGGGTTCTCCACCAGAGCAGAGGGAGACCCCGCTAGCAGAAGGAGATCGTCCAAGTAGCCCAGTACTGCGATCCACCGTTGGCGTAGCAAGGCTAGCACTGGATCCAAGACTGGACCCAAAAGGGCAACGCCACAAACTGAAAATGCTCCTCTCCCACAGCAAAGCGGATAAAATGCTGGTGACTGGCACATATTGGAATATGTAGGCATCCTTGATAAAGGCGAGGAAATCCCTGATACAGGGATGCCACCACCATTCGAATTGACTCCATTCTGAACTTATGTACCCGCACTAAGCAGTTCAGCGCCTTGAGGTCCAGGATTGGACGCACGTTGCCTTCCTTCCTGGGGACTGTGAACAGGTTTAAGTAAAATCCATATATATATTAATAAAAAGTGTCACGCTAAAATTGGTATGGAAGGATTAAACATGTGTTGTAACACATAATAAAATCAAGATTCTATTAATAAATATCATATATACAAGTGTATAAACAATGGCAAAAGTGCAAAGTGCAAAAAAATGTGCAAAAAGTCCAATAATGCTTCTACATTTCAATGAGAACCGAATGAAGTGCAAATCTTGCAAACTAAATAAATAAATCAAAGTGTCCAAGTCCGAATTATATATCCTTATGAAAAAGAGGTAATTCTGTGATCCAAGGTAGAAAAAAGGAAAAGACAACGCCAATGCTCCAATTACCAAATAAGAAAACTTGGGAGCGCTTACCAGAATTAGTGGACTCTAATTACCATATGGCAAAAGAGTAACATACGATTTGGGTATATAAACTTGCTGAAACGACCTTTGATGTGTAGTCCCTCTTTGGATGGCTCAGGTGCTCAAAGAAATAAAGAAACTCCACATAGTGTGATAACGTCCAAAATTTTACATTTATTGAAAGGTAAAAAAACGTACATTTTCCACAAGAATGACAAGCATAAAAACACATGTATCTTGAATGGGCACAGTATCGAGAAGAAAGCCCACTGAAACCCGATGTCCATTTCGTCCTCTTGGACTTCATCCGGGGTATCAGTTTCAGGGTTTGAGTAAAAACCCTGAAAACGCTCCGAAGTCGGAACCGGGACGATCACCCCTTTAAGGAACAGATCTTGTACCGCCCCAAGAAGGAAGCAGAAGGAGCCTTGTTCGCGGGCCTGGAGAGGACCACTCTCTGCTTGCTAGACCAGGGTCGTTTGGATCCATCATTCACTCTCCAGGTCACGGTGTATTAGCTTAGCCCACTCGGTCAGAGGTTGCAACACTAGGGCAATGGTAAACACTGGCCTCATTGCCGAACCAGCTAAAGTGTACATAATGCGGGTCACATCCTCTGCCTTCTGGTCAGCCAGATCCCTAAAGGCCAGGGACTCCTCCACCCGAATCATGGTTGCCTTGTTTAACCTGGAAACTAGAGGGTCCACCACCGGTGGCAAAATCCACTTCTTAAGAAGGGACTCCTCATAGGGTTAACGCCTTGTAAAGTGCTTAGGAACCCCATGGGGACGCTTTGGTCATCCTCACTCTTTGGCGACAATTATGTCAAAATAGGCAGGAAAAGGAAAAAACTTTGACACTCTAGGTGGCTTTTGAGTGGCAAAAGGTACCTGTGCCTCCATTGCAGCTTCAGCTGTGTCCTCCATCTTCAAGGTCTCATGCACAGATACAATCAGTGCATCTACCAGCGCCTTTTCATGCGTGGTCACAGACGTGGAGGAATCATCCTCACTATCAGAGGATTCCAGGCACGTGCAGACCCAACAGGGTGACCTACGTCTGCAGGGGCCGGATCAGATTCAAGATCTGATGAGACAGATGAGGCAGGGGAAGGCGGGGGGGGGGGGGAGCTTTTTGCTAGCCCGACACCCACAAGCCGCCTCCACCCGGGACACAAGGGACTCCAGGACCTCCGTCAGTGCATGGATGGATGGTTGGGACCTGGAATGCCCCGCAGCCTCAGCAAGGGGATCAGGTGGGGAAATGTGCTCCAAAGACTCCATGAGTCACCACAATTCACAGAGCAATCCTCAGCAGAGAGGGAGAGGACCCCACCAGACTCACCCACCGATACAGGCACCTGCCATCACCAGGAGAATCTGCACTACACGTTCGGCGATCTGGAGGCTAAATGATTCAGGAGTCAGCACCTGGGGGTAAGGAGGGGCTCCCACTGCCGAAATCGCCGCCCACGGGGCTCCACTGTCATGGCCGCCGCTATTTGCAATGCAAACCACAAGAAAATGTCCGCTGGACTACACAAACATGGTCGTTGTGTATAGGAATACACAATGCTACAACAAAATGGCGGCTCCGCTCAGTGCCACAAGGCCTACAGGGACCCAGAAATCGGGAGATCAGGCCTCAGGACAGATCCAGGCAGGACAGGGGGCCCTGACAGGATCCCCCACCAAGTACAACACCCCCCCCCGCCAGTCAATCGTCCGGTCGCTGGCGGCGCACCCCCTGCCCCCATCACCAGATAGCGCCCTGCCCCCACCCCAGGAAAGTGGCCAGACCACCGCAAAAAAATACATCCCCAGCATATGTGGAGGGGGGGGGCAAAACCCCCCCAGGTGTAGTGGGGGGGACAGCTACTAACCATACCAGGAACCAGGTGGGCACCGATCCATCTAAAAGGAACGCTGCAACTCAGGCCGGGGCCAGGTCGTATGTGACCTCGCAAAGCGTTTAACTCGCAAGGCCAGCCCACGCCCAATGGGGCTATGTTTCGGCCGACCTAGCACGCTAGCTGGCCAGACTGGGGTGACCACTGGATCTAGATTATCCAGCCCCTTGCCCAGCCTGGCAGTTAATACTAGATTTCACAGGAAAAATCCATTAGAAAAAAGTTTTCCATCAAAAATATTTTGCCAGGACCAAAGATTCCAGCAAGGAACTAGGTCCTTACTCCTGACTAGGCAGAAAAAAATGGTGGGACTATAGCAAGGAGAGGGAGTATACCCCCTGGGACTGCCCATGGGTGTAGCCAGATATTTTTTCTGCCTAGTGTCCGAATCATGAAGCAGCATAACCCAAAGTACGACAAAATTTTGCCTATAGTTCTACTTTAATGTGCAGCTTCAGTCAAACGGGCAAGTTGGAAAACCAGCTGCCTCCAAACATCAGATCAGCACTCGTAGCCAATGGCTGTGAGCGCTGACTGTCAGAACACAATAGCTCAGCGGGGAGATCTCTGTACTAACAAGGCCTGGTTAGTACAGGGAGATACACAGTTTTTTTAAGTTCAGCCCGCTGGGTTGAAAAAAATAAAAAATACCTGTGTGTACCAGGTGTTATTGTTCCTTTGATTTAGCCTATGCACCATCAATTCTCTTTGTGCTAACTGTTCTTTAGACCAGAAAAACAAAACCTTTTTTAAGATAATCTTCTCATGTCCAGGTTAGTACATATATAGGTAAAATTTAAATCAAAAACTTACTAGAAAAGTATTTCCACAGTGGCCACAAACTACTCGGGTACCTTCAGGCTGAACCGGGAGGGCAGGCTGGGCTGGCTGTTCTTCAGGTATCAGCATCACCGGGCCCAGATTAATGATACGTCTGCTATAAAAGATAAGCCAATATTATTACCTAAGAGCTGCAGGTTCTAAGAAGCAGAATTTTTTTTCAGGTTTTTTTTTCCAGTACAGGTCACTGCTTTCAATGGGACAGAGAGAATTCTGGGAAATACCAGTTATTTGTGTTCCATATCCCTCAGGTTCATATAGGCTTGCCGTTAATGTTCCACTGTGTGCATGGGACTCCTACAACCCAAAACCTAGGGATTTGTTAAAGTCGATCTCCACTTTACAAATGACAGTTTCATTCATGATGGATATTAAAGCGCTCTTTTTCCAGCACTGTGACGGGCAGTTCTGTCCACAGTACAGTGCAGAGATCATATTGTTAAATTCTCCCCTCCCTCTCCCTTTGCCTAATTACAAAAAAAAAAAAAAAAAAAACTTATACTTAATATAAAGGCACTTTGTGAATAGACAAAAAGGGAGAACTTGTTTCCCCTCCTCTCTCTTTATCCATTCACGGAATGCCTTTTATTCATTGAAAGGAATACAGGGATTTTTGTAACTGGACAAAGGGAGAGTGAACAATTTGAGTGTATATCCAGTATGAATAAAATGTTCATCTATAGCAGTGACGGCAAACCCATGGCTTGCGTGCCACAGCTGGCATGCAGAGCCCTCTCTGGGGGCATGCGAGGAAGAAGAGCGCACACCACTGACCGGCTATCCTTTACAAGGTTAGCAGCTTTGTGGGGGTGCAATAGTGAGCAGAGGAGGGCATGTAGAAGTAACCAAAGAGGGGGGCTTTGGGATGCAGAGGTGAGTAGCTGGGTTGGGGTGCATTTACATATAGAGCATCCCTTGATGCTCTTCTGAGAAGCAATCCATGATGGATCAATTTTCAGAAGGCAGTTGACAGGTGGCTGGGAGGCGATATATCACCTTCCCACCCCCAGTATTAACCTGCTGGCACTTTGAAACAGATAAGTTGGTTTTGTGTTGCAGTTTGGGCACTCAAGCTCGAAAAGGTTCAAAATAACTGATCTATAAGTGTAACCAGCAGCACTGCGGGCATGGGATACCAATTATTGGCGGTAACTTAATTACACTGTGCTGTTTAAAATAAATTATTTTTTCCTGATCTGAAACTTTAAGTGGGTTTCTGTACACAGTATTTGTATTTGTAGGCATTTTGTAGGGACTTTGAAATGATTCCATTCTTCACTAAGGAAGGAATGCCATCAATGGTTCCATATACTCGGTCAATAATTTTTGACTAGGACAGCACTATATAAATTAAAAAAGATCACTCACTAAGGCTACAGAATCTACAACTAATTCAAACAATTAACATTGCAAGCTCAGTTTTCCAAACAATTACAGGCATGCTGTTTAATGCAATACACAGTAGTAGGCTTCCACTTTGTCCAAGGCGAAGCCTATAGCCTATTTTATTTCCAAACCATCCTCACATAATCCATTTTGAATTTTATAAAAATGATAGCATCTGTGAAAAACACATTTGTTAAAGCTTCTTCATACTTGTAATTGGCAACCACCCATGAAGGGACTTGAACGTGTTCTTATGTGTAATTACTTCTGAACCGGTCATTCTTGCGACAATTTTCAGTCAATTCCAGCCACTTTACATCCACCAGGAGTTGCAAATACAATTGCACGTTGTTGCCATGAAATAAAGCATCTTCCATCCACAAGTTCGATTAACCACCAGAATTTGGTTTAAATATCGGAAATAGAAAAATATCTATGCAATGTCATTGTAAGCGACTAGATTATTTTCCACCAGGTTTGGTCCAGGCCATTCCAGTCTCTCTCTCTTGTTCAGATCTTTGATTGCTCTTCATTTCCAGCGTAAATGGAACTGGGAGTTCAAATATTCTATTAAATTAGCACATGTATTGCCAGGTTATGTCGATCTAATGGCACTTTTCCAACCGGCTCGGCTCCACTCGGCACTGCTTGGCCCAGCTCGGCTCAGTTTGCTTTTCCACTGCGTGGTACGAATCGGCACCTTTCAGCACTGTATAGGCTCTACTCAGCTCAGTTTGCTTTTCCACTGTTGTAGTACTTAGTAGTAAGTGTGTGGGATTACAACGATTCTCTGACCAATCAGTAGCTAGTAGTGACAAACAATCAATGCTGCATGCAAAGGATTGTGGGATATGGTATCAGTACGGCCTGCTTGGAACCCCAACCGAGGTGGTACTGTTTAAGAGAGCCGTACCAACGCCGTACCATGTAGTGGAAAAGCGCCGCTGTACCAAACCGTACCGAACCGTTCAAACCCGTACCATACAGTGGAAAAGCTTCAAACCGATCCGTACCATGCAGTGGAAAAGCCCCATAAACCAGGGGAAAAGGCAGCAATATTTTTTGTGCAGTATAAGTGTAAGCTCTACTAGCAGTCAACACGATGTAGTTGACAGGCAGGCCACACATAGCAGAATTGTAAGGGTTTGTTTTGCCATCTGTGTACCTTAGCAAAGATTTGCCTTCACTTCCTGTCCCACAGCCAAACAGAAAGTGAGAGGAAATCCCTGAAAATTAAGGGAATTCCCTGGGGTCCCCCAGGTCACCAGGACTAGTCTCCCCATTGGAAGATTTCCCCTCTATTACTTTTATGGAGAAAGTCCAAAATTTGGGATTTTCTTTTACTTTCACTTTCAATGATAATGGTAAACAGGACAAATAGAGCGAATCTCCTTATTGGGGGCAAAGACAGCAATACAAATTGACAAGTGTTCTAATTCCTCTCTACTCTGTCCAAAGTTTTAAAAAAAGTTTTGTCTTCAGTTTTACTTTTAAGCTGAACTCAAGGCAGATATTTAAAAAAAAAAAACACAATTAAAAATAGCTGGGTATTCCTTTACACATAATGAAATGTAGTTTCACATAAATTGGCAAAAGTAATTTAAATAGTCTTGAGCCTCTCCCGTTATCCCTTGGAACAGCAGCATTTAGACTAGGAAAAAGAGGGGACGTTCTAGGTGCCAGTTAACCATTCCTGCATGAATGTGTGCCGATAACGAAGGAGAGCGCCAAGTAAGCAGAGCCGGTGAACTTCTCCTTCCATCTCTAATCAGTAGGCTGCAGGTAGGGAGGTGACACCACTGCAACCTTTAAATCAGATCTCAAATCTGCAGCTATTTGTATTTTAATCAGTCCCTCCCTGCCCACTGCATCCGGTGCTGTGCTTTTCTCCCTCTTTTTTTTTTTTCTTTTCTTTTTTTAATCATTTATCTGAGATTTTTTACAATTTAAAATGGGTGAGGGAAAAAAAGGGTTACATACTCATCCTTGGTCTTTTCATCTTGCTCTGCACGCCTGGGGGTGGGGAGGCAAATGGAGCCAAGGACATCACTGCAGTAATGCCCTCTTCAACGCTGATTGGAATTTAGCAGGCATCGAGCCTCGCTACACTAATGCACACAGTTTTGGCTAAATAGCAACAATAGAGGACAGTAAACTAGATGATGTGTATAACCTGTTAATAAACATTCAGGTTTTTTTTTTTATATAACAAACATGTTCTACTTACCTGCTGTGTGCAATGGTTTTGCACAGAGCAACCCTGATCCTCCTCTTCCCGGGTCCCCCGCCAGCGCTCCCGTCTCATTAACCCGGCCAGATTCCCCCATAGCATGCCACTTGCTATGGGGTCACTCATGAGTGCTCGTTCCTGAGACAGCTTTGCACATCTAGAGCGCGACATGTTTGCCCATTCTTCTTTGCAAAATAGCTCAAGCTCTGTCACATTGGATGGAGAACATATGGAGAACTTCTGAACAGCAATTTTCAAATCTTGCCACAGATTCTCAATTGGGATTTAGGTCTGGCCATTGTAACACATGGATATGCTTTGATCTAAACCATTCCATTGTAGCTCTGGCTGTAGGTTTAGGGTCGTTGCCCTGTTGGAAGGTGAACCCCTGCCCCAGTCTCAAGTCTCAAGTCTTTTGCAGACTATAACTGGTTTTCTTCTAAGAATGCCCTGTATTTGGCTCTATCCATCTTCCTATCAACTCTGACCAGCTTCCCTGTCCCTGCTGAAGAAAAGCATCCCTGCAACATGATGCTGCAACCACCATGTTTCACAGTGGGTATGGTGTGTTCAGGGTGATGTGCAGTGTTAGATTTCTGCCACACAGCCTATTGCTTTTAGGCAAAAAATTTAACTTTTGGTCACATGTTTGCTGTGTCCACCACATGGCTTCTCACAGACTGCAAACAGGACTTCTTATGGCTTTCTTTCAACAATGGCTTTCAGCTTGCCACTCTTTCATAAAGGGCAGATTTGTGGAGTGCACGATTAATAGTTGTCCTGTCGACAGATTCTCCCACCTGAGCTGCAGCTCCTCCCGAGTTACCATGGGCCTCTTGGCTGCTGATCTGATTAACACTCTCTTTGCCCCACCTATCAGTTTAGGTGGACGGCCAAATCTTGGTATGTTTGCAGTTGTGTCATACTCTTTCCATTTTCAGGGGATGGATTAAACAGTGCTCTGTTAGATGTTCAAAGTTTGGGATAACATTTTTTTAACCTAACCCTGCTTTAAACTTCTTCACAACTTTACCCCTGACCTGTCTGATGTGTTACTTGGCTTTCATGATGCTGTTTGCACACCAAGGCTCTCTAACAAACCTCTGAGGGCTTCACAGAACAGCTGTATGACTGATAAAGAAAGATTTTAACACTTTTCTGCCCTTTTGAAGGGGTGTAGGAAAGAGAATACTGCAGATAAACAAGTAAAACCCCATCATCCCCATTCTCAGTTGAAGTCCTATTGGAGGAAACGCGTCAGCAGGGGAGGCGTGCCGTCACAACATCACTCGCGGTCCGTGCTGCAGCTGAACGCGAGTTCCACACGAAATTCTCTCTGCTAAAGACCATCTGTACCACTCGTTATACATCCTACTCATGTAAGTGCAATCTGTATTTGTCAATAAACGTTATCTAAGGTAATACACCATCAGCCTCCTATATCTTTTTATGCATATTGGAACCAAACTGTGGAAACTGGAAAGCCACCTACCTGGTATGAGGGAGGAAGGAGTATCGTTTCCAGATTTATTGCAGTGATTGCTGAGCCTGTTTGCTATTGATTTCTGGTAAGAAGCCAGGTTTGCTTGTGTTGCACTGGAGGTCTGTTCACGTTTGAAGGTGACCTAGTTTAAGATTCTAATGTTGGGAAAAGTTGGATCATCTGTTAGCACTTACCTTCTTCCACCCCACTCTTCTTGAAAATTTTGGACTAATACCCCACCACTGGTTTTGGCTGATTCACTCACCCACACCCCAGCAAGAGGAGCATGTCCCTGGTTCACGAACGGTTACATAATCTTTCATAAGCCAATTTATTTATGGATTTTGTTTTTTGTCACCAGCTATTTCTTGTGCCTTTGAGTTAACACTGGAACAATTTATATGTTATCCCATGCACTTTCATTACAGTTCACACAACACTGTTAGGTCATCTTTATTCATTTATTCAGAATAAGCGCACTTTACATTTCACATAGGTTTATTTGTGAACCATTCCATTGTATATTTTTCTTTATGTTTTGGACCATTGTCTTGTTGGAAGACAAATCTCCGTCCCAGTCTCAGGTCTTTTGCAGACTCCATCAGGTTTTCTTCCAGAATGGTCCTGTATTTGGCTCCATCCATCTTCCCATCAATCTTAACCATCTTCCCTGTCCCTGCTGAAGAAAAGCAGGCCCAGACCATGATGCTGCCACCACCGTGTTTGACAGTGGGGATGGTGTGTTCAGGGTGATGAGCGGTGTTGCTTTTACGCCAAACATAAAGTTTTGCACTGTTGCCAAAAAGTTTGATTTTGGTTTCATCTGACCAGAGCACCTTCTTCCACATGTTTGGTGTGTCTCCCAGGTGGCTTGTGGCAAACTTTAAACAACACTTTTTATGGATATCTTTAAGAAATGGCTTTCTTCTTGCCACTCTTCCACAAAGGCCAGATTTGTGCAGTATACGACTGATTGTTGTCCTATGGCCAGAGTCTTCTACCTCAGCTGTAGATCTCTGCAGTTCATCCAGAGTGATCATGGGCCTCTTGGCTGCATCTCTGATCAGTCTTCTCCTTGTATGAGCTGAAAGTTTAGAGGGACGACCAGGCCTTTGTAGATTTGCAGTGGTCTGATACTCCTTCCATTTCAATATTATCACTTGCACAGTGCTCCTTGGGATGTTTAAAGCTTGGGAAATCTTTTTGTATCCAAATCCAGTTTTAAACTTCTCCACAACAGTATCTCGGACCTGCCTGGTGTGTTCCTTGTTCTCCATGATGCTCTCTGTGCTTTAAACGGACCTCTGAGACTATCACAGTGCAGGTGCATTTATACGGAGACTTGATTACACACAGGTAGATTCTATTTATCATCATTAGTCATTTAGGTCAACATTGGACCATTTAGAGATCCTCACTGAACTTCTGGAGAGAGTTTGCTGCACTGAAAGTAAAGGGGCTGAATAATTTTGCACGCCCAATTTTTCAGTTTTTTATTTGTTAACAAAGTTTGAAATATCCAATAAATTTTGTTCCACTTCATGATTGTGCCCCCCTTGTTGTTGACACAAAAAATTACAGTTTTAGATCTTTATGTTTGAAGCCTGAAATGTGGCAAAAGGTCGAAAAGTTCAAGGGGGCCGAATACTTTCGCAAGGCACTGTATAGACAGAAACGCAGATAAAAATCTCAGTGTAGGGAGTCTGTGAGAGTTAAAGAAGGCTGGAATGTGAATCAGTCCAGGACATCATCACACAATAGGAATATTGCTTTTGGATCAACAAACTCCACATTTTCTACTTCAATTGAATTTCTAGACAGGTATCATTGGAAATGCAGATCACAGATGGCAGAAAATCAGGCTAACCCTCTACAGACTGCATCAACCACAGACATTACTATAATGAAACTAGGCAGCACAATATCTGAAGCCGTTTTCTCTCAATTTGATCATGAAGAAAATCCAATAGTCTCACCACGCTGTACACGGCAGGTTAACCACTATTCATTGTCAGAACAGATCAGTCCCGAAGACTGCAAGCAGCCCATATGCAAATGTATGCATTTATTTTTTAAATATATTTGTGCACTGAGTGAGGTCTAATCTGTAACGTAAACCTTTTAAAGCAAAATAAATAGATTTTTTTTTTTTTTTTTTAGGCCTAGTACGTACCAGTTAGGTCGCGGACATCCTATTCGTCGTGATGTATCTTTGCAGATAAGAAGGCAGTTGCAAGGACACCTGACATACTTCTTCCCCGAGGGAGGGGTTTTGATTGGCTGAAAGGAGACAACATTTTGTATAAATTAAACAAAGTACAAGGCTAAGTAAACACTTAAAGAAAAGCTAAACCCCAATTAAAAAAAAAAAAACAGGGAAATTCTGATTCGAACCCCTTTCTACAAAATGGTTTTGAGATTTTCATACCCGAAAACCAGTGTAAAGTTGTGGGTATGTTACCTTCCCATTCATTCCACTGGGTCTTGTAGTGCTTGTCTTTCGGAGGAGGTCACCCAGCAATGACATGTGCAACGCCTCTGGGACTTCAACTCCAAGCATTTCATTCAGGCAAGCACAGCCAGTGAGGAGAGAGAGGGGGAGGGGTGTGAATGGACATGCAGAGCCGCGGCTCGTGAAGGAGCCTGCTTGGGTGCCTCCTATTGCAAATGGTTTGCTCTGGGGGCACTCTGCAGGAGAGAGGGGCCAGGAGCGCTGGGAGGGGGGGGGGGGACCCGTGAAGAGCAGGATTGTGGCTGCTCTGTGCAAAACCCCTGCACAGAGCAGGCAAGTATAACATGTTTGTTATTTAAAAAAAAAAAAAAAAAAAAAAAGGAAAGCCTTTAATATCACTTTAAGCTTTGACAAAAAAAAATCTGGAAGCTGATTGGTTTCTACCCAGATTTCGCACTCTCCAGTTTTAGTAAATCAACCTCTGGGTGTCATTCAGCCCAGGAATGGGAAAGCAATGCTAGCATGGGCAAAGAAATTAAAAGACAGTAAATTATCTGAGACTAGAGATTCCATTTTTTTCCTCTAAGGGGCTACAAAAACTCAAGTACATTTTAGCAATCCGTTTTTTGTTCTTTTCAGCAAAGGTTCATGCAAAATGCGGCTTTCAGATTTGTAGAGAGTATAGTTTTACAGTTCTAAACTCAATAGTATAGCATTATTATTATGATTTGGTTGTGATTTTTTTGTTTACATACCAGACCAGAGTGCCCTCAGAATAGTAAGTATAGACATATTGTCTTAAGGGCCGGTTCACAGTAGATGCGGTGTGAATTCACAGCGAATTCGCAGCAAATCCGCACCACATCAAAATTGCAATCTGGTTATGTGAATTGACTGCGGAGTGTATGTTAACTTAATGACATCCAGCAATTAGATTGAAAAAACGCAGCGGGATTTGCAGAATCGAATCACATGGGTGTGAACACCCATGCAATCCGATTTCGGTGCAGACAAAAAAGGGTCCAGCACGAGTTTGGTCCGAATGCAATGCAAATTCAGCCTTACAGTTTGTATGGCTGAATTTGCATTGCACAGACATCGCATGTGATCCCCACAGCAATGGGGTGCGAGTCATATGCGATGTCTGGCATTGCACTAGTGTGAACCGGCCCTTACAGGGTAGTTAGAATAGGCTTAGAAGGGGGGGTGGGAGCTGGTTTAAAGGGGAGTTCCACCCATTTTGAAAATTTACTAGCATCCACATGCCTATCCGCATTGCATTTACAAACGGCTAATTATTATAATTTTTTTTCCTAAATACCTTATTTTAGATGTCCTAATACGGCACTTCTGGTCTGGCCGTCTAGGCGATGTCATCACAAGGCGATTCCCATGGACTCCTGGGATGTCGGCGTCATCAATCCCAGGAGTCCATAGAAATCGCCTAATACTGAAACCTCGGGTGATTTCGGGGGGAGTTAGGAAGGAACAGCGGTGTGCAATGGCATTACCGCGCAGGGGCGAGATTGCTCGGTTGCCAGCTGCATTAAATCCCGGAAATAAAGACAAGCAGGCTTCAGATGCCCACAACTGCAATGGACCCTGCCAGCTTACAAGATCAGGTTAGTTTTTAATGACTTAAAAAACACAAGAAGTGACAGAATCCAAATGTTACAATAGAAGTGGTAGCAATAACGGGAGGGCATTTATAAAAAAAATTGAACTCTGCTTTAAATACTGTTGGTATAAGATTGGACTTCTACTTTAAAGAAAAAAAATATTTACAGATTAACATTATCACAAGATTATGTATTATAAAATACATTTTTTGCAATAGCAGTATTGAAGCCTACTGCAGCAGAAAATACATCTACTACCGTACTAGCAAAGCTTATTGGGTTAATTGTAGCTTCTCAAGCATTTATATTATTTATAGACATTATTGCATTATGGTGGACAGATGGCTTTCATGTTAGGTATACAGCTGTGTGTATGCTAGACAAGCAGCCGCGTAAATTAGAATGAAATAATGGTTATACAGTTCTTCCCAGGTTTCCAAATGACACAACCATTTACATATTTGTCTAATTGATTTTTTTCTACCTTAAAATCTGAATTACTCTTTAGAACATTAGACAGCCGCCATTACTATCCATCAAGCATATTGTACATAGAATATGAGGCCTTGTACAGTTACAGTGCCTTGCGAAAGTATTCAGCCCCCTTGAACTTTGCGACCTTTTGCCACATTTCAGGCTTCAAACATAAAGATATAAAACTGTAATTTTTTGTGACGAATCAACAACAAGTGGGACACAATCATGAAGTGGAACGAAATTTATTGGATATTTCAAACTTTGTTAAATAAAAAAACTGAAAAATTGGACGTGCAATATTATTCAGCCCCTTTACTTTCAGTGCAGCAAACTCTCTTCAGAAGTTCAGTGAGGATCTCTGAATGATCCAATGTTGACCTAAGTGACTTATGATGATAAATAGAATCCACCTGTGTGTAATCAAGTCTCCGTATAAATGCACCTGCACTGTGATAGTCTCAGAGGTCCGTTTAAAGCGGAAAGAGCATCATGAAGAACAAGGAACACACCAGGCAGGTCCGAGATACTGTTGTGGAGAAGTTTAAAGCCGGATTTGGATACAAAAATATTTCCCAAGCTTTAAACATCACAAGGAGCACTGTGCAAGCGATAATATTGAAATGGAAGGAGAATCAGATCACTGCAAATCTACGAAGACCTGGCCGTCCCTCTAAACTTTCAGCTCATACAAGGAGAAGACTGATCAGAGATGCAGCCAAGAGGCCCATGATAACTCTACATGAACTGCAGAGATCTACAGCTGAGGTGGGAGACTCTGTCCATAGGACAACAATCAGTAGTATACTGAACAAATCTGGCCTTAATGGAAGAGTGGCAAGAAGAAAGCCATTTCTTAAAGATATCCATAAAAAGTGTTGTTTAAAGTTTGCCACAAGCCACCTGGGAGACACACCAAACATGTGGAAGAAGGTGCTCTGGTCAGATGAAACCAAAATCAAACTTTTTGGCAACAATGCAAAGTGTTATGTTTGGCGTAAAAGCAACACAGCTCATCACCCTGAACACACCATCCCCACTGTCAAACATGGTTGATGGCAGCATCATGGTTTTGGCCTGCTTTTCTTCAACAGGGACAGGGAAGATGGTTAAAATTGATGGGAAGATGGATGGAGCCAAATACAGGACCATTCTGGAAGAAAAACTGATGGAGTCTGCAAAAGACCTGAGACTGGTGACGGAGATTTGTCTTCCAACAAGACAATGATCCAAAACATAAAGCAAAATCTACAATGGAATGGTTCACAAATAAACATATCCAGGTGTTAGAATGGCCAAGTCAAAGTCCAATCGAGAATCTGTGGAAAGAACTGAAAACTGCTGTTCACAAACGCTCTTCATCCAACCTCACTGAGCTCAAGCTGTTTTTTGCAAGGAGGAATGGGCAAAAATTTCAGTCTCTCGATGTGCAAAACTGATAGAGACATACCCCAAGCGACTTACAGCTGTAATCGCAGCAAAAGGTTGCGCTACAAAGTATTAACTTAAGGGGGCTGAATAATTTTGCACAACCAATTTTTCAGTTTTTTATTTGTTAAAAAAGTTTGAAATATCCAATAAACTTCGTTCCACTTCATGATTGTGTCCCACTTGTTGTTGATTCTTCACAAAAAATTACAGTTTTATATCTTTATGTTTGAAGCCTGAAATGTGGCAAAAGGTGGCAAAGTTCAAGGGGGCCGAATACTTTCGAAATGCACTGTATCACAGTGGTAAGTATAAAAGTCTTTAAATAGGTATACACTAGTATAGTGAAGTTTAGTTTGTCATTTTTTGTTGCAAGAATGTTCATTAGCTTTTCTAATCATTAGTGGAGTCAAATTAACATTTAATTTTCGACCGCAGTGGCAAGAAAATTCAAAAGGGGCAGGACTGAAAATTTTTCTTGAATGCACCAATTTCCAACAAAGCATATGTAGTCTTTGTTCAGTAAAGTCCATTCATTTCAAAAACATTGAATGTTAAATCGAATGTTAAAAGCATGCAGAAAATCTTGAACTACTTTCAAACAGAATTCAAATGTTCTTTAGACAGCGAAACTAAAGTTTAAAGTTGAAAAATAAAAAAAAACTGAACAGGCATGCTTTTATTTGCATAAGAGACATGCAAAGTCTATTCTGCAATAATAGAACATACAGAGCCTGTGAGCTGGGATGACTGCACCCCTGTGCATGCGCAGGAGTGAGGTCATCCTGCGCCAACCAATCAAGATGACCGAAGACTGGCAACCAGAAGAAGCCAGGAAGAAGATGCTAGTGCGGGACCTCATGGGCTTCAGACTGTTAAATCCAAGGTAAGTATTTTTGCCTTTAGGTCTGCTTTAGGCCCCATGCACACAGGGCGTCAGAAAAAAACGAGCTGCAAAGCTTTTTCTGAAGCCAGGAAAAAGTGGCATAAAAAACGTGCCTTTAGCAGCATTTCGCATTGGCGTCAAACCGCGTTTAGGCGCGTCAGTGCTTAGCAGCGTTTTTAAATAAACACAACCCTCTTCTATTTGTGACCAATCACATTTTTCCTTTTTCACATTTTAAAAACGCCTGACGCTGCTAAAAGCCGATATATAGCCTTAAAGCGGAGTTCCACCCTGGATTTTTTTTTTTTTTTTTTTTTTAATACCCCCGGGACAGTCAGGGCTAGTGCATTCCACAATGGCTAGCCTCTGATCTGTCCCGGGTTGCACTTACCTGTTAGGACAAATACTTACCTTGCAAACGTCTTGTCCAGCCCTGCCATCTCAGATGTGGGCAGCTTGAAGCCAGCGCGTCCTCTTCGGCGTCTTCTTCCGCCTTCTTTGGTCCCACGATGCTCTGCGCCGGCCCCGACGTCACTTCCGGGTCGCGCGCGTCATCCCTCCACAGCTTCTGGGCATGCCCAGAAGCTGTTTAGAAGGGGATGACGCGCGCGACCCGGAACTGACGTCGGGGCCGGTGCAGGCGCAATGATTCCTGGGAGCTATGACGTCCAGCTCCCAGGAATCATTGCAGAGCCAGGAAGTGACGACGGGCCGCGGCCGAGGAAGGAGGAAGTAAGGTAAGTATATTTTCTTCGCTACGAGGTAAGTAAAAAAAAAAAAATATGCGATTATCCATTTCTTTTTCAGGTGACCCGGAGCGAGAAGATGGAGGTAAGTATAAAAATAGGGTGGAACTCCACTTTAAGCCGCGTTTAGCAGGGTCGGGCGTTTTTACAGCTTAACGCTGCTGCTCCTGAACGCACAGGCCCTGGGTTTTTTTTTTTTTTTCAGCTTAAATGGCCTATGCCACTTGGAGCTCCTAAAAGCCTGTGTATGCATGAGGCCATAGAATAACAGGGAGAGGTGTTTTTAAGCTGCAAAAAAAAAAAAAAAGTCTGACGCTCCTAATAGCAGCTGAAAAAACGCCCTGTGTGCATGGGGCCTTCAAGTGATATTAAAGTCTTGTTTTTTTTTTTTTTTTTGTTTAAAAATAACAAACATGTTATAATAACCTCCACTGTGCAGTTGGTTTTGCACAGCGCAGCCCAGATCCTTCTCTTTTCGGGTCCCTCGCCGCTGCTCCTGGCCCCTCCCTCCTGCCAAGTGCCCCAACAGCAAGCAGCTTGCTATGGGGTCACCTGAGCCGAGCCGCAGCTCCATGTGTCCTATCAGACATGGAGCCACAGCTCGGCCCTGCCCCTTCTTTCTCTTAATTGGCTCACTGACCTTGATTGGCTCAGCCAATAAGGCGGGAGAGTCCCGGACAGCCGAGGCACTCGTGCAACATTGCTGGATTGAGATGGGCTCAGGTAAGTGCTAGGGAGGCTGAGATGAGCTGCTGCACACAGAAGGTTTTTTATCCTAATGCATAAAATGCATTAAGATAAAAACGACTGCCTTTAGAACCACTTTAAGCTGGGAATTGATAGCTTAAATTCCAGCCCAATAATGCCGAATCAGCCTAATTTCGGGCTGTGGGTGACCATGCAAGCACTGCTTGTCTCGACAAAAGTGGATTTAAAGCAGAACTAAAGGCAAAACTTTTTTTAAATTTTGGATAAAGTAAGTGAGGCTTATAACAGGAAGTGAGAGAAAATCCCTCCAAACAGACGGAATCCCGGGGTGTCACCAGAACGAGAGTCCCCATTGGAATATTTTAGTCTGTTACTCTTCTGGTGTCAACCCCAATCTTTTCCTTTAGGTATACTTTAAATATTGACTGTAGGGATGCACCGATATATCAACCGGCAAAAATTATTGACCAAAGATAGGGTTATCAGCGTTTTGCGGATAGAAAAAGAAGGTAGCGATAATGGCCGCCCAAAAATGCGCACGATTTTACCACATTTACAGCGCATTTTTCATACGTCACGTGACTCAAAAACACAACACGAGTGCATTTTTCATACTTTTTTGCCACGTTTTCAATGCTTTTCAATAGGGAGGTGCATTTTTGTAATATACCAAAATATGCATTGAAAATGCGGCAAGCAGGACTTTAACACTGCGATTGACTAGTGTGAAGACATACGAAGAACTTAAAGTGGTTGTAAAGGCACAAGGTTTTTTACCTACATGCATTCTATGCATGAAGGTAAAATACCTTCTGTGTGCAGCAGCCCCCCAGACCTCAATAATACTTACAAGAGCCTCCTCTTAATCCAGCAATGACCACGAGAACTTTGCCTCCTTGGAGACTCACACTCCTGATGCGCTTTTGGCAGCAGCCGGCCATTGGCTCCCACTGCTGTCAATCACAGCCAGTGAGCCAATAAGGAGATGGAGGGGGCAGGGCCGAACCATGGCTCCGTGTGTGAATGGACACACTTGCTGTGGGGGCACCCAGCAGGAGGGAGGAACTAGGATTGCCAGCGTGGGACCCGAGAAGAGGAGGACTCAGGCTGCTCTGTGCAAAATCACTGCAGAGAGCAGGTATTTATACCGTTTGTTATTTTTAGAAAAAAAAGAATAGACTTTAGTATCACTTTAAAGGAATGCATTTGCTTGAGCTTTTGTTGCATTTGTTTAAAAAGCAAAATAGCTTTGAAAACGAATAAACCATTGAATATAACACAATTTTTTATATATATATATATATATATATATATATATATATATATATATATATATATATATATACACATACATACACAGTAAAACTTTGGATTGAGAGTAACTTGGTTTGAGAGCGTTTTGCAAGACAAGCAAAATTTTTAAATACATTTTGACTTGATAAACCAGCGATGTCTTAATATAAGAGTAGCGTCACGTCACAACTGAGTATAAAAGAGAAGAGAGGAGCAAGCAATATGGTTACATTTAATGAAGGTACAACATTTAGCAACTCACATGGTTGATGATTAAAACAGGCACATCTAAGTAGGCAAGCAACCAGAGTAAAGCTGTCAACTTAGACAGTCCTCCTCACCGCCATTGACGTCAACTCTTCCACACTGCGCTTCATGAACGCTTTAAGCCTCACTTTCAGAACGCTCTACTGCAGGGTAGTCTTCCCGGTCATGACTGCAGACTGATGGTGGTGTGGCGAATGGTCTATGTGGACAGCTTTACCCCAGATGCCTGCATACTTAGATGTGCCTGTTTTAATCATCAACCATGTGAGTTGCTAAATGTTGTACCTTCATTAAATGTAACCATATTGCTACACTTAGAGGCGCCTCTCTTCTATTTTATACTCTGTAGCTCCAGCTAGATTTTGCTTCTAATCCCCTTGTGGACGCTGCCACATGTGAATGGACATTTTATGGTTATGCAACCTATCACATATGCTTATGAATATGTGGAACAAATCATCTGAGTTTCCATTATTTCTTATGGGGAATTTTGCTTTGATATAAGAGTGCTTTGGATTACAAGCATGTTTCCGAAACAAATTATGCTCTCAATCCAAGGTTTTAGTATATATATATATATATATATATATATATATATATATATATATAAAAAATCTTTTTTTTAAACAGTCCATTTCTGGTTTTGGTTTTTGGCCAAGTGCATTCTGAATTTTCAGGTTTTCGTTTTTGGCCAAGTGCCTTCTGAATTTTCAGTTTCGGGCCAGAATTTTCATTTTGGTGCACCATCAACTGACTGTGACTATGGGTTTAAAATGATGGGCCAAACTGTGCTGAAGCTGCCTGAATACAATGACGAGTCCTCTATCCACACTGATAGGATGGATTGGAGAATAGAGTGGTTTTCTCTCGGTTTCTTGTGGGATAAAGAATATAAATGTGAGCAGTCTATGCCGCATCTTCGATGCAAGCTCTCAGAATAATGCAGATCTCTTCTTCAAAACTAGAGAAGGGATTCAAGTCAAACCAAAAGCTTGCATTTTTTTACATTAGCCAACAAAGGGTATTGCCTAAACTCCAAACTTTCTGCACTGATTGATGTCCAATATGGTACAATACTTTACTACAGCAAGTCAAAAAATCCTATCAAATTTCTAGGCTGCACTTTGAGATTTTCAAAAATTCACAGTTTAGGAAAAATGGTTTGCACTGTCTAAATGTTTACTGAATTCATATTATACAAGGCCCCATTTATGCGGGCGAACGGATCACGTCTGCCTGTCAGTTTTTCAGGTGGACCGGATCGAAAAGGTCCATGAATTCTAGTGGACAGGCGGAAGTAAACAAACTTGTGTCCCTTTACACTCGCCTACCTCCGGGTCTGATCCAGTCCGCTTAAAAAAATGGACGGGGATCTGCCCTCTTCTGTTTAGGCAGATAGGATTTAGAGGGTAGTAGGGTGTAAACGGACAGCAGAGTTCATTTACTACTGGCCGCCCATAGAGCAGAGCATGCCCTGTTCATGTCTGCTCTGCAGAAACTGAGCACACATGGATGTGTCATCCGCCAGCTCCGCTCTGAACAGCAGATCTGTGAGCTGATCACCTGTTGATCGGAAACAGAATCCTTCTGGTGTGAAAGGGTCCCAAGAGAGCTTTAGCCCTAGAAATGGTTAATAAAGCCAAAAATGAGTTGAAGTAATTTAAACATGAAAAAATTCACCAGAATTAAAAGGCCCACACTAGCAAACAAAATATTGTATTCTGGTAACTATATGTGGCTAATATAAAAATAAAGAAAATGAAACCCCTTTTAAGAAAATTTACAACAATAATTCAAACTAATAAATTAATCACTTCCCATAAACCGACGTACCTATATGTTGGCTTGCAGAAGTGGTTGTACCAGAATGATGCAGCTGCAGGCATCAACCTGGTACTGTTTTTTTTAGAGCCGTCGGTCGTCTTTTCGGAGATAACAGCCAATGCGGCACAGCAGCCACTTGGCCGTTATCCCAGCAGGCGTTCCCCTCCACCCCCCCCCCCCCCCCCGATGCCCTTTGCGGCTCTGCCTGGGTCGCCTGTCCCACAGAGAGACCACGGCAACCAGCAGGCACGCTTTCCGGCTGGTTGGAGTCCAGAACAAAGCCAGATTCGGCTTTGATCGGGTCTCCAATCATGTCACCTGGAAGCGACGTCACAATGTCACTTCCGGTTTACTCGGCTGCCAAAGGCACAGATTTAAAAAACTGTCAGTATTCAAAAAAGCTGATTTCAGTGTTTTGAATACTTTGAAGTGCAGTGGAGGAGTCTAGGGTCTTTTAGACCCCAGATCCCTCCATTAAAAAGAGTACCTGTCACTGCCTATTACTATCACAAGGGATGTTTACATCACAATATACAAATATAATTTACAACTCATTTTTTGTATATGTTCACAATATACAAAAAAATTGGGCTAACTTTACTGTTTAGTTTTTTTAAATTCAGTGAATAGTATTTTTTCCCCAAAAAAATGCATTTGAAAGACCGCTGTGCAAATACCCTGTGACAAAAAATATTGCAACGACCGCCATTTTATTCTTCTGAGTCTTTGCTAATATATATATGTGTTAGGGTTACTTGTTTGGGCATTCTAAGAAATTTTATAGCAAAAAATACTGATTTTAACTTGTGAACAAGTGTCAGAAATATGATTGGTCCTTAAGTGGTTAAACCTCATCAAGCAGTGATATAAAGAAATAACTGGTTCCCACTGTATCATAAACAAGTATAAAAATGATTTTATTAACCAGTTAAGGACCGCCCTGTAGCAGTGGCCCTCCTGCACAGAATCATGTATATATATGTGATTCTGCACAACCGCCTAGGTGGTGCACGCCGCCAGCAGACCCCTTCTGCTGCGACTACTCACAGTGGAAGCCAATCTGCGGATGCCTGGCACTACATGTCCGGCAGTACCCGCCGATTGTTGGGCAGAGACACAGAATGGAGCTCTGCCTATGTAAATGAGACAGATCTCTGTTCTGACGGGGGGGTAAGGAATGGATTTTGTGTGAATAAAAATTCCAGTATATATGCCCTAGTTTGAAGACGCTATAACTTTTGAGCAAACCAATAAATATACGCCTATTGTGATTTTCTTTATCAAAAATATGTAGCTGAATACATATTGGCTTAAATTTATGAAGAAATTTGATTTTTTTTCAATTTTTTATTGGATATGTTTTCTGAATTTTTTTTGTTTATAGCGTAAAAAATAAAAACGCAGAGGTGATCAAATACCATCATAAGAAAGCTCTATTTGTGTGGAAAAAATATAGAAATGTTATTTAGGTACAGCGTTGCATGACCACGCAATTGTCAGCTATGTAATTTACGTTACGTAATTGTAAAGTAACCCAGTGCTGTATTGCAAATGGCCTGGTCATGAAGGGGGGTAAATCTTCTGGAGGTCAAGTGGGTAAATTGTGAAAAATACGGGGCTAACACCCATGGACCTGACCATGGATAGGCTTTTAAGGGATAATGCTGGATGAAGGGTGTTACATATGGGATGGTTTCCTGTATACTCATTGCTATTGTTTTGGTAATGTTTTATGTACATTTGGCTTGGACAAGTAACTGCACTGTACTATCTTACTCTTTGTACTTGCTTTTCTTTGAGTTTATCTGGAATGTGGTCGTCAGGCCGTGTATTGTATCTTTGTATATTGTTTTTCTTTTTTAATAAAGTTTGGTTGCTGGATAAAAAAAAAAACTGTGAAAAATACACTTTGAAGTGGTACTAAAAGGCAAAAACAAAAGTTACATATGATGCAGTCTGTCACTAGAATTAACAAAAGGAGTCTTTGTCTTTATGAACCCCCCCCCCCCCATCCCCCCAACTTTTTTTATGTGTTGGTCCTGGTGTTACTTTTTAACACTGGAGACAATCTAACACGGACAGAGGCTCTTACAATGGTTTGCCTTTATTCATTTATGTAAAAAACTTTTTTCCCCAAGGAGAAAAAAAAAAAAAAAAAAACAGTTTCTGTAACTGCTTATAAAGCGTTAGCTGGCAAAGGGCTTTAATTTATTATCACTTATGTAAAGCCTATCTAAATCTAAATCCATCCAAAATTACCCTCTCCATGCATTGTTGGTGTCTAAGGGTGTCTCTGTTGATGACATAGAAAGAGAAATCACCCTAAAACTGGATACACACTATACAACTTTTGTTGTTTGATTTCCTTTAGATCTACCTTAAACTCTATAGTGTAAGGGCCTGCCTGATTGCATACAAATTAAAAGGGTTTAGGTTTGACCTCATATTATATGGTTTTGGTAAATCGAAGGCCTTATGCACATAGGGCGTTAGAAAAAAACGAGCTGCAGAGCCACTACCAACGCCAGGAAAAAATAAGCTTTTTTCCATTGGTGTTAATGCGTGTTTAGCCACGTTAGTTTTTAGCAGCGTTTTTCTGCCTCTATTCAAAATCAATGGTTGCCTATGAGCCGTCTTTGATACGGCTTAAAGCCCATTGATTTGAATAGAAGTCGCATCCAAGTCGAAACATTATTATCCGAATTGCGCTCTGAGGATCTTGAGGGGGAACTCCACACCAAAGTGGGAAAAAAACTGTGTGGATTTTGAGGGAAACCCCATGCAAAAAAAAAAAAATTGGCGTGAGGTCCCCCCAAAATCCATACCAGACCCAAAAGGGCCGTTTTTTTTTCCCATTTTGGCGTGGAGTTCCCCCTTAAGATCTTCAGAGCGAAATTCACACCACAAGTAGGATCATCATGATCCGACTTGGATGCGACTTCTATTCAAATTAATGGGCTCCCATAGGGAACCATTAATTTTCACATAAAAAAAAAAATTAAAAAATGTATGACGTAGCTTAACGCTGCATAAGCAACAATAGGCAACGTATAGCAGCCTTTAGCAGCGTCAGACATTTTTAAAGCTCTAACGTTGGTCCTCAGAACGCACTGGCCCTTGGTTTTTTTTTTTGCAGCTTGAAAACGTCTGTGTGTGCATGAGGCCAAATAAAAAAAAAAAAAAAAAAAACATGGAGAGGCGTTTTAAAGCTACAAAAAAAACGTCTGACGCTCCTAAAAGTAGCTGCAAAAATGCCCTGAGTGCATGAGGCCTAAAGGAAAAAAAAAATTATAGTGTGTAACAAGCTTAAGGCCTCTTTTACACTTGCAGTTGAGAGGTAGTAAAAACATGATTTCATCGGACTATCTGTACTGATTCTCTGTCTGAAGACCCAAAGATGGTAACCATTGCAGCACTGGAAGTTCAGAGACAGGAATAGGTTGGGGCATCGCTGCAGATTTACCCAGGATTCTGCTACCTGCATTACGTAGGACATCCCTCATTTATGGGGGAACTGTAAAGTTGTAAGGATTTTTTTTTCTAGCTACAGTTCATCTTTACACCATCCTAACTGGAGTTAGGATGTCATTTGCTTGTCACTTACTCTGAGGTCCAGTTAAAATGTCCATGTAAGACATGTTTCACAGGACTGCAGATTTCACTTAAACCCAAACAGTGATGTCACCTTGTTAAGCACTTGACCTCCGGAAGGTTTTACCCCCTTCATGACAAGACTATTTTTTTGCTATTCAGCACTGTGCTACTTTAACCACTTAAGCCCCGGAGGATTTTCCTGCTAAACGACCAGGGGGTATTTTGCGATTCGGCACTGCGTGACTTTAACAGACAATTGCGCGGTCGTGCAACGCTGTATCTAAGCGAATTTGGCGTCCTTTTTTTCCCACAAACAGAGCTTTCTTTTGGTGGTATTTGATCACCCGTGCGATTTTTACTTTTTGCGCTATAAACAAAAAAAAGAGCGTACATTTTGCAAAAATAACAATATTTTTCACATTTTTTATATGAAATTCCCCAAAAAAAAATGTAAAAATCAAAATTTTTTAAAATTTTTGGCCAATTTGTTTTATGCTACCTATGTTTGGTAAAAAAAAAAAAAAAAATCGCAAAAAGCGTATTTTGATTGGTTTGAGCAAAAGTTATCGCGTTTACTAACAAAGGGAAAGATTTCTGTCATTTTTGGTGTTTTTTTTTAACGTGTAATGGCGGCGATCTGCGATTTTTTTTGCGGTACTGCGACATTGGGGCGGACAGATCGGACCCTTGTCTGACATTTTTGACACTTTTGGGGTTACCAGTGACATTTCTACAGTAATCAGTGCTATATATATGCACTGTTACTGTAAAAATACACTGGTAGTGAAGGGGTTAACTTTATTTGGGAGGGAGGGGCTGTGTGTGTCCCTAGGGGCGTGCTTTCTACTGTGATTGGCTGTGGCTTGAGCTGTAAGGACACTGATCAACGGATCTACATAGTAGATCCATGTGATCAGTGTTTTTACAGCGAGGAGAATGACAGGTGGCTTGTTTACACAAGCTGCCTGACATTCTCCCTCTCCCCCGCCGATCGCCGAGTGACTGGCGGACATCGGGTCCGCTGGTCACACACGCGGGGGGGTCCGTGACCGCGCGGGAGCGCGCCTCCGCGGGCGCGCGCTCGCTCCCCAGAGCCTCACAGGCGAGCGACGTAGACCTACGTCACTCTGCCTGTGAGGGGCTGACTGCCGCAGTAAATATACTGTGAGCAGTCGGCAAGCGGTTAATTAATAATTGCTTCCAGTCTTCGAGCACTATAAGCAAATTAAATGTATATCTTTTTTTTTTTTACACAAATAGAGCTTTGTTTTGGTGGTACTTGATCACCACTGGGTTTTTTTTATTTTTTATTGTTATTATTATAAAAAAAAAAAAAAAAGACCGAAACAAAATCAAAAAATCAATATTGTTCATAAACTTAGGTCAAAATGTATTCTGCTATGTGTCTTTGGTGAAAAAAAAAAACAAACAATCACAATAAGAGTCCATTCACACTGCCGCGACTTGTGAGCCCTCAAGTCGCTTGACATAACAAAAGCAATGTTAATCAATGAGTGCCGTCTTAATTGGCACTACTGAAGTCGCTCCGACTTCAGAAAAGGGTCCTGTACTACTTTGAGGCGACTTGTATCCGACTTGTCCCATAGACTTCAAAGGGAGTCGCCTCCTTATCTTATTTGAAGCGACTTGTGATCCGACTTTCCATTAAAATGGTCCTGAACCAGAAAAAAAGATAATTTTTCTTAGAATTTTTATTAGCGCAAGGATGGGGCTCCGCTCCACCTGGGCGTTTTTGTAGCAAGCGTTTATCGGGCATTTTTTGGGCGTCTTTGGAGGCAGGCATGACATCTGAACTTCTGTGTAGGGGTATATACACACACACACACACACATATATGTATATATACACATACACACATATAGGTGTAATAGGAGCGGAGCCACATCCATGCGCTAATGAAAATTCAAAGAAAAATTATCTTTTTTTTCTGGTTCTGGACATGCTACAGAGCTGAAACTTCACAGGTACACTTTTTAGACCCCCCAGACACTAATCCAAAGAAATCTCATTTTTTTTTTTCCAATCATTTTTTCAATAATTGGCTCTCTATCAAAAACGGCAATTTTTAAGAACTTTATTTTTGTGTGATTGAGCATGACCCAGAACCATCATATTCTGATTGGCCAAATACAAAGTCGTACAAAGTTGCCTATCATACAAGTCGCGCTGAATTTGCGCAAAGTCGCGCTGAAAGTCACGCTAACAAGTCGCCCCTTATGAGGCGACTTTCTGGTCGCGGCAGTGTGAATGGGGTCTAAGTATATATTACTTGGTTTGTATGAAAGGTATAGTGTCTACAAACTAGGGTATACTGTATATACTGGAATTTATGCATCTATGGTGCTATAATGGTAATGGTGATGATCAGAGATTTATACTGGAACTGTAATCATATGGTGGGAAATCCGGTGCTTATAAACCCTTGCAGGGAGGAACACTAACCGACTGGCATCAATTTTGACACTAATACAGTGATCAGATAGAATACTATAGACTGTATTGACCACTTTAGCCCCAGAGGATTTGGCTGCTCAATGACCAGGGACTATTTTGCGATTCGGCACTGCGTTATTTTAACTGACAATTGTGCAGTCGTGCGACGCTGTACCCAAATTAAATTGACGTCCTTTTTTCCCCACAAAACAGAGCTTTCTTTTGGAGGTATTTGATCATCTGTGTGATTTTTATTTTTTGCGCTATAAACAAAAAAAGAGCGACAATTTTGAAAAAATAACAATATTTTTCACATTTTTTATATGAAATTCCCCAAAAAAGAAATCGCAATAAGCGTTTGAGTGGTTTGCGCAAAAGTTATTGTGTTTATTAACTACGGGAAATATTTATGTCATTTTTATTGTTTTTTTTTTTTTAACTAGTAATGGCGGTGATCTGCGATTTTTTTAGTGGGACTGCGACATTGCGGTGGACAGATCGGACCCCTGACTGACATTTTTGACACTTTTGGGGGTACCAGTGACATTACTACAGTAATCAGTGCTATAAATATGCACTGTTACTGTAAAAATGACACTGGCAGGGAAGGGGTTAACTTTACTGGTGATAAAGGGGTTAAGTGTGTCCCTAAGGGCGGGATTCTAACTGTCAAGGGGCGTGGCTAGTGAAGTAACCACAGAGTCATGCGATCCTATATAGAAGGATCACATAGCCTCTGGGCTTACTTCAGGGAGAATGATAGACAACTGTGTTTACATCAGCCGTCTGTCTTTCTCCCTCTGCTGCAGAAGATCGCGAGTGGCCGTCGCCCATCGGAGCTGCCGGTCACACGCGCTGGCTCCCCAGGGAACGAGCGGGGGCGGGAGCCTGCGGCGCGTGCTTGCCCCCTACAGTTTTGTGGGCGAGCGACGTAGCTCTATGTCGCTTTGCCTGTAAGCGGCAGAGTGCCACAGTAAATGTACGGTGGGTGGGGCGGAAGTGGTTAATGAAACTGGCTGGGAAGGGGTTAACATCTAGGGGCAATCAAGGGGTTAACTGTGTGCCCAACAATGTTTAATGTGTATAATGTGTGTTACTTTTACTAACAGATCTGTTTTTTTTCCCTGCTTTGCACACAGCCCTGTGTGCATTTGTCTCTCAGTGCTGGCTACAGTCGATCAGCAGGTCCCAGCCATAAATCATTGGCAGGTACCTGCTGACAAAAACCTGCTGTAGAAAGAAAAGGAGTAGTCCCTAATGACGCACATCCATGAAATCCTATAGAGTTGGACAGAGTGGCAACATCAGCCTCGACTCCTACCAGGCCACAACCTGGGGGTGGGGCCTGGTAGGACATCAGCTTGAGGTTGCCACTCTGTCCACCTCTATAGGGCATGGCCTGGTAGGAGTCCAGGCTGAGGTTACCACTCTGTCCACTTCTATAGGGTGTGGCCTGATAGGAGTCCAGGCTGAGGTTGCCACTCTGTCTTCCTCTATAGGATTTCATGGATGTGTGGCATTAGGGATCAACCCCTTTTTTTCATGAGCCATTGTAGGAGCCAGGACAGGCTCCATCCCCAGCCAGAACTCTCGACAGCAGATGCGGAGGAGCCCACAATTACACCCAACACTAACCAAGCCCAAGCGGCACACGAAGAGATCATGGGTCAAAATTGCACTGTAGCCAGTGACAGCACAGGTTGGCAGGGGGCGTGCGCAAGTGCGCCCCTAACCCGGAACAGGCTGGATGACATACGTGATCCAACCTGCCCTGCAGTAAATATACTGTGGGCGGGAACTGGTTAAAAAATTTGTGGAAAAATAAATAATGGATCAACTGGTACAATCAACAGGTAATAAATCTATATTATGGAGGACTAAGACTGACTGCATCATATAAGTACATTTACACATAGTCGCACTTTAATTTTGTAATTGCATAAACACCCTGATTAATGCAGTCGCCAATAATGGAAAATAGCTCGTGCCAACTTAGAAAACGTTCTCAAAGCTTGGGCACTGCTTTCTAAACGCCACTGCTACAAACCTATAGCAATTGCAGCCTTATATGCAAAGTGCTTCTAAACCTACCTGCAGCTTGCATTAGGAGAGGTCTTATTCTCTCAGTTGGATTGTTTTGATTTAATGCATTTTAAAGAGAAGTTTTATCCAAGGCTAGTTACTAATACTCACACTCGCTGGGTTCTAGATTTACAAATAATGTTAAATATACCAATCAATAATTTCACATTCAGAGAAAGCAATTCCCCCAGGTATTCCCATAGTCTTTGAATTCGACCATTATATGAAATATTCTGTTTACCGTGGCCTCATTGCAGACTGTGCACTTCACGACATGCTGATGAAGCTTTCCGTCCAAATTAATGAGAGACTGGCACACGCGGCAATTTATTACGGGAACTCCACTGGCATCTGGGCTGGCAATGGCTGTGTATGGAGGAGGTAATTCAGCTGCAGAGAAGAATTATTTTGTAAAAACTGACAGCCAACGTTTGCTGTAAACATCAACTCAGAGCAACAACAAAGCTTAATGATATATAATAAGCACTAATGCTAGCCGGTAATCACATTTATAACATTGCAGATCCAATTAGAGGTTGGTGCGGTAACGAAAGTCAGAAAATAAACTATTAGCAGTGTCTGTTGATAGAAACTGTAGATAACACGACCTTTAATGATCTGCACGTCTAGCAACATTCTGCCGCTTCCTGAATTGGAGGATTGTCAAAAATCAAATGTTCGCTATATGCTTGTTTGGAAAGCAACGTATTGCAAAATAATGTTCCCAAAGGTTACGAACAAAGCTGTGTGCCTCTATCTGGTACATCCTCTCTTCCTGATCAATGCTAGGAAGCTTTCCGCAGAGCTGATATCTTTATTTGCGATTCTAATCCTTAAAACGAATAAGTAGTCTGTTTCAGTGGCGGCTGGTGCTCCCCCCCCCACGACCACACCAGCCCGCACACCATACCCCCCCTGGTTGCCGGCTCACTCACCCCCTGGACATGTGGAGGGCAGGCAGGCAGAGGCGGCTTCCTCCTCAGTCTCCTGTGTCTCCTCCCTCCTCCTCCTCGGCCAACGGCATGGCTTCTCCTTTTGGCTAATCAGTAAACGGGTCTCAGGACCCGCTTCCTGATTGGCCAGGAGGATGATCTGTGTGACAATAGCGATTCGCTATTGTCACACAACTGGGTGGGCTCGGGGCGCAGTGCTCTGCGCCCCGAGCCCACCCTTTTTTGAAGCCTATTAGAGCCTCTGGCTCCAATTACGTGCTTAAAAAAAAAAAAACCATTGGAATCCAACATTGGAAACTGGTCTGTTTAATGTTCTTTATACACTCACCAGCCACTTTATTAGGCACACCTTGCTAGCACTGCGCCCCGAGCCCACCCTTTTTTGAAGCCTATTAGAGCCTCTGGCTCCAATTACGTGCTTAAAAAAAAAAAAAACATTGGAATCCAACATTGGAAACTGGTCTGTTTAATGTTCTTTATACACTCACCAGCCACTTTATTAGGCACACCTTGCTAGTACCAGTTTGGACCCCCTTTTGCCTTTAGAACTACCATAATTCTCTGTGGCATAGATTTAACAAGGTGTTGGAAACATTCCTCAGAGATTTTGGTCCATATTGACATGATAGCATCACACAGTTGTTGCAAATTTGTCAGCTGCACATCATCCATGATGCCAATCTCCAATTTCACCACATCCCAAAGGTGCTCTATTGGATTGAGTTGTGGTGACTGTGGAGGCCATTGGAGGACAGTGATATCATTGTCATGTTCAGGAAACCAGTGGTGAGATGATCTGAGCTTTGTGACATGGTGCATTATCCTGCTGGAAGGAGCCATCAGAAGATGGGTACACTGTAGTCATAAAGGGATAGACATGGTCAGCAACAATACTCAGGTAGGCCGTGGCATTAACCACTTACCGCAAAGTGACGTAGGGGTACGTCGGCAGACTTTGCGGTGTTAGCTAGAGGCACCATCTCGGTACCGTGGTTTAGAGCCGGCTGGATGGAGTCCCGATCTAAGCCGGATGCGGCTTCGATCGGGTCTCCGATGACGTAACCCGGAGGCGGCGTCCGTGACGTCATGTCCGCGTTACTCTGCTGCAAAAGGCGGAAGATTTAAAAAACGACTGTATTCAAAAATGCAGTTTTTGGCTTTTGAATACATGGAAGTGTAGTGGAGGGGTCTGAGGTCTTTTAGACTTTCGATCCCTCCAAAAAGAGTACCTGTCACTGCATATTACTGTCACAAGGGATGTTTACATTGCTTGTGACAGCAATAAAAAAGTGATCAGATTTTTTTTTTTTTTAAAAAAACCTGTGATAAAGTTTAAAAAAATAAATAAATAAATAGGAAAAAAAATAATAATTTTAGCCGCCCCCGTCACCGTTAGCTCGCGCACGAAAGAAAACGTATACGGAAGTCGAGCCGCAAATGAAATCGCTGTTCAAACCACACATGTGAGGTATCGCCACAATCACCAGAGCGTGAGCAATAGTTAAAAAAAAAAAAAAGAGCTACACTCGAACTCTAAACTGGTAACCGTTAAAAATGTTTAAAGCGTCGCCTATTGAGATTTCTATTGACCGTAGTTTGTCGCCATTCCACGGGTGTGCGCAATTTTAAACCATAACATGTTGGGTATCTATTTACTTGGTGTGACATCATCTTTCACAATATACAAAATAAATGGGCTAACTTTACTGTTTAGTTTCTTTTAAATGCAGTGAAATTTGATTTTTCATAATTTTTCCAAAAAAAATGACGTTTTAAAGACCGCTGCGCAAATACCGCGTTACAAAAAATATTGCAATGACCGCCATTTTATTCTCCAGAGTCTTTGCTAAAAAAAAAAATATATATATATATATATATATATATATATAATGTTTGGGGGTTCTAAGTAGTTTTCTAGGAAAAAATACTGATTTTAACTTGTAAACAAAAAGTGTCAGAAATAGGCCTGGGGCTTAAGTGGTTAATTAAACGAAGCTCATCTGGTACTAAGAGGCCCAAAGTGTGCCAAGAAAATATTCCCCACATCATTACATCACCACCACCAGCCTGAACCGTTGATACAAGGCAGGATGGATCCATGCTTTCATGTTGTTTACACCAAATTCTGACCCTACCATCTGAATGTCGCAGCTGAAATCAAGATTCATCATGCCAGGCAACATTTTTCCAATCTTTTATTGTCCAATTGTGGTGAGCCTGTGCCAATTGTAGCCTCAGTTTCCTGTTCTTAGCTGACAGGAGTGGCACCTGGTGTGGTCTTCTGCTGCTGTAGCTCCTCTGTTTCAAGGTTCGATGTGTTGTGTGTGTTCAGAGATGGTATTCTGTCCGCCAGCCACTCGCGATCTCCCGCAGGAGAGGGAGAAAGACAGACGGCTGATGTAAACACAGCCGCCTGTCATTCTCCCTGATGCAAGTACAGAGGCTATACGATCCTGCTATGTAGGATCGTATGTCTCTGTGGTTACATCACAAGCCACGCCCCCCCCCCACAATTAGAATCACACCCCTAGGGATACATTTAACCCAATGATCACCAATAAAGTTAACCCCCTTCCCCGCCAGTGTCATTTTTACAGTAACAGTGCATATTTATAGCACTGATTACTGTATTAATGTCACTGGTACTCCCAAAAGTGTCAAAAATTTCAGCCAGGGGTCCGATCTGTTCGCCGCAATGTTGGAGTCCCGCAAAAAAAAAAATTAATATTCGCAGATCGCCGCCAATACTAGTTAAAAAAAAAAAAAAAACAATAAAAATGACATAAATCTTTCCCGTAGTTAGTAAACGCAATACATTTTGCACAAACCAATCACGAATAATCAACCAACCAAAAATATGTAGCAGAAAACAAATTGGCCTAAAATGTTAAAAAATTTTGATTTTTACATTTTTGTTTTTGAGAATTTCATATAAACAAAATGTGAAAAATATTTTTATTTCAAAAAGTAAAAATTGCACAGGTGATCAAATACCACCAAAAGAAACCTCTGTTTATGGGAAAAAAAAGGACGTCAATTTCATGTGGGTACAGCGTCGCATGACCGCGCAATTGTCTGCTAAATTCACGCAGTGCCAAATCGCAAAATAGGCCCTGGTCTTTGAGCAGCCAAATCCTCCGGGGCTAAAGTGGTTAATGCGCTCCCATGGCTATCAATCAAAGTCAGTTAGCCAATCAGGAGGGAGAGG
Source organism: Pelophylax lessonae (assembly GCF_965119305.1). Classification (NCBI taxonomy): domain Eukaryota; kingdom Metazoa; phylum Chordata; class Amphibia; order Anura; family Ranidae; genus Pelophylax; species Pelophylax lessonae. Next base: position 470,963,001 of record NC_138772.1, read on the forward strand.
GGGCGGGGCCGAACGGCAGCTCCATATCTGTATAGGCACACAGAGCTGCATCTCAGTTCGGGTGCCCCCATAGCAAGCTGCTTGCTGTGGGGGCACTCGACATGAGGGAGAGGCCAGGAACAGGGAAGAGGGACCCGAGTAGAGGAGGGTCCAGGCTGCTCTGTGCAAAACCAACTGCACAGAGGTGGTAAGTAGAACATGTTTGTTTTTTTTTTGTTTTTTTCAAAAACGAGACTTTACAATCACTTTAACTACAGAGAAAAATACTCATGGGAGCTTCCATGTGTTGATCCCTTGCTGGCCAGGTGTGATGTGATGCACCTTCACTGATGGAAATGCTGCAGAATGTTGCACCACTGATGATTTAGCAGTGTCATATTAAAATGGCTGTATGTCTATACAATCATTATGCTTCATTTTTTTTTTGTTTTACTGTACCTAATGAACATTTTCAGTTTACATCATTCTATTTCAGTTAAAAAAAATGCTTTAATTCAATGTTCTATGACAAAAAAACATGAAAACTTCCAAGGGGTGAATCGTTTTTATAGGCACCATGTCCAGCCTCTGCTGTGATTGTGCCTTGCTGATCTTTTTTTCAGGTTACATGTTTAATCGCTTCAGTACCAAACACTTTTACCCCCTTCCTGCCCAGGCCAATTTTCAGCTTTCAGCGCGGTCACATTTTGAATGACAAGTTGACAGTCCAAAGTATTTCTCAGTTTTTTTAGGAAAAAAAAAAAACTTTTTTTTTTTTTTTTTATGTTACATACAGTGACCAGAGCAATACAGTGTTACCATAGTAACATTGTACTACTCTGGGGAGGTGATCAGGATTTTTTTTTTTTTTTACACACTGATTGCTTATAGCTGAATTTTATAGTTATAATCTACTATTTTTTCCTGAATGAAAACTATTCATTCAATGTTTACTATTGTGAGCAACAGCTAATCACATGGTACAGATTGGCTGTGACTGGTCCTGTCTGTACCATGTGATCACTGTGACCAATCACAGAGCTCATCACAAATTTACACATGAATAGCATGAAACAAAGCTATTAGTTGTGTACAATTGTCATGTGATCTGATTGGCCACAGCGATCACATGGTACTGGCAGCAGGCCGCTCCAGTGATCTGTCATCGGCCATGTCCGGTGGACACAGCGGGTGACGGATCGCGAAGGAGCATGGCCCATGGCGCGTGCCCGAGGAGCGATCATGGGAGAACGTCATATGATGTCCTCCCAGGAGAACGGTGCTCCCAGGGTTTAATAGACAGGGTCACTCAAAAACATCTGACTTTCCACATTCATCAATGATAAGGAAACAGCCACCAAGCTCTAGGTAACTATAATTAATGTAGTCTCGTTTGCCAGGTCTTCAAGGATAACTCCCTTTTCAAGAGAGAGAAATAAAGTAAATAAAATATAGAGATAGATAGATAGATAGATAGATAGATAGATAGATAGATAGATAGATAGATAGATAGATAGATAGATAGATAGATAGATAGATAGATAGATAGATAGATAGATAGATAGATAGATAGATAGATAGATAGATAGATAGATAGATAGATAGATAGATAGATAGATAGATAGATAGATAGATAGATAGATAGATAGATAGATAGATAGATAGAGAAGATAGAGAAGATAGAGAAGATAGATAAGATAGATAAGATAGATAGATAGATAGATAGATAGATAGATAGATAGCATTTACAATTGCTACACAAGCCAAACTGTATTTTAATGTTATTGCCTTACCTTTGCAACCTGCATCCACTGTAATCTTTTTGTAAAATTCAATGCAGTATGGCAACCCAGAGGCGTTTTGGTATACAGTAAACCCCCCGCTCCATCGCGGTTCAGTTTTTGCGGTCCCGGTATATTGCGGGTTTTTTTTGTAATGTTATTTTACTATATAAATCATTAAAAATGAAATATTTTTGTGTTTTCCATAGCTTTTGCTATGTCTCTCAGTATCTTTTATGTGTTTAAATAAGTTTCTATTGTTTTAAAAATGTGTTTAAAGACCTTAAAATGCTTTTACACATACAGTGACAGTAAAAAAGACATGCCTACAGTGCATTTTAATAGGGTTTTTCTATTTTGCGGATTTTCACTTTTCGCGGCTGGGTCCGGAACGTAACCCCCGCAATGGAGGGGGGTTTACTGTACAGACCTTCCCCTGAAATGTAATTTCCTGCTTGTGTGATTGGCTGACTTTTTTCCCAGAGGTCTGCATAATACAGGTCAGATTATAGGCACCCTATGCAAGACATTTCATTTTTTCCATGGCTCGAAAAGATGTAACAAGTACAGTGTGGTTTTGTTATTGTACGCCAAGCTGATCCATGTGAAGCATGAATTGTAACAAAGATCCTCTTCTCAATTCAACTTATACCATTGACTAGCATTCCTGTTTTTTATTATGATGGTATGGGCACCAGAGTCTTTGCACCATTTACTTCCAACCCAAGAAGATAATATACACAGGAATGTCCTCAGTGGTGGGGTTTTATTGTGGCCTTTCCATCGGGGTGAATAAATCACAAGCCTGACCGTCCTTTACACTGGCAGCAATTCACATGACATTACCATCAGCCTGAGTGGAAGGCAGACAATAGGGATTTAGGCGATAGTCTGCTGAAATCAGTTTTACGTTTTGTGACAGGGAAAAATTTAAAGCAAAGAATCTGGCAGATCATCCACAGGACAAATGTAATGAATGCAGCCTTGGATAATTAGGACAGATATGTAAAGGAGAATGCCAGATATAGTACACAACTCAGGACTAATTATGCACAGTGTGAAGCTATTTACGGCTCTTTTTATGCCTGGAATTAAAAAATATTTCCTCCGAAAATCATACAAAAAATACCGATTTCGGAGCGATCGTACGATAATCTGATCATTAGTACACAGCTTTCCAAAGCCAAGCATGACAGTTCGTCTGAAATTATCCGATGGGACAAACACGAAGATGTATCAGATCATAAGTTTATTGTTTAACCGCTTCCAGACAATTACTGCGGCAGGGCGGCCCTTCGACGCAAAATCACGTAACTGTATGTCATTTCCATTTCTGGGTCAAGCATGCGTGCTGCTGGTGACTTGCTCCCACTGTGATTGGACACAGCGGGGGCCAATAAGCGGATCCGGCGGACCCGATGTTCACTGGCACCCTGCAAATGTTCCCGAGAGAGGCAGAATGGCGGTCTTCCTATGTAAACATGGCAGATCGCCGTTCTGTCAAAGGGGAAGATGGAGATCCTGCTTTTCTGCTAAGCAGGAACACGGATCTCTGTCTTCCCCCAGTCAAAGCACCTCCTACACAGTTAGAAAGTACTCCCAGGGAACACATTTAATCCTTTGATTGCCCCTGATGTTAACCCGTTCCCTGCCAGTGTTATTAGTACATTGAAGGTGCATTTTTTAGCACTGATCACTGTATTAGTGTCACTGGTCCCCAAAAGGTGTCACCTCGTGTCAGATTTGCAGTCCCGCTAAAAACTGCTGATCGCCGCTATTACTAGTAAAAAAAAGTTTAAAATATTAAAATTCCATTAAAATATCCTATAGTTTGAAGACGCAATAACTTTGCACAAACCAATCAATTTACTCTCATTGGTATTTTTTTTACCAAAAATATGTAGAAAAATACAAATTGGCCTAAATTGAAGAAGAAAGTTGATTTTTTACATTTTTTTTTTACTGGATATGTTTTAAAGCAGAAAGTTAAAAAATATTGTTGGTCTTTTTTTGTTTATAGTGCAAAAAATAAAACCGCACTGGTGATCAAATACCACCAAAAGAAAGCTCTATTTGTGGGAAAAAAGGGGATCAATTTTATTTGGGCACAGTGTCACACGACCGCGCAATTGTCAGTTAAAATAACAGTGCAGTATCGCTAAAAATAGCTTGAAGTGGTTAATCAGTACAGTTTTGGTCCGAAAATACAATACATGACATCACTTCCGAATTTTTATTCTGTCGTATAAGAATTTTCGCAACTTTAGTAACCTCCGCATTTTCGATATGAAGACTAGCATGCAAAAAAAATAAAATAAAAAAACAGTTTTCTGTTTTGATGGATTCCACAACATAGCAGCCATTAAATGATGTCTATGGGTTATGGGTCATGAAATGCAAATTCTGTCACAAATAGTAAGCCTATCTTATTTCCAAGGGCAATAGTCAAAAACCATGGTAACCACTTAGGGCTCTTTAACAAAGGTGGCGATAAAAACAGGTGGCTGAACCTGCCTTGGCCGTCCACCCAAATTCTAACAATACAGTCTGACTGAGCTGAGATGCTTTGCTTCATGGCCACAGCATTTTTAACTCAGGTTGCAGAGTGTGACCGGCAGCACCGGCCATTTTGACATATGACAGTGGCTGTGGGGGAGAGCAATCCCTGTCTGCTGTCACAGAATGGGGGGAGGGGTGTTGCATAGCTACATGTTATACCCTAAATACAGGTGTAACATGTTACTAAGGTGAACTTATCCTTTAATATGTTGGGGCAATATAATGCATCAACATACAAAATGTGATTATAATGCGTTTAGTTCAGGGCACATATGTACTTTACGCATGTGATTTGTATGTGCATGAGTGGGTGTTTATCCAGTTCCCCCTGACAGTAGGCATATATGCGGCAGCAGGGAGGGTGGACATTCCTGCATTGCACAAATGTTATTAGGAAATTGTTTCTTTTTTTTGTAATTTTTAATAAAATTGTATTTTTCCTATTTATTCCTTTTTTTTTTACTACTAGGCGGGTTTTAGTGAAATATCAGAGGTCTGAACATACTATAATATTTCACTTTTGAAAAAATTTTGGGACACAGACTAATTAATCTCCTTTTCCATTATGGTCACAGCTGCAATTGCAAACTGAGCATTTTCTGTCCATTCACAAAGAAATACATTTTTATAGACCCTTTAGAGCCGGAGAAAATATACTATTATTACATTATGGTGGCCCTGAAGTGAGACTGTATTCTGGGGAAACAAAGGTATGGAAACTAGGGAAAAAGCAAATCAGGCCTTTCATTTAAATTGGTTCTAAAAGGCAGAAGGTTTTATCTTAATCAATTCTCAGAAGGTATGAACCTCCTGCATGCAGCCCCCCCCCCAGCCCCCTCTTATACTTAACTGAGCCCGATTTCAATCCAGAGATGAGCACGAGAGCAACGTCTCTCTCCCTCCTCATTGGCTTAGAGACCGCAGCGGGAGCCAAGGGCCAATCAGAGCCAGTGAGAAGGGGGTGTGGCCAAGCATGCACAAGTGCCCCCAAAGCAAGTTGCTTGCTATACGGTCTCACAGTCGGGGGGGGGGCGGGGTGAGGAGCCAGGAGCGCCGGCAGCAGACTTCAGGATCAGCCTTGTTTAAGGCCGGATGGCTGAAACGCGTTGGATTTTTTGACTGTTATTCACCTGCAATATTTTAGCTTACTTCCATGGCACTAGCCTTTCTCCCTTTCTGCATGGATTACCCATGGAGGTTTGCAGAGACTTCTCAGGCTAAGTGCTGTGTTCTTGAGGCTCACCAGGCATTACACAGCAGGTAGCATCTCAGATGCACCCGTTCCAGGGGACTTGAGGAGGATCAGGCTGCTCTGTGTAAAACCATTGCACAGAGCAGGGAAGTATAACATGTTTGTTGTTTTAATTAAAAAAAAATGTGCATTTGCAATCTGTAATTGTAAATTTACACCGTGCTATATACTTTCCTTGATCTCTGATCTCATTTCTGAGCCTAAGAGTCCATTCACACTAATACGACTTGGTACGGGAACCGTTTTAATAGGAGCGACACAAGTCGCTCCGACTTAGAAAAAGGGTCCTGTACTACTTCGGGGCGACCTGGAGCGACTTGCGTAGACATTCATTATATGAAGTCCGTGCAAGTCGCGCTGCACGCGACTTCACAGGTCGCCCCCGAAGTCGTGCCACGTTGGTGTGAACCGGTGTTCTAAAATTTTCTCGGACCCGTGAAAAAATCGGACCTCGTCACTTCCGGTGATAGGAGTCTCAAGTGCGCATGCGCACAAGACATTATCTTGGTTTGGTAAACTTATAACACATAGCGGGCAGCTGAATGAGAGGAGGCGGGGCTGAGGTGGGACGGAAGACACCGCCGCGTCATCTGCAGAGCTGAATAGAGGAGGCGGGAGAGGAGCCGGGACGGAGGTGCGGCCGTGTAATATATGCAGGACTTTAGCGACTCCTTGTTTTATTATCTTTAGCAATTATCGTATTATTTATCCTTAGGATTTCATTACATTTACTATTTATATAATACAAAATAAGAAATACTAAATGTAATGAAATCCTAAGGATAAATAATACGATAATTGCTAAAGATAATAAAACATAAGGAGTCGCTAAAGTCCTGCATATATTACACGGCCGCACCTCCGTCCCGCCTCCTCCACCAGCTCTGCATATGTGTCCTCCGTCCTCCGTCGCACCTCAGCCCCGCCTCCTCTCAATCAGCTGTCCGCTCTCTGTTATAATTTTGCCAAACCTCGAAAAATGTCTTCTGCGCATGCGCACGGACGACTCCCATCCGCTGTTTTGTGATGCTCTGTCACCGGAAGTGACGAGGTCCGATTTTTTCACGGGTCCGACAAAATTTTACAACACCGGCACGAAGACAAAAAGTTTCCAAATTCTATTTAAAAATAACAATCAGGCATACATTTAAGATAATGCTTCAATGTTATAAACATATGTCCGGTGCACATATTTCATACCATGTGTGGCTATTTATGACAAAACGGAAAATGGAATTGTATTCATTTATTTTTAGGATCATTTTGTTATTGTGCCCTATTTGGTCATGGTCATGTCAGAAGAAACTGAATATTTGGTAATGACTCTCTTTAATGTTTTAATTTCTGTTAAACCTCACTGTAACCACCTAATTTCTAATAATTGTTGGAAGCCAATTACCAAGATACAAGATGACATGCACCAAATGGCTGTTGTATGGATGCCCCTAGCATCCATCTGCCACAAAAGACATCTTATCTCTTCCTTTTTTACATGAAAATGGAAGGGTATGAAATTGATCATTTAGAGGATATACATACACATATATATATATATAACGATTATAATTAATTATAATTATAATATAAGCTCATAACCACCCTGGCAACTGTCACAAACGAAACTGAATTTTAAAGGAAAAAATGCACTGAAAGAAATATGTAGGCTGCCATTTCCGACTGCGACTCTTGGTTATGCTAACCACCCACCATGCTAACTCATATGGTTTCGAAACGTTCTTATTTCATTTATAAAACAGAGAGTGGATATCAGTATCCACTCGTTTTTTTACTTTACATGGCTATTAATCTCATTCTGGCAAGCATGGTGGTACCCAATGTGTTACATAATCTGTGTTTCCGTACACATGTCCTACACATGTGTACACACATATATGTTTACCACTTGACCCCCCAGGCCTTTTTCTGATTAGTTAGAACCCCAAAACACACATATTTTATATATATATATATATATATATATATATATATATATATATATATATATATATATATACACACACACACATACACACATTATATATATATATATATATATATATACATACATACATACATACATACATATATATATATATACACATATATACACATATACATATAAAGCAGAGGCCCTAGAAAATAAAATGATGGGTTTTGCAATTTTTTTTTCACGTCGCAAAGTATTTGCGCAACAGGTTTTTCAAATGCAGTTTAAAAAAAAAAAATACACTTTTTAAAATTTTAATGCAAAAAACATAACCATATCCCAATTTTGTTGGTAACATTTAAAAGATGTTGTTACACCAAGTAAATAGATAAGCTTAAAAGCCCATTCAGACTAGCGTGACTTGTCAGGCGACTTGTCAGCCTGACAAGTCGCGGTCGGTCGCTCGCCATTGAGTAGTACAGGACCCGTTCTAATAGGAGTGACACAAGTCCTGTACTACTTTGGGGCGACCTGGAGGCGACTTGCATAGACTTCCATTATGTGAAGTCCCTGCAAGTCGCGGTGTACGCTGTGCACCGCGACTTCACAGGTCGCCCCTCGAAGTCGAATCGCCTCAGTATGAACTGGCTCTTAAAATTGCGCACAACCGTGCAACAGCAACAAACGTAAATATTACTAACTTTAGATTTACACAGGAGGTCTCATGCTGGAATTACTGCCCATGATCTAACATTTGTGGTGATAACTCATGTGTGGGATGTAAACATCCCTTGTGACAGCAATATGCATGTGGCAGATACTCTTTATGGAGAGATCTGGGGTCTAGAAGACCACCAATTAGCTGCTAGGATTGTTTTTACAAGAGAGCCGACCGCCGGCTCTAAAAAGTGGTACCCAGGATGATGCTTGCAGACATTCCGTTATAACCACTTGAAGTCCTATATTTGTTTTTTTTTTATTAAATTACTTGTCAAAAACCGTCTCCTTTGTTTTTTTACAGTACACTAGGGGTACTATGTACCCCATGGGGGCCTTTCTTGGCCTGCATGCACAGATAAGGGCCTGGATTTGGGGATGGGGGGGGCTTCACGACATTTTGTCACGTTCCCCTTAAAATCCATACCATACCTAAGTTCCTGTTTTGAATTTGGGAGAGACCCCACACTTTTTTTTGGCCTGGGGTCCCCCTTATGATCCATACAAGACCCGTAGGGATCCTCAAGCTGTTTTTTTCTAATAGCAGCCCTTCTTTTATTTACATTCTGCATCTGGAACCCCATGTCAGCAGATGAGTCATAGTTGTTAAGGACATGGCGGCCGTCTCCATTATTTTTTTTTTTTCAACAAATGAGTCCGAAAATGAAAAAATCGATTTGGCACAACCAGGGCTTTTTTTCTCAGAAAATAGGTACAGGAACTCAGCCACGAACCCCCAAAACCCCCCTCCCCCCCCCCCCCACACACACACCCTTCAAACTGCATCAAATAGTGGGTGTGGTCAAATTTCACTAACAGTGGGAGGGTCTTAAAGGGGCAATGAATACAAGGAGTGTATTATGTACAGAGTGCAGAGTTTGGGGGGGGGGGGGGTTGCACACAGAGTGCAGAATCCGGGAGTGCGCTACGTACATAGTGCAGAGTTTAGGGGTGCGCTACACACACAATACAGAATTCAGCCTTCTTCCACAGCTGCTCACCTCTACATTTCCTGCTTGTGTGATTGGCTTACTACTTTTCTGCACTAAGGCTGCATTCACACTTGAGCGTAGCGTTTTTTACCACGATTTTTACTGCGATTTTTACCGCAATTTTTTCAGGCGTTTTTCATTGACATCTATCAAAAACGCTGGTAATCAGCCCAAAAAGAAGCTCATGTACTTTTTTCAGCTACAGGCGTTTTGCAAAACGCTCAGATGTGAACAGGGGCCATTTAAATGAATGGGGTTTTACTTGTTGGGCGTTTTGGAAGCGTTTCTTTTGAGCGTTTTTGGAGCTGAAAACGCCCAGGTGTGAATGGAGCCTTAGATACAAGTCCGATTTCTGGCATCTCCTGCAACAAAAATGTAATCTTTGGTGAGATACTCCCAATAGGAAAACGTTTAAAGGGATGCAGACCCAGCAGCCTTCCTCATTAGAGCCCTGCAGCTGCCACAGTTGATAGATACTTATGAAACCATTCCCATTTGACCCACTCAGCACAGAGGCACAAACAGTGATTTCTTCAGAATAACAAAAAGGTAGGAATCTGCAACAAAGTTTGGATAAATCCTTGCAATGCACATAGATCACCCAGAGGTGAATGTTTTTTCTCTCAACAAAAGTGGAGTTACGCTTTAAATACATGAATACTTTATAAGCAGTTTTTTTTATTTTTGGGATAAAGGTTTTATATAAATAAAAGCTGATCAATATAAGCACCCCTGCCAGTGTTAAATGGTTTGTCTCAACCCTGTACACTGATCCATCAGCAGCAGTTCTTTTGAAAAAGAACAGACTTACTGGCTGGATCACCAGATGAAAATAGAAGAAAGCAAACCTAAAAAAGAAAACTAATACAGAAATTAGATCTAAGAATTGGTAAGCTGTAATATAGTAAATATTTGCTTTTGGGTTTAATACTGCTTTAACCACTTAAGCCCCGGAAGATTTTACCCCCTTCCTGACCAGGGCCTATTTTGCGATTGGGCACTGCATGACTTTAACACACAATTGCGCGGTCGTGCGACGCTGTACCTAAACGAATTTGACGTCCTTTTTTTACAACAAACAGAGCTTTCTTTTGGTGGTATTTGATCACCTGTGCGATTTTTACTTTTTGCGCTATTAACAAAAAAGGAGCGTCAATTTTGCAAAAATAACAATATTTTTCACATTTTTTTATATGAAATTCCCCCAAAAAAATAATGTAAAAATCAAAATTTTTTAACATTTGAGGCCAATTTGTTTTCTGCTACCTATGTTTGGTAAAAAAAAAAAAAAAAAAAAATATTGCAAAAAGCGTATTTTGATTGGTTTGCGCAAAAGTTATTGTGTTTACTAACTAAGGGCTCTTTCACATGGCCGCTCCGTGTGAAAGCTCCGCTGCGGGACTTTTTTATTTTTCACGGAGCGGATGACATTTGTGTCATCTGCTCCGTGTGTCCGCATATTATCCCATCCGTTTGCGGATGATATACGGACAGAATGTAAGTCTATGGGGATTGCGGATGTCAGCGGATGACACCGCTGACATCCGATTTTCCTTCCTTTCCGTTTTTTTGAACGGAGGAAAAATAGGGTTCTGTTCCGTTCCAAAAAAATGGAACAGAACTGAAAGGAGGAAAATCGGATGTCAGCGGATGGTATTCCGCTGACATCCGCAATGCCATAGACTTGCATTATGTCCGCAAATCATCCGCAAAAAAATAGGATGATTTGCGGACACACGGAGCGGCCGTGTGAAAGAGCCCTAAGGGAAAGATTTTTGTCATTTTTGTTTTTTTTTTAACGCGTAATGGTGGCGATCTGCTAATTTTTATGCGGTACTGCGACATTGCGGCGGACAGATCGGACCCTTGACTGACATTTTTGACACTTTGGGGTTACCAGTGACATTACTACAGTAATCAGTGCTATACATATGCACTGTTACTGTAAAATGACACTGGCAGTGAAGGGGTTAACTTTTGAGAGGGAGGGGTTATGTGTGTCCCTTGGGGCGTGATTCTAACTGTGATTGGCTGTGGCTTGAGGTGTATGAACAGTGATCAATGGTCCTACATAGTAGAACCGTATGATCACCATTCATACACAGGGGAGAATGACAGGCGGCTTGTTTACATTAGCCGCCTGCCTTTCTCCCGCTCTAACGGACGATCGCGAGTGACCGACGGACATCGGGTCCGCCGGTCACACATGCGGGGGGGTCCATGGCGGCGCGCGCTCGCTCCCTAGACCCTCACAGGCTAGTGACGTAGCCCTACGTCGCTCTGCCTGCGAGGGGCTGACTGCCGACGTAAATAGTCGTGCGGCAGTCGGCAAGTGGTTAAAGCACAGGGAAAGAATAGACAGGAGGTAAGGGGTAATATTTGCAAAGTTGTTTGGTATTATTGGATATAAGAAAAGATCTATAAAAATACCAGGAAGCTCTGTACAATTTCATTTTATGTAAAATTTATTGATAATGGAGTAAACCAGGGACCGAGAAAGACAGTTTAGCTTCACACACACGATGCACAGGACATTCCAGCACAGTAGAGTAAAAATTCTAACATCAGCACAGATGTCATTATTGGTCAATATACAAATGACGGCAGCGTGAAGCGTGGGTATATGCTGAAGTTTCCATTTATTTTGACCGTATAGTGAAGCTGACATTTCACAGCAAGCACCAGGGGGCACTAGCCAGATGCCAGGAACACAATCATGTGAACATGACCGAATTATGAAGAAATCACGGGACCCCTCAGGATTTGACTGTAGCATCTCAAGAATGATGTCCAGATTTTCAGGATTACAATATTCCAATTATATTATCAGATTTACCGCCTGTCTCTCCTTCCACCATTTCTCGTATGGAACTTTATTTTGTTGTTTAAAGTAGAAGATCAACCAAAACCTAACGAATTCTAAACCTACTTGCAGCCACATTCTAAAATTCACCTATCTAGCCCTGTAAAGAAGAAGTCGCTATGCATTTTCTATAGCCACTCCCTTCTGGTCCCACGCTGAGCTGTCAGCGATGGCTTCTGTGTGTGGGAATGTGTAGAGAGGCAGCCGACAACGGAAGCCCCATAGTAATGGGCCATACACACTATAAGATTTTCTGAAGACTTTTTCCTTTAGATTTACCAAAACCATATAATATGAGGTCAAACCTAAACACTTTCAATTTGTATGCAATTTGGCAGGCCCTTGCACTACATAGAAAAGGTAAATCTGAAGGAAATCTAATCACAAAAGTTGGATAGTGTGTATCCAGCTTTACTCACTCTATGGGTGAGGTCACTTCCCATTCATTTCCCAGTCGTTTGTTCTCTCTTACCCACAGCATCTGCCGCTGGAGACCGGACCAGATCAGTTTCAGAAAAGGTATGTATAGGGATTTCTTCCTTACAGGGTTAGATAGGTGAGTTTTCAAATGTAGCTGCAAGTAGATTTTGAGCTAGTTAGGTTTTGGGTGAACTACACTGCTCAAAAAAATTAAAGGAACACTTTGAAAATGCATCAGATCTGAATGGGGAAAAATATCATGCTGGAAATCTATACTGGTACAGACTGGGTAATATTTTGGGATCTAAAGGATGCCACATCATTTAACGAAAATGAAAATTATCAACCTACAGAGGGCTGCATTCAAAGACACCCCAAGAATCAAAGTGAAAAAATGATGCAGACAGCTAGTCCATTTTGCTGAAATTTCATTGCAGCAACCCAAAATGGTACTCCGTACTTTGTATGGTTCCCACATGCTTGTATGCATGCCTTAAAACATCCGGGCAAGCTCCTAATGAGACAACAGATGGTGTCCTGGGATATTTCCTCCCAGATCTGGACCAGGGCATCACTAAGCTTCAGCACAGACTGAGGTGCAACCTTTGTGACGTCGGATGGACTGAAAAATAATGTCCCAGAGGTGTTCTACTGGATTTAGGTCAGTCAAGTGCAGGGGCCATTCAATGGTATCAATTCTTTCATCCTCCAGGAACTGGCTGCATACCCTCGCCACATGAGGCCGGGCATTGTCGTGCACCAGGAGGAACCCAGGACCAACTGCACCAGCGTAGGGTCTGACAATGGGTCCAAGAATTTCATTCTGATACCTAATGGCAGTCAGGGTGCCATTATTTAGCCTGTAGAGGTCTGTGCGTCCCTCCATGGGTATGCCTCCCCCCAGACCATCACTGACCCACCACCAAACTGGTCACGCTGAACGATGTTACAGGCAGCAAAACATTCTCCATGGCTTCTCCTGACCCTTTCACATATATCACATGTACTCAGGGTGAACCTGCTCTCATCTGTGAAAAGCACAGGGCGCCAGTAGCGGACCTGCCAATTCTGGTGGTGTATTGCAAATGCCAATCGAGCTCCACGGTGCCAGGCAGTCAGCACAGGACCCACTAGAGGACATATGTTTATGATTGTTTGGTTGGAGACATTTACACCAGTAGCCTACTGGAGGTCATTTTGTAGGGCTCTGGCAGTGCTCATCCTGTTCCTCCTTATACAAAGGAGCAGATAGCGGTCCTGCTGATGGGTTAACGACCTTCTACAGCCTCGTCCAGCTCTCCTAGAGTAACTGCCTGTCTCCTGAAATCTCCTCCATGCTCTTGAGACTGTGCTGGGAGACACAATAAACCTTCTGGCAATGGCACATATTGATTTGCCATCCTGGAGGAGTTGGAATGCCTGTACAACATCTATAGGGTCCAGGTATAGCCTCATGCTACCAGTAGTGACACTGACCCTAGCCAAATGCATAACTAGTGAAAAGCAGTCAGAAAAGATGAGTAGGGAAAAAATATGTCAGTTGCCTCCACCTGTAAAACCATTCCTGTTTTGGAGGTCATCTCATTGTTGCCCATCTAGTGCAATAGTTAATTTCTTTTACACCAAAGCAGCTGAAACTAATTAACATCCCCCTCTGCTACTTAACTGACCACATCAATATTCCAGGAGTTTAATTGCCTTGATGCTATACTCTGATCAAAAAGTATTCCTTTAACAAAAGAAAGAAAACAGGCCTATAACATGAAGAGAGACATGAGCAGAGCGGAGTGCTAATGTGTCTATTCCCCTACATCAATCTCCGTCTGACACATGCAGCCAGGCAGAAAAGCAGCCCACAGCCAGGCCCCAGTTAATGTCTGAACCATTTGGACTTTATTAGTCACACATGTGAGAAGGAGCGAAGGAAACGACTTATGTACTTATAGAAGATTTACAGCCCTGGTTTTTTGTTCTTGAGCGTTATAAAATCTGGAAACCGTTATCCTGGAACACATTCTTTAGTGAACTGCATATTAACAATGTGATCTTGCTACCATTGGTATTAGGAAAGCTTTCATTTAGTAAACAAAGCAAACATTCCTTATCAAAGAGGGAAAGGCCAATCACATTCATGCTTTCATACGGTTATCGCCATTTTGCAAATACATTGTAAATATATTATATCTTTTCATGTGACACCACTGAAAAAAAGTACACTTTGCTGCAATGTAAAGTAGTGAGTGTACAGCTTGTATAACAGTGTAAATTTGTTGTCCCCTCAAAATAACTCAACACACAGCCATTAATGTCTAAACTGCTGGCACCAAAAGTGAGTACACGTCTAAGTAAAAAATATCCAGATTGGGCCCAATTAGCCATTTTCCCTCCCCGGTGTCATGTGACTTGTTAGTGTTACAAGGTCTCAGGTGTGAATGGGAAGCAGGTGTGTTAAATTTGGTGTTATCGCTCTCACTCTCTCATACTGGTCACTGGAAGTTCAACATTGCCCCTTATGGCAAAAAACTCTGAGGATTTGAAAAAAAGAATTGTTGCCC
This sequence comes from Pelophylax lessonae, assembly GCF_965119305.1. Lineage (NCBI taxonomy): Eukaryota > Metazoa > Chordata > Amphibia > Anura > Ranidae > Pelophylax > Pelophylax lessonae. The sequence goes on from NC_138772.1 coordinate 470,978,046, forward strand.
TACATAAAGATGGCCTAGGCTATAGGAAGATTGCCAAGACCCTGAAACTGAACTGCAGCACGGTGTTCAAGACCATACAGCGGTTTAACAAGTTCCACTCAGAACAGGCCTTGCCATGGTTGACCAAAGAAGTTTAGTGCACGTGCTCGTCATATCCAGAGGTTGCCTTTCCGAAATAGACATATGAGTGCTGCAAGCATTGCTGCAGAGGTTGAAGGGGTGGGGGGTCAGCCTGTCAGTGCTCAGGCCATACGCTGCAAACTGTTTCAAATTGGTCTGCATGGCTGTCATCCCAGAAGGAAGCCTCTTCTAAAGATGATGCACAAGAAAGCCCGCAAACAGTTTGCTGAAGACAAACAGACTAAGGACATGGATTACTGGAAACCATGTCATGTGGTCTGATGACCCCTAGATAAACTCATTTGGTTCAGATGGTGTCAAGCGTTACGGGCGGCAGCCAGGTGAGGAATACAAAAGACAAATCTGTCTTGCCTACATTCAAGCATGGTAGTGAGAGTGTCATGGTCTGGGGCCGCATGAGTGCTGCCAGCACTGGGGAGCTACAGTTCATTGAAGGAACCATGAATGCCAACATGTACATGTACTCTGAAGCAGAGCATGACCCCCTATCTTCGGAGACAGGGACACAGGGTAGTATTCCAACATGAGAATGACCCCAAATACACCTCCAAGACGACCACTGCCTTGCTAAAGAAGCTGAGGGTAAAGGTGATGGACTGACCAAGCATGTCTCCAGCCCTAAACCCTATTGAGCACTTTGGGCTAAATTTGGACATTTTAACTTAGGGGTGTACTCACTTTTGTTGCCAGCGGTTTAGACATTAGGACCCGGTTCACACTATTCCAACTTGTCAGGCGACTTGGTCGCCTGACAAGTAGCGCTCCATTCTGTGCAATGGAACCGTTCTAATCAGAGCGACTGAAGTCGCTCCGAATTAGAAAAAGGTTCCTGCACTACTTCTGGGCGAAGTCGGAGTGACTTGCATTGACTTCTATTATGAGAAGTCGTTTGCAAGCCGCGATGAAGTCATGCTGCACGGGTGACTTTGAGTCGCCCTGGTGTGAACCGACTCTAATGGCTGTGTGTTGAGTTATTTTGAGGGGACAGCAAATGTACACAGCAATAAGGACCGATTCCCACTAGGCAATTTGTAATCGCTATATGCAATAGTGTAGCGCTAATCAAACAAATAATAAAATCGAGTTCATGAAGAGCAAGACACACAAGTTCCCAAAGTGATGTCAAGGTGTGCATCTATGTATTATCTTAAAGGTGAAGACGTGCAGAACCTCCACCACAGGAAATACTAGCAGCTCACCCCATCGAATAGACCCCTGAATTAACAGATGGGTTAAAAGCGCATTCCCATACAGGGTGAATAACGTGATATCGCTTGCTGTGATCTCCTGTAGTGAATGAGCGGTCCAATGTGCTTGAGATCGATCAGGGGGCTGAAGAGACTGGGATGGATTTACCGATCAATACCCCCCTCAATAATAACACAGACCGAAAATCCAAATCACATGGTGCATGTAACGAAGAGAATATTTAGTGCTCTCTGCAAGGACTGGCTGACTTTATTAAAATAAAACATTACACTTACAAACACATCTTGTGTTCCGTACAGATGAATGTAAAAGATTGCCACAGGTGACGTCACATGACTCCTTTCTGTACGCGTTACGTCCCAGGGACGAAACTTCATCAGAGTCACGTCAAACACCCACCTCATATAGTCTCAGTCAATTAGCCATGGAAATCAGAAGTCGCCTCATGTGATGAATCCCAAAGGCAACTATACACCATCCCAACACAGCCAGGAAGCATCCACAGCAACCGGCCCTAAATATTTACGTGTCCGCAACTGACAGCCAGACAAGAACACGCAATACAATCTAAAACATAAAAACATACAAAATTATATATATATATATATATATATATATATATATATATATATATATATATATAATGTATTTGTGATTGTCCCATCAGATAATATTGGATGAACTGTTGTGATCAGCTCTCGAAATCTGTGTAATAATGATCAGATTATTGTTCGATCGTTTTGAAAGCGGTATTTTTCATTCGATTTTCTGATCATTAGGATAGATGACAATCTGAGCATTTGATCAACTTTAGATGTACCAAAACGATGTAATATGGGGACAAACCTAATCAATCCAATTCATTTGCTTCCAATCAGGCAGGTCCTTGCACTACGTAGTTGTGGGTGCATCCTAAAGGGACTGTACAATTAAATTGTAATACAAGTATTGAGTTTGTAGATGTGGCCTGGGCTCACTGCCTGCAGGGGAAGAGAACACACAATGAGACTGGTTGATGCAGCAATCTGAATTAACGTAGTATTGTTGACAGTGAACAGCAAACTTCAGGTATACTGTCACACCAGACCAGAACACTTACAATGAAGCAAGCAAGGAGTAATGGTGCACACTGTACACACCTGACAGCATTCGACAGAGGAGGCAGCTGGAAGGCAGACCAGCAACGGGGCCCATTATTTAGGAAGGCTACTGCTCTAGCCACAGCAACAGTCCCTATACTGTCCCCCCCTATGATAATCTGACTGTCCCTAGCCAGCAGGAGATCTGTCCCTGACCTATCCTCTACGCAGAATGCGTGCTAGCCTAAAAGGAGACAGTGCTTTTTTTTATAAACACTGCCCACATCAAAGATGGTTGCCAGATCAGTCAGGGCAGCAGCATGCAATTAGACAGCTGCTCTCCCGATTCCATTGAAAAAGAAAAAGCATCCAAGAGGCACTGGGATGTAGAAATGAGTTTAAAGCTGTAGTAAACTGCAGTATTAAAAAAAAAAAAAAACCCTGCAAGACAATGTCATAATGTGCTTGTATGCATCACATACTAGCACATTATGAAATACTTACCTTAGAACGGAGCCCTCCAGCAGCATGCTGTCACTGTTGACAGGGCTTCCATCTGGGTTCGCGTGCTCCGGCTGTCTGATTGGCCTAGCTGCAATGATATCACTCCCGTGAGTATGCCATCCCTTTGGAGCGCATGCGCTGGTGACATCACAGTGTGAATATCTCCTAAACAGTGCAAGTTTAGGAGATGTTCACTGTACCTACAGGTAAGCCCTATTACAGGCTTACCTATAGGTTACAAGTTAAAAAAAAAAAAAAAGTTTACTACCACTTTACACAACATAGCAAGAGGGCAAAAACCATTTGAAGAGCCTACTGGCTCAGGTTAGGCTGCTCACAACAGACAAAGCTACCCTCCAATGAACACTCTAGCAGGTTACCAGAAAACACATTCATATATAGAAGGAGTGCCAGACCAAAAGATAAAACATATTCATATGAATTTATTGATATTGTGTTAAAAGACAGCCAATGCATTTTGGGTGTCAAAGGAAATCCCGCTTAATCAGAGCTGAACCTTAAGTAGACTCAAAGTAAGGCTTTTCTGTTTAAATCTGAGCAGGGAAGTGGATTGCTGGATTAGGATTCATGGCCAATGGTATCTGCATCAGCAGTCAAAATAAGAAGCTGCTCTCCTGATGACACCTATGGAGGCGTCAGAGGAACCTGGTGTCACCCTTGTTCTCCACCCTCCCTGCACAGCGGCCACTGAACAGAGCCACCCTTGCAGTGAGTGAGGCTAAATTACATCTGCCTACAAGCTTATCTGTGTTATCTTAAAGCAGAGTTCCACCGTCCGCTAGCTTAAAAACACCTAAAGAAGAATTGGATAATTAAAATTTTTTTTGTTTCACTTACCTTGTTTTTAATGAAAATATACTTACCTTCCTTCCTCTGCGGACACGGCCCACAACATCACTTCCTCCTTGCATTCACTACTGGGATTTGATTGTCATCGATCCCAGGAGTCAATGCGCCTGCACAGGTGTCACTCGTAACTTCCGGTTCAGGCTCGTCTTTCTCTGCTGAACAGCTTCTGGGCATGCGCAGAAGCTGTTCAGGGATGACGCGCCTGCACCGGAAGTGACGAGTGGGGCCGGTGAAGGCATTCTAGGACTCTGACGTCACCGAAGAGGACACGAAGAGGCACGCTCAGGCTTCAGCTGCCCACATCTGAGATGGCAGTGCTGGACAAGACATTTTCAAGGTAAGTATTTCTTCTTACAGGCAAGTGAAACAGGGAACAGTTCAGAGGCTACCGTTGCTTAAATGCACTAACCCTGACTGTCCCGGGGTATTTTTAGCTTAAAATTTTTTTTTGCCCAGAACTCCGCTTTAACAATCCATTATGGTTTAAATAACTAAAATAAACTTCCTCATATCCATTTCATACATATTATATAATTTGTTGAAATTCTATACTGATATAATAATGAATATTTACTTAAAGGAGATATACATCCAAAGCTTGTTTGGCTGTACATCTCCTGTGGATCACAGGAAGTTTGTTCTGCACTCCTGTGATCTGTTTTTAGCAGAGAGTGGTCTGAAGTTCGCTCTCTGCTGACGTCGCAGAAGTCAGTCCAGGCGCAGCGTCATCACGTGGAGGGATGGGGAGCGTCCGGCTAAGCCTCTCAGTGAGCCGCTGAGAGCCTGAGCCGGACGCTCCCCATCCCTCCACAGCCCAGCGCTCCAGTGAGCCTAACAGTCATCAGCTCTTTTCTGCTTGGGGAGCTGTCAGAACCGAGTTCTCTGCCTTTTGGCTAAGATCAAGTGTAGTATCTGTTCTTATCAGTGTTGGTATGGAACCGGAAGGTTAGTATCGGTGGTGGCCGAAGTTAACCGGGGCGCTCTGGGCGTAACTGGAGGACCGGAGTAGGCCAAACCAGAGAAAGCCGGATGGTTCCATTGCCTTCCTGATTTGAGTGGGTCCGCCCCTATCAGTTTGAAGGGAGCGAGAAAGCCGGGCGACCACGGTTAGTATTGCTCCTGGATGTAATTGGTAAGGAATTTGGATGGCGGCAGGGGGGGCTTTTTCCTCCTGGGTTGAACCTGGCCTTTGGATAGAGGGCCTCGTCCCCAGTTGAAGGCAAGCTCTCCCTAATGCTGTTCACGTTCCAAGCCTCCAGGTAGGCAAGGGCTAAACTGGGTCTGGCCGGGGCCGAGACCGGAAAAGCCCGTGGTGTACGTGCCCCTGGGGTGGCAGCCCAGGGGTGCCTCAATCTCACTGGTGAGGGGCAGCTCACCTGAGTTTTTGTGGCACCTTGGTCACTGCACCATCACACTTTTTCAGCACCTGCCTCTTGGGGTGGGCCTTTTGGCCAACACCAGAGGAATTTTTTATTCCTGGCCGGGGGGCCTGCCAAGGTCTTGCACTTTGGCACTACCCTGCACTTCTCCACTTCCCTTTTCCCCACTCTGTTTTTTCTTTGTTGTGTGTCACGTTTGTCCCTTTGGGTTGATCACTTGCATGATTAGTATGGCGTAGGTCCTGAAAGTCTTGGGAGGGGGTGGATATGGCCTTTTGGCTTAGTTCGCCCTCTCTCATGGGGTCTCCCTTCGGGGGAGCCCCACCTAGTACTTGGGTTGGGCTGTTTCGGCAGTCCCCCTGAAGAATGGGGTCTGCCCGGTTTTGGCTGGGCGGACCTAAGTGAGTACCTCAGTCCCTGTCAGGAGCTTCGCGCCCCGGGGGATCAGGGTCAGGGCCCTTTCTCTTCGGAGGAGGGCCATGTGTACGCCTTGTGCACTTTTTGTGTGTCTCACGTTTGCGTGTGTGCACTTTTTTATGCACCGGGTGTTAAGTCTTTTGAGTGTGTTTCACACACCACGGGCTTTAAGAAAAAAAAAAAAAAGCTGTCAGAACCGAGCGATCGGCGGTGGGACCGATGCTGCATCCACCTAGGTAAGTATAAACTAAAAAAAAATAAACCCAAACTTCTCTTTTAAGCAGCAAAGGCAGACCCTGAATCCAAGAGACGTACATGTGTCCTTGGTTTAGAACGTATTGCTTATTAAAAAACTTTCATTACAAAAGCAGCTCACAACCATGTCTCTGTGCTATATCTCAATTGGTTTGAAAGTAGAATGCCAATAAAAACTTTGCTTGGGTCTCCATCGAGGAGATTTTCCTTTACTTCCTGTCCTGGTAGCTGGTGCAAGAGGAAATGAGGACAATATCCACAAAAGGGGACACAGATGGTTTAGGGAGCTGGCCAAGTTTAGAACACCTACCTCGCCCCACTAAAACATAAGTACAGTCAGGGTTGCCTGTAACCCCCCCCCCCCATCCCCATTGGAAAGATCTGTCCCAGTGTCCACCTTCCCAGTGTCTTTTTGGCTGATGTTCCACTGATTTGTGATATTGCTGGTTCCTTGTTATATTCTTCATACCAAACCGATATGTGTCAGCCAATGCAAGAAGAATGGTTCTCCATGAGTTTGGAGAACTATGTGGTTCATTGATTTTGTGTAGAACTGCCAATTATAAATATATACAACACATATATAACTGCACTGCATATCATCTTGCTATAATGTTCTTCAAAATGAGCTTTCCATTTTAATCACACTTTCAAAATTGATCCATCAAATGTTGCTTCCCTGCAGGGCAATGGTATTCTGTTTGTATACAACACTTCCTATCCATCCTTCATGGAATATTTTATCTTTGGAGACATACCAAAGAGCATCACAAGACTAGAGGGATGTCAGAGAAACCGTAAAACACTTATTACAATGTTGGAACTGTTCTTATGGCTGCAGTAGGCTGACACTCTAACTTCGCACTCACAAGTTTACCAGTCTCCTCCAAACATCTATGGATTAGAAGTAAGTCTGCAACGAAGACCTATTGGGGATGAATTTTTTACCCAACGTAACTGGAGTGTCATTTCACAAACCAAGTTTTAGGCAGACGTCATGCCTATGTTATGTGTGTGTAGAGATTTGTTTCAATTTGTTATAAATTGCCCCCCAACCCACACACCCAGTGTATAGAAACATGCCTGCCCTAGCACACCACAATGTAAAGATGTGAATGCGCTGACTGTGCCCTGGCTGTGAAGCGACTCTTCATAGGATTTGAATTGGGCCATACTAAAGACCCTTGGTGTACTGCCCCATTCAAATCTGCGCTAAATAAATCCTGTATCATAATAAAGTTATTATTGGCACATTTTTCTATACTTGCACTTCCCTATCAAAACACATGGAAATGTGCATGTATTTCAGAGATTTACCGAAGAGGCTTGTTATTTTGCCCAGACATTCTTTAACCACTTGTCTGTTAAAATTGCTAAAACTGTAAAGTTTTTAATTGTTTATGTTTTTTTAGACCTAGACTTCATACCACAATTGAAAGTCTTCCTTTAGGCCCCTTTCACACATGCTCTCCATTTTTCTTCCATCTGTTGACAGATGAAAAACGGACATCAATGTATCTCTATGTAAAAACGGATGACAACGGATGATCATCAGTTAACATCCGTTTTCATCCACTTTCGTCAATGTCCGTTTTTTTGAATGGATGAATGCCCCATTTTTCATCCATCAAAAAAACAGATCGGATGAAAAACGGATGACAACGGATGAAAAACAGATGACAACGGATGAAAAACGGATGACAACGGATGAAAAACGGATAACAACTGACGGAAAACGGATGAAAAACGGATAACAACTGACGGAAAACGGATGGAAAACTGATACATTTTGACATGACTAAACTGATGAACTGAATGGACCGTATGTGTGAAAGGGGCCTTAAAGCCTCATGCACCTGTCTGAATGGGTCCATTGGTAACTACATGCAGGAGATCCAGCAGGAGTTCCCAGCGATTAACTGCAGGTGGAAGACACACTGAAAGCAATGGGAGGCCGAGAGCTCCAACATGTAATTGCAGTCACTCGCCCAGTCTGCAGACAGTCTGCATCCAGGGACAATCATTTGCAGGTAATTGAACAATGAACGATTACATGCGAGAAGCTGTAATTAGCTATGGGAGCTCTCAGCCTCCCATTGTTTTTGATAGGGCTTCTGACATCAGTTATTCACCAGGAACCCCCCCCCCCCCCCACTGTTATCTGCCACATGTAATTATAATGGAACCTCATACTAGGTTACACCCATATATAGGGTGTAACAGGGTGGCAAGTCCCCCCCCCCCCTCACAACCACACCCCCTTGTACAGAATTCGTGGGCTTGTGAATGTATTCTGGAAATGGAGGATGGGCAGATGAATGACAGGATCGCCTCCTCCAATCACAGAATACTTTACATTTTAGGAAAGAATAATAGAAGAGTTCAATGAATGGAGAAGGTGGAAGGGGCAGGCAAGAGGCACAACTTTTCCACTCTTGCAGCGGTTGATGGTAACCCCAGCAGTGCTGAAAGGAGAGCACTGTAGGGAGGACACAGCGACAGAAGAAGCCGCCATCTGGACATGGGACACACTTCATTACAGGCAAGACTGAAATATAATAATCGAAATTTCAGATTTAAACCAACTGGGAGTCTGTGGTGGGGAACTTCTTCCAGTCTTGCCAATAACTGATATAGAACCCTCGTCATCAGAGACGCCTATCCTGCCTCCACCTAACAACTGTACTTTTATTTTCTCCATCAGCTCATCCCCCACAGTTATTACCTTTCGTATCGCTTGACCCTCCCTTCTAGATTGTAAGCTCTAATGAGCAGGGCCCTCCGATTCCTCCTGTATTAAGTTGAATTGTAACTGTACTGTCTACCCTCGTGTTGTAAAGCGCTGCGCAAACTGTTGGCACTATATAAATCCTGTATAATAATAATATTAATAAAAATAGAGGGGAAATCTTCCAATAGGGACACTAGTTTAAGTAAGAACCAGGAATTTCCACTCACTTCCTATTTTGGCAAAGGGACAGGAAGGGAAAATTAATTTCCCCAATGGGACACAGATGGCAAAATCAACCTTACGTATCCTATCACCCTCCCTTATACTATTGATCAGGTAAATGGAGCAGCCATTTTTTTTATCAAACATTTATTTAGGATTATCAAACAATTATTTTTGATTAAGACGATATATTGGATCCATTTTTTGTTCAAAGTCATATTGTGTAACAGCTATTTTGTGTTAAAATGCTATTTACACTTCCAGCTGTGATGATGGCTTTCTCTGCCTTTTCCCACAGAGCCACTGGGAGTAACAAGCCTATGTGAAAAACTATTAATTTCAATCAAGATTTGACTAAGGGGCGCAACTACAGGAGTTGCAGGGGTTGCTACTGCAACCGGGCCCCATGCTCCAGGGGGCCTGTATGGCTCCCCTGTACACCTGGATAGGAGGGGCGGTGGGGGCAGCATGTAGAGAAATCACTGTCCTCCTTTTTCCTCCTGTAGCTGCTCCCCTGGTCCACCCCCCCCCCCCCAACCCCACTGTGCTCCCTTCCCTCTCCTGCTGGCTGCTGCAGGGGATGTGTCACAATAGAGAACCAGGAAGGGGTCGGAAAATATGTAATTTACCAGCTCCTTCCTTTTCTGAATGGACAGAGTCATAGTCAGTGACACTGTATAAAAATAAAATAAAATAATAAAAAAATAATACAATTAAAGTACCAAAAAATAAAAACTACTGACACCAATGGGTGAACTTCCAGGATCGCAAAGGACACACTTGCGACCGGGCCCTGGCATTCCACTACCGTGGGGAGGCCCCGAGATGGCAGGAAGGGGGCCCATTGCTGAACTTGTGAAAGAGTCCCGCTGTGGGACCGTAATAAAGGGCCCCACAACAAGAGTAAAGGGCCCCAGGCTTGAAGGGAAGGGCCCCGTCCAGGGGTCAAAAAGGCCCTTCATGGTTACTTAAACCGGGGGAACTGAAGGTTCTAGTTACGACTCTGATTTGACTTCAAAGAAACTTTAGATAGATAGGTCCTACCCTTTGTAAAACATATAAGCCAGTTAGAGCAATTGTTTTGAAACAAACACTATGTTACTCTATTGCTTTCCAAACATGTCTTTCTACCTACATGTTTGTAAAATAAATAGATCTATTTTTCAATCTTACTGAAACCCATGAGTTTTGGGGTTTCCCCTACAAATGGTCCTTCGTTAGCCGAAAAGGAATGCTCTGCAGACATCGCTAAGACACAGGACAACAGAACGTGGGAATTCCCTTCTGCCGACAAAGGAAAGCTAATTTTTGCTTACCGTGATTTCCCCTTGTGATGTACTTATTTCTGTAAGTTGATGTCGTAGAAAATTACCCTTTCCAACAATCCTTGACTGTTGATTTCTTTAAATTTAACTTTCTACACAACTTTTCAGAATGAAAAAAAAAAAAAAAAAATTGACTTCAGCTTTATTTTAACCCTGAAGATCCCGAAACGTTTTACATATATGCCTATGAATGCCTAAACTAAAAAAAAAATTTCAGTGTTTAGCAGTACTCTTAGGTGGAAGAAACCCCTAACTATCTATTCTTAAAATGTTCCTTCCCATTCCTCCTACCTATTCTGCATAAAAAAAAAGATCTGTATACTGTATATCTGCTATGGGCTTGTCACGTGATCCTGCAGCTCTGTGTAAGGGAAGGCTCTACAATGGCTCTGAATTCCTGAAGCCATGACGCCACCCATAGGCCCCCATGGTCCAGACTTTGCCGTCTCTCCCTTCTCTCCTCTGCAGCAGCCACTCACTGACACAGGGGAGCCGGAGCTGCGAGTTCAGGTTACTGGAACAGAACGGATTAGAAATAGGTAAGTATACAGATGTTTTTTGTACAGTTTAGGCAAGATACATAGGAGTAAGGGGGAGGCAACATTTTCTAAGAATAGGTATGTTAAGCTTTCCTTCCACTTTAAATCCTGTTGGGCGAGAGGGCTGCTTTATAATGTATAAAATAATACTGGAATGTGCATTAACAAATGACAGCTGCCAGTGGCTTAGGGAGCACATGCTCCAAGGCAGACTGCAACCTAATACAGCAGAAGACATCTATGCAGGAGGCAGCCTCCACATCCCACTGGGATATCAAACGGGATATACGGGATGAATAATACATCTGTTGTACTATACCTTGTTACTGGATCTGGAAAGAGTACTTCACTTACATACGACACTTCCCCAGGGTGAACATATAAAACATGAGACTTTGTCACCAGGGGTTTACTAAAACCATTTCTTGTGATCATATTGCTAGGATGACACTGCAATCACACCAAAACTACAGTGCATTCACCAATAGGACAGTCTGCATGGTCAGCTTTTATTCATGTCACAAAATGAAAAGATCTATGGCATAATAAAAGAAGTAGTCTCTGCATGTAATGGAAGCTACCATCACTTTGTTCCAGGTTAGTAGTTCAGACTAGTAATCTGGTATTAACCACGTGCCGACCGCCTGCCACATATACTGGGGCAGGCTGGCTTGGCTGCACGAATCTCCATATCTGTACAGCGATCCGCGGGAGCAATCCTGGGTGTGCGCTCCCCCATTTGCCAACTGGGAAGCTCATTCACGGTGGCGGCGGCCACGATTGCCGCCGGGCACCCGCGATCGCTCCCGTGGAGAGAGAACGGCGGTCTGCTGTTGTAAACACAGCAGATCGTTGTTCTCTCTGGAATCAATGCAGAGCGCCTGTGTTCCTCCTATTCAAGAGCATAGGTCTTTATGTTGAGTCCACAAGCCCATCCCCCTCACAGTTAGAAAACACCCCCTAGGCATACATTTAACATTTTGATCGCCCCTGGGTTAACCCGTTTCCTGCCAGTGTAATTATTACAGTAACAGTGCATATTTTTAGCACTGATTACTGTCTTAATGTCACTGCCCCCCCCCCCAAAAGTGTCAAAACTGTCAGTTAGGGGTCCGATCTGTCTGGCACGATGTCGCAGTCCCGCTAAAAATTGCTGATCGCCGCCATTACTAGTAAAAAATAAATACAAATGGCATAAAATATCTTTCCCCTAGTTTGCAGACTTGATAACTTTTGCACAAACCAATCAAAATACGCTTATTGGGATTTTTTTTTAACCAAAAATATGTAGCAGAATACAAATTGACCTAAAATGATGAAAAAATACGATTTTTAAATTTTTTTTATTGGAAATGTTATATAGCAGAAAGTGAAAAATAGTGTTTTTTTTTTTTAGAATTATTTCTGTTTTTTTGTTTATAGCGCAAAAAATAAAAAAAAAAAATCGCAGAGGTGATCAAATACCACCAAAAGAAAGCTCTATTTGTGGGAAAAAGAGGACATGAATTTTATTTGGGTACAGTGTCACACAACCGCGCAATTGTCCGTTAAAGTAACACAGTGCTGAACCGCAAAAATAGCCTGGTCATTAAAGGGGGAAAATCTGGTCCAGAAGTGGTTAAACATCAAAACAAGCATAACAAAAATGATATATTGCAGCTTTTTAATTTGAAAGGTGGTTGCTGAATTTGTTTTTCTTTTTCCCCTTTATTTTCACCTAGTGACCAATACTTGCTGTCTTGGGGTGTCCCACTCTGGATGGGGGAGCGACAGAAACACCTATGGATAGCAGTAGCATTGCTCCGATGCCGACACAAAGTATTTGCATGAGTACTTGTACACGTGCAAATACTCCGATACCAAAACCGATATCTGTGGTGCGGTGTGATTTGAGCCCATACAAAATGAATGGGCTCAAATCGTACTGCAAAGAATCGCATGTGATTTGAATAGGAATGCGGTGTGATTCTTGTCCGAATCACATGCAGTTTCCTGCACCGCACCTGTTGTAGAATTTCATATTAACCCATGTATTTCATATTTTTCATATTAATTTGCATACGTTATTAATATAATTATTATTAAGATCATCATTAATTATGAAGATATTTATTATTATCATAGTAGTAGTGGAACTAGCATCAATATTATTATTATTATTATTATTATTATTAATAATCAATATTAAAGCTACATCTAAAAGTTGAACTGTAAATGACCTCTCTGATTTATACTGGTATTTTATATAAGACAGTTACAAGTTTACTGGGTAAAAGTTTACTAGTATAAAGGTCAAACAGTTTCAGACATAGGTGTCTGAAACTGCAGATGTCCATTATTTTTTCATTTATGGCAATGACATTGACGTATGTTTTGACAACCAATCATATTGTACCACATGTAATTCTATGGTCATAAATTGTTATAAAAAGGCCTGCGTGCCTCTCATTCTTTGAACATATAATGAATTTGTTCCCAGCTGCAACTGTTATTAAACCTCCCTTCTTTTTTGGAAATGTATTGCCTGGTCTTTTGTTACTTTTCTACATCAAACCAAGGCTGAGCCTGAGGAAAGGATTGAGGGAGAGGAGGGAGCCATGGTGCATGGATCAGGCTGGGGTTCAGAGGGAGCCATGGTGCATGGATCAGGCTGGGGTTCAGAGGGAGCCATGGTGCATGGATCAGGCTGGGGTTCAGAGGGAGCCATGGTGCACAGATCAGGCTGGGGTTCAGAGGGAGCCATGGTGCACGGATCAGGCTGGGGTTCAGAGGGAGCCATGGTGCACGGATCAGGCTGGGGTTCAGAGGGAGCCATGGTGCTCGGATCAGGCTGGGGTTCAGAGGGAGCCATGGTGCATGGATTAGGCTGGGGTTCAGAGGGAGCCATGGTGCACGGATCAGGCTGGGGTTCAGAGGGAGCCATGGTGCACGGATCAGGCTGGGGTTCAGAGGGAGCCATGGTGCACGGATCAGGCTGGGGTTCAGAGGGAGCCATGGTGCACGGATCAGGCTGGGGTACAGAGGGAGCCATGGTGCACGGATCAGGCTGGGGTACAGAGGGAGCCATGGTGCACGGATCAGGCTGGGGTACAGAGGGAGCCATGGTGCATGGATCAGGCTGGGGTTCAGAGGGAGCCATGGTGCATGGATCAGGCTGGGGTTCAGAGGGAGCAGAGAGTGGTTGTATAGAAAGCACTGTGAAGCTGGCAGATGAAAAGAAGTCATGGCACTGGCACTGTCTTGTAGGGTTCTGGAGGTTGTAGAGGGCTTGGCACAAAAGGTATCTGCCAGGCAATGTACAGTGTGGTAAAAGGTAGACTTCGTGGCCACCACCATGTCAGCCTTGTATGCAGAGACAGAGCGGTGCTTAGGAGCGAAAAGGGTGCTTATGCCACTAGAGGAAGACCAGGGAAGAGTGCCGGCTGCCTCTGCTGACTTCTTCCCCATAGGGGAGACATGTGGAGCCTGCTGAGAAGCTGTGAGAGCCGGGTTCAGGACGGAGCAGCACTTGGGAACAGCTCAGTCCGCCATTGGCAAGCCAATGGGTTCACACAGGAGCTGTGCTTTCCTGTTCAAATCACATACGATTCTTTGCAGTGCGGTTTGAGCCTATTCACTTTGTATGGGCTCAAATCACATTACACCGTCCGGTATCGGTAAGTACTTGAGCAAAACTATCGGTACTCGCTCTTAAAAAACAGGTGCATCCCTAGATAGCAGCATTGTCAATCTGTGGGGAATATAGTGTTAGATGTACTAGCAGATTTAGATGGACCTGGCAAATAAATTAAAGCTAAACTCCAGCACTATTTACTAGAGAAAAAAATAAAACAAATTTAAAAACTAATACTTACCTAGGTGTATGCAGCCCTGATCTGATGCTGCATCTGTCCCCTGCCAGCTCTAAAACTGAGAAACAAGTGATCAAACACCACTGATCGCTCGGTTCTTGGTCTTAAGTCAGTAGAGAGCTGGATGACTGTCCGGTACTAATGTAATAATACTAATGTACTAATGCCCACTTCCAGTAAAACTAAAATTCCTCTCTTCTAGTGGGGCTGCACCCACACCTCAAGGGTTAAATATTTGTTTCGGTCTTGGGGAACGGTAAAAGCAACTTGTTATGGGATCCTTCACTTCCCCAGCAGTGGACTGTTCCTTGACGTTTTTATGTCCAGTGCAGGGCCATTGGCCTTGTAGATGTCCTTGAACTGCTCGGGTGCTAAAGAGAAGAGGGTTTGGGGGATCAGTTTAGCAACATGGAAGAACTTACAGGAGCAGATAATTGGGGAAGTAAACAGTGCTTTTCCAAATCCCCTAGGCCACGTGTCAAATACAAGGCCTGCGGGCCCAATGCGGCCCGCCAGGCCATTTCATGAGGCCCTCACAACTCTCCTACACCCCAGCTGTCTCCACCCCCACCTTGTCACAGCAGTTGGCAGCAGAGAGAGAGGAGGACAGAACTTCTCCTACAGATCCTACCCCTCTCTGTGCAGTCACAGCACCCCCCTCCCTCAGCATTCAACATTCTCCGGCCCTCTAAGACCCTGAACGTTCTGCTTCCCAGGTCCTTCCCAGCAGCAGCACAGGGTAAGGGGGTGCACTGTTATGTAAGGGAGGGTGGGGGACTCTGGATATAACTGACCCTTTTGAGGACAATCATCTTGCTTATGTGATCCGTGATTAAATGGAGTTTGACAGCCCTGCCTTAGACCTAACCCTTGCAGTGAAGACACAGGAGTTTTAAGTTTTCTTGGTGTTTAGCTTTAACCACTTGCCGACCGCCGCAAGTACATATACTGCGGCGGTCAGCCCCCCCTGGGCAAAGTGACGTATCGGTACGTCAATCGCCCGCGCCCCCGCTTGTTCACTGCCATCCCCACGCGAGTGACCGGTGGACCCGTTGTCTGCCAGCCACTTGCGATCTCCCGCTGGAGAGGGAGAAAGGCAGGCGGCTAATGTAAACAAAGCCGCCTGTCATTCTCCCTGCTGTAACTGCAGAGATCATATGATCCTGCTATGTAGGATAGTATGTCTCTGTGGTTACATCAAAAGCCACGCCTCTAGGGACACACTTAACCCCTGGATCTCTAATAAAGTTAACCCCTTCCCTGCCAGTGTTATTTTTACAGTAACAGTGCATATGTATAACACTGATTACTGTAGTAATGTCACTGGTACCCCCAAAAGTGTCAAAAATGTAAAAAAAAAAAAACCGCAGATCGCCGCCATTTCTAGTTAAAAAATAAATAAATAAATAAAAATGACAAATCTTTCCCGTAGTTAGTAAACGCAATAACTTTTGCGCAAACCAATCAAAAATATGTAGCAGAAAACAAATTGGCCTAAAATGTTAAAAAGTTTTGATTTTTACATTTTTTTTGGGGGGGGGGGGGGGAATTTCATATAAAAAAAAAAGTGAAAATATTGCTATTTTTTCAAAATTGTTGCTCTTTTTTTGTTTATAGCGCAAAAAATAAAAATCGCACAGGTGATCAAATACCACCAAAAGAAAGCTCTGTTTGTGGGAAAAAAAGGACGTCAATTTCATTTGGGTACAGCATCACACGACCGCGCAATTGTCCGTTAAAGTCATGCAGTGCCGAATTGCAAAATAGGCCCTGGTCTTTGAGCAGCCAAATCCTCTGGGGCTTAAGTGGTTAAAGAAAACCCATTTTGGTGACGGTTACATGGCTCAGTTGAGACTGTTGGAAATGGAGTGAGTTCCACAGCTGGCATGCTGTAGTAGAAGTGACATACAAGGTGTGCTCTGCCATGGAGCTATCATCACTTCCTTGGACCGAGGGCCTCCAGCAGTGCAGGATGAGAACTTCATCATATCGCTTGCAATATGCACACAGTTCTTACTAAATGTATCTGAGTGTTTCCAGGAAAGCTCCAAGCAGTCAGCAACAAAGTGAGTGACGCGATTGACCTGAAACCAGCATGAATCCACATTGCAAATGTAGAGGTTTTTATATAATGTGATGCAGAGGAGGGCACACAGCGTCATTAGCCCTTGTCTAAGCACAAGCAGCTATATAATAGTGCTCTTAAAAGGTCACAATTGCCATTAAACTAAATCTTTCTATAGAAGTGTCGGTTCCAAGCACTTTGAAGCCTATATTATTAATGGGAATCTTGTACAGGAAAATGGCAGTTGCATTTCTAAACAGGGGCTTTTATCTGCGCAATAAAGTAGTTTAAACCAAAAAGCAAACATTTAGCCCCCGTTCACACCGAATCCAAGTTTGAAATAGTGCGACTTCACTTGAAGTCGCAAGATTTGCAAAGCCGTAGGTCAGTGCGACTTCAGGTGCGACTTGGCTGATATCTGTGCAACTTCATGCACAGATGTCAATGCACGTTGCACCAGAGATCACAAAAAATAGTGCAGGAACCTTTTATTCTAATCATTGCCGACAATAGGGTGCGACTTGTCTTGTGGTTTGGACCTGTCAAATCGCATGGCAAGTCACACCAGTGTGAACCGGGGGCTTATCTTATCGCAGCTTACCAAATCTTAGATGTGATGGCTGCATTAATTTTCTCTTTCTTAGGCTTTCTTTCCTTTATTTTCACTGGTGATCCTATACCACAGAATACATTGTAAACATTGGCTGTTTCAGCGGGATACTTTATTTAAAGAGTAACTCCACTTTTTTTGAGAAAAAAAACATTCCCCCCTAGGTGATCTCTGTACATTGCAGGGATTTTAAGAAACTTTGTTGCAGATTCCTACCTTTTGTTATTCGGAAGGAATCACTGTTTGTTTATCTGTGCCCATGTACTGAGCAAGTCTAATGGGAGTGGTTTCTTAAATTATCAACCAGCTGCTGAACACGCAGGGCTCTAATGTGGAAAGTTGCAGGGTCTGCATCCCTTTAGACATGATTTCCTATTGGAAGTATCTCACCAAAAAAAAATGACATTTTTGTTGCAGGGGATGCCAGAAATCTGACTTCTGAGAAAATCGGTGAGCCAATCACACAAGCAGAAAATGATGTTTCTGTGTACGAAACGCCTCCAGGAAGCCATATTGCATTTTACAGAAAATTACAGAGCTGCAGGTTGAAAAGGAAAGGAAATTTTTACTAACATTCAATTACAATATGACTTGTGTCACAATTGTATACAATTGTATACAAATTATGTATTTTTTTTTTTTTAATTTGCCAATTTTTTTTCTGCACGAAAGTGGAATTACCTTTTAACCACTTTACCACCGGAGGATTTTGCTGTCTTCCGTCCAGGCCACTTTTTGCGATTCGGCGCTGTGCGACTTTAACTGAAAATTGCGCGGTCGTGCGACGCCGTACCCAAACAAAATTTACGTCCTTTTTTTCCCACAAACAGAGCTTTCTTTTGGTGGTATTTGATCACCTGTGCTAATTTTTACTTTTTGCGCTATAAACAAAAAAAGAGCGTTTATTTTGAAAAAATAACAATATTTTTCACATTTTTTTATATGAAATTCCCCCCCAAAAAAATGTAAAAATCAAATTTTTTTAAAATTTTTGGCCAATTTGTTTTCTGCTACCTATGTTTAGTAAAAAAAAAAAAAAAAAAAAATCGCAATAAGCGTATTTTGATTGGTTTGCGCAAAAGTTATTGCGTTTACTAACAAAGGGAAAGATTTCTGTCATTTTTGGTGTTTTTTTTTTAACGCGTAATGGAGGTGATCTGCGATTTTTTTTGCGGGACTGCGACATTGCGGCGGACAGATCGGACCCTTGACTGACATTTTTGACACTTTTGGGGGTACCAGTGACATTTCTACAGTAATCAGTGCTATATATATGCACTGTTACTGTAAAAATGACACTGGCAGTGAAGGGGTTAATTTTATTGGAGATGGAGGGGTTAATGTATGCCTGGTGCTTACTGACGTGTGGGGGGGGGAGGTGACTGTGTGACACAGGGACAGATCGGATGTCCAGCTATGCTGAACACTCCGATCTGTCAGTCCCTGTCACTATGGAGATCCGCCCGCTGTGTTTACACACAGCGGGCGGATCTCCAGACTCGTCGCTGCTCCTTCGCTGGCCCGACTCCCGCTGTGAATGAACACAGCGGGAGCGAGCCTCCAGCGGCGCGTGAGCGCCGCCCACAAGGGGCGGAGTCCAGCGACGTAGGTCTACGTCGCTGGACGGGATCGCGGCACTTTGCCGCAGTAGCCTCCATGTGAGCGGAGGTAAAGTGGTTAAAGGAAGTTTGTGCTGGAATAATATACAGCATGCTATTGAAATTGCTACTTTCCAGGCTCTCTCTGGCTTCAGTAGTTTGAGTGACTCAACCACATGGTTGAGCTGCGTTTTTACAAATGCAGGGGCTGGAGGTGTACATGTCATGACCACAATGGTTTGCATCAGGAATTGAATGGGGCCATGTTGTAAATGTGGTGTGGCATTCAGGGGGTTAAACAGGCAGTGAGGGGTAACATTTTGCCTCCTCACCACCTGTCCAACTACGGAAAAGTGTTCCAAGATCGGACTTTAAAAACTACACGGGTAATTTCCCTAACTTTGCAGGGATTTTTTTCTTACTTCCTGTTGCGTTTCTGGGACAGGAAGTGTAGGGAAATCTCCCAAAATGGTACACAGACAGAAAAAAATAAACTGTAAAGGGGCTTTTTCATTTCGCAACTGTATCCAAACTGCAGAGTATCTCTCACAAGAGAAGCATGGGATGTTTTCACACATGTTCATGCAGTAAGGGGGGGGGGGGGTGCCCTGGGGTATGTAAAAGACTTCAGACCTATCACTGCACAGTCATTCACACCAGCCTGCACACTAAAATCCATGTGTGCTGATGTATGTTATGTACAGGCAGTGAAATGTGTTGGTACAATGCACTGGTTATGTTTTCTTTTTTTTTTTTTAAACTTTATTGAAGGGTTACAAAATGACATTTTTTTTCAACTCTATGGACAGCAGCATGTGTAGATGGCATACGGAGCTGTGAGTTGCATTGCATGAAAATGAACACCGGCTGCATCTTTATGGAGCGTACATCTCTACATTTGTGTGTTGTGAACAGGGCATGTAGAAAGCATTTATCTTCTATGTGCCCTTTAGGGATAGACCGATTATCGGTATATATCGGTATCGGCCCCGGAACTGCCCGATACAGCCATCCACCACAGGGTACCAACCAGCCACCCACCACAGGGTGCCAACCAGCCACCCACCACAGGGTGCCAGCCAGCCAGCCATCCACCACAGGGTACCAGCCAGCCAGCCACCCACCACAGGGTACCAGCCAGCCAGCCACCCACCACAAGGTACCAGCCAGCCACCCACCACAGGGTGCCAGCCAGCCATTAAGCATTAAACAAAATTTAACAGATTTGTGTCAAAAATTATCTTTATTTTTCAAAACTTTAAATGTACAAAATATCGGCCCATATCAACCGATACCAATACGTTGTGACCAAAATATCGGTATCGGCCCTGAAAAAACCATATCGGTCTATCCCCAATGCTATTAACACTAGGGATGATCGAACGGTTCAGGTCGACCATCGGTTCGACCCAAACATTGACTGTTCGAGGTTCGGCCGAATTTGCTGAAAAAGTTCGGAATTCAGCAACCAGAACCGACCAAAATGCAATGGGACAGGAAATGGGCTTTAAAAGCCTGTGATTGGACCAGAACCATCAGTAAAAGCCAATTGAGGGGGCAAGAGAATGCTAGGAATGTGATTGGAGTGACTAGGGGGTCCAGAGGCCAATCATTAGTGAATACGCCCCCCCAGTATATAAGATAGCCCCGTTAAATTCCTAGCATTGTAATACAGGGATGTGGAAGAGAGTGGAAGCAGTTCTGTTACTTCTGCTCTCAAAGTGTCATTTAGCAATTATTAGTGTGAGGAAAGGGATATCTAGTGTAGTTAGGGTGCTATTTTCCACTTTAGTTAGATTCAAAAATCTAGTTTCTGTAGGGAAAGTGTTAAGTGCCAGGGTGACCGTAGTGTAGTGTAGGGTGAACTGACTCTGACTGCTATGGCAGGGTGACCAAACCCTTCCATTTCAGGGTGACCGCTATAGAGAAAAGATAGTTTGTATTAGAACACTTATAGAACAGGGATATGGCAACGCTATTTTCACACCTTGCCGGTTTTGTAGCAAGCGTTTTTTTGGGCATTTTTTGGGGGTCTTTGGAGGCAGGCATAACATCAGAACTCCTGTGTAGGGGTATATATACACACACACTTATATGTATATATACACATATATAGGTGTGAAAGTAGCAGAAACCTATGCTTGCGCTAATGAAATAATTAACACCCATATGGCTTCTCTGCTATCACACCTATATGCGTGTATGTGTATAAATACATACAAGTGTGTGTGTATATATACCCCTGTACAGAAGTTCAGATGTTTTGCCTGCCTCCAAAGACCCCAAAAAATGCCCAAAAAAAACCGCCTGCAATAACACACCTGGGCGTTTTATTGGGCATTTTTTGTGGGTCTTTGGAGGCAGGCAAAACATCTGAACTATATATATATATATATACACACATACATGTGTGTGTGTATATATACCCCTACACAGAAGTTCTGATGTTATGCCTGCCTCCAAAGACCCCCAAAAAATGCCCAAAAAACGCCAGCTACAAAAACGCCCAGGTGTGTTTTTGCAGCAGGCGTTTTTTTGGGGCATTTTTTTGGGGTCTTTGAAGGCAGGCATAACATCAGAACTTCTGTGTAGGGGTATATACATACTGAGGTGGGTCTGCCATTGTTACCGGTAACACTCCCAGCCCATTTGAGCTGTAACTCCAGGTGTGAGAACTGAGACAGTGACAATTCCGGCATCTTTGGTGTGTGTGTTTTATTATGTTTTGGGGATGGGAGAAGGGAATGAATGGGATACTCCTCTGGCTCAACTAGGTACAATTTTGGAACTCTTCTAGAGAAAAATGCTTGTTAGCGCTGTCTTGACGCCAGCTGACCCTAGCCATCGCTTCCTGATGCTTGGATATACTATAACACTAAAAACTGTGCTGGAACCTCGAGAAGATCAAGGACTGTAGAATACTTGACTCCTGACACTGCTTTTCTCAAAAGTCACTGAACTGCTCTCTCCAGCCCTGCGCTGGCTTGAGGTAGCTCTTTGTAAATTCCTGTGCTGCTGCAACTCTCAACTGGTACACTCCACACTGTACACTGACTCTTCAGGGCCCAAACTGAAGGGACCCCCTCTACTGCTTCAGGGACCTCAACCTAGGTACCCCCTCTACTGCTTCAGGGTCCTCCGACCAGGCACCCCCTTTACTGCTAGCTGACTCTTGGATCCCAGAACCTTCTCCGGAGTGGTCCCCTCTGACACTAGGTAGACCCCAGGGGAGGACTGGGCCAGGGGGCAGGGGAGCAATTGCCCCCTGGGCCGCTCTGATGTCCTGTAAAAAGGCTGTACCGCTTCTGTTACAGACATGCCTAAAGGATTCCTGGTAAAGAGAAGTAAAAAGTCCCCACCGCTGACCTACTGAGTGCAGGTTGAAGACAAGGACAGAGCGCAGGCCTTTGGATGGTTTAAACTGTCTGAGCAGAGGCTGGTTCCATGTCCCACTGGAGACTCTCCTTCCCTGGTGAGCCCCAACTGAGCTGTCCCAGCTCCCCCCAACCGCCCCCTGCTGGCCAGGTTGGAAACCCAGATTCAGCCAGTGAATAGAGAGTATCTGGAACAGGGCTTCAGCCTGGAATGGGGGGGGGGGGGGGTCAGTAGGAGAACGGGAAGAGGGAGAGTGGGAGGGGGGCAGAGTCACTGCACCATGGGCCTCTGGTTTGTACTTGCCACCTGGGCCGAAAGTTGCCAGTCTGCCCCTGGTAGACACCCAGGGGCAATCCACAGTACCCACGACCTTTGTAGGCTTTCCTGGGACTGGACCCCTCTCGCTCTCCGCTGGTTCTCGGCACACCGGATCCCCTCAGCTCAACTCAGCACTCTCTGGATTCTCATGCGACACCCAGAGACATCCGCTTCCTCTGACAGGAGGAGAGACAGCCATACTCTCCCTCCTGGGACTCTGCTTCCCACCAAAGACACCGAGCCATGCACTCCCCTCAAACTTATAGATACTCCCAGAATCCTCTGCGGCAGAATCTGCATTCTGGGGTAGTTACAAGCCTGAATGTGTCCCTGATTGGGTTTCCTCCACTGCCCTATGAGAAGCCTCTCACAGAGCCAGTGGGGAAAGTCCCCTCTCAGCAAACACACCTAAGAGCCATGACAACCTACCTGACAAAAATAAATCATGGCCTTGCTGTTAGCCAAGCACCTACCTGTAGGGTGCTACATCTGCATGTGGTCCCAGCGGCATGCGTGCAGCGCCAGAGCCCCGCTCCCACTGTGATTAGACACAACGGGAAGCAGACCGCGGGAGGAGCGGGCGCGATCGGCGCCAGCCTCCTTCGGCTAGACTGAGAGGAGAGTCATCTGGAATGTAAACAATGCAAGACGGCTTTCCTGTGAGAGAGGCAGGGAAAGGTTGTGTGATTCAGCTAAGTTGAATCACCGATCTCTCTGTGCCTCTGTTCAATCCATCCCCTGCACAGTTAGAAAGCACATATAGGGAACACATATAACCCCTTGATCACCCCCAGTGTTACCCCCTTCCCCGCCAGTGTCATTTATACAGGAACAGTGCATATTATTTAGCACTGATCACTGTATTAATATCACTGGTCCCCAAAAAGTGTCAGTGTCAGATTTGTCCGCCGCAATGTCGCAGTCCCAATAAAAATAGCTAATCGCCGACATTACTAATAAAAAAATAATAAAAAGTCCAATAATCTATCCCATAGTTTGTAAACGCTATAACGTTTGTGCAAACCAATTATATGCTTTTTGGTATTTTTTTTTTTTTTACCAAAAATATGTATTTTTTTTTCTGGGGGGGGGGGGGGCATGTTTTATAGCAGAAAGTAAAAAATATATATATTTTTTTTTTTTTCAAAATTGTCGCATATTTTTTGTTTATAGCGCAAAAACGAAAAATAAATAAATTGGAAAAAAAAAAAAAAAAAAAAATCGCAGAGGTGATCAAATACCAACAAAAGAAAGCTCTATTTGTGGGGAAGAAAGGACATCCATTTTATTTGGGTACAGCGTCGCACGTCCGCGCAATTGTCAGTTAAAGCAACGCAGTGCCATTTCGCAAAAAACGGCCTGTGGTAAAACCTTCTGGGGGTGAAGTGGTTAAACGTTTATGAGTCATAGATCAAAAAACAAGCATGCCGTAAATAGGTGTCAGAAAAGTATTGCAGCCAAGGCTTTTGCATGTCACCCATGGGACTAGCATAATGAAGATGAGAGGACAGCATCCTTGATTCTTACATGAAGTTTTAAACAAGTTAGGAACACCGAGAATATTCCCAGAGCCTGGACCAACTAAAGATGGCCTGACACATTTAATACGATCATTAAAGTGATCATTCGATGTAACTAAAATTATCAAATTCAATAGGAATCATAAACCAGAGACCTTCCACTTGATCAATTTATCAAGCTTTTGATTGATTTTGATGCTGGCAAATTAATCAGTCGTGGTGGCATTTTATTGGTCATTTCGGATTAGTTGATCAGCTCACAGATCCTCTGCTGATCAGAGCAAAGTGGCACATCCGTGTCTGCTCAGTTTGTACAGAGTGGACACGGACAGAGCCGGCTTTGCTCTGAGGGTGGTTGGGAGTAAACGGAACTCCGCTGTTTGCTTACATCTGATTGGAGTTGTAAAATTTCTGGAAATTTTGAAGCCAGAAGAAAAAGAAAAAACTATTTACTGAAGAAACTATAGGGAAACGTTGTGCTGTCATGAGTGCCAATATTAATAGGAATAATTTATAAAGGAAACTAATTTGTCAGGCACACCCTTTTATCTGTCAATTAAGGCCTGAAAGGACAGAAACTATCATCTACTGTATCCCAAGCATCACCCAACTTTCGGAGGTACAAGATAGAGCCCACAAGCAAACTAAACTGGAGCCTTTCCCCTGCAGTGTCACCTTGTTGTAGAAATGCATTGTATAAGTAGAGTGTTACTTGAATTGTATTCCAGGATTTGCATGTCAGAAAAAAAGAACACATTTTTTTCCCAAATTTTTCCTTTTTTTTCCCCCCCAGGCCATCCAATTTCTAAACCTGACTACCGTCTGATCCATCTAAGGGGAAGAGGACACATCACATCCTCTTCCATTTCATTTTAGCAGACTGGATTGGACCCAGGGTCCATTTACACCTGTTTGTCTACAGAAATGCATGGACCTTCCAGTCAGGTCCGCCTGAAAAACTGACAGAGGGACACAATCAGATTGCCTGTGTGAAAAGAACCTTAGGTTGGCCACACACATCAAAAGGACCTTAGGTTGGCCACACATGGCAAGTTGATCAGCCATGGCAAAACATTAGTGATTGTGACAGATTCTGACAGATTGAACAAATATCTGTGTCAAACAACCATTCCTAATACTGATCTTTTAAATTATCATTTTCAAAAGATAATTTCAGACAGAGCTCATTCTCAAGTGATAGTATATCTGCTGCATTGTTCGATATTTTGATGATAAAATCGCTTGGTCGTTATTGCGCACACCTAGATCAATCACAAATAGATGTGTGCATGGCCGCCTAGGTTATTCCCAGGGCCTAGCCCACGTAAAAGATGGCTGTAAACATACACCATTCAATTGATCATTTAATGTGACCAAAATTCTGGCTATAATTAAGAATTGTAAACTATAGACCCTCAATTTTATTGATTTAGTGAACTTTTGATCACATTCAATGCTGTCATGTCAATCCGCCATTGCAATTTTTTGGTGAACATTTCTGAACTATTGATCATGTTTTATTCAGAAAGATTAAATGATTATTTTAATAGAT
This sequence comes from Pelophylax lessonae, assembly GCF_965119305.1. NCBI lineage: Eukaryota > Metazoa > Chordata > Amphibia > Anura > Ranidae > Pelophylax > Pelophylax lessonae. The sequence goes on from NC_138772.1 coordinate 471,003,606, forward strand.
AGATCAACTTTTTAGCCAATAAATTACCGTATGTGTTGCATTGCTTGATGTTTAGTTTGAAGGTTAAATATATAAATTATTTGTGTGGAATAGCTCAACCTAGACAGATCGCAAATTTATGGTCACCGAGATAATTCCCAGAAGATGGCCCGGGTAAATGTGACCACACACATATCGTCACGGTAATTTAATCGCACATTTATTGATATGGTCAATCATTTATTGATTGTGACTAACATGATTTAATTGAATAACACATGTTGCATTGTTCAATATTTTCATTGATGATAAATCGATTGTTTGCTTGTACCTGGATTGATCACAAATCTATACATATATGGTCATCGAGATTATTCCTAGAACCTGGCCTCTGTAAATATGGCCACACACATCGGCCATTCAATCGCACACACATCGACGCGGCCGTCCCATCGCACACACATCGACGCGGCCGTCCCATCGCACACACATCGATACGGTCCTTTCATCACACACACATCGATACGGTCCTTTCATCACACACACATCGATACGGTCATTTCATCGCACACACATCGATACGGTCATTTCATCGCACACACATCGATACGGTCATTTCATCGCACACACATCGATACGGTCATTTCATCGCACACACATCGATACGGTCATTTCATCGCACACACATCGATACGGTCATTTCATCGCACACGTATCGATACGGTCATTTCATCGCACACGTATCGATACTGTCATTTCATCGCACACGTATCGATACGGTCATTTCATCGCACACATATCGATACGGTCATTTCATCGCACACATATCGATACAGTGTTTTTATCATTCAGTGTGATTAAAATGATTGAATTTAATATTGCATGTGTTGCATCGTTCGAGATTTTCATTGATGATGAATTGATTGTTTGCTCGTACCTAGATCGATCACAGATCTATACGTGTATGGCCAACCTTAATACAGTTATCACACAAGTGTCAGGATCTTGGTTTAACCAGCTGGTTTCCAGAGACACAGTGATGTGCATGTGATGTGTCAGAGCGCTCCACTCCCACCTACGGAGAACAGGCAAGTTTTCTCTCCAGGATTTCCAAGAACCGTCACCCAGCAATTACAATTTCAGATTTAAACCACAAAATCATTTTTTCTCCATCACTGGGGCTGCCAGCTCTTAATGTATTGTTCCATGAATCCCTGCCAGGTACAGACCTCCTTGATGTAGTTACAGGAAGACCATGGAAGTGGCTAGCCGTGCCAACCTTGGATGGTGCCAGTAAACATCTTTGCATTGAGTCCTGTCTATATCGAAAGGTCACTTTGTGATGCAAAATGCTATTTAAAACTAATACTGGACCAGGCGATCAATATTACATCTCGTTAATGTGCATCAGTCTTTTGTCTATACCTGACACATGCAAAAAAAATTAAAAATAAACGGTTTCAGCGAATTATTGTGGTTTAGCCAATGATTTATATTGGTGTCTCAGTAGTCGTGGAAAGCTTTGCAGCACACAAATCTTGTTAGGAGGATTAGTACTCGTCAGGTTTGGTTAACTGACTCAGGGCTACTAACCAACGCCAAGCACGTGCGAATAAAACCCCCAACACATTGATCAATCAGGATCCCCGCTGTGCTCCCTACCAGCCCCTTTCTGATTCAATAGACAGCACAGCAGATCAGCCCCTGGACATTATTGTGAAGACTTCTATCCCAAGCAAACAAAGCGCAAGAGCTGCAATAGCCCAAAGCTCTGCAGTAATCCAGGGCTGTATGATCCATGCACTCCGCAAGGCTGGGAGTTTGGAATGGAGGACACAGGCTGGATAGATGGAGGGAGGCAAAGCCTGGCCTTACCTCGCAGGGTGCTGTCCTGTCCATAGGGGGGTGCGCCAGTATTGGGAGAGATCAGAGGGGAACGCTCATCAATCCCATCAGCAGCCATGACTGCAGCAGCTGCAGCTCTAACAGAGGGGAGGGAAGGAAGCCTCTGACAATGTACATGTCACAGGGCTGGGAATCACAAGGAAGAGGGAGGAGGAGACACAAGACTGCCTCCCACCTTGACCCTCATGGCTGGACAAGCACGCCGTCAGTGAATTCAAATCCTGACATGATGCCATAGTTGTCAGCTGTCACAGGCTGGCAAAGCCTTGTCCTTCAAGCAGCCCTGATATTTACAAGTGGCAGAGGAAATTTCTTTGTCAGGAAGGACAGGGATAGCGGAGACAAATATAACAATTCAAAGAAATCTGACGTCAGCAATGATCCAACTAAAGGCCCCCGTACACATGATATTAAAATCGGAAGTAAAATTTAGTCTGACGAACGCTCTACCGATTTTCAGATTGTAATGTTGGCCATACACTATACGAAAAATCGGCCAAAATTCAGTCATTTGGACAGTTCTTTTGTTTTTTGGCCAATTAATGGGCAGGAATCGGTAATCGATTGTGACGTTTTTAAGCCGAAAAAACAAAGGATAAGTTTGTAAATTTTCTGCCGAACGAACGATAAATTGAAAGGTTAATGTGTTTCTCGTCCAAAATGTAAATGTGAAAAAACTGATTCATTTATGTTCATTGAACAATTTATCGGTCATTACATGATGGCACGATCGTTTGCTCTCACGAGTGTTCGTTTTCCAAAAAATAGTTTAAACAATTTTTCGTATAGTGTATGGCCAGCTTAAAGCCCCGTACACACAATCAGATTATCGAACGATCTGTCGTCCGTTTTTTGTTGCATGCTAGTCTCATATGGAAAGTGAAGAGGTTATTTTCATACGAATTTTCCCGTACGACAGAATTCTACTTCAGAAGTGATGTCATGTGTTGGATTGCTTTCTATGTGTTCTTTCCTCTCTGAGCATGCCTAGTCTTGCTCTTAAGATTTTTTTCAGACAAAAACTGTACTAATTAAGGCTCCTTTCACACAGTGTGTCCGTCAAACGGACTCCGTTTTTCTCAGCGGGGGATCGAGCCGCCGATCCCCCGCTGAGCAGGAGAATGACAGCTGTTCTCTGCGCTGTGTGCGGAGACACAGCTGTCACAGCCCCATAGATCTCTATGGGGGAATCGGATGGGAACGGACCATTGGTCCGTTCTCATCCGATCCCATCCGATCCGATGGACGGATGGAAAATAGGGTTTCCATCTGTCCAGATTTGACGGATCGGATTGGGTGTCAGCGGACATGTCTCCGCTGACATCCGATGCCCCATAGAGATGCATGGAACGGTCCACCTGTGTGAAAGAGCCCTAAACGAAAATTGGACGTTGTGTTGACGTATGATAAAAATTTTATAGCCTGCACATCCAGTTTTTGTCATCCGAAAATTCATAATTGGCTGTCGAAAGCACTATACTAACAATCCAAAAATCGGCAGATCGTTCGTCGGACAAAATTTCCCTTCCGATTTTCGTAACGTGTGTACGGGCCTTTAGTATGGTGCTTTTGACAGCTGAATACGAATTTTCGTACGACAAAAACTGGATGTGCAGGCTATAAAATTTTTATCATACGTCAACACAACGTCCGATTTTCATTTAATTAGTACAGTTTTCGTCCAAAAAAAAAACATAAGAGCAAGACTAGGCATGCTTGGAAACAAAAGAATACATACAAAACAATTCAACACACATCACTGCATTACATCACTTCTGAAGTTGAATTCTGTCGTATGAGAATTTTGGTATGAATGTAACCTCTTCACTTTCCATATGAGACTCGCATGCAACAAAACACGGACGAAAATGTGTCCGATAATTTGATCTTGTGTACGAGGTATTAGCGCCGGTTCACACATATGCGATGCGGGAACTCTGCGAATCTACTGCGGGTTCCCGCATCGCACTCGACTCGCAGGCAGTTCACACTGCCATATGTGAATCGCTGGAGGTGTCAATACAAAATTAACAACCCCCGATCAGTTTGCATATCGCAGTGCAAACTGTCAGTTCATACAGGAATCGGATCACATAAGTGTGAACACCCATGTGATCTGATTCTGGAGCAGACCAAAAAAAGGGTCCTGTGCGACTTTGGTCCGAATGCGACTTTGGTCCGAATGCAATGCGAATTCAGCCAAACGATCTGTATGGCTGAATTCGCAATGCACAGAGACATTGCATGTGATTTGCAGAGCAGTGCGCTGCGAATCACATGCGATGTCTGACATCACATATGTGTGAACCCACACTTAGTGGGCCATTCAATAAAGCATTTGCAATACGTTTCTGGAGGTGTGGATGTAGCGACAAGCCTTGCGCCGAATGCATGAACAGCCTGCGATATTTTCATTGCGAGAACCAACGAGTGCAACACATTTTAAGAAGTCATTTTTTACACACTTTTTTGGCTTCATGCTCATTGGCATAAAAATGCTGCTTTTACGGGTGTACAGCATATTTCTTTAGCCTCTGAACGCAGTTCTATGTTAGCCTATGTGGGCAAACACGTCAGACATTTAGATCTGTATTTTAAGAGCAGCGTTTGGAGGCATTAAAAAAAAAAAAGCACCACCAAATGGAGAGGAGCTTATGAGCACAATATGTGCATGTAAACGTACATTTATTCCAATGGCCAGAAAAAAACGAATATTCTAGCCAGTAGAATGTGGTTAACGCCATGCACGTATAAATGCACATACATTTGCCGCAGTGCCAAGTTGCACCCCAGGCTGTGTGCAGGTGAGCTAAAAAGGAGGATGCAACTGCACAGACACAGCCGCATGTAAAGATTTGACACGTTGACAGAAGCGGGTGGTGCATGGATCTGAATGTAGACAGTGTGGGTACAGATCTATGTACCTGCTCCTGCCCACATGTCAAAATTTGCCATGCTGCTGTGTCTGTGCAGCTGCTGTATCTGTATCTACTGTCTATAGACAATAACAAAGGGAGCCCGCATGTAAGACGGGTGGCAGAGCCTGTCTGAGCAAACCCTAAACTTTAAAATAATTTTTATTAAAATTGCCACTCAGCAGTTCTTAGAGGAATAGACTCAATTAGTTTTCTTTTTTTTTACCTTTTTTCCCCTCATTATTTTGCCGTTTATTCTGAAGTAACAAACTTGCATTTCTAGGGTGGCAACGCTCAATCACCCTTCTGAAAGGCTCCGTTCACATATTGGCGTCCCGGATCAGGGGCAGAATTGCCGCGATTCTGCACGCGATCCTGAATTGCGGTAAAAACGCGCAAACAGAATCAAGGGAAGCCTGTCACCCAAAAAAAGTACAAGAACTTTTTTTTGGGCAAAAGGTGTCCCGCAATCGCGACAAAATCGCACCGCATTTGGGGTGCCATTGGAAGTGACGGGAATCCGGTGATTTGCCATAAATTTGGAATCCGGGCCACCAATATGTGAATGGAGCCTAAAACGACAACAGAACCACAAAACTCCACCCTTCTCCTATTGTATAGAAGGGGGTGATTCTAAAGTCTTAAGAGCGAACTAAGAGCTCTATTAAAGGGCACCTGGTAGGCGGCAAAAAAAGACGGCTGAGTCGCGGTGTTACCACCCCTGGCCACCCCTCCCATTCTTCCCAATACAGCCTGAAAGGGCTGTACACAGGCCGTCATCACAATGATTTGCAGCCTCTGCATTTTTAACTTGGAGTTCAGAGTTTGACAAACAGCCCTTCTTGTCAAGCTAGCCCATTGAGTTCAATAGGATCGTGATTAAAGCGCGTGTAATGTAGGTGATTGCGGTAGGATTGTGTGGCATTACAGGGTTAAAGGAGGCAGTGACGAGGAGGTGACACCTGTCAAATGCCCTCTGAAAAGCAGGCTGAATGTGTATCTCTTTTCAGAGGGAACCTCGAATGTCAACGAGCCCTAGGAACAATGTAACTGATGATAGCCAGCACAGGCAGAGAGCACAGGAATTTATCAGCTCACAGGATTTTTGGCAGGATCAACAGGTATTTTAGAACTGATCAAACAAATAAAAAAGTAAAGTAAAAAAAACAACACTTTCATTGGTAAATCTAAAAGAAGAGTATGATTGCAGGGGTAAAATGTTCTTGTTTAGACACTTTGCAGATGTACAAGTAGTAATATGGATGTACTGAGACAATTTATAATATTAACGTTAAGGTTAAAACAGGCGGGTAATCTGCACTTTTACAACCCCCACAAAACCTCCGGCAGCACCGAATGCCCATTGGGAAAGCACACTGGATGCAGGGCAGACCAGCAGGTCAGTTTCATACTGGGCAGATTCTGGCCAGTGGTCTATTTTCATGACCCAGTAACCCAGTGGATCATCAACTGGAAAGCGCCCCATGTCTGCTTTCACCTGTAGATAATCTCCTACCATATGAAGCAGACGCTGCCGATGGTGGGATGTGGAAGATGACAGCCCTGGGCGCAGAGGACTAACAAAATTCTGAAAAGCATCACTGAGGCGGCCGCCTTCTCCACTGCTCCTCTCTTGACCAACAGAAGCCTCAAAACTAGCCTTTCCATGAGACTGTAACCTTGCAGAGTCTGGAAAAGCAATACATAAACTCCTCTTTAAGGTGTCCTTAAGATATTTCATCCTCTGTTCCCTCTGTGAGGACGGGATGAGTAACGGTGGTCAAGGAGGTTTGCCAACCAATGGTGATCCTTCTCCTTGATGCCACAAATTCTCGGGTCCTTTCACAGGCTTCGAAGAATAAGGAAGTCCATGCACCGCAAGTTTGTGGAGGCATGAGAAGCAGAGTCCTTGGGGTCACTGAGTATTACAGTATCTGGAACTGCCTCCTCCCAGCCACGTACTACTCCCAAGGCCTCTTTCACAAGGGCGTTCCGTATGTCCGTATATCACCCCATCCGTTTGCGGGTGATATACGGACATAATGCATGTCAATGGGATTGCGGATGTCAGCGTATGACCATCTGCTGACATCCGATTTGCGTCCTTTCAGTTCTGTTCCTTTTTTGGAACGGAACAGAACCCTATTTTTTCTTCCGTTTAAAAAACGTAAAGGAAGCAAAATCGGATGTCAGTGGTGTCACCCGCTGACATCCGCAATCCCATAGACATACATTATGTCCGTATATCATCTGCAAACGGATGGGATGATATGCGGACATACGGAGCGGGTGACACAATTGTCATCCGTGTCCGTAAAAAAGAAAAAAAAAGTGCCGGAGCGGATCGAAATACGGTTCGCTCCGTGTGAAAGAGGCCTAAGTGTTCTGGGGACGGAAAACCATCTCTTAAGGTTTGAAGTATCTCTTCCTCTACTTCAATGTCTCCAAAACTGACAAAATCCTTCTCTCCCTCCTCCTCTTCGTGTTCTGTGGCGTTACAAGAATGGTGTCTACATAAAGCATGCCTTGAGAGGAAAGAAAGTCCTCCTCTTCCTCCCACTGCTCTGCCATGAGTGCCCTGTCCATAATGCCATGCAGAGTCTGATTGAGCAGGAACACAACAGGGATTGTGTCACTGATGCATGCATTGTCATGGCTCACCATCCTTGTCGCCTCCTCAAATGGTGACAATACAGCGCATGCATTCTTTATCAGCAGCCATTGGCTTGGAGAAAATAGAGCAGAGCCAGCCAGAGCCTGTCGTTATGCCATTCTCACACAGGTACTTGTTGACGGACCTCTGCTGCATGTGCAGCCACTGCAGCATTTTCCAAAGTTGAGTTCCATCTGGTAGGCATGTCACAAATCAGGTGGTTTACGGGCAGGTGGAATTCCCACTGAATTTCAGCCAACTGAGCCCTGGCTGTACATGACTGCCTGAGATGGCTACAGACTCTTCTGGCCTTCTTTAGCAGATCTTCCAACCCTGGGTACCTGTTTATAAAATGCTGCACCACCAAATTGAGCACATGTGTCAACTTTCCCTGTCTAAGGGTTGACAGGAGATTAGTGCCATTATCGCACACCACCATTCCTGGCTCCAACTGGCGTGGCGTGAACCATCTCTAGGCCTGCCTCTGCAGAGCTGCAAGAATCTCTGCTCCGGTGTGGCTTCTGTCCACTAGACAGACCAGCTAAAGCACTGCATAGCATCTTTTAGCCTGTCTAATTGAATAGCCCCTTGAACGCTTAGGGGGTACTGGTGATTCATAGGACAATTAAGCAGAGGAGGGCATGGAGAAGGAGGGGGTGGAGCTGACAAATCTCGCATCATCACCACCAGCTGTATTGAGACGTGGCGGAAAAACAAGCTGCAGCACTGAGCCCTGTCCTTCATCCTTCCAAGTCGCAAGTGTGCTGTGAATGAAAAATATGGTCCCTGATCATGCTTGCTGGTCAGCTAATGCACTTCAATATACTGCAGTAAACGTGTACTAATACATTTTTATATACTGCAGTAAACATGAAACAACGCACTTCAATATACTGCAGTAAAAGTGCACTAATGCACTTCAATATACTGCAATGCCCTGTATATATTTGAAACTTGATCAATCCTGATGTAATGACGGCCTATCTCATTTCTTGAGGCCCTAACATTCAGAACAGTACAAAAAATTTTCATTCGCTATTGTCACACAATGGGTGGGCTCGGGACGCACTGCTCTGCGCCCCAGGTTCACCCTTTGCATTGCCCTATTAGAGCCTCTGGCTCTAATCAGGTGATGCCAAAAAAAAAAGCCCCATTGAACTCCATGCGTCCGGCGCCCCTGCATGTAGATTAGGGGGCCGGACGCATGGATGGGGGGGCGGCGCCCCTGGGCCCCCAAAGAACCGGCCGCCACTGTTAACTGGCAGCAAGTGGTTATATTGGCCTAGTTAGACAATAACCCTTCTAGCAATGCCACACCCTCTGACACACTAAAGCTGAAGAAAGGTTTTATTTTGGGACATACTCCTGCAACATACGGAATGGCAATAGCAATAAGCAATGACAGATGACAATGTTGTACAACACCACAAACAATGAAAGGACCTCTTAAAGTTTCTTTGTATCTCTACCCTGAGGTCCTAACTAAAGGGATGGAAACTGAAAGTTAAAAGGTGTCTAAAAACCTCTGCCATTGGCCAAAGACACTTCAATCACTCCAAAGACATGCTGGTAGGTCAATTGGCTCCTGTATAAATTGGCCCTTGTATGTGTATGTATGAATGGGAGTTAGGGACCTTAGATTGTAAGCTCCTTGACGACAGAGACTAATGTGCATGTACAGTAAATATGTAAGGCAGTGTTTCTCAACTTTTTTTCAGTCAAGGCACCCTTTAAAAATTTTAGACACTATCGAGGTGCCCCATTATAAAATTCAAAAGCTATTCTAATAGTTTTACATAATGCAGCAACATCCAAAAGTCCAAGTAGGAGACCCAACATTAGAGGTGATTTATTCTTTCAAAGCAAATACACTTTTGCAAACCGGTACTGACTAGTGTTCCAATGTTTCTCTTCTCCCTCAGTTCTTCTCCATCACTCAGCTAATGAGAACCCAACACTGATGGAGAGGGGCAGGGGAGGGTCAAACAAGGATACTCTGTAGGCGACTGACATCCTCCTTATCAACTGATGATGCCATTGATCGTTAGGATGCCGGCACCTAGAAGGTCGTAATAGTGCACAATGAAAATCTGTGACTTTGTGTAAAAAAGGCAGCCTTCATCCACATGCCAGCTTGTATATAATTTTTAGGAAATTTTTAGGCATTTTGCCAAGGCACCCCTAAAGAAACCTCAAGGCACCCCAGGGTGCTTGAGCACCCTGGTTGAAAAAGGCTGATGGAAATTGACGGTACTATATAAGTACCTGAAATAAATAAAAAAATAATAAAAAATTGACCAGTGTACCAATGAACATTGGGGCCCAAATTCCTGTGTTGGAGTACAGGAGGTTTAAATGGATGCCATGGTATAGGGCATAAGTACATATCAATATATAGATAAATACCCAATAAATATGATTGTATTATATCTATTTGCATCTTTTTGACGTATATATATTTATAAACTTTTTTAACTAATTATCAATAAACAATATATTTTTTATGACATTAGTGTCAATTACTGTGCCGAAAAAGTCCACTTCTTTAGCATAAGCGAACTTTTTTCTATATATTACCCAATAAATCTGTCACAGAACCAATGACGTCCCTTTTTCTAGCTTGCTGGGTCTCTCCATCAGCTGTGCCCTCTGTGCAGATCTTGTACCCCAGTCTCTCTCTATCACAGTGGCAAACACTCAGGGTAGGCAACTCTCAAAATCAGCAGCCCAGTCTCTGGTCACCCCTCACATCCCACATGAGACATCCTTGAGCCCGGGATTCATTTCCCTTTTCCTCCTTCTGTCCTCCTGGGACTTGTTATCCCATCCAGTCCTTGGCCTGATAGATACAGTAAGTGTCTCCTGGGGACTACATCCCTCATAGCTTAGAGTGGTTCCCTGCTGTCTGTTTTCTCTCCCAGCCAATCACAGTGCAGCCCTAGCAAAATGTCCTCTGTCCTCTCTCTCTTCTCCCTACACAGCCACTCCTTTACTTACTGGAGGTCGGGGAGAGGAAGAGCTGTGTGGAGCAGCAGCATTAGAAATGACAGCCCAGTCCATGCAGAAGTGGGCGGAGCTCCTCCGACCCGAAGATAGTCCTGCTTTGGACAGTGCTGAGATCCCAGTGCTCCTGACTAGGATGGGAAGTTTGTGGCTTGACTTACACTTTAAATTGTAAGAACCAAGAACAAAAGATACCCGTTATTCTTACTGCAGCTTTTAATGATCTCCTTATACTGTTACCTAGCAACTCTGCTACTTTTTGGACAAGCTATAGTAACCAAATTGATCTGTGAATTGGAGATGTAACATTGTAAAAGATTATTCTATTATGAATTTCTGGTGCATTGCAAGACCTTCTATCACCTCTGGCATTCCCTGTGCTGGCCAAACACTTTACCATCTGACTATACAGCCTCCTATAAAGTGTTACTAGACCCACAACAGTAAAATCAGTCTGTATATGCAGTAAAGCATGCTTGTTATACTCACTGTGGAACCAAAGGGGTTAATCCTCTGCATTGTGTAAAAAAAAAAAAAAGGCTGTTTGATCCTGTCTTATCTGATCCTCCCCTTTTTCCAGAGTCACCAATCTGTCTTATAAGACAGAGCCCTGTGGGCACTTTGCACATGCTCAGTTTGGTGTGTATTGCTAGAGAGAGTTTTTTTTTTTTCTTGGGAGGGTGCATGTGATCAGCACAGGACCAATCAGCACTGTCCAGACAGAGGGTCAGGGGCCCTGCAGCCTCATAGCACAGTCAGAGGAGAATGAAAACTCCTCCTACAAGCTTTAACCAGACACTAATTGAAGTCACAAGACTGCTATATACTGCTGATGAGAAAAGGTATTTAGCAGTTTATATTTACTAAAATAATTGGATTTCCATGTCCTGTGTACTGTGGGAGAGCAGATATAGTGAATGCCGGGTCCTGGGTTTAGTAACACTTTAACCACTTGCCGACCGCCGCACGCCGATCTACGTCGGCGGTCAGCCCCTCACAGGCAAAGTGACGTAGGGCTACGTCACTAGCTTGTGAGGGTCTAGGGAGCGAGCGCGCGCCGCCGGAGGCGCGCTCCCGCTCCCGCGTGGTCACGGACCCCCCCCCGCGTGTGACCGGCGGACCCGATGTCCGCCGGCCACTCTGCGATCGGCGGGGGGAGAGGGAGAAAGTCAGGCAGCTTGTGTAAACAAGCTGCCTGTCATTCTCCCCTCTGTATGAGAGCTGATCATATGGATCTACTATGTAGATCCGTTGATCACTCTGCATACAGCTGAAGCCACAGCCAATCACAGTTAGAATCACGCCCCTAGGGACACACACAGCCCCTCCCTCTCAAATAAAGTTAACCCCTTCACTACCAGTGTATTTTTACAGTAACAGTGCATATATATAGCACTGATTACTGTAGAAATGTCACTGGTAACCCCAAAAGTGTCAAAAATGTCAGTCAAGGGTCCGATCTGTCCGCCCCAATGTCGCAGTACCGCAAAAAAAATCGCAGATCGCCGCCATTCCGCGTTAAAAAAAAAACCAACAAAAATGACAAAAATCTTTCCCTTAGTCAGTAAACGCAATAACTTTTGCGCAAACCAATCAAAATACGCTTTTTGCGATTTTTTTTACCAAACATAGGTAGCATAAAACAAATTGGCCGAAAATGTTAAAAAATTTTGATTTTAACATTTTTTTTGGGGGGAATTTCATATAAAAAAAAGGGAAAAATATTGCTATTTTTGCAAAATAGACGCTCTTTTTTTGTTTATAGCGCGTGATCAAAAAATCGCACAGGTGATCAAATACCGCCAAAAGAAAGCTCTGTTTGTGGGAAAAAAAAGGACGCCAAATTCGTTTAGGTACAGCGTCGCACGACCGCGCAATTGTCCGTTAAAGTCACGCAGTGCCGAATCGCAAAATACCCCCTGGTCGTTTAGCAGCCAAATCCTCCGGGGCTTAAGTGGTTAAACTCCAACCTTTTTGCCTGCAGTTTTACCCCCAGAAGAGCTGCTGAATTGTTTTGTGATTTATCTGCACACCTGAAGATGACACAGCTTGCTCACCCAGCACTTACTGACACACCTTGAGGTATTTCAAATAATTTATTAGGCCAAGCATGGCCTATAAGAAGAGATAATTATCACACTATGCATTAAAGAATATGTAAACCCAGCAATTCATATTCCTGATATGTGCCCACTGTACCATGTATCCTGTTCTCCTTGTATTGCTTCCTTTTTTAGTGAAATCCCTGGTGTTCCCACCAGTCCCTCTGCTTTCTTATTAAAAACTGACCACACTAGGCATGATAGCACTACATGCTCCGTTCTCTAGCTATGCTGCAAACTCAGCCTCCTCTCCTCCAATGTTCCAATGCTAAGCCTTGTGCTGACCCCCCCCCCCCTACACAGCCATTTACTGGGAAGACCAGTGTGCTGCTGCTTCTTCTACCCCGGCTCTTGGAGCTCCTTATGCAGCTGAGAACAGAAAGTATGTGATCAGTTGTAAAAAGGGGGAAAAGGTATTAGGGTTGCACTGATACTGGTATTGGTGCTGATACTGAGTATTTTCACAAGTACTCATAAAAATGGTCTGAAACTGATACCTTTGTGTTGCGATTTGAGCCCATACAAAATGAATAGACTCAAATCACACTGCAAAGAATCGCATGCAATTTGAAGAGGCATGTAGTGTGATTCCTGTCCAAATCGCATGTGGTTTTCCACACCACTCTGTCATAGTGATTTCAGCCTGGGTTCACACAGGAGCGGCGTGGAAAAGCGCATTTGATCCAGACAGGAATCGCACCACATTCCTCTTCAAATTGCATACTATTCTTTGCGGCGTGATTTGAGCCATTATTTTGTATGGGTTCAAATCACACTGCAAATGTATCAGTACTCTGGCACTGGCGAGTATTTGACCATAAGTATCCATACTCATCAGTAAAAAAATGGTATCAGTGCAATCCTAGTATTTATAATGTTTCTATATACAGTATATTCCCACACAAATGTTTTGCCTTTCATTTGTATTTCAAACTGAATGAGTTGTTTTACAAGGTAAAGGTTTACATAAATCTTAAGGTAAAAAAGACCTCAATAGCTGTTCCTCCATCCCCCCTCCCTAAATACATACCTGAGTCCTACATCGATCCAGCGCTGTGCCTGTCTGCAGGTCCTTTCCCCTCTCTTTTTACAGAGTATGCTAAGAGCAGCGGGGCCATTGACTCCTGCTGCTGTCAGTCAAATCCTGTGAGGAGGGAGTGGGGGCAGGGCTGAGCCACGCTGTGTGTGTCTATGGACCCACGTGGTCCTGCTTGGGAGCACATGAACGGGTGCCACCATAGGAAACAGCTTCCCATGGGAGCACACAAAAAGAGTCAGGAAGGAGAGCGCCGGCGGGGGATGTTCAGGGCAGCTCTGTGCAATACCCTTGCACAGAGCAGGTAAGTAAAGCTTCTTTTTTATTTTAGTAGAATACAATTTTACTTTATAATATTTAATTCATTCCTAAACAGCACAACAAAGACCTTGCTTGCCCATTGATACCAGGGCGGTCTGTCAAGGTGCATTTACCGCACACGGGTTAAAGTCTGTGGTGTTATGGCAGACCAATCACTTCAACAGGCTGCCTAACACACCACAACAGACCAAAAATTTGACCTACAACATTTTTTTACTAATACAGTGTAGAGCAACACAATACAATGTAGTACAAAACCATGCGCTGTGGTAGCAGGTGCATTCACAATAAGTGGCGTGGAAGTGGCTGTACTAATACCGGCTATGAAAGAAATATAGAAGATGTTCCGTATGATGAGTGGGTCGCTTTTAAGGCAAAAGAATGTTTAATTGCTTTAACCACTTAAGCCCCAGGAGATTTTACTCCCTTCCTGACCAGGGCCTATTTTGCGATTCGGCACTGCGTGATTTTAACTGACAATTGCGCGGTCGTGCGACGCTGTACCTTAACAAATTCGGCGTCCTTTTTTCCCACAAACAGAGATTTCTTTTGGTGGTATTTGATCACCTGTGCAATTTTTTGATCATGCGCTATAAACAAAAAAAGAGCGTCAATTTTGCAAAAATAACAATATTTTTCACATTTTTTTATATGAAATTCCCCAAACAAATGTAAAAATCAAAATTTTTTAACATTTTAGGCCAATTTTTTTTTTTTACCATATGTTTGGTAAAAAAAAAACGCAAAAAGCGTATTTTGATCGGTTTGTGCAAAAGTTATTGCGTTTACTAACAAAGGGAGAGATTTTTGTCATTTTTGTTGTTTTTTTTTTAGCGCGTAATGTCGGCGATATGCGATATTTTTTTTGCGGGACTGCGACATTGGGGCGGACAGATCGGACTCTTGACTGACATTTTTGACACTTTTGGGGGTACCAGTGACATTACTACAGTAATCAGTGCTATATATATGCACTGTTACTGTAAAAATTACACTGGCAGTGAAGGAGTTAACTGTATTGGAGAGGGAGGGGTTAAATTTGTCCTAGGGGCGTGATTCTAACTGTGATTGGCTGTGGCTTGATGTGTAAGAACAGTGATCAACGGTCCTACATAGTAGAAGCGTTTGATCATCATTCTTACACAGGGAGACTGACAGGTGGCTTTGTTTACACTAGCCGCCTGCCTTTCTCCCGCTGTCACGGACGATCGCGAGTGCCCGGTGGACATCGGGTCCGCCGGCACACGTGCGGGGGGGTCCGTGGCCGCGCGGGAGCTGGAGCGCGCCTCCAGCGGCGCACGCTCGCTCCCAAAACCCTCACAGGCTAGCGACGTAGCCCTACGTTACTTTGCCTGTGAGGGGCTGACTGCTGACGTAAATAGTCGTGCGGCAGTCAGCAAGTGGTTAATCCCGGTAAGGTTACTGTGCCCAGAGTTAAACTTTAACCACTTGGCTAATGGGGGAATTCTACCATTTTACACATACATGTTAAAAATGTGCATTCCCTTTCTAAAAAATGACTTAGAACCCCCCCCCCCCCCAAAAAAAAAAAAAGACATATATTCTCTGAAAGCAAAGGCCATGGAGAATGAAATGGTGGCTGTTGTAATTTTTTTATGTCGCACGAAATTTGCACAGCCGTCTATCAATTGCAAATTTTCAGGGAATATACACTTACATGAATTTTAGTGCACACTAAAACAATATAGTACCCAATTTTGGTAAATAATAAAATATGATGTTGCACCAAGTAAAATGATACCAAATATGTCAATAATATAAATTGCACAGGCCTGTGAAATTGCTACAAACGATGGTACCTAAAATTATAAACAGGCGATGCCTTAAAGTGGTTGTTAATCCCCATCTCTGACTTGTACCTATATGTATGCCTATAATAAGACTTACCTATAGGTACTGTAAACATCTCATAAACATGCACCGATTAGGAGATATTTACAGTATAATGTGGCGATGACATCATCAACACATGTACTCTGAAGGAACAGGCGCCCGTGCCGATTCTTCAGAGCCCTGTGCTGTGACCAGCGGCTCCCGCGCATGCGCAGGAGTGACGTCACACTGATCCGGCCTTTGCACAGTCCCTTCACTCAAATAAAAAGAATGGGGTTCCTGTAGCCCCCAATTCTTTATGGGATGGGAGAAAGGGTTAATAAATTTAAATAATTACCAGGATTAAACTGGGTTAAGGTTTTAATGTGCTGGCTACTAGAATGTTAGCCATGTAATAGTTTGATATGAACTTTTGACCTGGTTCATTTGTGTGGGGTTCTCCCGCTCAAAATTAAGTTATTATTAAGTTATTCCCGCTTTTAGGTCAGCTGTATCTGGGCAGATTTGAGCGTGGAGCTAGGTTTCCCGCTCAAACAGCCCGCCTTTTGGTAGAAAATCCAGCTCAGGCCGGTTCTGGGAGCACTATTTAAGCTGTGGCCGCGGGACTCCGGGTCACTCATCTCCTCAGGACTGACATTCCTCGTTCCTCCGGTCGGTCTACCTCAGGAAGCCAAATGAGTTTATTGCGGCAAATAATTGAAAAGGCTGGCAGCAAGGGAGGTGACGAGTGGTTACGCCGCTGCCTGGAGCTACCACTACTGCAAGACACTACTGCCATGGCGTTACCTGAGGCGGCGGTGCAAGACTCCACAGACGGAGGGAGCAGAGAAGCGTTCGCGGAGGATCCCCATGAAGATGCTTCCATTTTGGCGGATGTCGCAAGTAGTCTGCCGGGTTCATCGCACATGCGCAGTGTCATAGCATCGGTCACGTCCGGTCCGGAGGCGGAACCGGTAAAACGTCGGAGGTTGCCCCGGAAGAAGTATTCACCGGAGCCCCGTCGGAGCCGTCCGGAAGACACGAACACCCATTCTCCACAACGAAGAGGTCGGAAGACAACGCAGAATCGTCCAGAGCCAGCAGCGAGGAGTTCTTCATCCAGGGGTCACAGGGCCGCATCGGTCAGGTCGGAAGACTCAACGCGGATGGGACACGCCAGGACGACCAGGATGGATTCATCCTCCTCACATCAGGCTGATGCATCAGCCGCAGCAGTCCAGGGTGAGTTCTCTGCCCCGGATAGGATGTTCCTCCTAATGTCCAATATGTTAGAGGAATTCAGATCTTTTTCCAGTCAGTTTAGAAGTCAGTCAGCTCCCTGCACTTCTAATGTTTGGGTGCCCCCTGTTTCAGGGAATGTGTCTGTTAGTCAGGCTAGTCCCATTCAATCTGCTGCTTTTGAATTGGCTCAGAGCCAGAATCTCCCTGAAACATGCTTGAGGGAAGCGATAGTCTGTGAGCTCTCCCCTCTCGGTTTCCATCTGTCAGAGGGCATCAAGGAAAAAATCTGGCAAGGAGCTTTCATTGATGTCCTTTCCTTATTACCATCAGCTAAGGAATTTGTGTCTAAACCTGACAAAAAAGAAGAGGATGAGAGAAAAAGGCCAATTACTAAGTCGTTCAATAATTGGCTTCAGGCTTTCTTGATATACTCCAGTGTTTTTTGTGAAAAGCACCCCCAAAAGAGTATTGGCTTATTCCAGCACATTGACATTGTGCTGGAGGCCTACAAAAACTTTGGGGGAAGTGCTTGGTATTCCTATGATGTAGCCTTTAGGCAAAAATTAGCAGTACAACCTACGCTTAAATGGGGAGTAAAAGATGTTAGCCTGTGGCTAGATTTGTTTCTACCACAGAAGTCTTTTCCGCCTAAGCCTATCACCAACCCTCAGCAAGCAAATTTGCAGTCCTTTCGGAAAGGCATTTGCTTTAACTTTAACGAAACAGTTTGCAAATGGCCAGGAACCTGCAAGTTTAAGCACGAGTGTGCATTCTGTTCCGGACCCCATCCTTTATTTAAGTGCTTTAAAAGGATGTCCAACTCGCAGCAACCAGGAAACTTTCAAAAAGGCCCACACTCCAGTGAAGCTAACAGAAATGTTGCCGTGGCTACGCAAGTACCCAAACAAGGAGAAAGCGCAATTGCTCATTGAGGGGTTCGCTTTTGGGTTTTCTCTGCCCTCTTTTAAAGGTAAGGGCTGTATCATACACGCTAATTTAAAGTCAGTAGATGGTTTACATGAAATTGTGGCGGAAAAAATCGATTTGGAATTAAAAGAAGGCAGGTTTGCCGGTCCTTTTTCTGAACCCCCATTTTTGAATTTCAGGGTGTCCCCTCTTGGAATAGTTCAAAAAAAGGAGCCCAACTCCTATAGATTAATTCACCACCTTTCATATCCGTTACATGAGTCCCTTAATGACGATATTGACACTGCTTTGTCTTCTGTAAAATATGCTACATTTGAGGATGCTCTTGAAAGGTTGAGGTTTGCAGGCAGGGGAGCTCTTTTAGCCAAAGCGGACATTAAGTCCGCCTTCAGGCTACTTCCAATACATCCTAGTTCATTCAATTCATTAGGAATTCATTTTAATAATCAGTTTTATTTTGACAAATGTCTTCCCATGGGGTGCTCTCTTTCCTGTTTTTTGTTCGAGAGTTTTTCAACCTTCCTGGAATGGGTAGTTTCGGATATTACAGCTTCTCATCTGATTGTACACTACCTTGATGATTTTCTTTTTATTGGCCCTCAATCCTCCTCTTTATGTTCATTTTTACTGGATGTTTTTATTCAAGTTTGTAACCTTTTTGGGGTCCCACTGGCCCTGGAAAAAACTGTTTTTCCCTCCTCCTCCCTAGTTTTTCTAGGAATAACAATAGATGCTGACAAGATGGAGTTTAGACTTCCGGAGGACAAATTGGACAATCTGCGCAGAATTCTTCTCATTACTATTCGGCGGAAAAAGGTTTGCCTGAAAGATCTTCAATCTCTCCTAGGACTACTAGCCTTTGCGTCAAGAGTCATTCCAGTGGGTAAAGTATTCTCCAGAAGACTCTATGCTGCCACTTCAGGTTTAAAATCCCCGTCTTCACATGTGCGAATTACAGCCGACATGAGAGAGGATTTATTAGTCTGGGCCCACTTTCTCCTCCGTTTCAACGGTGCTTCTGTATGGCAGGAGCAATTCGTTGTGGACGAGAAATTTCTGCTGTTTACTGATTCAGCGGGTTCTAGGGGGTTCGCTTCCATTTGGCGCAACCATTGGTGCGCGGCACCTTGGTGTGAAAAATGGAAGCGCTTAGGCCTTACCAAGAACATAGTGTTGCTAGAACTGTTCCCCATAGTGGTCGCTTTTGAAATCTGGGGTCAGTTTTTTCAGAATAGGAGGATAATGGTACGGACGGACAACAAAGGAGTGCTTTTCGCACTCAATTGTTTATCATCTAAATCTCCGCCTGTTACCATTATGCTCAGGTATTTGGTGGCCAAATGCTTTGAATATAATGTATGGTTAAAAGCGTCCTTTGTGCCCGGTAAGTTGAACACACTTGCAGATTGTCTGTCTCGTTTCCAGATGGAACGATTCTTTCATCTGCTACCGGAGGCAGACAAGGAGGGACACCCCTGCCCAGCACACCTGTGGGATTTGATATGACTGGTATAGTTGAACATATTGAATGGTCCTTGGCACCAGGGACGCTAGCCGGATACCAATCGGCTTGGTGGCAGTGGAGGCAATACGTTCAGAGTTTCAACTTGCAGTCAGATTTCTTTTCAGAGGCTTTGTTGCTTTCTTTTCTAGACACTTTGTTTAAAAGAAATTTATCCTGGTCACATATTAATAAAACACTTGCTGGAATTTCATTTTTTAATAAGCTTCAGGGTCTGCCAGCTTGTCTGTCTTTCTTTACGGTAAGACAGGCATTAAAAGGTTATAGGAAGCGTCATTTTAAATTAGATGATAGACAAGCTATATCAATTGATTTGCTGGGCAGGCTGTGCACGGCATTGGGGTCGGTGTGTTTCTCTGACTATGAAGCTTCATTATTCAGAGCTGCATTTGCTCTAATGTTTTTCGCAGCGCTCAGGATTTCAGAATTGATACCTGATAAAAGGACAGGAAGTTTAGGTTTGAGAGTGCAAGATGTGGCATTATTTTCTAATGGTGTCAGCATATTCCTGTCACATTCAAAAACCGATCAATTAGGTGTAGGCAAGAGAATTCTTTTACATCAGTCGAGTTTTTCAGCCATCTGCCCCGTTTCTCTTCTTAGGGAATTTTTGAGTAAAAGACCTCAAATGAATGATGTTTTGTTTATTCATGCATCAGGGAAATATTTGTCTAAATTCCAATTTAGTGCTGTGCTGCGGATGTGTCTGAAATACTTAAACCTAAGTAATGCCAAGATAACTTCGCACTCCTTTCGCATTGGAGCAGCCACCGAAGCGAATAGGTTGGGATTGGATGTTAGTACAGTGAAACGAATTGGGAGATGGTCTTCTGATTGTTATAAAACATATATTCGCCCTAATACTTTCGTTTAAATCGCAGGTCACATCGCTGTTTGGATTGTAGGACATTCTTACATCCATTGGGCTCACCAGAGGGCGAAGATAAGAGTTTATTCCGAAAATCTTGGACTGGATGGCAATACATTTAAGGTTTTTTGGTTCGCTAAAAGGGGGATGCGCTGGGCTGAGCTGGTTTCATTTGTCTCTAATTTAGCTAATTTTTACCCACAACCCCATATTTTATTAGTCCACCTAGGCGGCAATGACATTGGTCAAATAAAAACGCTAGATCTCCTTTACAGGATCAGGGATGACTTATCTTTGATCCAAGCCAAATTCCCTTCGGCCAAATTAATTTTTTCGGAGGTTATTCCTCGCTTAATTTCTTTTAGGTACCGCAATTTATGGCCTATAGAAAAAATGCGTAAGAGATTGAATAGAGGGCTTGCCAAATTGTTCCCAGTTTTGGGTATATTGTCTTACAGGCATTTAGAATTGGAAGGTGGATTAACTGGCCTATACTGGAAAGATGGGATACATCTTTCAGATATAGGCCTAGACATTTTCAATAATAACTTGGGTTCTTGCATAGAACAGGCCGCGTGCTGGGTGGGTGGGGACAGGCGGAAAAATTCCGCCTGTCTAGTGGATAATGGCTTTAAATGTTGGAGTGAAATTTGTCAACCTGAGCCGTAGGGGCTAGGTTGCTGTTTATATTATCTGAAGATGTAATAAAAACAAAGTATGAGAATTATTTTCATGTATGTCAAGCCATTCATTAAAACAGCCGCGGCCTTTTATTTCCAAACAAACTTGTGTCTAGTCTATTTTTATTTAGTATTTAATATAGTATGTTATTTATTAAGGGTTATAGAACACTACATCTTTCATACCATTCCCATAAAAAGAATGGGGTTCCTGTAGCCCCCAATTCTTTATGGGATGGGAGAAAGGGTTAATAAATTTAAATAATTACCAGGATTAAACTGGGTTAAGGTTTTAATGTGCTGGCTACTAGAATGTTAGCCATGTAATAGTTTGATATGAACTTTTGACCTGGTTCATTTGTGTGGGGTTCTCCCGCTCAAAATTAAGTTATTATTAAGTTATTCCCGCTTTTAGGTCAGCTGTATCTGGGCAGATTTGAGCGTGGAGCTAGGTTTCCCGCTCAAACAGCCCGCCTTTTGGTAGAAAATCCAGCTCAGGCCGGTTCTGGGAGCACTATTTAAGCTGTGGCCGCGGGACTCCGGGTCACTCATCTCCTCAGGACTGACATTCCTCGTTCCCCCACCCTCCCGCCCCTTTGGTTGTCGCGGCCTGTTTATAATTTTGGCTAATGCGGTCGCCTTAGCAAGTGGCTTTGGTGGACGTTAGTAAGTTTTGTTATTATCCTTGGTTGGATAATGGCTTTAAATGTTGGAGTGAAATTTGTCAACCTGAGCCGTAGGGGCTAGGTTGCTGTTTATATTATCTGAAGATGTAATAAAAACAAAGTATGAGAATTATTTTCATGTATGTCAAGCCATTCATTAAAACAGCCGCGGCCTTTTATTTCCAAACAAACTTGTGTCTAGTCTATTTTTATTTAGTATTTAATATAGTATGTTATTTATTAAGGGTTATAGAACACTACATCTTTCATACCATTCCCATCAGCTCTCAGGGCTCTCCTCACTGAGCTCTGCAGAATGTAACTTCACCTCTTCACCCTCTTTTTCTGAACTCTCAGAAAAGCTTTAAAATTCAGCATTTTGAATGGCTGTAAAGATAAAAGGGCTGCAGATATACAGGTATAACTTTTGTACGAGAGGCCTTCCTCTACACATCAGACTCTACCACAAGGTACCTGACAGGAACCAGGATCACAGCTACAACTGCAGCCATGATCCTGGTATTACTGCTTGCTGCCCAGGCTTGGTCCACCCTTTGCAGCTATAACAGCTTCAACTCTTCTGGGAAGGCTGTCCACAAGGTTTAGGAGTGTGTCTATGGGAATGTTTGACCATTCTTCCAGAAGCACATTGTGAGGTCAGGCACTGATGTTGGACGAGAAGCCCTGACTCGCAGTCTTTGCTCTAATTCATCCTAAAGGTGTTCTATTGGGTTGAGGTCAGGACTCTGTGCAGGCCAATCAAGTTCCCCCACACCAAACTCACTCATCTGTGTCTTTATGGATCTTGCTTTGTGCACTGTTCCAAATTATTTGGTGGAGGAGGGGGGATTATGGTGTGGGGTTGTTTTTCAGCGGTTGGGCTTGGTTCCTTAGTTCCAGTGAAGGGAACTCTTAAGCCCCGTACACACGATCAGATTATCGAACGATCTGTCGTCCGTTTTTTGTGGCATGCTTGCCTGATGTGGAAAGTGAAGAGGTTATTTTCATACGAATTTTCCCGTACGACAGAATTCTACTTCAGAAGTGATGTCATGTGTTGGATTGCTTTGTATGTGTTCTTTCCTCTCTGAGCATGCCTAGTCTTGCTCTTAAGATTTTTTTCCGTCTAAATCTGTACTAATGAGAAGAAAATCGGACGTTGTATTACGGACGACAAAAATTTTATAGCCTGCACATCAGGATTTTGTCAGCCGAAAAGTCGGAGTTGGCTGTCGAAAAGCACCATACTAACAATCCGAAAATCGACAGATCGGTCGTCGGATGAATTTTCCCTACAGATTTTCTTATTGTGTGTACGGGCCTTTAAAGCGGAGTTCCGGGCACAAAAACGATTTTTTTTTTTTTGTGCCCCTCCGCTAGGTAGAGCTCACCTGAAAAGGAATTGGATAGTTATTTTTATTTTTTTTGTTTACTCACCTTTTTATTGAAGATCGTAAATACTCACCTCTGACTGCTTCCTCCTCCAGCGCCGAGGCTCACCCCGTCACTTCCTGCCTCGCGATGATTCCTGGGAGCTAAACGTCATAGCTCCCAGGAATCAATGCGACGGCACCGGCCCCGCTCGTCATTTCCGGGCGACGCCGCATTCCCCTGCTAAACAGCTTTTGGGCATGCCCAGAAGCTGTTTAGGAATGCGGCGCCGCACCGGAAGTGACGAGAGGGGCCGGTGCAGTGCATTCTGGGACACGAAGACGAGGAAGAAGACAGAGAAGAGGACCGCGCCGGCTTCAGCTGCCCACAACAGAGATGGAAACGCTGTGGAAGAAATTTTCTAAGTAAGTATTTCTTCTAAAAGGTAAGTGCTAACCGGGACAGATCAGAGGCTAGCCATTGTGGAATGTACTAGCCCTGACTGTCCCGGGGGTATGTTCAGCAAAAAATTACATCTGTGCCCGGAACTCCGCTTTAAGGCGTCAGCATACCAAGATATTTTGGACAATTTCATGCTTCCAACATTGTGGGAAGAGTTTGGGGATTTCCCCTTCCTCTTCCAACATGACTGCGGAAACAATGTTCATACAGACATGGATGAGCGAGTTCGGGCTGGAGGAACTTGACTGGCCTGCACACAGTGGTCAAACATTCCCATAGACACACTCCTAAACCTTGTGGACAGCCTTCCCAGAAGAGTTGAAGCTTTTATAGCTGCAAAGGGTGAGCCAACTTAATATTGAACTCTACGGACTAAGACTGGGATGCCATTAAATGTCATTGCGTGTGTAAAGGCAGGCGTCCCAATACTTTTGGTAATATGGTCTATATACCGCCTCTGGGCAGCAAGCAAATGAAGTCAGCAATGGCACCTCCTATATGTGATATTAATGTATATGAAGGTTCCGGAATAAAAACGCCATTTACCTGGATAATTAGTCAAATTCATTTAAAGCTGAACTCTAGATAGAAAAGAACACAAATCAGTGCAGCTCTGTAATCGGTATTACATTATTATTATTATTATTTTTTTTTAAGCAAATGACAGCAGTGTAAGCACCCATTATCAGCCTCTTACAGTCCCTGTACAGCAAGGGTGAAGTGTGATGTATGAAGAGCCAATCAGACTATGCTCTGCCAAGAATTATGCTGATAGGAGGAGAGAGCAGAGTGACAGAAAGATGAGCTCATTGCTGTGCTGTTCTCCTTTTACTGTCCAATCACAGACTGGGGGGGAGGGTCCAGGATGACCTGGGCTCAAGAAATATTTTGAATGATGCTGACCATCAGACTGAGGACATCTAGTGGTAGAAATAAGGTACTGCATGGAAATCTCTGGAATGAGGGTGAATGTTGCAGCAAAAGCTGGATTCCTTATTTTTTTTATCTATTAACAGTTCATTTATTTTTATCTTGTCACTTTTGGCCGGAGTTATGCTTTTAAAAACGAAGCTAATAGCACTGAGCGATGGTACCAGCGCCAAGTGAACTGACCTACAACCATACCTCTGATATCTTACACCCTGTGCCCTTCCTCAGGCTTGGTCACAAAGCTTCTCCTCTTCCACCACAAGCCCTAAAAACTTCTCTGAATGAAATAGAATCGTAGGGCAAGTTGCCCACAAGAAACATGGCCGCTAAAACATGTCGCTGCATTATTACATACCTCTTGCGCCAGTGTTGCAGGAGGTCACGTGCAGAAGATAGTCCAATCGGAATCTAGGTGTCCTAAGCTTTACCCAATGGAGGACCGCTGCTACTGCACATTGACAGGTATGGGCGGGGATTGCGGGGACGTCAGGCAGCGTGCAGTGTCAGTGTCAGTGTGGGATGTGTGGAAGGTGATCGGGAATGGATGAAGAGGAGGGAGGATCGGAGGAGGCCGTACTGCACAGGCAGCATCGGAAGGAGAAGAAGGATCTGCAGGGTGAGAGATCGTACTGCTGACAATGGGGTGTAATGTGCAATGTATTCCTCCGCCTGCCTGGAGGGACTCCTCTACATGTCAAAGGGGAACTTCACCCTCACAGTAACAGTCTCATCCCCACTTACCTGCATTGCTGGATTCATATACTTACCTACTGGGTGCGTCCGGCGTTGTCCCCATGTCTGAAAGGGGTTTTTGATCTCTATGACCCTATGTATAGTAGGGTTTGCCGTCGTCCCTGGTTGAGTATTGTATCAATTTGTCTGTTAACCCTTTCACGCAACTGTACTTCACTGTACATATGTTTGTTTTTTTGTTTTTTTTAAAAATTAAACATTTATTACTATTATCATTATCATTATTTAATTACTATTAGCAATTTTTTGCTTGCTTGTACTTTATCTTATACCCCATACCTGCCTTAAAAGTCCCACTTCCCATTGGCCTGAGGTACCAACAAATTGATACAAGTCCCCATGTCTGAGGCTCCGTTCACACAGGACGATACCATGCGTTTCCCATGCAGTGCTGTATTTACTGACACATGGATGTACAGGTGTTCCTGCATCTCTGTTATAGCAGCCCCATTGTTGTCTATGGGGATGCAGCGGCTGCCCGGACACCACCGCTGCCCCCAATATAAAATCCGTATGGGTTCACCGCCCCAAATACACCCTGGGTGCGTCCAGGGCCCTGTAACCGGCACACAGTGGTTGTGTCCATGGCAACGATGGGACTGCCAGCTGGGGGATGCATGCAGCAGCTTTGCATCCCTGTCAGTAAATACAACCTCACACGCATGTAATCCCCCCATGTGAACAAGGACTTACAACACTCTCCTATGTCAGCTCCCATTCTACACCGCCATCTTCTTTCTTTAAGAAACAAAATATGGTTGGTAGTACCCTGCAAAGCGCCCCCCTCCCTATTGGACATACAGTTGCAGAGTTTTGCCTATTGGGACTGTAGAGGAAGTGCCACACAACCAGTAATAAAAACATAGTACAAGTTTATTGGGGAAATAACTGGGAAAAGGTGTCACAATGCTAAACAGTCGGCTGTATACAAATCCATTACATTGGTACATACAGTAACCAAATAGTACATAGTAAATGTGTCATGGCATCTGTGGTAATCCAACACGTTTGAGAGTTCAGTCTCACTCTTCAGGAGTTGATGCATAGACATAATCTATAAAATAAAGTGATTAAACAATATAACTTAGTAATGAACATGGAAATGTAGATTGGAAGAAAATCTACCTGATACATTTCCATGTTCATTACAATGGTATATTTTTTAATCATTTTACTTAGGGATGCACCGAAATGAAAATTATGGGCCGAAACTGAAAATGCAGGAGAAACCCGCATGACCCGCAAGCGCTCACATAGTTACAGCTATTAGCGGCCGCTCGCCCGCCCTCCCGCCCGGTGTGTCAGTTCATTCATACACATGGTAGTAGTAGGGACATCATTGAGAGGCGGGCGGCCGGTCAGAGGCGGGACTTTTTAAACCTGCGCTGCGCCCTCCTCCTTCCTCACGGCGGCCATTAATTTCTGCATTTTTAACCCATTTTCGACCGAAAATTTTGGTGGCCGAAATTTCGGTGCATCCCTAATTTTACTTTATAGATTATGTCTATGCATCAACTCCTTAAGAGTGAGACTGAACTCACGAAACGCGTGAATTACCACAGATGCCATGACACATTTACTATGTACTATTTGATTACTGTATGTACCAATGTAATGGATTTGTATTCTTCGCCCAACTGTTTGACATTATGACATCTTTTCCCAGTTTTATTGCTGGCGTATACTCAATAAACTTGTTCTTTGTTTTTATTACTGGTTGTGTGGTGCTTTATGTAAAGTCCTAATAGGCAAAACTGTGCAATTCCATCTTCTTTCTTTGGGTGACGTGGAGCCAGCTGTCCCCTCTTGGTTCCCCGATGACACAGAACAAGTGCAGACAGTGGTGTGACACCATGTCTGTTTATGATGATGAACAATGAATGAATTCTTATTATTATTATATAGGATTTATATAGCGCCGACCGTTTATGCAGCGCTTTATAACTTGAGAGTAGACAGTACAAATACAATGCACTTTAATACAGTAGGAATCAGAGGACCGTGAATGAATGAACAAAAACAGTTGAATCTTCATTCAACTATCTCGCATGTCTCTCATGAACAATTATCAGTTAGAATGAATACACAGTTGCACAAGTGTTTTAGTATCATTATACAATAACTACCAGAGAGTAGAGCTGCACGATTCTGGCCAAAATGAGGATCACGATTTTTTAGCTTGGAATAAAGATCACGATTCTCTCACGATTCTCTGTGTAACAAAAAAAAATTGGGATAACTTTACTGTTACGTTTTTTTTTTTTATTCATTAAAGTCTATTAATTGCGTTTGAAAGACTGCTGCGCAAATACAGTGTGACATAAAATATTACAACAATCGCCATTTTATTCTGTAGGGTCTCTGCTAAAAAAAATATATAAAATGTTTGGGGGTTCTAAGTACTTTTCTAGCAAAAAAAAATGATTTTAACTTGCAAGCAACAAATGTCAGAAAAAGATCCAGTCTTTAAGAGGTTAAACTTCCTCTCTCCCTGGCAGAGGGAAGGAAAAGATACAATATAATCATTTTTGTTTAGTTACTGGAAGACTTTGCTGATAGCCATTTGCCGGGAGGCTTTTTTTTTTTTTTTCCACAGCTGTTCTCTCTGCTATGCAAAGAATCAAGCATATTTCAGGGTTAGATCGTCAGGAGGGGTGAATCGAGATCGCGATTTTCATACGATTAATCGTGCAGCTCTACCAGAGAGTGTGAAATAACACAACACAGGCAGTCAGAACCTAATTTAGCAGTAAAGGAGTCGGTGTCAAGGGTCTCGCTATCCACCTGCCCCAAATTTTATTAAATGTCTTGACTCTTTTACGTAATTCATGGAGTCTATACAAGGGGAGGGAGTCATTAACCAATGTCAGCCACTGAGACCGTGGCGTGTAGATGACCTCGGTCCTTTCCAGGACAGTAAAAGGGACTTTCTTGCATAGAAATATAGAATGCTAAGCTGTCTCTTGGCGTGAGAGGGAATTGTCAGATCGCCAAGGATGCCCAGAAGGCAGTTCTTGGGATTCACAACATTAGGCAGAGCCAGGGCGGAGGAGATAAAACAGTTTATGTCCACCCAGAAGTCCTGAACCACGGGGCAAGTCCAAAAACAGTGCATAAAGTCAGCAACCTGGCCACATCCTTTGAAGCATTCAGCTGTGGAAGATAAGCCCATCTTATTTAGTCTGGCAGGTGTAAGGTGGGACTGGTGAAAAATCTTACGTTGAATAATCCGGTCTTTGGATGAAATAATAGAGGTTTTATAGGTATCACTAAACTCAGTTCAGTCTGCTTCTATGAGGGCAGGGCTTGACAAAT
The DNA here is from genome assembly GCF_965119305.1 of Pelophylax lessonae. NCBI lineage: Eukaryota > Metazoa > Chordata > Amphibia > Anura > Ranidae > Pelophylax > Pelophylax lessonae. The sequence goes on from NC_138772.1 coordinate 471,032,088, forward strand.
TTTCTTTGAATCTAGGAGCCAGCTAAAAATGTTAGGAGACAGTTTTTCAAATCAGCTGCCTGGCGTCCAGGAAAAAAAAGAAAGCAAGAAAGAGAAATAAAAGAGAGAGAAATTGAAAGAGGAAAAAAAGAGAAGGAGGGGAAGGGGGGAGGGGTAGGATAATGGGGGGGGGGGGGTAGAAGCGGAGAGCGATTGGGGGGGGGGGGTAGAAGGGGAATTGAGAGAGAGAGAAAGAAAGGAGGGGGGAGGAAGGGAAAGTATCAGTCAGATGTGTATATGTACATTGAGGTCTCCTCAGCTCTATGGTGTGTACAGAGGAATCCTCCAGAAGTGTGGCACTGTCCCACCTCCACCTTCCTCACATACACCCAGAAAATGGCCTGCTCTGCTCCCCCTCACCTGTGTCTGGGGGGGGGGGGTCTCCCACCACTGGCCAATTAAAGGTAAACGGTGCCCCCCAACTATGTTGAAGGTGGTGCCCTTCCTGTAGCCATGGCAGGATGGGCTATGTCTCCACTCCCACCTCCGCCAGGAGCTGAGGAAGCAGTGACACCCAGGCAGGCAGTCTGGAGCAGTGGGACGAGGAGTGGCTGACACATTCTGTGCAGAGCCCAGGCCCAGCGCACCATTCCCCAGCCTTACACATTGCTCAACCACTGACCCATCATTCTTACCTGATGTCAGATAGATGTTTATGTCGGGTAACCACAACGAGGAGGGCTGACAGTGGCAGAAGTCGAGCAGTGCATCCTATGGACGTGCTGAAAGTGGAGAAGAGACGGCTGGTTCTGATTGGTCAGCGCCATCCATGTGATGGTGCTGACCAATTAGAATGCCTCTTGCCTGTACACTGAGAAGTATGGATAGGAGCCGCGGCGATTTCAAATCTGCAGATCAGCGAAGCGGCGTCCCGATGCCCAACAGCAGACGGCTGAAATCCTAGGCGCCTGGACTCAATTTCTATTCGCCAATGTGAGCTGGCACCTGAGATTTGTGGAGCCCTGGTTTAGGGACGTCCATTTATCTTGGGCCTTTTGAAATCTGGGATTAGACTGAGTCATTAGGGCAGAATAGTAGGTGGATATAAGTTTTTAGTGGGGTCTAATCGCCTCAATAATTTCTCCAGGGGGGTTACCTGAATAGGGTTATTTAGAGAACCAAATTGTGCACGTATAGCATAATGTAGTAGTAAAAAAAGTAATTATGTGATAAATCAAAGTCCACACACAATTGATAGAATGTTTTAAAACCCTGTAAGTTAAAGAGATGGCATAAATACTTAACCCCTTTGGCAGACCACAGGTAGAGAATATAACTCTGTAGAATGGGGTTAAACCACAAAGGGTTATTGGGGAATGCCAGCCATGAGTCAGTAGAGGTTTTGGCCACAATGGACTTAAATAAGGATAGGGATGTATGTAGAAGTGACGTACCTGGGCAGGCTGGTACACAGCCTCTATAGATAATATTGGGATGAGGCAATGGCCACCTCTGTGACAGTGCAAGCATTGGCAGAGGCTGGATGCAACCAGTCATGGATATGGACGAGGTTTAGATGTTTAGTAGCGTGAAGAATTGCTTCATGTTTCATACTGAGCAACAAATACCTGATGATCCTGCCAGTCCAAATCTCTTCCTTCTACTTTCGATTGTGGCATGTACAGAGGAAGATCCATGCTGGTGGGGTTGGTTTGTGTCCCAGACATGGCGACCTTGGCTCACAGTACTGCGCAGAATGGTCACACATGTCGTCACGAGTGCTATAAGGACTGCTGGAGGGAGAAGAGCACTATACTCATTATGCGACCAGCTGAGAAAAAAAAATGCTATGTATACTAGAAAAGTTTTAAAACAAGCATGGCGGGGGGGCTGGAGTTGGGCTTTAACAAATACATGATGTGGAATGAAAGGCTCGGAGAGCTGTATTGTAGTCCCTTTATCTGTAACTTGTTGATTTTACAAGTGAGCTCAGTTTTGTAATTTGTACTGATCTTTATGTATTGAAGCCAAAATCCAAAGTATGAAAAATGCCGTGCCTAAAAATGACAAGAAAAGAAGAAAGCAGCTGACAGAAGACATTGCTAAGCTGGAAGCTGAACTGGATGAAAAACACAAACAAGAACTGGCAGGCTTGGAACAGCAGGAGTGTGCCCAGACAGAGGTGGGTATAAGTTATGGTCAGGAGGGTGTGCACCTGAGAGAAAAGTCAATATACCGTGTAAATGGAGAGCACATCGTATCAAAGTGATATCTTCTGAGGAATCCTGGTTATGTTTTTTTTTCCCCCCCAGCTCCTCCAACATAGTAGATATTTATCAAACAAGGCGTAGTTTGTGGGAACAAGCAAGACGCACTCTAGGAGGCATTTTCTTGCTCCAATTGAGCTTATAATGGCTAAATAATGAGTCCGTCTTCTGGAAATTCAGAGTTTAGAGGCTTACATATATGGGTTTGGCTAGTATTATGAAAGGCATGTCATATGTTAATCGGCTTCTTTGTACATATAGTTAAAATGGTATAAATATATCATTGAAATGTAAACAATCTAGCACTTTATTTTTGCTGTGTGAAGTGCCACTTATTGCAAACATGTTCAAGAACTTAGATTTTCACCGCACAAGACCGCGCTCTTCTACAACACGGTTATTGGCAGGCTCCTGTTGTGCAAGCTGGCTGGACCCCCCTACATCCATTTCTCAGGAAGCTTTTGGAACCCTTTAAATTTCTTCCTCAGACTCAGTCTCTAAGGAGTCCCAAAATCTTGCATTTTTTTTTAAGCCCAACTCCGGGATATTCGCAACCGCCTGTCCCCCCCACCACCCTATACAATTGCCCATTTTACTCCCTGAAGTCAAGGTCATGTGACACTGCTGGCCTGATCCTTCTCTCTTCTTCTGTTTATATTCTGGGCTCTTTGTTCCGGGTGTCCACATCAATGCCTGCATGATGTGGACATCTTCTATTGGTGGAGGCGATACTTCCAGTGGTCATCTCTTCTCACATAGGCTGCAGAGGCAGGAGAAATCATGGGGGGGGGGGGGGGGGGGTAGTGAAGCACAATGTAAGTATACAGATTTGAAACCTGATGGGCTGCTGGAGAAGCTAGAAATCACTGTAGTAGTTGGTGCTTCTACACTGATAGCAGCAATCTTCCGGGTCCAGCTCAAGAGTAAGCAGCTTCCCCACTGCACATTAAAGTGGTTGTAAACCTCACACATGAAATAAGAACAAAGCATATCCTTATATAGTGAGTACTTGTCTACGAGCACGAAGTGTCACTTTTGTCTGCTGCTTCGTTCCTCTATCAGCATTAATCACTTCTGACAAGTTTTCCTGACACCAAGAAAAAAATTGTGACGGGGGCTCTCCAGCTGATTGACAGCCTCAGCTCTATTCCTGTGTGCAGGGGTGTGTCTCTTCTCTCCAATCAGTTCCCTGAGCTCTCGGCAATGAGCTCTGCAGATTGTAATTTTAGCTCTCCGCCCTCCTTTTTTCTGAACACTCAGACAAGCTTTGAAATTCAGAACTTTGAATGGATGTAGGGAAGACTGCAGATAAACATGTACAACTTATGTAGGGGGATTTGTTTAATTTCTGTGCATCATCTGAGGATAGTCCCTTCACTGGGTATATGTAAGGGTTTACAACCACTTTAAGCCCAGGTGGTCATTATCGCCGTTCATAGAAAGCCTCATATATTTTTTATTTTTTTATTTGTTTGTCAATAAATACAAGGTGTGTTCTGGTTGGATGACATGGGAAGGAGGGACAGTGACATTGCGCTGCCCATGTCAGCCACAGTACTGAGCAAGCAACTCCCTTGGTCCGTGTGCAGAGGGGAAAATCTCTGCTATCACTGTAGTAATGCTGAATGCTACAATGATTGTTAGCTTCCCTAGTGGCCTATCCAGTATGAGATATGTATACTTACACTGTGCCAAGCTGAACCACTGTAAGTATGCAATAAAATAATTCCTGGATTTCAGCTTTAATACCTTTTTTTTAATATTAGCTAACTTAAGTTATCACCTAAACTATAAACTTTCTGCATTGATTGATGGCTAACATGGTACAAGACTCTCCTGATACAATGCATATGAAAGGCAAAAATGATTGCACGCTTAGTTTCCCTGAAGTTAGGTAAAATTTAGTTTTTTTTTCTGTGGTCCATTATACATATTTGAGTGTGATCTTGGCAAGTACAAATTGAAACTGCTTATTTTAAGGCAGGGATCCTCAAACTACGGCCCTCCCAACTGTTGTGGAACTACACATCCCATGAGGCATTGTAAAACTCTGACATTTACAGACATGACTAGGCATGATGGGAATTGTAGTTCCTGAACAACTGGAGGGCAAAGTTTGAAGACCCCTGTTTTACGAGGTTAAGGCTGACCATACAGTTTATTGAATGGTTGAAAATACTTTATAAGAATCCGACTGGATCGATTAGCCTGGGCGGTGCCCTCGCTCTTCCTTTTACCTTGTACTGGGGCACGCGTCAGGGATGTCCTCTCTCCCCGGCTCTTTTTGCCTTGGCGATCGAGCCAATGACGGAGGCACTCCGCACGTCCCTATATATTCGTGGACATCGCGTAGGCTGGTTGGAGGAGAGAGTGGCATTATATGCCGATGATATGTTGCTGTTCCTAGGTGATGCGGGACCTTCATTGCAGGGAGCATTGCGGTTTCTTGATACATGTTCTACATTCACTGGACTGCAGGTTAACTGGTCCAAATCCCTTTTATTACCTGTTGATCCAGAGGCAAGGAAATCTGCCCTGAATCTTCCACTTCAATGGGTGGATACATTTAAAAATGTAAGTTTGGATCTCTAGATTGTCTTTGGAGTACGTTCCTTTAAACTTGGCCCCGGTGGTACAAGAAGCCAAGTGACAATTGAAATCCTGGGAACGCCTGCTTCTCTCTGTATTGGGTCGGGTGAACTTAATAAAAATGAAAATAATGCCTAAGTTTATCTTCTACGCCACTGTCGGTCGTGGATTCCGAAGTCATTTTTCGCTCAGCTTGAAAGTGTTTTTTTCTTCTTTCCTAGTGTTTTTCCTTTTTTCTTCTTTTCCTTACTGGTCCCCTAATCCTCCGAGATACCGGTTAGCTACACTCATGAGGCTCACCTCCCAGGGAGGGATGGCTTTTCCGGATATACAGAAGTATTATTTGGCCTCTCAGTTGATCACGGTGACCTGGTGGTTTTCCCCGAACCAGACCAAGCCATCCACAATGTTGGAGGCGGCCATAGTTGGATAACTAGAAGCTTTGCGTGCACTGGTGTTTCGGTAATTGGGTGCCCCATATTCATTGACACCTTCGATGTCCACTACGGTTAGGGCATGGAGGGCTGAACTACTTAGGGAGCGTGGTTCTTCCGTATTGGTATTTCCTAATGTGCCAATTTGGAAAAATCCTGCTCTACCTCGCATCTTTAGGCTACCGGACCCTATGATTTGGACTAAATACAAGATCAAGTCTTTCACAGGTGGTGGAGGGAGGCTTTTTGAAGTCCTTTGTTCAACTTTCTGAGGAGTTTAGGATCCCACCTAGGGCTGGGCGATAAAACGATACCGATAGGTATCGCGATATTCCCGTGCTCGATAGCAATAAGAAAACTTGAACGATAAATCAAAAAGTCCGCTCCGACGGGTTTAAACTTTTAAAAATGGCGCCAACACGTCATTGCGCACGCGCCGCCGCCGCTCGGGAGAGGCCGAGAATAGCCGAAATTACACGAGCGGTGGCGGCGGGTGCGCAATGACGTATCGGCGCCGGGCGGCGCCATTTTTAAAACGAAGGTGCCTCTGGAACAGGTAAGTGAAACAGCTTCACTACCTGCCGTTATGCAGGGCTGCGGGCACACTACAAGGGATGCAGTGCTGCGGGCATGGTCTACCTGTACCATGCCCACAGCACTGCATCTCCCGTAGTATGCCCACAACCCCGGATCCTCTTGTACCATGCCAGTACCCTGCATTCTCCTGCACCATGCCAGTCACCCTGCATTCTCCTGCACCATGCCAGTCACCCTGCATTCTGCTGCACCATGCCTGCCACCCTGCATTCTCCTGCACCATGCCTGCCACCCTGCATTCTCCTGCACCATGCCTGCCACCCTGCATTCTCCTGCACCATGCCTGCCACCCTGCATTCTCCTGCACCATGCCTGCCACCCTGCATTCTCCTGCACCATGCCTGCCACCCTGCATTCTCCTGCACCATGCCTGCCACCCTGCATTCTCCTGCACCATGCCAGCCACCCTGCATTCTCCTGCACCATGCCAGTCACCCTGCATTCTCCTGCTCCATGCCAGTACCCTGCATTCTCCTGCACCATGCCAGTACCCTGCATTCTCCTGCACCATGCCCGCCGCCCTGCATTCTCACCCTAGGGTCCTTATTTTAAATGGGTAATAAAAAATATCAATATATATCGATATCGACCGATATGAAACACTGATATCGTGATACAGTTTTCAGCCATATCGCCCAGCCCTAATCCCACCCACTTACTATTTCTATTATAGGCAATTTGCTCATGCTTTCAAAGGTTAATTTTTGAATGTACCTTTGCAAGTAGAGCAGTCTAAGTTGGAATGTTTGCTTAGTTTGGATTGTAATAAAAAGCGTATATCACGTATTTACGCTCATTTAGTAGAGGATGCATTACCTCCGTTAGATAAATTATGTGCTAAGTGGGAGAGCGACGTGCCAGGTTTGGGCCCGGAGGACTGGGATAAGATCTGGGATTTACCATTCAAAAGTTTAGTCTCCCTGCGTGACCGACAAATTCAGTATAAAATAGTGCATAGGGCTTATTTTACTCCTGCTAGATTACAACGGATGTATCCATTACGTTCTTTGGAATGTTGGAGATGTGGAGACCCTGAGGGGAACTTTACACATTTTTTGGTCATGTTCTAAGATCACTAGTTATTGGGAGGGAGTTTTGGTGGTACTTAATACCAGAGATGTATAGTAACTAAGTAGAACTACTGTACTTAAGTACCGAAAGGCGGTATCTGTACTTTCCTGGAGTAGAATTTTTTTCTCCTACTTCCACTTTTACTTCACTACATTTTTTCAATGATTTTCAATACTTCTACTCCGATATTTTTTTTTTTGTGCTGCATAGTTACTCGTTACTATTATAAAAATGACCACTGCCAGAACAGTAGATGGCAGGTTTCATGAAGCTTAAAACATGTGTATTATCAGCGCATACGAAAATAAATGCTACTGTATGTATAAATAAAAGCTGCATTTGAAATAATAAAAAACAATATGATGTTCAAACTTTTGACTTCTTTCTTTAATAACTACATAACACAGTACTTGTATTTTTACTTTCAGTACTTGAGTAGCAAAACTTTTCAAACAATTACTTGCAATACTTAAGTACAAAAAATGTTGAATACTTTTGTACTTCTACTCAAGTCACTTTTTGATAGAGCACTTCCACTTCTACTCAAGTCACTTTTTGATAGAGCACTTGTACTTTTACTCAAGTATGGGTTTTAAGTACTTTATACAACTCTGCTTAATACACATACAACAATCACTATTCCTAGGGCTATTGAAATCTGTTTACTGTGTCTGGTGTCTGCCTTGTTACATACCAGAGCTGAAAAAGTATTAGTCAGTCTTCTTTTGTTTTACACTTCTATCACTTTACACTGGAAGAGAAGGGTTCCGCCTACGGTTTCCTTTTGGAAAGGTCTGGTTAATAGTAATTTACCATTGTATAAAGATCCCTATGCACACAGGGACTATCTGAGGAAATATGGCCGGATATGGTCAGGGTCGCTGGCCGATTCTGGTACGGCCGCATAGGGGTTTGGATATACCTCCTATAATCCTGGAAGCAGCTAGGCATTAAGTAAGAATTGGGAAATCCTGGTTGTAAATAATATTAAAAGTATCTTTATGATGATTATGCACGGGGAAGGAAAGGAAGGTTTTTTTTTTTTTGGTTATTATTCTATGTGAATGTGTATGTTATGATTTGTTGTATGTATAAAAATTAATAAACCGATTTAGAAAAAAAAAAAAGTAACCATGCATAGATTGAACTTTAGATCCATCTCTTGTCATTCCCGTTCATGTGAAGTCAATCTATTGATCGACTTCTTAACAGTCCTGCTGGAAAATTTCCAATCGATCGAATCTTGTAGCCAATCGGCTGCAGCACTGATCAGTGTATTCTGACAGCTGGGGGAGTCCCACTGTCAGAAAACAATGACACAGTGGGGATCATTCTCCCCATCCACATCAAATGTGTGGATGAACAGGTCAATTTTTTTTTTTTATTTTTTTTTTCGTTCAACCCACTGGCTAAAAGGAAAAAGAATTGACTTATGTATGACCAGCTTAACCACTTTAAGGTTTTACCCCCCCCCCCCTTAATGACCAGGTCATTTTTTGCGATATAGCACTGCGTTGCTTTAACTGGCAATTGCGCGGTCATGCGACGCTGTACCCAAAAAAAAAACGGATGTCTTTTTTCCCCCCCCCCCCACAAATAGAGCTTTCTTTTAGTGATATTTGATCACCTCGCTATAAACAGAAAACACCAATTTTGGAAAAAAAAAAACAATATTTTTTACTTTCTGCTATAAAACATACCCAATAAAGTTTTTTTTTTTTTTTTTCATCAATTTAGGCCACTATGTATTCTGCTACAAAAAAATCCTAGTACAGTAAACCCCCCTCCATTGCGGGGGTTACATTCCGGACCCAGCCGCTAAAAGTGAAATTCCGCGAAATAGAAAAACCCTATTAAAATGCATTGTAGGCATGTTTATTTTACTGTCACTGTACGTGTAGAAGCATTTTAAGGTCTTTAAACACACTTTTAAAACAATAGAAAAGTATTTAAACACATAAAAGATACTAAGAGACATAGCAAGAGCTATGGAAAACACAAAAATATTTCATTTTTAATGATTTATATAGTAAAATAACATTACAAAAAAAACGCGAATTACCGGGACCGCAAAAACTGAACCGCGATGTAGCGGGGGATTACTGTAAGTGTATATTGATTGATTTGTGCAAAAGTTAGAGTCTACAAACTATGGAATATATTTATGGACTTATTTATTTTTTGTTTTTACTAGTAATGGCGGCAATCAGCAATATTATTAGCGGGACTGCGACATTGCAGCGGACAAATCTAACACTTCCTGACACTTTTTGGGGACCAGTGACACCAATACTGTGATCAGTGCTAAAAAAAAGTGCACTGTTACTGTATAAATGACACTGGCAGGGAAGGGGTTAACACCAGGGGCGATCAAGGGGGTTAAGTGCGCTCCTAGGGAGTGCTTTCCAACTGTGGGGGGAATGAATGCAGTAGAGGAAAAGAGAGATCTGTGTTTTAGCTTAGCTGAAATACAAGATCTCTTTTCCTCCCTGACAGAACAGCGGTCTGCTTTGTTTACATAGGCAGACCGACGTTCTGTCATTCCGCCGAACAATCAGTGGGTCCTGGCGGCCGACCCATTGATTGGCTCACGCTGCATCCAATCACAGCGGGAGCGGCAGTGCGGCGCGCGCCCCTGAAATCTCATGCACAAAGTCATGTACGTGGCTTTGTGCAGCCGGGCCTCCCTGTCGCAGTATATATGCGGCAGACGGTCCAGAAGGGGTTGACTTTACCTTTTTAAAAAAAAGTGTCTGAAAGTGTCCATTGAAAAGCATATGTTTAACCACCACACACGTTGTTTGGACCATGTAGTCTGTGTCCTCACATCTGCTATTGCTCCTGCATTGGCATGCCCGCCCCTAATGTGCTCCTGGAGGATGGAGAGGTGGGCCATTTATGGCTGACTTGCTGGTGTATCCCCACCAATGAACCCATCCTCATTTTCCCTAGCCGCACACTGGAGTGTTTCTGCAGGACTAGTAGATGTACTGGGATGATGCATGCCTTGCAGTTTGCATTGATTAAAGATATGACTCGTTGTCGTCAGCCAGTTGCAGGATCTGACCACTGTCACATGAGGGCAGGGGTGACTACATCAACCTTGTGTAAGCTCTGATATTCAACTCTTAAGTGTAGCCAGGGTTTGACTCTGGGAGGATTGGAACATACAGAAGGTGTGTGTAAGTGGGGTCAGGCGATGGCCTGGCAAAAGTTACTTCGCCTGCGGTCCTTACCATTGCTGTACATTTCCTTCCCTCCCTTGCTTGGTTGTACATGAAAGTGACCGGATGTCGTCCTGCGAAAGACTCCCATTTGGTGAATTGTAGCAAATAAATTTATGAATCTTTGTTTATTTTTTGTCTTAATATTCTATTCTTTTTTAGATAAACAGTGTCACTAATGGGGTCACTGATTTGGATCTTGGAGCTGAAGTGCCCGCTCAGCAACCTCGTCTGTCTAAAGCCCAAAAGAGGCGGGTAAGAACACGTTGGTAATTTTCTCTACGATTCGCTTTAGTGCGAGGCTGATCTGATACTCCATAGAATCCGATGTGCATAATGCAAGGTTTGTACAAGAATAACTGGAGAACCTTACATGGTATGTGATGCAGTTCTATTCAGAAACATATACCACATATGCTCCAATGAGCAGATTTCTTGGAGGATTCAGCAGGAGTTTTTAGACCTGCTGCATTTTCCTAAGATAAACATAGGAAAAATATAAACCCTATTTTAATGGCTGCAGTAGGTAGGGAGGTCTCTGAATTTGGGAGGGGATGCAGTCGGCCAACATCTGCCCTATTCCAATATTTAAACTTTAGCTAGAGAGTCCATTTTAATTTTGTTGAATTTCAAGTCTTCTGGTGCACATCACTACTGCTCATGCATGCATATTTTATTAACCAGTATGCAAAATGATACTTTTTTGGGGGTTAGGAGCTTGTTGCATAATACTAATAGTGAGGTTTAGTGACCCACTGATATTTTGCAACTGACCTCGCTGTGCCAACAGCCCCTGATCCTGCCTGCCACCTTTCAGACCTCAGACAAGAGCAGCAATGTGAGCGCAGAGCCGAGGAAGGCTCTGACGTGTCACATGACATAGTTGATGGGAGACCTGAGAGGACTTCTACACGCTTCATACCTTATACTACTGACCCCTGCACTCTACATTACTTACCTCTGCATCCTGCTTTGCTTACTACTTAGCCCTGAACTCTTCATACCTTCCTTACTTTTTAATGGGGCCTTGGTAGGTTATCTTCTTTAAAATTACCCACTGCACCTTTGTGATCTTTGATCTTTTCCATGTCATTTGGGTAAATCTCCATCTTGTTAAGGTTTCATACCCTTGCCTTAATGGTAATGTATAGCCAGAACGTTTTTTTTATTGGCTGAAGTAGAGAAAGGTTAGGACCCCTTGGAGATACAAAAAGATAATTGTTTAAAGGGGCTCAGACATTCTGTGCAAACCTTGAATTGCACTCCAAAGTGTCTGTTTTAGGTTACCTCCCCTGATTTTATACTCCCCTGTCCACAGATTCTTTCTGTGCAGCCACAGGAAGATGCACAACCACCGGTCACTCCTGTGAAGAGGCCGTCTTATCGTTGGGACGTATTATAGATTGCGCCTCTGTTGGAATGAATGAGGCTTTCTCTTTGGATGTGCAGGAGCCTTGATGGGATAGCTTGGGTGTTTGCAGCGGTCGCCGTGCAGCTTCCTGGGGGTGAAATATAATGGATAGCTATACAAAAATAAGACTTTACTTTAAAGAGTGTTTACAACCAAAGTAGCAACATAGGATGGTGTGCATAGAATTGTGGTATATTTCTTGGAGAATACTATTTGTGATAAAGACCTTTTTACCAAGAAAAGTGGTAGTACTGACACTCTGACTTCAGTGCTTTTGGAGTCCTTGACCTGGAACCAATATATATGTCAAGAAAGTCTGAAGTCCTTCTCTGCATGCATGTTCTGGGTTAGCGACTCAAGTTTTTGAAGCCGAGGGGTCAGCATGCCAGCATATGTAGAATGAGAAGTTCGCAATGGGAGCCTCCTTGTTCTTCTCGCCTTTTAAAACTGAGTCTTAAAATAAACATGGTGCCTGTTGCTTTTTAAGTTTAAGGAGTAATGTATATGTGACCAAATGTAGTGTTCACAGCAGGCTTACAGTGAACCTGGAAAATATTACAGCACTGCACTTTTTCCACATTTTATGTTGCAGCCTTTTTCTAAAATGTATTAACTTCGTTAATTTCCTAAAAATTCTACAAACAAAATCTCCTAATGACAACGTGAAATAATTTTGTTTGAAAGTTTTTGCAATAATATTTAAAATAAGAAACAAAAAAAATCCCATGTATGTAAGTATTCACGGCCTTTGCTCAATTCTTTGTTGAAGCACCTTTGGCACCAATTACAGCCTCAAGTTTTTTTTGAGTATGATGCTACAAGCCAGAGGCGTAACTAGAACCTTCAGGGCCCTGATGCAAGAAACCATGAAGGGCCCCCCAGACCCCTGGCCGGGGCCCTTACCTTCAAGCCCAGGGCTCTTCCCACTAATCCTGGGGCTCTTTACACTCGTTGCATGGCCTTTTATTATGGTCCCGCAGCGGGATTCTTTCACAGGTTCTGCAGTGGGCCCCCTTCCTGCAATCTTGTGGGCCCCCTTCCTGCAATCTTGAGGCCTCCCCAGAGTGGTGCAATGCCAGGGTCCGGTCGCAAGTGTGACCTTTGCGATCCTGGAAGTTCACCCACTGGTTTGCTACCGGGCCCCCTGGAGCATGGGGCCCGGTAGCGATTGCAACCCCTGTAGTTACGCCCCTGCTACAAGCTTGGCACACCTAGTTTTGGGCAGTTTCTCCCATTTTTTGCAGGACCTCTCAAGCTTCATCAGGTTGGATGGGGAGCATTGGTGCACAGCCATTTTCAGATCTCTCCAGAGATGTTCAAGTCTAGGCTCTGGCTGGGCCACTCAAGAACATTCACAGAGTTGTCCCGTAGCCACTTCTTTGTTATCTTGGCTGTGTGCTTAGGGTCCTTGTCCTGTTGGAAGATTGTTCACCCCAGTCTGAGGTCCAGAGTGCTCTGGAGTAGGTTTTCATCAAGGGTGTCTCTATACATTGCTGCATTCATCTTTCCCATGATCCTGACCAATCTCCTAGTACCTGCCGCTGAAAAACATCCCCACAGTCTGATGCTGCCACCACCATGCTTCACTGTAGGGATGGTATTGGCTATATATCTAGCTGCTGATCCCCCGCTGAGCAGCAGGAGGACAGCTGTGTCTCCGCGCTGTGTGCGGAGACACAGCTGTCAGTTCCCTCTGCATCTCTATGGGGGAAATCGAATGGGAACGGACCGTCGGTCCGTTCTCATCCGATCCGCTGGATGGATGGAAAATAGGGTTTCCATCCGTCCTGATTTGACGGATCGGGTCGGGTGTCAGTGGACATGTCTCCACTGCCATCCGATGCCCCATAGGGATGCATGAGGGGGGACCGTTCAGATCCGCCAAAAAAACGGACAGGCGGATCTGAACGGTCCGCCTGTGTGAAAGGGGCCTTTATGTACTGTTAATTGTGGGACCTTATATAGACAGGTGTGTGCCTTTCCAAATGCTGGCCAATCAACTGAATTTACCACAGGTGGACTCGAGTTGTAGAAACATCTCAAGGATAATTCGTGGAAACAAGATGCTCCTGAGCTCAATTTTGAGTGTTGTGGAAAAGACTGTGAAAACTTATGTACATGTGATTTATTTTTTTTTTTTTATATATATTTTTTTTTTTTTTTGTTATAAATTTGCAAAGATTTTAAACAAATGTATTTAATGTTGTCATTATGATGGGGTATTGTTTGTAGAATTTTGAGAAAAATAATGAATTTAATACTTTTTGGAATATGGCTGTAACATAAAATGTGAAGCGCTGTGAATACTTTCCGGATGCACTGTAAATAATGTGGAAACCTGGTCTATGGAGTTCTTTTTACCAGACTTCCTTATCTTTTCTAGGAGAAGAAGGCAGCCTTGGAGAAAGAGAGAGATGAGCGCATAGCAGAAGCTGAAATTGAGAACCTGTCTGGAGCTCGGCACCTGGAAAGTCAGAAACTTGGCCAAATCTTGTCAGAGAGACAAGAGCAGATCAAACCCATCCCATCAGATGGTCATTGCATGTACAGAGCTATTGAACATCAGCTGAAGGAGCGGGGTGTGAATCTGACTCTTTCCAATCTCAGGCACCAAACTGCAGACTACATGCAGAGCCATGCAGATGACTTTCTGCCATTTCTAACCAACTCTGTCACAGGGGAAATGTACACACAGGGTGAGATCTTTATGTCACAGGGGAAATGTACACACAGGGTGAGATCTTTATGTCACAGGGGAAATGAACACGCAGGGGGAGATCTTTATGTCACAGGGGAAATGTACACACAGGGGGAGATCTTTATGTCACAGGGGAAATGTACACGCAGGGTGAGATCTTTATGTCACAGGGGAAATGTACACGCAGGGGGAGATCTTTATGTCACAGGGGAAATGTACACGCAGGGTGAGATCTTTGTCACAGGGGAAATGTACACACAGGGTGAGATCTTTATGTCACAGGGGAAATGTACACGCAGGGTGAGATCTTTGTCACAGGGGAAATGTACACGCAGGGTGAGATCTTTATGTCACAGGGGAAATGTACACGCAGGGTGAGATCTTTATGTCACAGGGGAAATGTACACGCAGGGGGAGATCTTTATGTCACAGGGGAAATGTACACGCAGGGTGAGATCTTTGTCACAGGGGAAATGTACACACAGGGTGAGATCTTTATGTCACAGGGGAAATGTACACGCAGGGTGAGATCTTTGTCACAGGGGAAATGTACACGCAGGGTGAGATCTTTATGTCACAGGGGAAATGTACACGCAGGGTGAGATCTTTATGTCACAGGGGAAATGTACACGCAGGGGGAGATCTTTATGTCACAGGGGAAATGTACACGCAGGGTGAGATCTTTGTCACAGGGGAAATGTACACACAGGGTGAGATCTTTATGTCACAGGGGAAATGTACACGCAGGGTGAGATCTTTATGTCACAGGGGAAATGTACACGCAGGGGGAGATCTTTATGTCACAGGGGAAATGTACACGCAGGGTGAGATCTTTGTCACAGGGGAAATGTACACACAGGGTGAGATCTTTATGTCACAGGGGAAATGTACACGCAGGGTGAGATCTTTGTCACAGGGGAAATGTACACGCAGGGTGAGATCTTTGTCACAGGGGAAATGTACACGCAGGGTGAGATCTTTATGTCACAGGGGAAATGTACACGCAGGGGGAGATCTTTGTCACAGGGGAAATGTACACGCAGGGGGAGATCTTTATGTCACAGGGTAAATGTACACGCAGGGTGAGATCTTTATGTCACAGGGGAAATGTACACGCAGGGGGAGATCTTTATGTCACAGGGGAAATGTACACGCAGGGTGAGATCTTTGTCACAGGGGAAATGTACACGCAGGGTGAGATCTTTATGTCACAGGGGAAATGTACACGCAGGGGGAGATCTTTGTCACAGGGGAAATGTACACGCAGGGGGAGATCTTTATGTCACAGGGGAAATGTACACGCAGGGTGAGATCTTTGTCACAGGGGAAATGTACACACAGGGTGAGATCTTTATGTCACAGGGGAAATGTACACGCAGGGTGAGATCTTTATGTCACAGGGGAAATGTACACGCAGGGGGAGATCTTTATGTCACAGGGGAAATGTACACGCAGGGTGAGATCTTTGTCACAGGGGAAATGTACACACAGGGTGAGATCTTTATGTCACAGGGGAAATGTACACGCAGGGTGAGATCTTTGTCACAGGGGAAATGTACACGCAGGGGGAGATCTTTATGTCACAGGGGAAATGTACACGCAGGGTGAGATCTTTATGTCACAGGGGAAATGTACACACAGGGTGAGATCTTTATGTCACAGGGGAAATGTACACGCAGGGTGAGATCTTTATGTCAAAATGTATCCAAGACTGCTCGGTATCCATGTCTTTTTGCAATTGTGCATACAAATGATGGGGTCTAGTTAGTACCAGGTGATGATTTGAAAAGGATTTAGAGTTGTCCTGAGTAAGGACATTCAATTGCGAGAACCACAAATTCTGCAGAAGCCATGAGCACCATTGCTGCCACGTCTCTTAGAGAGGAAGTAAACCCTCCTATGCAACTTGTACCTATAGGTAAGCCTATGATAAGACTTACCTATAGGTACTGTAAATATCTCCTAAACGTGCACCGTTTAGAAGATATTTACTTTGCATGCAGCCAGTGACATCACTGGCACATGCGCTCTGAAGGAACGGCTGCTCGTGCCGTTCCTTCAGGGGCCCGTGCCGTGACCGTTTTTCATGGCTCCAGCCAACCAGATGGCTGGATGCCGCAATCCCGGAAGAAGGGCGACCGAACATGTCACCCATGAGACAGGTGAGCGGTCGGCACTGCGGGGCTTTCTTCTAAGATAAGTATTTCGTAATGAGCTACTATGCGATGCATACTACCTCATTAGGTGTTTGTCTTTCAGGTGTTCGTTTTTAAAAAAAAAAAAAATTCTGAGGTTTACAACCTCTTTAAGGTCATTATGAAGACATTGCTTCTGTGAGTGGTCATTTATTTTAGGTCATAAGCCTGTATGCAATTTTGGGCCCTGATCATTGAAGAGCTCCCTGTTAAAGTATATCTAATGCTGGCCATACCTCATACAATTTTCCTTTACAATTGCCGAAAACCATATAATATGAGGTCAAACCTAAACACTTTTGCTTTCTATGCCATCGGGCAGGTCCTTGTACTACATAGTAGGGTTAAAGTGACCCTTTCAGAACAGGGTCACGTGTATGGAAAACATTCTTGTAAAAGAAAGACTGCATGTATTTACCTTTTTGGTGAGTTCATGGTTCTCCCAGCCTGTTGGAAGTATTCAGCCAGTCAGATGGTTCCCCAACTTACTTGGTGTAGTTGATCCTGCTGGTTTCTACATATTGTAGTGACAAACAAGCCAGCGAAAAACTACAGCAAGCAGTAGGGAGGGGAAAGGTTGTTGATTTGGAAGTGTGTGAATACTTCTGAGGACAGTGAGTATTAAAGCAGAAGCTTTTCAAATACCAAGCGTCCAGAACGTAAGTAGTAGTCGTGTTGTGTGTTTTTTTTTGCTGTTATATTTTACCTGTGCTAATAGTCACTTTAAAACTCTGCCCCGTGAGTTTAAATTCACAATAAATAAAATGCACCAAATCCTTTGCTAGGTAAAACAGACATGAATTTGAACTCGTGGGTTTTGCTTCACTGTCTTGCTGGAAGGGATAAGGCAAGCAAAGTACAAGGGTTCATTTACTTACCTTTCCTGGAAAAAATATTAGAGGCTACGTAAAGCAGAACTAAACCCCAAAAACTACTCACCCCCACCTTCCAATAATGCCGCGGTTACATCCCTTGCTTGCCGCTGCCATCCTCTCCCCGGGTGCTGGGTTTCCCACCTCTGAATTGGTTGGCAGGGGATGACGCCATCACATGCATGTGCACGGGATTCAATCCTTCTGGCACAGCTGAAGGGTGGCAGGAGTGCACACTGAGCTGCATTTGCACAGCTTGGCATGCATTTGGTTGAAAGCTTCAAGCCAGGCAGATAAGCGTGTATTATTGCAAGTTTCTTCTGTGATAAGTCTGCCTGCTCGCAGTTTTTGAAAAACTAGATTTAGTTCCGTTTTCTGCTCATGTGACTAGCAGCTTGGGTCTTTGGCTATATTTTCCTGCTAAAGAATAGAATCGGATCCTTATTGTCAGCTAAGGCATCCCAACGCCTGGACATTTAGTTATTGGAGTGGTACTGTAGGAAATCCAAGGCAACATTTTCCCTAGGATGGGTAAATATTTCAGCCCTTATTCATCCACCCCAGCAAAGCTCATGTTAGAATTGGAATTTAGATCCACTGTAAAAGTTGTACTACATTTGAATAGCCAGTAGAGGGCACACCTGCCTAACTTTTTATTCCCTGCACTAGAGCTGGTTGAGTTTTAGAATTTATTTGGATTGCCCTGAATTTTAGAACACAATGATTGCTGATCCTTGAGAGGTTCACTTTTCCTCTTATGGCAGCTTTATCAGCTTGGTAGGGTACTTTGGGCTGTGCTGATGGTGACATGGATTTATCAGGGAATAAATTGTTCTTGAACAGCTAAATGCAATTACTCCAAACACCTAATCTAGTAGTTCTAAAACCAAAGCTCTAGGACAGGGATATGCAAACGATGGCCCTCCAGCTTTTGCAAAACCACAAGTCCCATCATGCCTCTGACTTTTAGCATCATGCTTGTGGATGTCAGTCTTGCTATGCCTCATGGGACTTGTAGTTCTGCAACATCTGGAGGGCCACAGTTTGCATGTTCCTGCTCTAGGCATTTCATGTTTCAGTTCTTGACAGTTAAGGAGGTGTTCAGTCTGCTGTTGGAGTTGTTCAGAAAAAGGCTTTGCCGATGGGCAATGGCAAAATTTAAGGCTTTCACATCACTGCCTGTGTCACGTGGATAATTCCTAGTGGCTGTCTAGCGGCGGGGTCCCCTCATACTCCGAAATGGCACCAGTGAGCAACCTTGATGGTGGACTTGGGTGAGTATAACTTGCTTCACCAGGTAAGCAATGCCTTCCAATAGTGTTGGACCTATACCGGTATCGGTGCTGATACTAAGCATTTGCACGAGTGCTTTTACTAGTAAAAATGCACCTGTACCTTCAGGCTAGGTTCACATGTATGCGATGTAAAATCACACTGTTTTGTAGTGCGATTCCACCATGTGAGTCACATGTGGTTGAATATTAATTACCAGTCAATTTTTGATGTGACTTTACAGCAGGGTTTTGGCGCTCTCTATGTATGCAGAGGGGATCAGGAGAGAGGAGTCTGTCAGAAGCCATTAGAGTGATATGTGAAGCCGCCAATCAACACACATTATCAGGGAGCTGTGTTGAGGGATGGATCGTAGAAAGAACCGCCAAAGGCCACTGAAAGACATAGGGGTTAATTTACTAAAGGCAAATCCACTGTGCACTTGGAAGTGCAGTCGGGGAAGATCTGAAATGAGGGGAAGCTCTGCTGATTTCTATCATCCAATTATGTGCAAGCAAAAATGTTTTTTTTTTATTTTCCTTGTGTGTTCCCCTCTAGATCTACAACATGGGTGTCCAACCTTCTGGCTTCTCTGGGCCACATTGAGTGTAGAGAAATATTCTCGGGCTGCATATAAAATATATGCTATAGTTAAGGTATAGAAGTAATAAAACGCCGCCGTGCCCTTCCCGCGCCCCTCCCCCGCACTAATTTAACACAACTAGAGGATGATCAAATGAAATGGAATCAGTATACAGAGGTTTACTTCTTCTGAGAGATATTAAAGGAACACTCTAACCACCATGACCACTTAAGTGATTTGAAGTGGTGATGGTGGTAGGAGTCAGAAACTGCACATGCTGGGATATTTACAGTTGTGTGAGGGGGGCTAGTTGCACCCCTAGCACATATGACTTAGGCAGACAGAAAATGTTATGTCTTTATTCATACATGTATGAACAAGGACATGACATATTATGACAAAACACAACTAGTTGTTAAAAAACATATTGCAACAATATACACACGCTAATGCACATACCTTTTCTACTTATTTTGCAGACTGCTGGTGCGGGTAGTGCTGGTGGGTAATGCTGGTGGGTACTGCTGGCGGGTACTGTTGGTCAGGACTTTGGGTACTGCTGGAGGAAGCAGCGGCTGCAGTAGAGAGCAGAGCTGCTGCTTCCTGTATGGCTCCTGTCACAGGCAGGGTGCATTTCATATCACTCCGCCTGTGCCAAGTCAGATCTATACAGGAAGCAGCGGCTCTGTCACTGACTGCAGAAATCCTAAGTCTCCCGCGGCAGCTGGGAGATCGCATGGCACTTGCGAGTGTCTGTGAGCCTCTGGCCAAAGGCGGGAGACTGTCTGGATTTCCGTGGCCGGTGGGCTGCATTGCCTGCGGTTTCCGGGCCGCAGGTTGGACATGCCTTATCTACAGCGACTGCACTTCCAAGTGCACTTGTAGTGCACAGTGGATTTGCCTTTAGTAAATAAACCCCATAGACATCGCTGGCCAGCAATAGCTCCGCTGATCCACAAAGGGCTTCACTGAAAAGGTGGACCGGAGGAAGTACCACCAGAAGGAAGCTGAGGCAGCCGCTGGAACACAAACAGCGCTGGCAGGCACTCTCTCATTGCCACATAGCAATTCCTGCCTCCCCCAGGAAAGTCAGTACAAAAGGTAATTCAAAGCAAAAACGCATTGCTTTCTCAAAAGCCCCATTCTAATCTATAGAGTGCGATTTCAGATCTCACAGGATCCTTTTTCTGAAACGCAATGCGATTTTACCTGCATCTATCTGAAGGCCCTCAATAGGAAACCATTCTATTTTACTTGGCATGCTAATTGCAAAATGAAATTGCATCTGAAAACACGCAAGAACCATGGCTCTCCTTGGTATACACGTGTAAACGTATAAGTACTCGGTCTTAAAAAAAAAAAGTATTGTTTTTGGATAAAAAAAAACAAAAAACTGTATTGGTGCATTCCTACCTTCCAGCATGAATTAGAGCTGAGTGGGAGGGAGGTTTGGGAGTTTGTGCTTATTTGGCCTGAAATGGGGCTTTAAATTACATACCAGTGATATGATTTAGTTTATAGCTGTGTTCTTCTTTAGTAGAGGTTTACTGAAATGATGCTCTTAATTTAAATGACTGTTTAGTATAACTGTCACATTTGTCTTACACAGATGAGTTTGAGAAGTACTGCAGTGAAATTGCAAACACACCAGCGTGGGGTGGACAGTTGGAGGTGAGAATCAACCTTTTTGTTGTTAAGCAAAAATGCCCATTTATAAGAAGTTATCAACATAAGATTACCCAACCTTAAACTTTAAAACAGAACTAAACCCTCCCATCCACCAAGGACGTCATCATCTTGGCCAGATTTAGATCTGCAGTTGCCATGGTGCTGCACATTTGATCAGCTATGACACAAGCCAATTGATAAGCACACTGACAACTGACAGTTCTTACCATGGCCTGATTGGAGCCTACACTGCACATTTGCTAGTTGGCACTGGGCAGCATGTAAATAAAAACTTGGCAGAAAAAAAACATTGGTGCATTTGATTAATTACAAGCCCAATTCCAAAAAAGTTGGGACACTGTACAAATTGTGAATAAACAGAATGCAATGATGTGGAAGTTTCAAATTTCAATATTTTATTCAGAATACAACCTAGCTGACATCAAATGTTTAAACTGAGAAAATGTATAATTTTAAGGGAAAATTTGTTGATTTTCAATTTCAAGGCATCAACACATCTCAAAAAAGTTGGAACGAGGCCATGTCTACCACTGTGTGGCATCCCCTCTTCTTTTTATAACCGTCTGCAAACGTCTGGGGACTGAGGAGACAAGTTGCTCAAGTTTAGGAATAGGATTGTTGTCCCATTCTTGTCTAATAAAGGCTTCTAGTTGCTTTACTGTCTTAGGTCTTCTTTGTCGCATCTTCCTCTTTATGATGCACCAAATGTTTTCTATGGGTGAAAGATCTGGACTGCAGGCTGGCCATTTCAGTACCCGGATCCTTCTTCTACACAGCCATGATGTTGTAATTGATGCAGGATGTGGTCTGGCATTGTCATGTTGGAAAATGCAAGATCTTCCCTGCAAGAGACGACGTCTGGATGGGAGCATATGTTGTTCTAGAACTTGGATATACCTTTCAGCATTGATGGTGCCTTTCCAGATGTGTAAGCTGCCCATGCCACACGCACTCATGAAACCCCATACCATCAGAGATGCAGGCTTCTGAACTGAGCGCTGATAACAACTTGGGTTGTCCTTGTCCTCTTTACTCTGGATTACATGGCGTCCCAGTTTTCCATTTTGCCACAGTCCATTTTAAATGAGCCTTGGCCCAGAGAAAACACCTGGCCTTCTGGATCATGTTTAGATATGGCTTCTTTTTTGGCTTATAGAGTTTTAGCCGGCAACGGTGAATGGCACGGTGGATTGTATTCACCAACAATGTTTTCTGGAAGTATTCCTGAGCCCATGTTGTGATTTCCATTACAGTAGCATTCCTGTATGTGATGCAGTGCTGTCTAAGGGCCCGAAGATCACGGGCATCCAGTATGGTTTTCTGGCCTTGACCCTTACGCACAGAGATTGTTCCAGATTCTCTGAATCTTTGGATGATATTTTGCACTGTAGATGATGAAAACTTCAAACTCTTTGCAATTTTTCTCTGAGAAACTGCTTTCTGATATTGCTCCACTATTTTTTGCCGCAGCATTGGGGGAATTGGTGATCCTCTGCCCATCTTGACTTCTGAGAGACCCTGCCACACTGAGAGGCTCTTTTTATACCCAATCATGTTGCAAATGGTCCGCCAGCTGTTCCTTAAATGTACATTTAACTTTTCCGGCCTCTTATTGCTACCCGTCCCAACTTTTTTGGAATGTGTAGCTCTCATGAAATCCAAAATGAGCCAATATTTGGCATGATATTTCAAAATGTCTCACATTCAACATTTGATATGCTATCTATATGATATTTTTGAATAAAATATAAGTTTGAGATTTGTTAATTAGTCCATTCCTTTTTTTACTCACAATTTGTACAGTGTCCCAACTTTTTTGGAATTGGGTTGTATTTAATACCATTTATTGAACATTTCTAGCTTGAGCTTTCTTTTGGGAAACTGCCAAAGCATAACTAAAGGCAATTTCCTCACTTTTGCAGGGATTTCCTCTCACTTCTTGTTTCAGCTATGCAACAGGAAGCGAAGGGACACAAACATAGAAAAAACTAACAGGGGTTATAGACCTCATTTACTCTCTCTTTAATCCAAAATGGGGAAATGTTTTGCCTTTTTAGTTCTACTCTAAATCAGTTGCTTTTAGTTCTTCTTTAAAGGCACCCTTCAGTCAAAACTGAAGATGAGGCCTAGAAAGACCTACATGTGGCAAAGCCTTCTTGCAAAGGACTTTAGTGTCTCCTCCAGTCATAGTTGAAGTGGACTGGTCTGCCCCACTCACATTTTCAGTCACCAGTTGGATATGCATATGTGCCTAAAGGGCCCGTACACACGATAAGAAAATCTGTAGGGAAAATTCGTCCGACGATCGATCTGCTGATTTTCGGACTGTTAGTATGGTGCTTTCGACAGCCAACTCCGACTGTTCGGCTGACAAAATGTGCAGGTTATAAAATTTTTGTCGTCCGTCAAAACCACGTCCGATTTTCGTCTCATTAGTACAGATTTCGACGGAAAAAAATCTTAAGAGCAAGACTAGGCATGCTCAGAGACGAAAGAACACATACAAAGCAATCTGACATCACTTCTGAAGTAGAATTCTGTCGTACGGGAAAATTTGTATGAAAATAATCTCTTCACTTTCCACATCAGACTAGCATGCCACAAAAAACGGACGACAGATCGTTCGATAATCTGATCGTGTGTACGGGGCTTTAGAGAGTTCACTTTTTGACCGGAAATCACAAGACGGAGAGGTAGTTGAACTTCCACAACACAGGATTTAGGGAGCAGACTCGTGGATTACGCAGATCTAGGTGTACGGAGTAAACTCTCTAACTTTTGCTCAGTTAGTGTTTTCTGGATAGCAATAAAAGCTAAAGGGAATGGATTGAAACAGCCTTAGATTAGTGCTGGTACACAAATGATAATGTATATATTAGGGGATTAATAAAAAAAAAAAAAATTTTATTGGTTTGGTACATTTTAAAAAATGTACCACAACAAAACCCTATTAAAACCAATACTCTATATTATAGCGAGGCACTATGACAAAAATCAGTTAGACTAGATTGTATATCAATCTGATCCAGTACGCACATACCCAGTACCCTATCTGACAATATTTAAAGTACATATTGAATATCTGAATATTTATTCTAAATGTTCAAACAACCAAATCTAATTTTATTACCAATATTATCATAAAGAAATCATTACTTCCAGAGGCAGTTTGCATTAATAAGATCTGGTTTTGGCATTCATTAACATTCCTTTATCCACTTTGCATATGGCAAATATCGGGGTTTACCATTTGTATACTCCAAAATGTGGTTGTTTTAGCATTTAGAACAGATGTTTAGACATTATATATGTATTCCGATAATAGCAAGACGCTATTCACACTTACGAATCGCCATTATTGATTACAACAAGGAGACCCCCCCCGCTGGGGTTCCTAGCAATAAGCTGTGTATGACAGCCCCATTGAAAGCGATTAGAAGCTCTCAGCTGCATTTATTAATGACCAATAGCATGTAATAGCTCGTGGAGCGATTACTTGCGATGATTGACCCTGGACGCAGTCAGTCTCCATGAGGGATTATATGTGAACGGCTGTGATTGGCTGCGGGAACTGTCAGCCTCCTGTTGCTTTCAGCAGGGCTGCCACCCACGTCTACCTGCCGGGTCTCCTGACTGTAATTGGTATTGGCCCCATTCGCAAGTGTAAATGGGGTGCCTTAGGGTATTGGGTATGTGTGTACTGAATCTGAACAATATACAATCTAGTCTCATTACCAGCAGGTAACCTGAAAGAGCTATCAAGGAACCCCGTCTTTTATCAATAAAAAGTAATGGGTGGATTTTGCATGACTTTGAGGTTTAAAATCCTTTGAGCATTCAAATCTATGATGGATAAATATGAAAGATAATGGATAGGGAAATGTTTCAGAGGTCCATTCCTAATGAGCTAAATTTCATTCCAGTGCCCCATTGAGGATGTCCAAAGGTGGTCCTAATACATACCAATTCTGGTGTCTAATGGGAGGACTGGGCTGTATAGGGCTTTTCCAGGTGTTAATGAGCCCATCGATTGTTGGGTAGTACAAATTATTTCACACACAGGTTTTACAAGTTGTTGTTACATCTTTCTACACAATATCAGCCTTCCCTATTAGTTTGAGAAAATGAAAGGATAGAAGTAGTAATTAAAACTGGGCCACTTTCACTTATTTATGGGTATCGAGTAAATGCCTGCTGGGGTGTGTGTGTGTGTTTTCTTTTCTCAAATGATTTTTCTGATCAGATTTTGCAACCTGTTTTCTGTTACAGCTCAGGGCTTTGTCTCACATCCTAAAGACCCCTATAGAAGTCATCCAGGCAGATTCCTCTCCTATCGTTATTGGTGAGGAGTACACTGGAAAGCCAATCACTGTAGTGTAAGTATTCTCTTGGCCAATGTATAACTAGCTGTTGATAGACTTAGACAAAATCAATAGGTTTTGCTTTATCTATTTACGTCTCCCAGTTCTTGTCATTTAATGTCTATGCTATGGAGTTGAAGACAGAGGAGTGGATTGAGTAGCTCCGCAAAAGAAAGCTGGGTACCCAGTCCACAAATATTCTGTCATCAGCCCACAATGGGAAAATAGAGCATTATAGATGTGAGTTGTGACTCATGAACTTTTACTGAAATAAGAGCAGACAGTTTTTTGAATGAGATTAAAATGAAATTGATTGGAGGGTAATGGGGATAAAGATTTGCTTAAAAGCTAAGTTCAAGATGCAAGGTGGTATATAACTCCAATGAAAGCGCAGAAAGGATACCCGGGGGAAATGTGGTATAAAGGGTATGATGGCTCATATTTGGTGGGAATGTCCAAAAATACACATTTTTTGGCAGGACATATGACAACTTATAAAAGAGATTTCAGGAGAAGAAATTGCTGATGATCCGTGGATATGTCTATTTCATAATACATTAAAGCAATATAAGAACATGTTAAGACCCTATCTCTTGAATGCAGCGAAGGGAATTATCCCAAAAAATGGTTGGAGGTGGAAATCCTTTAGAGTGGGGATTGGTAATCAGTGCACTTGTAGTCCATTGACACTTTCTCCAGCTGAAAGCTTATACAGAGATATGAAGAGAGAACTGGAGGAAGTGTCTACAGGAGCCTGACAATCATGGGTGCAATGTCAGGCTCCTGTAGACACTTCCGTTCTCTCTTCATATCTCTGTATAAGAGATATGAGCCTTTAAAGTGGTTGTAAAGGCTCAAGGTTTTTTACCTTCATCTATGCATGAAGGTAAAAAAACTTTCTGTGTGCAGCAGCTCCCGCTAAAACTTACCTGAGCCCCATCTTCATTCAGCAATGTGCAGGAGAGCCTTGGCTCTCCTAGGTCTCTTCCTCCTCATTGGTTGAGGGAGCAATGGGAGCCATTGCCTCTCACTATTGTCAGTCACAGCCAATAAGAGAGCAGGGACAGGCCGAGCCATGCTCCGTGTGTGGTGTGTGAATGGACACAAAGAGCAGCGGCTCGGAAGCTACTTGCTCTGGGGGCACTCGGGAGGAGGAAGGAAGGGCCAGGACCGCTGGCAGGGGACCTGAGAAGAAGAGGAACGGGTCTACTCTGTGCAAAACCATTACAGAGCAGGTAAGTATGACCTGTTTTAGTTAACCCCCTTCCTACCCAGGCCAATTTTCAGCTTTCAGTGCTCTCACACTTTGAGAATTACTCCGTCATGCAACACTGTACTCAAATGAAATTATTTATGTGTTTTTTTTTTTTTTTTCACACAAATAGAACTTTCTCTGTCGCTCATTGACAGACGTAGTCCTCGTTGATTAATAACAACTCGGGTTATACTGCCCTCTACAGAAGTAGGACTAGACAGGAAAGAAAACATTCTGGCCACACCTTAGGGGCAGTCCCAGAGGGTATATCCTCTCTCTCTCTCTGCTACAGCAAATCAGTTTTTTTCTGTCTAGTTAGGAGTAAGGACCTAGATGCCTTGCTAGGATCTTCGGTCCTGGCAGGAATTTTTCTTAGATTTTTTTTAGACAGCTTTTTTTCCAGTTTCCTGGAGATCTTCAAGCAAGCAAGCTGTAACTGGGCGACGGGCTGGATGTTGAGATCCAGTGGTCACCCCAGTTCAGCCTACGAGCGCGTGCAGGCCATAGCTCCACGCTGGGTCGGCCGCGACATAGTCCCACTGGACGGGGACTGACCCTGCGAGTTAAACGTCTCGCCTGAACGCCAATGACCAACAGAGTCACGGCGTCCGTATTGGTCGACAGCCCCCCCACCCCGGTGGAGAGGGGTTCTGTCAGGAGTGGGCGCCCGCCTGGTTCCGGTATGGTGAGTAGTATGTTCCCCCTCCCCCCCCCTGTCAGGTTTGTGGTGGACGCGGGCCCCTCTCTGGAATGGTAGGATGGGTCTCCCCTCTATCCTATAACAGGTCACAGATCCCCCAATTTGAGTGTGATTTTTTTTTGTGAACAGAAACCAGGAGGCTTGGTTTGGGAGCTGACTATCTAAGGTCATTGCAAAACTGTAAGGGTGACTGAAGTCAGTGGCAGTACTATAAGGGGCATTACTATTGAAGTAAAAGGTATCCTACCTGTCAGAGGTGTACACAGGCCGATGCCTATGCCTGAGTCACTGCAGTCCAGATCGCCATTCCTCCAGCGACGGCCCACGGACTGCATGCGGCCCGCCAGGGTCCTGTACCGCTGGCCAGGCTTATCACCATTCAGGGTGAAGGTTGTGGGGCCGAGACACTCCCGCAGGCCGCCAGGCCGAATATAGACATCCCGCAGGCCGCTGCTAGCCGCCGCTATCCTACACAGGCCGCCGCCATTGTCTTGCAGATCGCACGAGGCCGCCATATTGGCGTAGCCTCGTGTCTCCGGCATGGGGGCGGCCATGTTTGAGGTGACCAAACACCTCGAGGAGCTAGGGGAGGCGCCGGAAGGCGTGCAAAGGGGCGGAGCCGCCTCCTTTTACCCGGGAAAGCCAGCCAAAGACTTCCTGTCTGTAATACAGTGCTGGAACAGGTTGTATTGAAACTTCTGAGCATCAAGTGGTGAGCCTTGGGGTCTCTCTCTCTCTCTGTAGGGGTCCCTAAGCAGGTAACACTGAGGGGCGCTGTGGCGCTGGGGGTCTAAAAAAAAAAAAAAAATTTTTTTTTTTGGCAAATTAATTTTTTCCGGCAAGTGTCTGGAATAATCATGGACCCTGCCACACAGGTACCCCCACCTGTTCCCCTCGAGGTGGCCGCAGGACCCTCCAGTTCACAGAGTATGGATGCATTCACAGCAGTTTTGGAGTCTTTGGTGTCTCGGGTGGAGATGGCCTGTCAGGGACGGGGGTCAAGAAAGCGACCCCCGCCTACCCCTATGTCATCTGATACTTCAGATTCAGATTCTGAGATGGTCATTGCAGCTGCAGGTCCCTCTGCAGGGGCTGTTGTCTCAGGTAAAGTTCCCTCAGACAGTGAGGAGGACATTCCTGCCTCCGCCATAGCACAAGAAGAAGCATTGGTGGACGCACTAGTTGTGGCGGTCCGGGAAACCTTAAAGCGGAGTTCCACCCGAAATTTATACTTACCTCCATCTTCTCGCTCCCGGTCACCTGAAAAACAAATGGATAATCGCAATTTTTTTTTTTTTTTCACTTACCTTTTAGAGAAAATATACTCACCTTACTTCCTTCTTCCTCCCCTCGGCGGCCACGGCGATTCGTCACTTCCTGGCTTTTGCAATGATTCCTGGGAGCTGAACGTCATCGCTCCCAGGAATCATTGCGCCTGCACCGGCCCCGACGTCAGTTACGGGGCGCGCGTGTCATTCCCTTCTAAACAGCTTCTGGGCATGCCGGAAGTGACGTCGGGGCCGGTGCAGTGCATCGTGGGACCGAAGAAGGAGGAAGAGGACCGAAGAGGACGCGGAAGAGGATCGCGCTGGCTTCAAGCTGCCCACACCCGAGATGGCAGCGCTGGAGAAGACAATTTCAAGGTAAGTATTTCTCCTGAAAGGTAAGTGCAACCCGTGACAGATCAGAGGCTATCCATTGTGGAATGTGCTAGCCCTGACTGTCCCGGGGGTATTTTTATAAAAAAATGTATAACTAGGGTGGAACTCCGCTTTAAGACTTGAGGTTTTACCGGCAGAGGCAACCGAGATGGAAATTCCC
Organism: Pelophylax lessonae; assembly: GCF_965119305.1. Taxonomy (NCBI): domain Eukaryota; kingdom Metazoa; phylum Chordata; class Amphibia; order Anura; family Ranidae; genus Pelophylax; species Pelophylax lessonae. Next base: position 471,061,106 of record NC_138772.1, read on the forward strand.
TTTGGTACTAGTAAACCTACCAAGACGGCGAAGGTTTTTCCCTTACCCAAATGTTTTGGTAATAAAATTAAAGAGGAATGGGATCATTCAAAACGTACCTTTACTGATTCCAAGCGCATTGCCTCATTAAGAAATGGACGGTACCACCAGTGGTGGATCCACCTATTTCCAGACTGAATAAAGCCACTGTTATCCCGTTGGAGGACGCTCCGTCCTTTAAGGATCCGGTGGATCGGAAGATGGAAGCGGAGTCCCGCACTATTTTTTCCCTGATAGGGTCAGCCTTTAGACCAGCGATTGTCATTGGTTTAGTTTCACAGACATTAACGGAATGGGCAAGATTGGTACGCCATGACCTAAAGGGGAAAGGTATCCCCCAGGCAGCATCTGATTTGATGGAACAAATTATACAAGGACTGCAGTTCGTCTGTGACGCAGCCCTGGATGCCACCCCCTTGTTAGGGCATGCATCGATGTCAGCGGTAATCCTCAGACGTGTGCTGTGGTTAAAATGCTGGTCAGCGGATCTAGGTTCCAAAAAAGCCTTGGCGAATCTCCCCTTTCAGGGGAATCGCCTATTTGGGGCCACCCTAGATGAGATCATTAAGGATGTCACTGGGGGCAAGAGCACTTTTTTGCCGCAGGCTGCTAAAGCTAAAGGACCTCGTAACAAGCGTGGACCTTTCTTTGCCGCTCATAAAGGGTTCGTTCGCTCTGCTGGGGCGAGCGGGAAAGGCAAAGCCCCTCTAGGAGGGTTCAAGAGGCGCTGGTCGGGCAAACAAAAGGCCGACTCAGCCAAACCTGAAGTTAAGGCTAATACAGCCTGAAGGTGCGCCCCCTCCCGGCTTGAGGGTGGGGGGACGTCTTCACCGGCATTCAGAGCTAGAGCCTTCCTGAATCTCGGACTAAGGGGTTCAGGAGATCATACGATCAGGACACAAGATCGAGTATCGATCACTGCTACCGGTGGGATTCTTCCCTTCCAACATTTAGGTGCTACAGGGAGCGGTAGTTCCCGTTCCCTGAACAGATCATTTTCTTTACCTTTTCCAAAGATTAGTCTCAGTTCCCTACAGGAATCGGATCCGGTTGAGCAAACAGACCAAGGAGCCTCTAGTCTGGTGACTTCGGTCTCTAATGCTCAACCAGGAGAAATCATCACTCCTGATAAGAATCAAGTTTCTGATAAATGTGTGGGAACAGAGAGCGATCAGACTTTGTCGGATTGCCTGGACCAAGCAGCTCTAGGGCAGCCTGGTTCGGATCCAGTCAGACAATATCAGGGTGATGACTTAGGTCGATCACCAAGGATTTCACCATCTGTGTCTTCATCAGAGCATCCCGGAGGTGGATCTGTTGGCATATCGGCTCAACAGGAAGGCGCGGAGGTTGGTAACGCGCGCCCGTGATCCTCTAGCGGACGCAGCAGACGCGCTGAACGGCCTATAAAGGCAGTATCGGCTACTATACGTATTCCCCCCTCTCAAGTTGCTGCTGAGATTTCTCCGCAGGATAGAGATGGAGGGAACTCCAGTTATCCTGGAAATTCTAGGCTAGCCTCGTCAGGCCGGTCAGGCCGACTTGGACATGCTAGTCGCGAACGCTCCTTGGAGACCTCCTCTCAGGGAGGATCTGCGGTCTCAAGGACCGATCTTCCATCGTGCTTTACAGTCGCTGGTTTTAATGGCCTGGCCATTGAGACCCAGGTACTGAAGGGCAGAGGGTTGTCAGCTTCAGTTATTCCTACTCTAATTAAAGCAAGGAAAGCGACTTCCAGCAAAGTCTATTATCGCACATGGAAGACTTATATTGCGTGGTGTGAATCTTTGGGATTTCCCCCACGTACCTATTCGGTGACCCGAATCTTGGCTTTTCTGCAAAAGGGGGTTGAGCAGAAACTATCCTTGAGCACCATCAAGGGTCAAGTTTCAGCATTAGCAATCTTCTTTCAGAAGCCTTTGGCTACTCATTCCTTGGTGCGGAATTTCATCCAGGGGGTGCGGCACTTGGCTCCGCCAGCCCGCACGCCCTTACCACCTTGGGATCTTAATTTGGTTTTGTCGGTTCTGCAGAAACCTCCCTTTGAAAATATCAGGGAGATTCCCTTGCTTACATTATCCCAGAAGGTGGCCTTCTTGGTGGCTATCACTTCTGCACGCAGGGTGTCAGAACTGGCTGCATTATCATGCCATTCCCCATATCTAGTGGTTCATAGGGATAAGGTAGTTCTTCATCCGAAGCCATCCTTTCTTCCTAAGGTGGTTTCAGACTTTCATCTGAATGAAGATATTGTGCTACCTTCCTTGTGTCCTCAGCCCAATCATCCTCGGGAATATGTGTTGCATTCCTTGGATGTGGTTCGGGCAATCAGGGTATACCTGAAGGCTACAGAAACGTTCCGTAAGACGGATTCACTTTTTGTGATCACGGATGGCCCCAGAAAGGGGTTGCCTGCATCTGCCGCGACTATCTCCAAATGGATTAGACAGACGGTGGTACAGGCTTATTCTATTAAGGGTCGGAATCCTCCATTCCCTGTTAAGGCGCACTCCACTCGAGCGCTCAGTACTTCCTGGGCCTACCACCATCAGGCGTCAATGGTCCAGGTGTGCAAGGCGGCCACCTGGTCGTCGGTACATACCTTTACGAAATTTTATAAAGTTGATGTGATGGCATCGGCGGATGCCTCATTTGGCCGCAAGGTTTTGCAGGCCGCAATTTGAGGAGACCGGTGGTCTACCTCGAGGGTTTTTTTCCGTTGGAATTTCAGTTGAGTCTCATCGCGTGATTGATGAGCCTTTAAAACTTCTAGTTGGCATCGGTTGGGCCTTCTAGATTGGATTTTGATTTCCATTTTCCCACCCCTCATTTGTGGTACTGCTTTGGGATGTCCCGAGTTGTTATTAATCAACGAGGACTACGTCTGTCAATGAGCGACAGAGAAAAATGGATTTTTGTAAAATCTTACCGTAAAATCCTTTTCTCTTAAGCTCATTGACAGACGTAGTACCCGCCCCTCTGTTTTTGAGTTGGGTTGGGTTAAATTCTCTAAACACTGCTTTGTGACATAACTGATTTGCTGTAGCAGAGAGAGAGAGGATATACCCTCTGGGACTGCCCCTAGGGTGTGGCCAGAATGTTTTCTTTCCTGTCTAGTCCTACTCCTGTAGAGGGCAGTATAACCCGAGTTGTTATTAATCAACGAGGACTACGTCTGTCAATGAGCTTAAGAGAAAAGGATTTTACGGTAAGATTTTACAAAAATCCATTTTTCTTTCGGTGGTATTTAATCACCACTGGGGTTTTTATTTTTTGCGCTACAAATGAAAAAAGACAAAAATTTTGAAAAACAAATGCATTTTTCTTAGTTTGTTATAAAATTTTGCAAATAAGGAATTTTTTTTCCTAAGTTTTGTCCAAAATTATTAATGCTATCTTTGGTATAAATAACCCAAATCCGTGTATTTTATTTGGTCTGGGTGAAAGTTAGTCTACAAGCTATAGTACCAATCATTGAAAATTTATCTCACCTGATGTACTGATGGCCGATCTAATTTCTTGAGGCCCTAACATGTCAAGACAGTACAAATACTCCCCAAATTACCCCTTTTTGGAAAGAAGACATTCCAATGTATTTAGTAAGAGGCATCTCAAGTTTTTTGAAGTTGTAATTTATTCCCACAATTGTTTGGAAAATTAAGAAATTGATTTTCTCTATCGTTCATTGGCGGACATAATCTTCTTAACCATTGGGTTATACTGCCCTCTAGAGGAGTAGGACACTAGGCAGAAAAAAAGCTTGACTATGCCTATGGGCAGTCCCAGGGGGTATACTCCCTCTCTCAGCTTTATGCTATATACTGCTTAGTCCGAAGTTAGGACCTAGTTCCTTGCTGGGATCTTCGGTCTTGGCAATTTTTTCCTTTTTAATGGATTTTTCTATTTTTCCTGTGAGAATCTACAATCAACTGCTGGACTGGGCGACGGGATGGATATCCAGTGGTCATCCCAGTCTGGCCAGTGAGCGCTCCACGCTAGGTCAGCCGTGACATAGCCACACTGGACAGGGGCTGGCCTGCGAGCTAGACGTCTCGTGAGGTCGCATATGACCTTGCCTTGGCCTGAGTCGCAGCGTTCCTCCTGGCCAACAGCCCCCCATTTCAATGGAGAGGATGGGGGGACGGAGCCTGTCTGCGGACACCGTAGCTTAAGTCTTGAGTGTAGAGATATCTCCTGATGTCTCATATCATCTGTACAGCCCTAACAGCTGATGTGCCCTCATTGTGAGTAACCTCTTTTATTTGTTAATAAAGCATTTGATCAGACAGAGAGCAGTAGACCCCATTCTTTTTGTATTTGAGGAAATTTGGAAGGGATCGGATACCTGATCCAGCCCATGACTGTCTCCAGACCTGCCATACCACTATTATCCCTAGAGGATGAACCGCTGATCTTGATCTGCTAAGCACGGAGGTCAGTGTATGAGGCATATCCACGCTATTAGACTGAATACCTGTGGAGTCCATTACACCATACTGCTATTATGCCCAGGAGGGACAGCTGATTATGACCCACTGGGAACAGGGGTCTTAATGTGAGGGGAGAGGCTTGGCATCACGGGTGAAGGAGAAGCACAGAGCACTTTGTGGACTTTTTTCACATATTTATATCCGGATTTATTTGCTTTGTTTTTATGTATTTATTTGTAATTTTTTAGCAGATGCACTTAGCACTTTCATTTTTCACATTCACTGAGTACTTTACACAGTGGGATGTTTTATATTGTACTTCAGTTTGATTTGCATCTATTATCTTGATTATTTTATCTGGTGCTACACATTTTTGGTATACAGATTGCATTTGTGGAGTGGACACACACTAGTGATTGCAGCCGCATTGATTGATTCATTATTTATTTGATTCATTTATTTATTTCATTGTTTGATTTGCACTGATTGTATTCACTATACGCTTTGGACACTGGAAGAGTCCAGACTGCCGATCAATGAACTGGAGCTCCGAGCGATCAGACTTTGTCTGGATCATTGGATGGATCGTCTTCAGGGGTGTCCGGTGTAAATTCAATCGGACAATGACACGGCTTTGGCTGTGGCCTAAGTCAATCACCAAGGGGGCACAAGAAGTGTCCTGGTGGCTCGAAAAGTAGCCGGTATTGTAAGGTGGGCAGAACGTTTTGTTCCAGCCATCTCTGCTGTACATGTTTCGGGGGTGGAAAATTGGCAGGCGGATTACCTCAGTTGACAGGCGTTGGACCAGGGGGAATGGTCTCTTCATCTGGAGGCGTTTTATCAGTTGTGCCTCCGGAGGGTTACTCCCGAGGTGGACCTGTTGGCCTCTTGCCTCAAGGTGCAGAGGTACGTGGCACGGTCTGGGGACCCTCTGGCCAAAAACGCGCTTGTGGCCCCGTGGGGTCAGTATCGTCTGATTTACGCCTTTCCCCCTCTCAAGCTACTGCCAAGACTTCTGCGCAGGATAGAGGTAGAAGAGATTCTCGTCATCTTAGTGGCTCCAGGCTGGCCTCGCGGGTCTTGGCAAACCGATCTGGTACGGCTGGTTGCTGATATTTCTTTGAGACTTTCTCTTAGGGAAGATCTGCTGTCCCGAGGGCCAATCTTCCATCCTGCTTTACAGTCGCTGGCTTTAACGATTTGTCTGTTTCAGTGATAACCTACGTTGCCAAAAGCTAGAAAATCTACCTGTAGGAAGATCTACCATCCTACATGGAAGTCGTACATTCCGTGGTGCGAGTCTCTTGGGGTTCATCCTTGTTCCTTTTCGGTGGCTCGGATCTTAACCTTCCTCCAACGGGGGGGAATTGAGCAACGCCTGGCCTTGAGGTATTGTCAAGGGCCAGGTCTCGGCCTTGACGGTCTTCTTTCAACGACCATTGGCCACACTTTCCCTGGTGCGTACTTTTATCCAGGGAGTTCGACACTTGGCTCCTCCGGTGTGGTCTCCATTGCCGCCTTGGGACCTCAATTTGGTGCATTCAATCCTCCAGAAACCTCCTTTTGAAAATCTTAGGAATAGGAATTTAATATTGCAGGTGTATTTGAACCAGCAACTACCCCTTCCCCAAAATGCATACAGAGAAAACAAAAAGGGGGTGTCCCAGGGCAATTTTGATTGGGTAGAGCTGTAAATAGTATAGTAAGTGAAAAAGTACAGAAGTAGATAAAAAGTAGTATTAATACATTTTTAAAAAAATGCACAGAAAGATGTACAAAATATCATAGAATACATAAAAACATACAATGGGAAACTGTGTTCAATTCAAAGGCATGTGAACCAGTGTGTGTGAGTGTGGTCACTAGCTCTTCATGCAGTGAAAATGTCCAACATGTTTCGGAATCTAAATGATTCCTTCCTCAGGGAATTAAGAATTGAACATGTGTATCACAATGTATCTTGGAATGGAGAATATACAAGTAGTTTAGTATATATGGTTCTATGTATAAAAGCAGGATATCCATCACTATATTGGCACAATAAAGAGGTCATCATATATGAATATGTATATATGTACATAGATTTTTATAAATACAGGACACTCCCCACAGATCAAGATGTGTATTACTACACGCCAGATAGCCACTGAAAAAGGCGTCCAAGGGGCTTTTTTGTGGGTATGGTTTCAAACCGGTTTAGCAAAGAGTATTTTTTGGAAAAACCAAACCCCCATAGGAGTACAGCTGGCTGGGGGAAGAAACGAAAATATGGGAGACACCAGGGCCCTTATGCGCCAACATTAACCTCCAGATAATGGCACCCCGATAACGCTCACAAGGAGCACAGCAAATGCAAGGGATCAGTACCTACAATAGAGTATTAAAAGAAAGAAAGTAATAAAAGTAGAGATCAAAAAGATCCCAGCATATAAAGAGGAGGGATAGCTGACAACTCACCCAGAAGGAGTATTTGGTTTGTATGGTGACAGCAAGGAGGGGAAAGCCTTTCAGTGGTAAGTAGTGGTGTGGAATGGAGGCAATTAGTGTCTCCATATATATGTGCACAGAGGAACTCACCTTAATTGGTGGATTGCTGATGAATTTTTACAACCCCTTGTTAAACAAATTCCGTCGTACCTCAAAGACACGACCCATGTCCTAAATATCCTCCAGGATATTTCCTGGAAAGAAGGGTATATTATGGCTACAGCGGATGTAGCGTCCCTGTACACCATAATTGACCATGAGCAGGGATTAGAGGCTGTACAGTATTATCTAGATCTGTGGAGCTCTTTATCCAGCGAACAGAAGAGGTTTATAGTAGACATTATCAAATTTGCGATGTCTCATAACCTCTTCTGGTTTAACAACACTCATTACCTGCAGAACAGGGGGGTCGCGATGGGGGCAAAATTTGCACCCAGCTTGGCCAACTTATTTATGGCCAAGTGGGAGGAGGATGTCGTCTTTGCGAATCGACCGCCGCAGTTGATCCTGTGGCGGCGTTACATTGACGACATCCTCCTCCTATGGGATGGCAATGCCCCCTCACTTGACTCCTTTATCTCGAACTTAAACATCAACAATAGAGGTATTAAACTAGATCACACTAGTAGCTCTACACAAATCACGTTTCTTGATCTGAATCTGGTGGTACAGGAGGATAAAATCATTACCACCACTCATTTTAAGAAAACGGACCGGAACAGCTTCATTCCACATGATAGTTGTCATCACCAATCATGGCTCAATGCTGTCCCAAAGGGACAGTTCCTGCGATTACGCAGAAACTGCACCCAATTAAATGACTTTTTTCAACAGGCTAACACCCTTAAAATGAAATTTATAGAGAAAGGGTACAACGTTTCCCAATTAGACACTACCATTAGAGACGTAGCGGCTGTCGACAGATCCTCGTTGCTACGTCCAAGTCTAAAGGGTAATAACAACCAAAGTTTTAAAAATTCTTTTATTACTTCATATTCTACCCAGCATTTTTTAATTAAAAATATTATTAAAAAACACTGGCCGGTCCTTAAAAATGACCGGGTTCTGGGCCCTGTTTTATCTGAACATCCCAAAGTTATTTTCAGGGGAGTCCCATCTTTGAGACATAAAATAGCTCAAAACGTTGTTGAAAGGCCTATTCAGCCCACTTTCTTTGGAGATTTTAGAGGTTTCTACCCCTGTCACAGATGCCAGATCTGCTCCCTCAATTCATTCAAAGGGAGAAAAATCGAAAAATTTGTATCCTCCACGACTGGACGAGAATACAAGATAGATTCTTTCATCACTTGCTCGTCCACCAACGTCGTTTATATGTTGCAATGTAAATGTGGTCAACAATACATTGGACGCACAACGAGGAAATTACAGATCAGGCTAGGAGAGCATGTGGGCAACATTAGGAAAGGCTTCCCTGGTCATAGTGTCTCCAAACACTATGACCAATGCCACCACAAGAACCCAAAAAACACACTCTTTATAGGGATAGATAGGTTTAAAGCTCACTGGCGAGGATCCAACGTAAGGCGAGAAATTTCCAGGATGGAAACTCGCTGGATCTATTGCCTAAAATCCTATATTCCCTATGGGTTAAATGTGGAATGGGATGTAAATTGTTTTATTAATAATAGCTGATTTCAACCTTTTTAATCCTTTTAATCTTTCTCATAAGTTGATGTATATCTTGATTTATACAGGCTGGTTCTAAATTGTGAGGCTATGTGTGATACACATTCCATTTATTAATATTTTGCATTTTTCACATATTTTTCATTTTATACATATTTATCACTATTTTTATTCACTCACTAAAAAAAAAAAAAAAAAAAAAAAAAAAAAATTTTATGGAAATTTTGGATATAGGGAGAGTAAGTAAGGGTTAATTATTTCACAAAATAATGTGTTCATTCACATGTTAATTTATATTATTCGATTAAATATCACTTATTTTAACCCACTCCCATTTTCACTGTTTTCACCAACAGTGTTTTTTCACATAATTAATTTTTATCCTTTTTGATTTTTATCTCCTTCAGTGGTGTCACACTTATTTGGCCACTAGATGGCGTTTTATATCAATGGAATGAAGTATCACAATGGCCAATTATTAAATATGTAAAAGAAATGTTTCATTACATAGAAGGAATTGGACATCAACTCCTTTGCCTGTTTCAATGATTATCTAGCATTCCACCACATCCTTAATAATTTTTAATTCCGTTATAGACCTTGGTATATATGTATTTTGGTTTTAACCATATTATGTTGTTGGAGGTTGCACTCTGTACACAGGGGCGCCTGAATACCGACGGTGTTGTTTGACAAACTCTGCTGACACCATTTTTGAACAGTGAGGATCTTCACTTCCTGTTTCAAGGGTTTGACATACTCTGCTGACACCATTCTTGAACAGTGAGGATCATCACTTCCTGTTACAAGGGTTTGACACACTCTGCTGACACCATTCTTGAACAGTGAGGATCGTCACTTCCTGTTTCAAGGGTTTGACATACTCTGCTGACACCACTCTTGAATAGTGAGGATCATCACTTCCTGTTTCAAGGGTTTGACATACTCTGCTGACACCACTCTTGAATAGTGAGGATCATCACTTCCTGTTTCAAGGGTTTGACATACTCTGCTGACACCACTCTTGAATAGTGAGGATCATCACTTCCTGTTTCAAGGGTTTGACATACTCTGCTGACACCACTCTTGAATAGTGAGGATCATCACTTCCTGTTTCAAGGGTTTGACATACTCTGCTGACACCATTCTTGAACAGTGAGGATCGTCACTTCCTGTTACAAGGGTTTGACATACTCTGCTGACACCACTCTTGAACAGTGAGGATCATCACTTCCTGTTACAAGGGATGTGTCTGGAGTGACGACCGCACCTCCGCCTCCGCCCTCTTACCCTGTCAGCTATGGGCGTGTGCGTGTCACTTCCGCCCGGATGACGATGAGTCATCGGAGGATACTGATCATCACTTCCTGTTCATCATGTGATGTGCATCACGTGACGACCGTCTCCCTGCCCCTTTGCCTTTTGAACGAATGGGCATTAAGGAAGACGGATCATCACTTCCTATTAGCGTTTTGTACCACCTATCTCCAGACGGTTTCCTTTGGTCTTTTAACCTATTGGAATCGAGTTATTAACATATTACTCCCGCCCCCCTGGGATTGAACACCCATTGGCAGAGGTGACCGTCATGTGACATAGGTGTGGGGGTACATAGGCGTGTGTGTTGCGTCTGGGGTCATGCCCAGAAGAAGTCTTTCTTATGACGAAACGTTGGCGATCCCAGACATAAACGTCCACACGCCCCCCAACGAAGCCGGCCGTTTATCCATATGCTGATCTGGAGACTTGCGGGACGCCGCGGTTAGATCCATGACCGGCACATACTACATGCCTGTTTTTGTCTTTTAAATTGTAAGTAGTTTTTTTAATAAATTTACCTATTGGTTTACGGGATTACGCTATGGGCCTCTGTTTCTTTCTACATATGGCTTTACGTTCAATGGAGTATATGAGAAGTTCCAAGTGTGCCACATATTAATGTGATCGGTTTAACAACACACCGGAAACGGCTTTCGGCTTTTGGAGTCTTTCGAAGCACCTGAGCTTGATATCGGTTGACCTACTGGTTTACTACTAGCTGGGAGAGGCTGTCTCATTAAATTGAGCAGCCACGGAATTTCGGTAAGCTGCTTGTTATACCTGAGCACAAGGGTGTCCCCTTCCTACACTTTTCCCTGGTGTCACTGGAAGAAAGTTATTTTGCACGTGGATTCACATCTCTGCACTTAATATTGGGACTATTCATTTGGACATTATCCCCTCTCCTTTTTTGTTTTCTTTATATGAGCTTTTCAGCTATATAATTGTATACTGATTTCAGCGCTGCACTTTTTGGTTTTTATTGTATTTTTTGAATCACTGTTAGTTGATTTTGTGCCAGCTGCTCACTATTGTTCTTAATCATTTGGTTTTCTGTCACATCTAGCGCGGAAATTTTTCTTCTATTTATATTACATTGGTGGATTGATTGCATCTGTGTGTTCCCGCCCTACCTAGTGTCTCCATATATATCATTGTGGTCATATCCTGTTGTCTGCTCAGCCATTCGGATAAAAAAAATAAAATATATATATATATTACAGTTGTATTCAAAATTATTCAACCCCCCCCAATGCTGTAAAGGGTTTTAGAGAATTTAGTGTACATTTGTAATTGTATTCAGAATGAAATCCTACAAGGACTTCTTAAAGAACCATATGCAACTAAAATGACATCAATTGGTTTTGTAATACAGTTGTAAATGTTTCTTTTGTGAATTCTTCATTGACACAATTATTCAACCCCTTAAAGAATACCACTCTGAAGAACAGAGGTTCATTGAAGTGTTTTCAATCAGGTATTGAAAACACCTGTGGATGTCAGGGAGCAGCAATAAAGCCTAATAAGCACCAATTAGGCAGCTTTAAAATGACTGTGATGCTCCTTCTAGACATTTACTGGTGTGGTTACAAACATGGTGACGTCAAGAGAATGGTCCAGGAAGACAAGAGAAGAGGTGATTACTCTTCACAGGAAGGGCAATGGCTATAAGAAGATTGCAAAGATGTTAAACATACCAAGAGACACCATAGGAAGCATCATTCGCAAATTCAAGGCAAAGGGCACTGTTGAAACGCTACCTGGTCGTGGCAGAAAGAAGATGCTGACCTCGACTGCTGTGCGCTACCTGAAGCGTAGAGTGGAGAAAAGTCCCCGTGTGACTGCTGAGGAACTGAGAAAAGATTTGTCAGATGTGGGTACTGAAGTCTCTGCTCAGACAATACGGCACACACTGCGTAATGAAGGCCTCCATGCCAGAACTCCCAGGCGCACCCCCTTGCTGTCTCCAAAGAATAAGAAGTCGACTGCAGTATGCCAAAAGTCATGTGGACAAACCACAAGTTTTGGGATAGTGTTCTGTGGACTGATGAAACAAAATTAGAACTGTTTGGGCCCATGGATCAACGCTATGTTTGGAGGAGGAAGAACAAGGCCTATGAAGAAAAGAACACCTTGCCTACTGTGAAGCATGGCGGGGGGTCAATCATGCTTTGGGGCTGTTTTGCTTCTGCAGGTACAGGGAAGCTTCAGCGTGTGCAAGGTACCATGAATTCTCTTCAGTACCAGGAGATATTGGATGACAATGTGATGCAGTCCGTCACAAACCTGAGGCTTTGGAGACGTTGGACCTTTTCAACAGGACAATGATCCCAAGCATACCTCCAAGTCCACTAGAGCATGGTTGCAGATTAAAGGCTGGAACATTTTGGAGTGGCCATCAGTCACCAGACTTAAATCCGATTGAGATCCTCTGGTGGGACTTAAAGAAAGCAGTTGCAGTGCACAAGCCTAAGAATGTGACTGAACTGGAGGCTTTTGCCCATGACGAATGGGCGAAGATACCCGTAGATCGCTTCAAGACACTTGTGTCAAGCTATACTTCACGTTTAAAAGCTGTTATAACTGTAAAAGGATGTTGTACGAAGTACTAAGATTGAATGTCACTTGGGGGTTGAATAAAACTGATAATGATGTGAGCACAGAAAAGACATTTGTGGTTATTTCATTATAAATGTTATGTTATATTTGTCTGACCTACATGTGCCTCTTTGATTTAATTGTAAGCAGGATGACTGAATGATCAAAATCAATGTCAAACTGGCCAAAAACAATCAATTTCAGTGCGGGGTTGAATAATTTTGAATAGGACTGTAATAAAATATATAAAAATACTTGATACTTAGGTAAAAATGTAGATGAAAAAAAGAGGAGAGATCCCTTTGAAAAGCAGCTTCCCTGGTCCCGCCGCACATGCGCACTTGCGGCGGCGTCCGACGTCCTGAGACCGCCGACACGAAAGGGTGGAGCCGCCGTGTGGGGATGGACCAACCAGGCGCGAGGAGAGAGAAAGACGTCAGCGCGGCATCAGCTCTCCCCCCCCCCCTTTTCCCCGCACACGAGGGCTTCCAAAACTACAGGCCCCAGCATGCAAGGCGGGGGCCTGGGCGTGCCGGGGAACGTCAGCGGGGAAGCCGTACCCAGGGGAGAGAAGGCTAGAACGTAAAACGCGCATAACGACATAGTATCTGGCCAAAAAATAGCATCTGCGTGGATACTCCTAATCTATTGCGGTCATAGGATTCAGATCTGGTCCCAATGGTTAAGAAGATCAGGAGCTGTGTCCGTCAATGAACAATAGAGAAAATGGGATTTTTGTCTTACTGTAAAATCCATTTATCTGATGTTCGTTGATGGGACACAGCACCCACCCCCCTGTGGAGTTGGATTTCTTCTGACACTGCTTGTAACAAATCTGAGTGCCTATAGCTGAGAGTGGGAGTATACCCCCCGGGACTGTCCATAGGCGTAGACAAGTTTTTTTTTTTTTTTTTTTCTTCTGCCTAGTGCCCCCTACTGTAGGGGGCAGTTTAACCCAATGGTTAAGAAGATCAGAAACTGTGTCCGTCGATGGACATCAGAGAAATGGATTTTACGGTAACACAAAAATCCCATTTATTTTCTTTTTTAACAAAAATGTTGTATTAACAAGTTATTTCTCACACATGGCATAGGCATACTTACAACTACACCCCAAAACGCATTCTGCTACTCCTCCGGAGTATGGCGATACCACATGTGTGAGACTTTCACAGCCTAGCCGCATAGAGAAGTGCAACGTCCAAGGAGCACCTTCAGGCATTATCCACTTTAAGACCAGACCTTATTCCGACACTTTGTTTACAAGTAAAAATCTGTATTTTTGTTATAAAATGAGTTAGAACCACCTAAAATTGTGGGTTTTAGTAATTTTTATGTCACACTGTATTTACGCAGCAGTTTTCCAAAGGCAATTTTACACACTAACGCACACAACATTTTAATGACTTTCAATGCACACGGAGACATTAAAATACCCACATTCTTGGTAAAATAAGGTGTTGTGTCGGATAAATAGTTACCAAACCTATCACTCTTTAAATTTGCACACGCTTGTGAAATGGCGCCAAACTTTGATATTTAAAAAATCTCCAAAGGTGAGGTTTTATAAGCCTTTATTGGTTACCAGTTTAGAGTTACACAAAGTCTGGTGCTAAAATTATTCCACTCGCTCTGACGTTTGTGGCGATAACTCACATGTGTGGTGCGATCGCTGTTTGCATATGCGTACGGAACCAACATGTGCCTTTGAGAGTGAGTACAGGGGTGCTTTTAAATGTTTTATTCACTTATTGGTGTAACACTGGTACACTAACATATGATTTTGTACACTTGTATACTGTGACAGATGTTGATCGTCCACCGGTGGACACTGACGGATGTTGAGGTTACAATGGAACACTATTGCAGATGTTTTGTGCACTGGTACAGATGTTCATGGGGGCACTAACATGTTTTGTGCACTGGTACAGATGTTCATGGGGGCACTAACATGTTTTGTGCACTGGTACAGATGTTCATGGGGGCACTAACATGTTTTGTGCACTGGTACAGATGTTCATGGGGGCACTGACATGTTTTGTGCACTGGCACAGATGTTCATGGGGCACTGTGATCTGTTTTCGTGCACTGGTACAGATGTTCATGGGGCACTGTGATCTGTTTTTATGCACTAGTACAGATGTCTATGGGGATACTGACAGATGTTCATGGGAAAGGGACAATGGTGCTTGGTGTACTATGTGGGGATCTGTGACAGCTCTGTGTGTAAAATCATCCCTTACACACAGAGCTGTCACAGAGGCTCCAGCCCCCCCCCCCCCTACTGAGCTGTCACTGAGCTCAGCAGGGAGAACTGTCCGAGACCCGTTTCTTTGTTTACACTGTGAAGGCTGTGATTGGACACAGCCATCACGTGATCAGGAGGGCCAATCACAGCGCCCATATCCTGATCCCATCTTGGCTGTGTCCTGTGATCACAGCCATCACAGGATTGTGCCGCTGCGCGGCATCACGTTCTGATGGACGTATGTAAGCTCCCACCTGCCCGTTTATATACATTGGCCTGGTGGGAAGCAGTTAAAAAAAACAAAACGAATCATTAATGCCACTTTAACTCCGCAGACCCTCTTTGCAAATCTAGCAGCCTGCCATTTTGCTCCTACTATCTGCATTGTTTGAATAATACCTCATCTCTATTGTCTTTAATGGGAAATCCAGACAGGAGAACTGGCTCTTGCATAGTCTGAGTTTGGTGGGGCACAGTCCCATGAAGGCAGTCCCTTTCAATGACCAATAAAACAATGACACCATAGTTCTGCTTATAAATACTGTACTGTGCCAAATACATACAACTTGAAGCTTCTTCAGTTATGTGACACTCAATTTTTAGGACTGAGTAGGATACATAAGTAAGGAAAAGATGTCCCGAGCAATATGAAAATTGCTACTGATGATTTTCTACTGAAAATAAGAGTTGCCTGGCTGTCATGCAGAAGCGATCTTCAGAAAGGCGAAAGTATCCTTTGAAGGAAAGGTATGTAAAAGTACATGCTGGGGAGCGGTGGGGGGAATTCAAGCACACCTGTTGCTTTGAGCTGAATGGAGAAAAACGGGTTTGCTGTCATGCGGACTCTGTTTTCAATACTTTTTATGTTTTCAATACTTTTTATGTTTTCAATACTTTTTATGTTTTCAATTCTTTCTATGTTTTCAATACTTTCTATGTTTTCAATACTTTCTATGTTTTCAATACATTCTAAGTCACTTGCCAACAACAAGTATGTATCAAGAAGTAGCAACACTATCTCCATATTGTACTAGGTCAGTAAGTACAATAATAAAATATGCCCTGATGCACCCCGTGACGCACCTCCATCCCTCAATAACATAGAAAGTTGCAAAGATTTGCCCTTGGGACTTTGAATGAGGTGCGACACGCCCAATGATACAATCTAAAAAGCAAGTTTATTGGAACATACAATGTCAGCAAATAAACCTAGATGGGTACCATATTATGAAACAAATTTGTGATGTTATACATAGTATATCATAGTCAAGATCGGTATTCCATAGAGCAATCCATGGTAGGTATGAAAATGCATCCTTGTAAGCCGACGCGTTTTGTGAACAACCGTTCATTTCCTCAGGGGTTGATGCGATACGTTGTTTCTAGGAAATAGACAGTTTGGCCCATACTTGCAAATCTGTTTAAAAGAAATCGCATGCTCGTGATCCAATGGCTGTCGCTGGGAATGTCTGTACCGGGAGCTGTGGGCCTAGGATCCACGAGGGCCCGGCAGGACAAACAGGGCCAAACACAAGCACAGACCAACATGATGCGGCATCCACGGTTATGGCTAGAGGAGACATATCTATGTATCAGACTCGTATCTAACGTTGGGTGGGGTCCAAGGGGGCTCGTTCCAGGTACAGATAAGAGAGCCCAGCCCTGCACTTGCCTTCAGTGGCTCCACAATGTTCGGTGATGATGCATACAACCTTTTGTTGTCAGAGTATTGCTTCAATATGGTAGGTCACATTCATCCACATTTTTGTCTTTCAGACTGGTGATTTGGTGGCTGTGTATCCTCCTTCTTTCTTCCTTATCACATGCACTAGGATTTAATTTTCATCCTCACTCTCTCTCCAACTCTCCATTACCCTTACAACATACGTCGAATCCAATGCACTTAGGTAGCCGTGTTTTATTTCACTTTGATTGCACAATATAGTACATTGTTGCTACATATTCCCACTTAGGTAGGTCACTTCAATTCACTATCCTTTCCTTCTTGTGGCCTCTGGGCCCTGGGGCTATTTGGTTTGCTTTTTTGTTTTGTCATTTCATTCAACTTTACACTGATACTCTTTTGCTTTATTGCTCACTTTTAGCATTTAATCTGAGCTTCAGATACATACTTTTAACTCAGGCTCACTTTTAATGTTACCAGTTGATACCCCTACTTACTGCATACTTTTATACTCCTTGTACTTTTCGCTGATATTACTATTCATATACACTCTAGATATGAGTCTGATACATAGAAATGTCTCCTCTAGCCATCACCGTGGTTGCCAAACCATGTTGGTCTGTGTTTGGCTTGGTTTGTCCTGCTGGGCCCTCGTGGATCCCAGGCCCACGGCTCCTGGGACAGACATTCCCAGCGGCAGCCAATGGATCATGAGCATGCGATTTTTCTTTTAACAGATTTGTAAGTATGGGCCCCTTGGTGGCCCCTTAGTGTCTTGCATCAGCATAACGTTATCTACCATGTTTATTACATGCTTCAAACTGTCTATTTCCTAGAAACCATGTATCACATCAACCCCTGAGTAAGTGAACGGTTGTTCATGAAACACGTCGGGTTACCAGGATGCATTTTCATACCTACCATGAACTGCTCTATGGAATACTGAATTTGACTATGAACATGAATATACTATGTATAATATCGCAAATCTGTTTCATAATACGGTACCTGTCTGTGTTTACTTGCTAACATTGTATGTTCCAATAAACTTGCTTTTTACATTGTATCATTGGGCGTGTCGCACCTCATTCAAAGTCCCAAGGGCAAATCTTTGTAACTTTCTATGTTATTGAGGGATGGAGGTGCATCAGGGCATATTTTATTATTGTACTTCCTGACCTACAACAATATAGAGATAGTGTTCTGACTTATTGATACGTACTTGTTGTTGGCAAGTGACTTTGAATGTATTGAAAACAGAGTCCGCATGACAGATGTACAGCTAGCATTACTGCAAACCTGTTTTTCTCCATTCAGGTCAAAGAAACAGGTGTGCTTGAATTCCCCAAACGCTCCCCAGCATGTGCTTTACATACCTTTCCTTCAAGGATATTGTTAACCTTTTACGAAAAAAAAATAAATGCACATTTTTTTGCAGGTAAAAATGTATGCTTTTATTTATTTTTTGTTAGGACCTGTAAAACATTGCACTCATGATCAGCAGATTGTGTGTGTAATTCCACACTCCTGCAGACTAGCGGTCTGCCCATACCTCCGATTGGAGCAGGCAGTTACTTAATGACAGGAAGATCAATGAACTACCTAGAGCGCTCATTAGCGCCCTGGTAGTTCTTTGAAAACTACAAGCTGACAGCCACAAAGGATGATGGTACTTGTAGTTCATTGATTGACACGGATCTCAGACGCAGCCTTGTGGGTGGAGCCCAACACTGTCATTGAATTGTGGCAGCAAGTAAGGGGAGAAGATCCGCAGCTCCCAGCCTCGAGGGGGGATGGATCAGGGGGAAGAGGGGTCGGATGCTGAACATGTTACACCCTAAATATCGGTGCAACATATTCAGAAAAGTGAACTTCTCCTTTAAAGCTGAACCCAGGGAAAGAAAACATTCTCCCTTGTAGTAAAGCTGCCTCGCACTGCATGTAAAAAGCAGTTCTACTTTCCTGGCTTTGGGACTGGTAGGAATTCTCCCCTACGCTCCAGCAGTCACATGTCCTATGACATCATCAAGGCCAATGCAGAGCCCATTGTCTTGCATTGAACATGAGGATGCCAAAGGACAGTCCACTGCCAGGACGTAGGGAAGTAGAGGAGAGCATCAGCTGGCAGAGGAACAGAGAATCAGGTATGTAAACTGCCACCCCCCCCAGCCTAGATTTAAACAAGCATGTAACTCTTGAAGTACAGGAGCAGCCCCCCTACAAGGGAACATTTTTACTTTCCCTGAAGATGGTCTTTAACTCCCTACATCTATGCTCTGTTTAGTGTCAGAAGCTGAAGGAAATATCTAATACTCCAGTGGTAGAAGAGCATGGGATTCGCCTCCATAAAAAAAATTGGTTGGAGTGAGAGTCACAAAAAAACTACTTCTGTGACATTACTTTATGCCAACACCTATATAAAATGTTCATTTGTGAAGCAAGCGGTTTTCTGTAAAGAAAATGTATAAAACCACTTTAAAACTCATTCATTAAGAAAAAAAAAATGTAATAAAATTTACCCAAAAACCTATATTTTTCTTTAAAAGTCAGCTGCAGCGATGACTCATTCACAGAAAAACCGCATAACAGACTCGGATACATTATGTGTAAATGCTTTGCTAACGAACATTACTCTGCTGCCACCTTGTGGTTATATTTGCATATTACATCTTCCTGTTTTGTTTTTTTGGTTTTGTCATGAGCTAGCCTGTTTTATTTATTTATTACGTGTATGCATATATTGTGCTATTGATTTACGAAGGGCTTTACATATATATATTAGTACATTCACATCAGTCCCTGCCCTCAAGGGATACAATTAAATATTGTATCATCAGTCCCTGCCCTCAATACAATTTAACTTGCATTCATACATACATACTAGGACCAATTTATACAGGAGCCTACCAACATGTCTTAGGTGGGAGGAAACCCATGCAGGCACAGGGAGAGCAGGCACACTGCAGGCATGTAGTGCCGTGGTGGAGATTCAAACCGATGACCTTAGTGCTATCGGGTGGAAGTGTTATGCTGGGTTCACATATATGTGAATTGGATGCGTTTTTAACAACATTCTATTCCCATAACATGTGAAAGTGACTGGCTTTCAATATAGCCGGTTCACACATGTGCGGGACAGCTGCGGTGTGGTCTCAAAGGGTCCTGTACATTTTTGGGTCTGGCTCGGGTGCGAATTCAGGTAAAAATTTGTACCTGAACTGGTAGACAGAAACGCTCCAGATTGCAAACCACAGCCGCATATGTGCCCAGCCTTAATCACTTAGGATAGATATATAGATAGAGATAGATCTATATCTATCTATGTATATGTGTATTTATAATATGGCTGACACGCCTGACCGGACTAGGGTCACCAGTTTGAATCCCCACCACGGCACTACCTTTGCTGGAGATATAAAAGACATGAATATAAATATTATTTTGTTTCTTTCTTTTTAAGATTTGGATTTAAATTGCTTGAATTTGAATATCCTGGTTTGTGTCTGTAATGCAATGGTTGTATAAAAAATGTGTTTGTTGCTGTAAACTGTTTTTTTTTTTTCTTCCTTTTTCTAAAATAATCCTTTTTAAAATTATGAATGTTTGGTGTCAGTATACTTTCAGAAACCTTCCAGCACATTGGGGTTGATTTACTAAAACTGGAGAGTGCAAAATCTGGTGCAGTTGTGCATGGTAGGCAATCAAAATCTGGTGCAGTTGTGCATGTTAGGCAATCGGCTTCTAACTTCAGCATGTTCAATTAAAGGGATTGTAAAGGCAGGAAGGTTTTATTTATATTAATGCAGTCTATGCATTAAGATAAAAAAAAAAAACTTCTGTGTGCAGCAGCCCTGCCCTAATACTTACCTGAGCCCATCTTTATCCAGCGATGTTGCAGGAGTTTCTCAGCTGCCCGTGGCTCCCCTCTTAGTTAAGACATCAGTGCGGTGCGCTTGGCTCTCGCTGCTGTTATTCAGTCAATGGGAAGAGAGAGGAGCGGGGCAAGGACACAGCTCTGTGTCTGAATGGACACAGGGAGCTGTGACTCGGCTCGGGTGCCCTCATTGCACTCAGCAGGAGGGAGGGGCCAGGATCACAAAAGAGAGACCCGAGAAGAGGAGGATCTGGGCCACTCTGTGCAAAACCAACTGCACAGATGTGGGAAGTATAACATTTTTTTTTTTACCCCCTTCCTGCCCAGGCCAATTTTCAGCTTTTAGCGCTGTCACGCTTTGAATGACAATTGCGCGGTCATGCTACACTATACCCATATGACATTTTTATCATTTTTTTCACACAAATAGAGCTTTCTTTTGGTGGTATTTAATAACCTCTGAGTTTATTTCTTACAAAAAAAAAGAAAAAAGACAGAAAATTTTATTTCCTGTGAGTACATTTTGAAAATTAATTTTTTTCCTTCACTGATGTGCGCTGATGAGGCGGCACTGATAGGCTGCACTGATGGGCACTGATGAGGAGGTACTAATATGCGGCACTGATGAGCACTGAGGCGACACTGATGGGTGGCACTGATGGACACTGACGGGTGGCACTGATGGGCGGCACTGATGGGTAGCACCATCAGTGCCCACACTCAGTGCCAATAGTGCTGCTAGTCAGTGCCCATCTGTGCCTAGATGAGCAGGCACTAAAGGACACTGACTGGCAGCACTATGGGCACTGATGGCGGGCACTGTGGGCAGTTATGGCATTTTTTTTCTCCTCTTGTGTAATCAGGGCACTGGTGATCGGTGTCCTGATTACATTCCTCTGTGTCCCCTTACCGCTGATCGGCTCTCCTCTTCCTCACACTGCAGTCTCTGTGTGAGGGAGGAGAGCTGGCGATGAGAGATGATCTCATATGTTTACATTTGAGATCATCTCTCATTGCATGGGCCGATCACGTGGTAAATGGCCGCTGTGATTGGCCATTCACCACGATCTGTGATTGGCTGTGTCCAAGGGACACGGCCGACACAGATTTTCCCCGATGTGTGCTCGTGGGAGCGTGCGGGGAGCCTGTTACTGGGAGGCCGTAAGAAGGCGGCCTCCTGGAAATTAGAGCCCGCGCTGTAGCCGTCTTTCGGCTATAGCGCGGGTGGAAGGAGGTTATAAAGGAGACTATCACTTTAAGCTGTGACAAAAAAAAAAAAAAACTGGTTTCTAAGCAGAGCTGCAACAGATTGTGCATTCTCCAGCTTTAGTAAATAAACCCCAATGTGTGTGTTTTAGGGGATTTGTGATATTGGATCTTACAGCTCTCATACATGTATGCAAAACTGGAATTTATTATTATGTTTTTATTATTTTTCATTTATATGGCACCAACAGTTTAAAACAGTGAGGACAGACAGTACAGGTACAATACAATTCGATAAAGCGGAATCAGACAGCCCTAAGAGAATATATATATTCATAAATATAATGCATGTGATGATCATAAACGTTTTGTCTTTTTCTTTATTTTTCAGATATATGCGACATGCTTATGGACTGGGGGAGCATTATAACTCCATAGAACCACTAAGTACTACACCTGCAGAATAGTTTTCTGTGCCAAACATCTACTGCCAGAGTCAATTATGATTTACTATGTGGTCTTTAAATAGGAGCAATTGTTCCCTAACCACATATATAGGCAGCCATTTTAAAAGCAGAAGATATTGGCACAAACCAGCCAATCAATTCACTAAGAACAACAACCTGTCAACACTGATGAGACTTCTGTGATCAATCTAGTGAGTTGATAAAGTAAGGACAGTGGCTTCCTTCACTCATACTGGGTACACATTGCTTTTTTTTTCTTCTGTGGTTTGTATCAACATCCATTTTGCAATTATTAATGGTGGAGCTAAAATGGGGGGTGGCTGGAACACAATTTTATCCCTGAAGTGATCATTTCACTGTTCAGAGATTGGTTCTTTTCCCCCCTTGTGATTGGTGAATTGGCAGATTCTGAGCACCACTGTGTAGTTGAGCAATATTTCAGCTGCCTCTCCCTTATAATTTATCTACTTATGAAGAACTGTCTTTGAAATCTGTTGAGCACATAAATAAAAGTGAACTCCAGGCCAAACGCAAAGCTCTGCAGAAAATAATCCATAGATACATTTTCTTTTCTGTGTCAGCATTCTGCTCTGAATATGCTTTTTGCTAGAAAAGCTAATAGTCCACATCAGATTTCAGCCTTATTATAAATCTATAACTTGCTTGCGATCTCAGCAAAATGAAGACACACCCACCCTGAGTGACGGTAATCGTTCGTTCTACAGACTGGAGGTCATGGAGTTACATCCGCACGGTGGTTTCTGGAGCTTATGTTTACAACAAAGAAATTGGACAATACCTGATGATGATATTATGTAGCTTGTCTTGCCTAGATTTCTCTTTTAAAATATCAGGTAAACCCTGAGGAAGTTGGTAATAAACATCTTTGTCCTTCTGAAATGTTGTGCATCTTTTTTGTGATAGTGGGGTGATGTAGTCGTCACATAAGCAACAGCCTTTACTTAATACAAATGTTTGGTTATTTAATAGTAGAAATAAAAATGGTGCGATAGACCTTGGCATCTGATCACAGACTTGCTTGCAATTGGTCACTGTTTTTATGAATCCTGTGGCTGCAACTGTTAGAAAAATATAATTTAGAGACTGTGAAATAACCTTAGAACCTCAGCTCACACTGCTATGACCCCAAATGCATGCAACTTCTAGTGCGTCTATGCATTGAGACTTGATGCGACTTTAATGTTTTGCAACTTTGGCCAATCCGAACAATACAGAGTGCCACACATATTAATGAGCTTAAGTTTTTTTGGACCGTTCTATGGCCGAAAAGCTCTCCCAATCCTCATGGAGTCTTGCTTGAGACCCCCCCCCCCATAATTTGCCAGTTTGTAAGTCATCAATGTAGAGGATTTAATAGCAACAAGTAAAAACAATTTGTAATCTACTCACACCATTCAAGGATAAATCAACGATATTTCTATGCAGTCCGTAAACTCTATTCCATCATTTAAAAAAATATCCATTTATAAAAAACTATTTTCACAGTTCCGTCCTGTCCTCTTCTCTAGGATGGACCAGCTGTTAGGACGAGCACCCCTTAGTGGTGCAGGAGAAAATAGAATTTTTGTAAAATCTTACCGTAAAATTATTTTCTGAGTCCTCTGACAGTCGTCGCCGCTCTTAATTCATTGTTCTTAACCGCACACCCAGCACTAGCTCTCTTCACTGCAGATTACCTATGCTCTCTCTCCTGTTGCAGCTGCTGGGCTTATGTGCGCAGCAGGGAGCACAATGCACATGTGTACAGCTCAGGACGGTGCTTCCTTCTGTACTACTAGGAGGCACTCATCTAGAGGAGAGATGGAGCTGTGAAAACTAGAAGCAGTGTTTGGGGCAGGCTTCATTCCACTCACTCCATGGGAGGAGCGTAAATTAATATTTCTTCTATGTCCTCTGACAGATGCAGCTCTCCATAGTTTATTCACCAATGGATAATGCGCCATCTACAGGAGTAGACTAGGCAGTGAAACTTTTCACCTCACACGCCTATAGGAGCTGTCCCTCATGGCATTACCCCAGACACACTGTGCTCACTAATCCGTTTCTTGCTGCCTAGTGAAGGAGTAGGACCTAGGTTTCCCTGCTGGGACTTCGGTCTCAGTTTATATTTTCTTTTGAAAATGTTTGTTTATTTCTCTTTGCTCACTATCGCTAGCTAGTGTCAGGGGGATCCTCCTGGTGAACTACAAGCGACAGCCGGGCTGGGGTTTCGCACTGGATAATCTAGATCCTTATGGTCTCCCAGTCTGGCCAACGAGCGTGAGCAGGTTGTGGTCCGCCCAGGCCTCGCCACGACAGAGCCCCAACAGATGGGGGCGAGCCTGCGAGCAGATGCTTCACCGGGAGGCATCAGCCTGGAACGCCCTAAGGTTGCAGCGTACCCTTTTCTGGCTGGCAGCACCCTGTTTCGGTCCTTGATATAGTGAGTGATGCAACGCCCCCTGTGTCCCTGGGACAGATATCTGTGGGGGTGATGTGGGCCTACTCCTGGGTATAGCAGAGCTGTGTCCCTCTGAAAGATCCCCCAGGCCTGTCGGGACAGGTCCTGCCCACCCTGCTCCCGCTGGGGTCTCTATAGCAGCGTTGGGCTGGGGTGTGAAGATGTAACCTTGTCCTGGGGGGTCCCCTGGAGTGGATTCCCATGGTGGCCTCATTCCCTGGGCTCCTGAACGCTGGTGCCGTTTTCGGCTGCCATGTGTATATCAGGCTGCATCAGTTTAAGGGCAGCAGACATTTTCCTTGCCTTGCTGAGTGTTTGGCGCCCTTTTCGGGCCCCATCATAAGAGTGGGCAGGCCGCGCTGTGTGGGTGGTGGCCATTTTCCATGGCACCATGTTATTGTAGTTAAGGGTGTTTGGCCTCTAGTGATGTTTGGGCACTTCCTCCAGAAGTTTCACTTGCTGAAGACAGCTTGCGGACCGCAACTGCAATTTAAAGGGACGGTGTACTTTTTTTTTTTTTTCCCGTGGTCCCTTGATCTCCACTCCCAGCACTACTCTTTTGGGAACTGCTCCTGGGTTTCTTTGGATCTACTGCCCTGCATGTTACTTCCTGTACACTAATACTCAGTACAGGCGTACCTAGGACTGACTTCTGTGGACACTCAGAAATTGCTGCTTCTAATAAGGACACTATTATTGGTTTTATTTAGAGCTGCTTGTTTGTCACCTATTAGATAAGTATCTATATTGTGTGTGGGTCTCCACTATTGCATACATATATATATATATATTTTTATTTTTTACATTGGTTCACATTTTGTATTGCATAGTTTTACACTCACTGTTATTTAAAAGGTATAATTCACAATCTATTTATTTGTCTTAAGCTGGATACACACTATCCAACTTTTGTGGTTAGATTTCCTTCAGATTGCATACAAATTGAAAGTGTTTAGGTTTGACCTCATATTATCTGGTTTTGGTAAATTTAAAGGAAAAAGTCTTCAGAAAATCTTATAGTGTGTATGGCCCATTAGTCTGCATTTTTGCAAGCGCAAAACCGTGGGGTGTTATCACCCCTCTTTCTTATCTTAACCAACAACCATGCCATGTTCAAAGTCTCTTAAATCCCCTTTCTTCACAATTCGATTTGAACTTCAGAAAGTTGTCTTCACTATGTCTAGATGCCTAAATGCATTGAGTTACTGTCAAGTGATTGATTGGCTGATTAGCAATTTGTGTTACCAAGCTATTGAACAGGTGTAACTCAAAAAAACAAAGATTTCCAGTCACAACTTACCAACCAAATTAACCTGTCTAACAGTATGCGTTAAAAACAGGGGTTTGGTTGCACACATTTGCAAATACATGCGTAAGCTGCAGGCCCTGTGATCTGCAGTCCCTAAAGCCCCGTACACAAGTAGAGATTGTCGGCCGTAAATATTTGGCCGACGACCGATCGGCCGATTGTCTGCTTGTTAGTATGATGCTTCCGACAGGCGCCAGCGCATTTTCGGCCGAACAGAATCTGTTGTGCAGACTTTAAAATTTTTGTTGGCCGTCACCAGAACGGCCGATTGTTCGCCAGTCAGTACAGATTTTGGCCGACAGACAGCAGATTAGCAAGACTGGGCATGCTCAGAAAAGAAAAAACACACGGAAAGTTAACCATCACATGACATCACTTCTGCAGTCGGCTGTTGTTGGCCGACAAAATTCGTGTGCAGTCTTTTGCAGTTTTCAACAGACACGACAGCCCTGGACAAAAGACGGCCGATCGTTCGGCCGACGATCGGTACGTGTGTATGGGGCTTTACTCTACAATTTAAAGAGTCTCTACAATGAGAGCACATGCATTTAATGGGATAGATGGAGGACAGGTGACTAGAGGGAGCCCACCCCTCCTTAAAGGCGCAGGGTCACACTGAACACCAAGCACATCGCACAATGGAAGCAAGGGTGTCAGTGCGTTGCCTGGCTCAGGTTTACCTAATAAAGTGGCCGGTGAGTGTATTTCCAAGAGTTGTTTCCAATCTAAAGGCCCGTACACACGTACCGATCGTCGGCATACAAACGTCGGTGGACGAAGGATCTGCCGATTGTACGCGTGTTAGTATGGTGCCTCCGACAGATGTCTGCGCACAATCCGCGGACAAAAGTCTTTCGTGCAAACATGAAAATATTTGTATGCCGACACCAGAACGGACGATTGTTCGCCTGTCAGTACACAATTCGGCCGACAGACCGCAGATTTGCAAGACTGGGCATGCTCAGAAAATAGAAAACACAGGGAAAGTTAACCATTACATGACATCACTTCTGCAGTCGGCGGACAAAATTCTTGTGCTGTCCTTGTGCTGTCTTTGCACTTTTCAGCAGACACCGACATCCCGGGGAGAAAAGAGGAACATTTGTAAGCCGACCATCGGTACGTGTGTACGGGGCTTTACATCTGCAGTTTTCAGTAAAATAATCCACCATGAAGATTCTGGTTTCTGTCTGCGAGTAGTGCTCCTGCATTGTCACCTTATCACACATACCTGATTGAGTCTACCGGTGTCTGTATATTACCTCTTCCTCGGCATGGAATGCTATAGTAAAATAGGAAGCCAGAGCATTGACATGAAGATTCAAAAAGGGATAGAAACATGGTGGAAACGGTATTTTTTGAACAATAAATAACAGCAATTGTTTAAAACGGAGTGCTTTAACAAGGGAGGGTTTATTGCTACTTTATTGAGCTAGGGCAGTGGTCTCCAAACTGTGGCCCTTTGCTTGCTTTTATCTGGCTCTTGAGGCATTATTCCTGCCACTGACACCAACAATGGGGCACAATTCCTGACACCAACTGTCCCCCCAATACCAAATATTGGGCATTGTTTACTCCCACTGGGCACAGCCTGACCCCCCTAAAGCCTGAAGGACAGTCAACTGGCCCTTTCTTTAAAAAGTTTAGAGACCCCTGGGCTACAGTATTAGAATAAACAAGTAAATAAAGAGAAACGCTCCACTCTGTGCACAACTGCTCCTGTAAATTATTTAGCTACTGTATAATTATAAGAGATTATGGGTCGCAGGGGGATATTCACTGATTTATTCTTAGGATGTTAGAATGCAAACCTATATAAAGTTTGATTCAACTTTTTCATTAAAATCAACTTCATGCTTCCCAGGTGCATCAATTCGAAAAGTATTTAACATCTTGCAAATCATGTAACACATTTATGCAGCAGCAAGTAGGGTAGCATGGGGGTGCATTCAGAATGACACATTTATTTCACAGCAGTGATTCCTACAGTCACCCGCTAAGGTGAGAACAGAGCCTTAGCACCAGAGATGTATAGTAACTAAGTAGAACTACTGTACTTAAGTACCAAAAGGCGGTATCTGTACTTTCCTAGAGTAGAATTTTTTTTCTCCTACTTCCACTTTTACTTCACTACATTTTTTCAATGATTTCAATACTTCTACTCCAATATTTTTTTTTTTTTTGTGCTGCATAGTTACTCGTTACTATTATAAAAATGACCACTGCCAGAACAGTAGATGGCAGGTTTCATGAAGCTCAAAATGAAGCTCAGCACATACGAAAATAAAAGCCACTGTATGTATAAATAAAAGCTGCATTTGAAATAATAAAAAACAATATGATGTTCAAACTTTTGACTTCTTTCTTTAATAACTACATAACACAGTACTTGTACTTTTACTTTCAGTACTTGAGTAGCAATTTGTTTTTCAAAACTACTGGTACTTTTACTTTCAGTACTTGAGTAGCAAAATTTAAAAAAAAACTACTTGCAATACTTAAGTACAAAAAATGTTGAATACTTTAGTACTCCTACTCAAGTCACTTTTTGATCGAGCACTTGTACTTTTACTCAAGTATGGTTTTCGAGTACTTTATACAACTCTGCTTAGCGCCCAATGGCCACACATGTCCATGGTGGCCTTAACAGCTGTTGGTCACCCAAAGGCCACACGTGTCCATTGGTGGCCTTAACCGCTTTTGGTCAAGGCTTGTGACCGGGAGCTAGTGGGGATGAGCTCTGGCTCACAATGACTGCTGTGAGAGAGTCTGAGTAGGCACATGACACAGATGCCACCTCCTAGGCATTAAAGCCCATTTTAATGGCCAGGAGTTGATTTAAAAGTGGTATTAACCACTTACGGACTGCCTGTCACAGTTCTACGTCAGTACTTTGACGTTAAATACCGGGGTTATGCCAGCAGATAGCTGCCATAACCCTGGTATTTTTTTTAAAATACAGGCAGTCCGCTTTAACATAAGGGTGGCCGATTCACCGTGGGATCACCCTTATGGGCGGCGGGAGAGTTGCAACCCCCCCACCCCCCGCTGCTTCCCGGGCATTTTTCCCGCTTGCCAAACCCACCGGTAGCGAGGAAAACTATCCGGTCTGCTCTCCCCAGTGTAAAAATAAAATAAATAGGAAAAAAATAATGAAAGCGTCCCGCAAGCCGCGCCTACATATGTAAACGGTGTTCAAACCACACATGTGAGGTATTGGCACGATTGTTGGAGTGAGAGCAATAATTTGAGCCCTAGTCCTCCGTAACTCTGAACTGGTAACCTGTAGAAATTTTTAAAGTGTCGCTTAAGTACCACTGTTTGTCGCCATTCCACGAGCGTGCGCAATTTTGAAGCGTGACATGTTGGGTATCTATTTACTCAGCGTAACATTATCTTTCACATTATAGAAAAAAATTGCACAAACTTTACTGTTTTTTTTATTTTTTAACAAAAAATGAATTTATTTTATTTTTTAAATAAAAAAGTGATTTTTTTCCCAAAAAAATGCCTTTGTAAGACAGCTGCGCAAATATGGTGTGATAGAAAAATATAGCAACGGTCTCCATTTTATTCTCTAGGGTCTCTGCTAAAAATATATATATATATATATATATATATATATGTAATGTTTGGGGGTTCAAAGTAATTTTCGAGCAAAAAAAAATGACTTTAACCACTTCTGCAGCGGGCCTTTTTCTGACACTTACAAGTTAAACACAAAAACAAATATGTAACATACTGCAGGTTATCAATCCTCAAAAACAAATATGTAACATACTGCAGGTTACCAATCCTCAAAGTGACACTAATCTCACGCAGAGGCGTCACAAGCGGGGTGCGGGGGGGCGGACCGCACCAGGGTGTCCACCGGAGGGAGGGTGACACCGCTCTGCAGGGGGGCCCGCCGCCGCCGCCCGTGAGATAGTGCACTGGTCATTTTGGTGCACTCTCACAGGCACACAGTCCCCGCCCCGCCCATCCTCTCCACCCGCACTCATAGGCAGTGGCACACGGGCTCCGCCCATTCTTTCTGCAGGAAAATGTCGGGACTCGGGAGTAGAGTGAAAGGGGAGGAGCTCTCCGTCCACCGCGCAAGGAGCCTCGGAGGGGGAATCGAGTGATCTGCAAGTGAGTGACTCTGATCCCATCCCTCTATCACCACTGCCACTGATCCCCCCCCCCACACCACCCCACTGCTGTCACTGATCCCCCCCACACCACCCCCCACTGCTGCCACTGATCCCCCCCCACACCACCCCCACTGCTGCCACTGACCCCCCCCCACACCACCCCCACTGCTGCCACTGATCCCCCACACCACCCCCACTGCTGCCCCTGATCCCCCCCCACACTGCTGCCACTGATCCCCCCCCACACCACCCCCACTGCTGCCACTGATCCCCCCCCACACCACCGCCACTGATCCCCCCCCACACCACCCACACTGCTGCCACTGATCCCCCCCCCACACCACCCACACTGCTGCCACTGATCCCCCCCCACACCACCCACACTGCTGCCACTGATCCCCCCCACACCACCCACACTGCTGCCACTGATCCCCCCCCCCCCACACCACCCACACTGCTGCCACTGATCCCCCCCCCACACCACCCACACTGCTGCCACTGATTCCCCCCCCACACCACCCACACTGCTGCCACTGATCCCCCCCCACTGCTGCCACTGACCCCCCACCCCCCACTGCTACCACTGATCCCCCACCCCCACTGCTGCCACTGACCCCCCCCCCACACAACCCCCACTGCTGCCACTGATCCCCCCCATACCACCCCCACTGCTGCCACTGATCCCCCCACACCACCCCCACTGCTGCCACTGACCCCCCACCCCCCACTGCTGCCACTGATCCCCCCACTGCTGCCCCTGATCCCCCCCCCCCACACCACCCCCACTGCTGGTGGCACGCTGGTCTCTCTGCATTGAAAGGGGGCACGCTGGTCTCTCTCAATTGAAAGAAAGAAACTGTCTGCTGCCTGGACTTCTCTCACTTGCTCCTCCTCCCGGGCCACCCTGAGCCTCCCCTCCCTGCCCTTTGCGCTCCCTCACGTTCACGCTGCCGGGCGGAGCCAGTCACGGTGATGGCAACGCTAGGGTGAGGTGAGTAGTGAGGTGCGGGTGATGAATATATTGCAATTAAACACGCAGACAGATATAGGTGCCTCATAGTCCGTCAGTATGTTTTATTTAGCAGATGCATCATGCAGCAGTGCTTATCTCACTCTCAGCAGTAAGTTTATTCACCCTTAGTGTCAGTGGGAATTTGCTATTCCTCCTCTGTATGCAAGGGCCACTCCCCAGACAGATTCGGGCCTGCAAGGACCCCCTGCATTTTGAGTACAGTACAGATGTCCTTCTAGTGGGTCTCCCCTGTTTCATCTTTCATGCACTGGGGAGAGAAATATAAAAAATTGTATCCAGACCGTCTCTCTGCGTTATTCCCAGGTCCTCTTTTGGGTATGTTTCTTTATGTCTGGATGCGATTTTATATATTTTCTCCCCAGTGCATGAAAGATGAAACAGGGGAGACCCACTAGAAGGACATCTGTACTGTACTCAAAACGCAGGGGGTCCTTGCAGGCCCGAATCTGTCTGGGGAGTGGACCTTGCATACAGAGGAGGAATAGCAAATTCACACTGACACTAAGGCCCCTTTCACACTGTCCGTCCATTGGACGGACTCCGTTTATCTCAGCGGGGGATCCCCATGCATCTCTATGGGGAAATCGGATGGGAACGAACCGTCGGTCCATTCTCATCCGATCCCATCCGATCCCATGCTCTGGACAGATGGAAAATAGGGTTTCCATCTGTCCAGATTTGACGGATCGGATCGGATCAGATGTCAGCGGACATGTCTCCGCTGACATCCGATGCCCCATAGGATGCATGGGGGGGGGGGGGGGCCGTTCAGATCCGCCAAAAAAAAACGGACAGGCGGATCTGAACGGTCCGCATGTGTGAAAGAGCCCTAAGGGTGAATAAACTGCTGAGAGGGAGACAAGCACTGCATCTGATAAATAAAACATACTGAAGTTACCGACTATTTAACAGCACAAATCAAAAAGAAGCTCCTTATATCTGTCTGGGCACCTTAAGTTTAATTGCACTATTTTCCACATTGGCACTTTTTTATGAGTAAATGTAATTGCACTTTTTTTTTTTGAATAATACAAATATTATGTATGAATATTGCATATATGTTTTGAATA
The DNA here is from genome assembly GCF_965119305.1 of Pelophylax lessonae. NCBI lineage: Eukaryota > Metazoa > Chordata > Amphibia > Anura > Ranidae > Pelophylax > Pelophylax lessonae. The sequence goes on from NC_138772.1 coordinate 471,093,112, forward strand.
GAGTACTGTATATGAATTTGCACTAAGGAAATGCACTTTGGTCTTTATATGTAAGGACCCTTTCACACAGACGGTACGTTCAGATCCGCCTGTCAGTTTTTTTGGGCGGATCTGAACGGTCACCCTATGCATCTCTATGTCCGCTGACATCCAATCCGATCCATTAAATCTGGACGGATGGAAACCCTATTTTCCATCCATCCAGGGGATCGGATCGGATGAGAACAGACAGACGGTCTGTTCCCATCCATTTCCCCCATAGAGATGCATGGGGACCTGACAGCTGTGTTTTATTATTTTCATATGATATTGTAATTTAAAGGTCTTTTTAATTCTCCTAGTTATTAATGTCGCTATTGTCATTACATTTAGTGTTATATGAGAGCTATGATTTACAAGTTACATTAGTAAAAAAAAAAAAAAAACATTATTGAAAGGGGTTGGGGTGACACCAACCCTAGTGACGCCACTGATCTCATGTTTAATAAAATAAAATCAATGGAATAAGAAGAATGTACCTTCTATCTCTCACATGCAAGCTTTTTTCTGCTGTTCAGTTTCCTCTTCTAGGGTGCCTGTGTTCATTCGCCATGTCCCCTTGTATATGTTAACATAGCCATCCTTTCCTGCTTGCCTCCAAGATGGACTGACTACACATCTACTGTACCTGCAGACACATTCAGTGCTAAATGTGGTGGCTGCATTGGTTTTCAATTTTTAGCCTTTTTTCTAACTTATTTCACTTGGTGATCTGACCAATAACACATTTCCTGTATTAGGCTGTCTCCACTCTGGATAGAGAATCCATGGAGACATCCCTGGATAGCAGCATTGTCGGTTTGGGGAGATAATAGAACTTCGGTTCCTCTTTAATTGGTTTGTCTCAACACTCTAACTGCCACTTTTGGTGGACAGCTTGGTTATAAAAAGTTGAAAAATAACTGATTTACTGGCTGGTTCCCCCGGATGAAAATAAAGCAAGAAAAGCCTAAAAAAAAAAAAAGAAAAGGAATGCAGCCATCTACAAAGCAACAAATGGTCCTGTGAGCTACTATGAATAATTAAATTAACAATATAAAGCTGCATGCACTAATAACCATCTCCTATATAAAGCTGCATGCACTAATCACTAGTGATGGAGGAACATCGGCTGGGGCAGTTCGAGAACGTTAGCCGCAAACTTTCTCAAATGTCCGCGAACCACAAGTTCGCGGCGGGCTCCATTGACTTTAATGGGAGGCGAACTTTAAAAACCTTTAGGTCATATTTGCAGCCACAAAAGACTTACTAGCTGTGCACAAATAGTCCCACCACATGGACAATGTCATAACAGAAGTATTGCAATTGGAAAAGTTGCCCTAAAAAATTATTTTTTTTACAGCAAAAACATTTTTTTTTTCCTAAATCAGCCAGAACTGACAGCAGCCGGTAAATACATGTCAAATACATATAGGGTCCATTCACATATCTGTAAAATGGGTCCGCATCCATTCCACAATTTGGCAGAACGTTTACAGACCCATTGATTTTCAATTCCAGTCTGAAAAATTAGGCATTCACAGGTAACAGAAGTAAGTGTCGGCCATGAAAGGCCCCAAAAATTAGCCCACATGGGTTTACCTGACAGCTAAGAACATTGTATTCTGTGGCTGAAGGTACATTAGGCATTCACAGGATAAATAAGTAAGTGTCGGGCATGAAAGGCCCCAAAAATTAGCCCACATGGGTTTACCTGACAGCTAAGAGCGTTGTATTCTGTGGCTGAAGGTACATTAGGCATTCACAGGATAAATAAGTAAGTGTCCGCCATGAAAGGCCCCAAAAAGTTATCGGCTATCAGTTCCGACAAGCCAGCAGTCAAACGTTGGGTAAGAGGGTTATCCGGCGTCATCATTTTTTTTACGTTCCAACATTTGGGCCATGGAAGCCTGCCTTTTTCCAGAACAACGTGAGAACGGCATGATGGAAGGTGGAGTGGAGGACAATTGTGAGGAGAAGGAGAAGAGGCTGGAAGGTGAGAGCCTGGAGTGTGGCTTTGTGGGTTCTGCTGGCGTTGCTCCCACTGGACTCGGGGATGGGATTTCAGGTGCCTTCTTAAGGCGATTGTCCCTAGGTGAGTCTTGGGCTTACCGCGACTTATGCGTTGACTGCAAAGGCTGCAGATGGCAACACTGTTGTCAGCAGCGGACACATTAAAAAAAGCCCACACTGCGGAGCCATGTGACGGCATCCTGGGAGCGCCAGATGTGACCGTACATAGTTGATGGCTCGCTCCTAATACATTTACAGTCTGCTTTGTCCCTCCTGTGCAATGCAAGTTCCACCTGCTTCTCCTCCCTATCTGCTGGTCCGTCTCTCCCTCTGAACTCCCTTCCTCTTCCTCTCTTGTGGGCACCCATGTGACATCCATAGACACGTCATCATCCACGTCACCTTCCCCACTACTAACATTCGAGATATCGGAGTAGGCAGCAACAGCAGGGACCAACCTCCTTGAGCTGATTTGGGTACTGTCGTCAGACTGCTGAGTGGCTGCTGTTTCTACCTTTCTGTTCTTTCTCTGACTCAAGCGGAGGGTATATGGTGGTTGTGGTGGTGGTGTCTTTGGGGGTGCACACAGCAGAGAGTGAAGAGGGTGCACATAGAGAGGATGAGGAGGGTGCAGAAGAGGAAGGCAGAGTGAGCCACTCAACCAAGTCTGGTGCGTCCTTTGACGTAATCGAACGCACCTTCTGAAACTTCACACTTTGGCTCCGGCCTACTGCTACTTCCCTACCACCCCTGCATAAGGGTCTGCCTCTTCCTCTGCCTGTCATTTTTTAAATTACCCTGTGACAAAAGTCTGTAGAGAAGCGCAGTATATGTGGAACAAGGTATATAACACCCCGCTTCAATCTGTGGTATTGGGGGGGCCACAGGTTTATCACACCAGTTCTACAAATAATTGGCCAGTAACTGTTGTCACTGTGTGTAGCACAGTTAATACAGCAAAAGAGGCAATATTGTTGCAGGACACAAATACACTTATAAAAGTATACTCAGATAACACCCCACTTCAATATGTGGTATTGGGGGGCCACTGGTCTATCACACCAGTTATAATACTTTGAAAGTGCTTTTGTCACTGTTTGTAGTATTTCTGCAGAAACGCTCACCACACCAGTCACAATGCTGCACAGTGCACAATACAAATCTACTATAATATGCTTTCTATATTACAAAGTACCATATTTATCAGCGTATAACACGCACCGGTGTATAACACGTACCTCACACTTAGGAGGGAAATTTTAGGAAAATAGCTTAAATTTTAAATAAACAGTATTGAACTCAGAACTTTTTTTTTAAATCAAATGCAGTCTTACCTGTGCCCATGAATGCATCCTCATCAGCGCAGTGTTCATAAATGCAGCCCTGCCAGCGCAGTGTCCCCAAAGCAGCCTCGCCGGCGCAGTATCCACCAATGCAGCCTCGCCAGCGCAGTGTCCCCAATGCAGCCTCGCCAGCGCAGTGTCCCCAATGCAGCCTTGCCAGCGCAGTGTCCCCAATGCAGCCTCACCAGCGCAGTGTCCCCAAAGCAGCCTCACCAGGGCAGTGTCCACCAATGCAGCCTCGCCAGCGCAGTGACCCCAAAGCAGCCTCGCCAGCGCAGTGTCCCCAATACAGCCTCGCCAGTGCAGTGTCCCCCAATGCAGCCTCGCCAGCGCAGTGTCCCCAATGCAGCCTCGCCAGCGCAGTGTCCCCAATGCAGCCTCGCCAGCGCAGTGTCCCCAAAGAAGCCTCGCCAGCGCATTACATTGCACACAGATCGCCCATATATTTAAATAAAAAAGGCCAGGCAGCGCTGAGGCAGAGGCGGGCTGTGCCGAGGAGAAGTGAGTACGAGCCACCACTGTCATCTGACGTCCCGGCGCCTATTATAGACGTCACACGCCCCATGTCCCGGCATTGGGCCACTGTGCTGTCTATCATAGGAGGTAGGACTTCCTATGACAGCAGTCTCTCGTCCTTCCTTCTGCTCTGCCCGGCCCGCCCCCCTCCTCTTCCTCTCAGCGCTGCCCAGCGTTTTTTTTAACTATATTAGCGTATAACACGCACTGGTGTTTTGCCCTTCTTTTTTAGGAGGAAAGAGTGCGTGTTATACGCCAATAAATATGGTATATTATAGGTGGATTACACCCCTATATAGTTTACTGCACACCTATAACAAATACCAGTCCTTAAAATTACTTTTGTGGACCTTAACAGAGCGATTTGTGTCACTGATGAATCTGTCCCTGGTGCACACAGCAGACCTCTCCCTACACTGACAAAAAAGCAGAATGTGAAATGGCCGCCAGCTCAGGTCTATTTATAGGGTAGGGGACTGTCCATGTGCTGCAATGTTTCAATTGGCTGTCCAGTTCCACCTGATGGCTGTGTCATGGGTCAAAGTTCTCCCCAATGTAAACTAATATGGCCGCCGCGAACAACGCCATATGTTCGTAAAATCGGCGGGCTGCGAACAAGCAAAGTTTCCCGCAAACCGACCGCTGGGTCGAACCGCAAGGCCATCCCTACTAATCAGCATCTCATATATAAAGCTGCATGCACTAATCACCATCTTATATAGAAGTGCTACCAAACTACAATTGTGCTGTGCTTCGATCAAAACTGAAACATAAACTAAAAAAAAGTGAAGTGTAGTTAAAGTTAGATCTTGACATTAAGGTTAACTGCGATCCTATTTAATACAAATCATAAGAACATCATGCGTTACCATTGCTAAATAAATGCATGAGGTGATCAATATAAATTAAAAATAAAATTGGAAATAAAAAATGTATAAATAGACCACAACAGTGTAGTTTGGTGACTGGGATAATTTTCACAGATATTATAGTCTTCTTCTTTAGTCTAAATACTCAATCCTTCTCCCTTTGTGAGTGTTCCAATATAACAAATCTGTACTTCACCACCAACGTGCCCCCCCCCCCTCTCCTGGGCTGGAGCAGAAGTTGCCAATAAGCTGACAATAATTGCTTTTGTACATCACCCCACTCTGCTTGTTAATATCCAGGTACCATAAGTGTAAAGATCTCAATAGTGCTTATAGCTGGCAGGGACAGAGCCAACACACTTCATTGATATTTACATGGGGAGATCAGGGGGGGCTCAGAGGAGGGGGGGGGGGGGCCAGGACATGGACTTCATCTGAGCGCTGCACTCACTAATGGGACAGTTGTACTTTCAGCTTTCGAGGAATGTTCCTTGAAAGCCAGGTATAAGCACTATTAATATCCAGGTACCATAAGTGAAAAGATCTCAACAAGCACGTAAATGGGACATAAAAAGAGCAATCATTGACAGCTTATTGGCAACTTCTGCTGGAGCCCAGGAGAGGCTAAAATTTGCATTCTGACCAAGCTTAATTGCAAGGTCGCATTGCTGAAGGTGAGAGTTAAATTAAAGGGGGGGGGGGGGGGGGGGGGGGGGGGGGGAGGGGGGAGCACTTTTGTGGTGAAGTACAGATTTGTTATATTGGAACACTCAGTTCACATGTAGGCGTTTTTCCACTATAGGATCAGCTCAAAATACGCCCAACAAGACAAATCCTATTCATTTCAATAGCCTCTGTTCACATCTGAGCGTTTTCAGTGTTTATTTTTCCCCATTGGTCACTTGTCTACCTAAAAACGCCTGCACAAAAACGCTCATAAAAACACCTAAAAAACGCCTGTAAACAGCAACACAAAGATATGAATGTAGCCTTACAAAGGGATACGGGTTGAGCATTTAGACTAAAGAAGAAGACTGGTGACTGGGATCATTTTCACAGATATTATAAACTACACTGCTGTGGACTATTTATACATTTTTATTTTCCAATTATAATTTTACTTTTCATTTATATTGATCACCTCATGTATTTCCAATTATAATTTTATTTTCCATTTATATTGATCGCCTTATGTATTTATTTAGCAAATATAAAGCATGATGTTCCTATGATTTATTTTAAATGGGATTGCAGTTAACCTTAATGTCAAGGTCTAACTTTGAAACATAAACTAATACAAATTGAAGTGTAGTTAGTTTTTGTTGAAGTGCAGCACAAATGTAGTTTAGTAATGCAACCATCTGCCACATCTAAGGATTGGTAAGCTATCAAAAAATTAACTAAACTCCAAAATACTTACCTCTGCTTTAAAGGAGCTGTACATCTCCTATGGATCACAGGAGTGAAGTTTATTCTGCATTCCTGTGATCCGTTTTCAGCAGAGAGCGAGCTGAAGTCCACTCTTTGCTGACGTCACAGAAGTCGGTCCAGGCACCGCGTCATCACAACAGTGGAAGTCGGGATCCTCCAGGTGCCTGGACTGACACCCGGCTCAGCTTCTCAGCAAGCCACTGAGAGCCTGAGCCAGCCGCTCCCCACCCCTCCACAGCTCAGCGCTCCAATGAGCGAGGAGGGGGCAGAGCAGAGAGCTACTAACTGACAGTCACCAGCTCTCTGCTCAGGGAGCTGTCAGAACTGAGCAATCGGTGGTGTTCTATCACTTGGTTCTCAGTGTAGAGACGCCGGGGGACAGATGTCGCATCAGACCGATGCTGCTTCCACCAAGGTAGGTGTAAATTAAAAAAAAAGAAACCCAAACTTCTCTTTGAACAGTTTGACACCCAAAAGGTCATTTCTGGGTGTCAGGCTTCAGTCGTCTCATTTGGCTGGTGTAGGATGATGTCACTCCTGCATATGCACAAGGGTGCAGTCATCCCGACACACAGGCAATGTTCTGGAAAGTAAACTGAGCTGCGCACATGCATGATATATACAGTATATTGCATGTCTCTTCTGCCTTAAAGAGCCTAACTGCTCACAGTTTTTTTTTTTCATATTAGACTTTCGTTCAGGTAATTGTGTTGCAGTTCATTTTCCTTCTGATACAGCCGACCTGAGTAGAAATCCCCATTCCCTATCAGCAGCTACAGAGTGGGACCCTTGCTCTTTGTGTGAAAGCAGCGATCTCTCTGAAGAAATCAGACACACCCCCTCCTATGTCAGAAAGACAAAACCAGAGAAAATTCCCAGCTCAACTCACCAACCAGTCTTCTTATCAACTGAATTGACCTGTTCAACAGTATGTGTTAAAAACAGGGGTTTAGTTAGTAAACATTTGCATACGCATGTGTCGTAGAATCTTTTTCCTCAGGTACAAAATACTTGTTACCTGTTAGTCAGTGATACCAAATCAGAAATATGTAGCGTAAGCTGCAAGGCCCTTTCACAGCACCCTGTATTACTTGCAGTCCTAACTCCTGTTAAATTTATGAGAGTCTCTACAGTGGGAGCACATGCATTCTAATGCATACCTCCCAACTTTTGATCTTTAGAATGAGGGACACTTGAGGGAGGAAGTGATTTATAGCGTGCATAGCGAGCCGCGGCAAAATGTACATATGGCCAAACTCTTAACAGTGGGAGGAGCTTAAGGAGTGTGGTTAAAACCGGAGACAGGTCCGCTGGATGGAGAGCAGGAGTAATCAGGGCAGAAGAGAAGAGATAGTGTATGGGGACTAGCCGGGCAGAGAAGAGGGGTCACAAGGGCAGGTATCAGCAGGACAGAGGACAGGGGGTCAGTAGGGCAGTGTAAAAGAGTCAGCATGATAAAAGACATGGGATCAGTAGGGCAGTGTACGGGGGTCAGCAGGACGAAAGACAGGGAGTCAGTAGGGCAAGGTACAGGGATCAACAGGATGGAAGTCAGGGGTTCAGTAGGGCAGGGTACAGGGGTCAGACTGACAGAGGACAGGAGGTCAGTAGGGCAGGGTACAGGGGTCAGAAGGACAGTAGGGCAGGGTACAGGGGTCAGAAGGACAGGAGGTCAGTAGGGCAGGGTACAGGGGTCAGAAGGACAGGAGGTCAGTAGGGCAGGGTACAGGGGTCAGAAGGACAGGAGGTCAGTAGGGCAGGGTACAGGGGTCAGAAGGACAGGAGGTCAGTAAGGCAGGGTACGGGGGTCAGCAGGATGGAAGACAAGGGGTCAGTAGGGCAGGGTACAGGGATCAGCAGGACGGAAGTCAGGGGTTCAGTAGGACAGGGTACAGGGGTCAAATTGACAGAGGACAGGAGGTCAGTAGGGCAGTGTACAGGGGTCAGTAGGGCAGGGTACAGGGGTCAGGAGGTCAGTAAGGGAGGGTACGGGGGTCAGCAGGATGGAAGACAGGGAGTCAGTAGCACAGGGTACAGGGATCAACAGGACAGAAGTCAGGGGTTCAGTAGGACAGGGTACAGGGGTCAAATTGACAGAGGACAGGAGGTCAGTAGGGCAGTGTACAGTGGTCAGTAGGGCAGGGTACAGGGGTCAGGAGGTCAGTAAGGGAGGGTACGGGGGTCAGCAGGATGGAAGACAGGGAGTCAGTAGCACAGGGTACAGGGATCAACAGGACAGAAGTCAGGGGTTCAGTAGGACAGGGTACAGGGGTCAGATTGACAGAGGACAGGAGGTCATTAGGGCAGGGTACAGGGATCAGAAGGACAGAGGATAGGAGGTCAGTAGGGCAGGGTACAGGGGTCAGCAGGATGGAAGACTGGGGGTCAGTGGGGCAGGTTGCAGGAATTAGAATGACAGAGGACAGGAAATCAGAAGGGAACGATACAGACCAATACACATACATTCCAATTCCCCCCATTCCTTCTTTTACCCAAAATCTTCCCACCCCCCCCCCCCCCCAACCCCATTCCTCCTCCTTGCAATAATCCCACCCCCCAGTCTGTCCCCCCTTTACTCTTACACCCCTATCCAGGTACCTTCAGGTTGCCTTTCTGCTCTTGAGTCCAAGGTCCAGCGATCAGTGGATGAAGTTCTCCATTAGGACAACGAGGTGAGAGGGAGGACAAGAGAGCTGGCCGATCCCGTCCAGAACTGCATAGGTGCCTGGGGGCATGTTTGCTGCCTCTTTCGGGCATCAGAACGGCTGGGGAGCACTTGTGGGTTTAACTAATATTTTTTTTTTTTTTTTTGCATAATACTCATTTAAGGGGGTGTGGCCTATGCCTACATCATTTTGCATATACAGTAGGTGTCCCTTGTTCCCATCTCATAAAGTTGGGAGGTACTGTATGTGTAAACTGTCAGTTCTATAGAAATGCCCCAATAATAGTTCAGACTCAGTATGGTCCTATACCTCCCCACTGTCCCTGCTTTTGAACCCAATCCCTCTCTGCTCCTCTGCTGTCCCTATTTTTTGACCCAAACCTCTATGTGAACTAATCTTCGGGCCCAAAATGTTTTTTTTTTTTTTTTATGTGCAAAAATGAAAAATAAATAAACAAATAAAGCAAAAATGGCTTTGGTAGCAAATAGGGTTACCATGGCCTTGTCTAATTCATAAAAGCCTTGTGACAGTTTGGGTACAATTACTGACACTTGTAGAGGAGAATGCTGCGGAGGGTGAAGGTCTGCTGTAATCTCAACTCAACTTTGTCATAAAGGTGGGTGTTGTGTGTTCATTCCTTTATTAAAATATGTTTTACATTTACTTCATTGGTTGCCAAGGTGAAGGCTGCCTGCATCCTAGCAACCAAAAAAGGCAGCTCACACTGAGCTAACAGTGGGCGGAACCTGATTGGGGTATTCTGAGAGACTAATTCCCCATCATTCCCTGTGATTGGCAGTGGGTGGATTTCATAGCCAATTCAGTCCAGTAGTAGTTTTGGAACCCGCCCACTGTCAATCACAGGCAAGGTGGACCTGATGGGGTACTAGTGACAGAGTTCCCCGCCCACAGCTCAAATTTACGGCCGCTGCATCTACTCGGTGGGCGGAGCCTGAGGGGGAACTCTGAGATTCCTTTACCCACCAAGTGGGCTTTGCCTGTGATTGACAGCAAATGGCAGTGAGCATTAGCACTGCCCATACTAAAGATGGCCGCTCGCTTCCCATGAGTTCTATGTACGTACGGCGTCGTTGCTTTGGAAACAGGTCGGCGTCCTGCTCCTCCCTCGTATGGTGGGCATGTAGTGAGGGAATACAGGCCTACCGCTCCACATGGCTGACGTTTTGGTGCTCAGAGCGATTCGGGGCAATGCCAGGAGCCTGAACCTGAACGGGAAGAGACTGCAGCGAGTACCCCGGGCCGTGGGCGGACTCACCCAGCTGACGAACCTGCAGATGAAGAATAACCTGCTGTGCCAGCTCCCGCCAGAGATGGCAGCACTGAGCAATGTGAGTCTCAGGCATCCCTTTTAACATAGCCCCATGTGATCTCTATAATCTGCTGCCAGGTCCAGGACTCCTCATTATGTGTCCTGCAGAGTAGTCACCAGCATTGTGAAATCATTGCTAGAAGAACGTCCTTATGGTGTCATTACCCACATGCCTACCGGGCACTTTTACCCCTCTCCTGCCCAGGCCAAGTTTCAGCTTTCTACCCAAACTACATTTTTATCTTTTTTTTTTTAGAGAGAAATAGAGCTTTCTTTTGGTGGTATTAAATCATCACTGGGCTTTTCATTTTTTGCTGAACAAACAAAAAAAAAAGCAAAACTTTTGAAAAAAAAAAAAAAAGTTTTTCTTAGTTTCTGTTTTTTTTGTAAATAAGTAATTTATCTCCTTCACTGATGGGCACCGATGAGGCTGTACTGATGGGCGGCACTGATTTGCGGCACTTTTGGGCACTGATAGGTGGCACGAAAATGCGGCACTGATGGGCTGCACTGATGTGCACTGGTAGGTGGCACTGATATGCAGCACTTTTGGGCATTGATAGGTGGCATGAATAGGCAGCACTGACAGGTGGGGATGGGCACTGGTAGGTGGCACTGATATGTGCAACATTTAGGTACTGATATGTGGCACAAATGCGCGGCACTGACAGGGAGCACTGATGGGCACTGGTAGGTGGCACTGATTTGCAGCACTTTTTGGGCCACTGCTAGGTGGCACAAAAAGGCGGCACTGACAGGCAGCACTGATGGGCACTGGTAGGTGGCACTGATATGCGGCACTTTCGGGCATTGATAGGTGGCATGAATAGGCGGCACTGACAGGTAGCACTGATGGCGCTGAACTGATCATCAGTGCAGGAGTCCCCGCTGAGGAATCCTGCTTATTGGTGTGCTATCAGAACACCGCTACCCATTAGAACATGCAACGGAACTGGCGTTGCAAACAAAATTGCTTATAGCATGCGCTATGCGTTCTAACATGGCCGCTATGCGTTTCAATAGGTTTCCCAATCTGACAGAACACAAAGGCGGCAGCAGACATCTTCTTACACCCACGCAAGTCTTCAATTTCACACTGATTTTAGCAGTTATCTCACCTTATATACTGAAATTGACTATTTCACCGCTACTGAGGGAAATAGTCAATTTCACTGTATAAGTAGTTTGGCGCTGAGCAGTGCGGGTGTACCAAGATGGCCGTCACCACCTTCTGCCTGCAGGCTTGTTGCTGTATTTACTATAATACTATAATAATACAAATATAATAGTGTATTTCAGTATATAAGGTGAGTTTACTGCTAAAATAAGTGTGAAATTGAAGGCTTGTGTGGGTGTAAGAAGATGTCTGCTGCTGCCTTCGTGTTCTGTCAGATTAGGAAACCTATTGGAACGTATAGCGGCCATGTTGGAATGCATGGCGCATGCGCAGTAAGCATTTTTGTTACATTTTCTGATGGGTAGTGGTATTCTGATAGAACACCGACTCTCCTCTTCTCACGCCCTGTCAGTGATGATAACCAACATTTCCTGTTTACCCTGTGATTGGACACAGCTGATCACATGGTGAAGAGCCTACGTTATACGCTCTTTACCGTGATCGGTGAGGCACTGTGCCAAGAACGGGAGGACATCATATGATCTCCTCCCAGAACAAGAGCGATCCTGCCCGTCCGCCATTTCACTATACATGGGCAGAAAAGAGTTAAAGTATAACTAGGCTTTTTTTTTTTTTTTGGATAGAGTGGAGAGGGATTAGGACCTCTTTCAGGATTTTTGTGTAGAGTGGAGAGGGATTAGGACCCCTTTCAGGCTCTTATTGCTGTCTGTGACCCCCGTTTAGGTCTTGATGACTTTAGAGGTTGGGTGGTGGTAAAACCTTGTGATTGAGCTGTGATTTTACCTCCCGCAGCCACTGCATCTTATGCTGCTAAGGCAGTGATCGGAGGTGTACACCTAACACGTCCCCAATGCTTTGCATTGCAATGTAGCAAAAATGATCCCAGCTGAGCGTGACCCGTTCTACTGGATGGGATCTCTCCGCAACCACGTGCAATGCACAGGGCCGCAACACGCTAGTGTGGGGTTCAAGGGGTTACAGCAGGGGGACGAGGAGCGAGGCAATACCTCCTCACTGCCTATCACATGCTCCCCAAAGAGTGACTCAAATGCGGATCGCCCCCTGAAGAAAGCACTGGTAGTGAACTAGGCCTATACTTTGATATATTATATTTTTGGGTTAAAGAGGAAGTAAACTTCCTCTGCAGACATTTACCTATAGTTAGACCTTTAACCACTTAAGCCCCGGAAGATTTTACCCCCATTCCGACCAGGGTTTTTTTGCGATTCGGCACTGCATGATTTTAATGGACAATTGCGCGGTCGTGCGACGCTGTACCTAAACAAATTTGACGTCCTTTTTTTCCCACAAACAGAGCTTTCTTATGGTGGTATTTGATCACCTGTGCGATTTTTACTTTTTGCGCTATAAACAAAAAAAGAGTGTCAATTTTGCAAAAATAACAATATTTTTCACATTTTTTTATATGAAATTCCCAAAAAAAAAATGTAAAAATCAAAATTTTTTAACATTTTAGGCCAATTTGTTTTATGCTACATATAATTGGTAAAAAAAATCGCAAAAAGCGTATTTTGATTGGTTTGCGCAAAAGTTATTGCGTTTACTAACTAAGGGAAAGATTTTTGTCATTTTTGGTGGTTTTTTTTTAACGCGTAATGGCGGCGATCTGCAATTTTTTTTTTTTGCGGGACTGCGACATTGCTGCGGACAGATCGGACCCTTGACTGACATTTTTGACACTTTTGGGGGTACCAGTGACATTACTACAGTAATCAGTGCTATATATATGTACTGTTACTGTAATAATGACACTGGCAGGGAAGGGGTTAACTTTATTGGTGATCAAGGGGTTAAATGTATGCCTGGTGCTTACTGACGTGTGTGGGGGGAAGGGACTGTGTGACACAGACACAGATCGCAGGTTCAGCTATGCTGAATCCTGTAATCTGTCCCTGCCTGTCACATAGGAGATCCGCCCGCTTTGTTTACACAAGCAGGCGGATCTCCTCACTCGATCCCAGACGATCGGGGAAGAGCGGCGGTGATCACCGCCTCTCCTCCCCTGGCCATGTTGAACTTCCAGTGGCCAGTATGAGAGAGTGAGAGCGATAACACCAATTTTAACACACCTGCTCCTCATTCACACATGAGACCTTGTAACACTAACGAGTCGCATGACACCTTAAGCACATTGGACCCAATTTAGACATTTTGACTTAGGGGTGTACTCACTTTTGTTGCAAGAGGTTTAGACATTAATGGCTGCGTGTTGAGTTATTTTGAGGGGACAGCAAATTTTACTGTTATACAAGCTGTACACTCACTACTTTACATTGTAGCAAAGTGTAATTTCTTCAGTGTTGTCACATGAAAAGATATGATAAAATATTTACAAAAATGTGAGGGGTGTACTCACTTTTGTGAGATACTGTATCTCCTAAACATGTACTGTTTAGGAGATATTTAGTGTACATGCAGTCAGTGACATCACTGGCACATGCGCTCTTATTGAACGCGGGTGTCGTTCCTTCCGAGCCCCGTGCCGTGAACGGCGGCTCCCGCGCTCATACGCTGGAGTGACGTCATTGCCGCGACGGCCAATCACAGTGTCGTAGCCTGCAAACCTAAAAGAAACTCCAAGGAAAATGTCTGCGGTGTACAGGCGCCTCTGGAACAGGTTAGTTTTAAGGTAAGTATTACATAATGGGTGTCCAACCTTTTGGCTTCTCTGGGCCACATTGAGTGTAGAGAAATTTTCTCGGGCCGCATATAAAATATATACTATAGTTAAGGTATACAAGTAAGAAAATGCCACGCTCCCCGCACTAATTTAACACAATTAGAGGATGATGAAATGAAATGGAATCAGTATACAGAGGTTTACTTCTTCTGAGAGATAATAAAGGAACACTCTAACCACCACGACCACTTCAGTGATTTGAAGTGGTCATGGTGGTAGGAGTCAGAAACACTGCACATGCTCGCCCCCCCGGAGGCAGCCTCTGCCTACCGTTAGTTGGAAGCCGCTGTGGCCTTGCCCCCGACCCAACTTCCTTCCTCCCCAGCAAAAATAAAATTGTCAGGGGGCAGTGGGCCGCATTGCCTGCGGTTCCGGGCCGCATGCGGCCCTCGGGCCGCAGGTTGGACATGCCTGTATTACATAGTGAGCTAGTATGCGATGCATACTAGCTCATTATGCCTTTATCTTACAGGATTTTTGTTTCCTTTTTTTTATTTTCTCAGTTTGCAACCTCTTTAAAAAATGCCTTACTATAGAACTAAAGTAAAACATTTTCCATAAGGGAGGGTTTTAACCCCTGTCAGTTTTTTTTTGCCATCGTCCTATTGGGGAAATTTCCCTTCACTTCCTGTTCCATAGCTAAACCGAAAGTGGGAGGAGATGTCTCCAAAGTGAGGAAATCCCAGTGTGTCACCAGAACCAGTGTTTCCATCGGGAAATTTCCCCTCTATTACTGTTCTGGGGATAGCCCAACATTTGGAGTTTTCTTTTTCTTTTGATAAAAATGGTAAACAGGACAAATAGAGGTGAAACTCTCTAGCGGGGACACAGACAGCAATAAAACCTGACAGGGGTTCTCATTCCTCACCACTCTATCCAAAACCAAAAAAAAAAAGTTTTCCTTTAGTTATACTTTAATCCCCTGCTGACTGCTGACTGTGCACTGTACATTTACTGCAACAGTGCGGGCTGGCTGCACAGTATCACATATATGTATATATATATATATATATATATATGTGATTCTGCATTTCTGGGGGCGTCTGCCCGGCTGTGCTGTGATCTGTCAAAGCACATGCTGATCACCAGGTTCCGGCCAGTGATTGACTGCTGGAACCCGGCAATTGGCTCTGAGCCTCACCAAACACAGCTCTGTGAATGTAAACAATACAGAGCTTTACTGAATTCAGTGACCGTGGATCTCGTTGTTTGCTAAGCAGGGAAAAAAGTATAGATCCCCGATAAAAGCAGCACACACTACACACATAAACACTGGTTAGGCACAAATTTAACCCTTTGATCGCCCCTGATGTTAACCCCTTCCCAGCCAGTGTCATTAGTACAGTGACAGTGCATAATATTAGCACTGATCACTGTAATAATGTCACTGGTGATGTCAATGGCAGTAAGTTCCCAAAAAGTGTCAGCTAGTGTCAGATTGCCTGTTGTCCTGCTATACGTCGCTGATCACCCCCATTTCTAGTATAAAAAAATATATATATAAAAATTCCATTATATATCTCATACTTTGTAGACACTATAACTTTCACACAAACAAATCTATATACACTTATTGGGATTTTTTATTTTTTTTGTAACCAAAAGATATGTAGCATAATACATTTTGGCCTAAATGTATTAAAAGATTATAGTTTTTTAATTTTTTTATGGGATATGTTTTATAGCAGAAAGTAAAAAATATTGCTTTTTTTTTTTATTTAAAATTTTTGTTTATATAATAAAAAATAGCAAAACCTAGAGTTGATCAAATACCACTAAAAGAAACTCTATTTGCGTGGAAAAATGTTATATATTTAGTTTGTGTACAGCGTTGCATGATTGCGCAATTGACAATGAATGTAGCGCAGTGCCAAATAGCAAAAAATGGCCTGGTCATGAAGGGGGTAAAACCTTCCGGAGCTGAAGTGTTTAACTATGGGTTAAAATCCACTTCCCCGTGTTTGGCATATCAGTTGAATGGGTTGGTAAGTATAGATTGATTATTCCTATCGGAAGAGATTGATCACAAATAAAACCGATCATTTATGGAAGTGGGTATGGCCACTATTATTTGTCTGCTACAGTAGTGGTGCATTGGGGTCAGTTCACAATGAATGATACTGGAAGGCAATGAGGTTTGTGTGTTGCGGTAACATGTGGTAACTCATGAATGTGAATAGGCCCTGAGAGGTTTGGCCTCTATGGGAGGGAGGTGGAATGTATCCCCATGACCAGGTTATTTTTATGTTTTCCTGTCTTTATAATGATAAACAGTTATCTACAGGTTTGGAAAAATGTGAAGACAAAATATCTATCGCCCAATGCTCCAGACTGCTGTTGTTAATAGAATTATTTCTTTTCAGCTGACTGTGTTAAACTTGGGGAATAACAACTTTGTACAAGTCCCACAGGAGCTGAAATACCTCCATTCCTTACAGACGCTGCACTTCTTCGGAAATAAGATTGCTGAAATTCCACCCAATGTATTTGGTAAGCATGTAAAGATAATAATCACTTATCGGCAGAGGTTTTAATCAGATATGTGCTCATTTATCTGCTTATATACAAGTGTGTATATATATATATATATATATATACAGCGTTTTTTTTTCTCTGAGAATAGGTGCAGGTACTCCCTTCTTCTGAGTCACCCCTTGTCTCCACCCCCTACCCACCTCTGAGTGCTGTCATTTGGCTCTACCCTCTACCCACATCCCATTACCCCCCCCCCCCCCCCTTTTACAGAATACAGAACCAAGTATCATGTTGTGGTTCTCAGTAATTTGTCTAGAGTTTGTTAATGATAACTAGAAAAGCAGTAAAATAGATCCCCTGGAATCAGCAGCAATAGACCCCCCCAAAAATAGATCCCTCCGCAACAATAAATCTTCCCCTGCAACAATAGAAAAAACAGTAAAATAGATCCCCTGCAAACAGCAACAATAGCCCCCAAGCAACAATAAATCCTGCCCTGCAACAATCGCCTCCCCCACCTATAAATCTTCCCCTGCAACAATAGATTCACCCCAGCAACAATAGATCCCCCAGCAGCCAGCATCAATAGGCCATTCAGCTCACCCCACTGACCCCAGCATCCCTTTGCTATTGCATACCTTCAGACTGGAGGTGCCGGAACTGCGTTCCCCCGCGTTCCCGCTGAAAAAAAGCCCTATATATATATATATATATATATATATATATATATATATATGATATATATATACATACAGTATTACAGTACAGATGTAGCACAAGTTCAACTGCAATTGTTTTACTTTTTTAACATTGCAAAATGTTAAAGCCCAACTGCAGGCACTGCAAAATAAAAAAAACCCTTGCTTTGGGCTTTCCTCACACTGCAGGGATTAAATGCTTGTTAAAGTGGAACTTCACCCATAACAACTTGATAAAAAATAATGTTCTTCTTTTACAAGGAACATACATTCACATTAATAATTATGCTGTCAAAATTTGTGTGTGCTGTAAATTGCCTCCAGCATTGCTCCCGTTTCTTCTTGCCAGCTGCTGCCATTTTTCTGCCCTGCTCTTCCATTCACAGAAGCGATACTACAGCTTCTATCAATAAAACGTGATCTATGAATGGAAGACGGGTGGATGATTGATAGCTCAATCCCCTAAATTTATAGATATTGTAGCAAAAAGGGTGGGCATAGTTGGACTCTCTTAAAGTAGATGTTTGGACTAGAACCAGCTTAAAAACAGCTCTCACCTCTCTTCTAACTTCTATACTAACTACCTTGCAAAAGGAAGATGCATGAACCTACCTATTCTCAGAGCGCTTCAGACTGTTCATGCGATCTCCCCATCGGCCGGCTTTAGGAGGAAGGAGACATCGCCGACAACAGCTTAGATAGTAATGTGAGAAAACACTCGCGCCAGGAAATAGCAATGAGCAAACAAATTTTAAATAAGTTGGACTGCTACTGCTACAACCCTCAGTGCTGTGCAATGAAAAAGATGTGATGTAATATTACTAGCAGCGCAATGCCTCTGAGAACAAGTATTGAAATAATATAACCCCCAGACCTCTCCAGGTAGTGATGCAAAGAAAGTAATGAGTTACCCCAAAACTTATATATAGTGCAATCAAAAATATGCACTATATATATACGTTTTGGGGTAACTCATTACTTTCTTTGCATCACTACCTGGAGAGGTCTGGGGGTTATATTATTTCAATACTTGTTCACAGAGGCATTGCGCTGCTAGCAATATTACATTACATCTTTTTCAATAGCTTAGATAGTTCTAGCCCTGACTTCTACTTGTATTGAAAGGCTGTGATATCCCTTTAGTATTGTATTAACCCCCCGCTGCACCAGAAGATTGGGGCAGGGGATAGGTGGGCATGGACAGAGGAGGATTTCTACTTACAGAAGAGGAATCAGCACAAGGGACACATCCTAGTGACTGTAAGTTATAACCCCTGTGTTGACTTTTCATTTTTTGTATTTTAGCTAAACTTAGGCTTTAATAGCTTACAGACCATAGCTCCAGCAAAAAAAGGGGCACTGGAGCAGGGTGTCAGGTAAGCAGGGGCAGACTGGCAACTTTCAGCCCAGTACAAACCAAAGGCTCATGGTTCAGTGACTCTGCCCCCCTCCCACTTTCCCTCTTCCCAGCCTCCTCCTGACCCTTATTCTAAGCTGAAGCTCTGCTCCTGGTACTCACTGGCTGCATCCCGGTTCCTGACCTGCTTTGTTGGGGCTTGATGGGGAAGGAGAGTCTCCAGTGGGGCATTAAATTGGCCTCTCTTCAGACACAGTTTACACCATCAATGCTAGGGGGGGGAGGGGGGGGGGGGTTGTGGGGAGGTCTGCGCTCTGTCTTTGTCTTCAACCCGCACTCAGCGGCAGAGACTTTTTACTTCTGTTCACCAGGAATTCTTTAGGCATGTCTGTAGCAGAAGCGGTGTAGCCTTTTTACGGGGCATCAGAGCGGCCAGGGGGTAATTGCTCCCCTGCCCCCTGGCCCAGTCCTCCCATGCAGGTAAGTAATACAGCCCCTTCTGCAACCCCCTGGACTTGATGAGCAGTCAACCCTTGATGAGCAGTATGAAAGTTGGGCTTTAAACCAAGGCCTTGACAAAGGACAGGGGTGCCCACAACCGCTGTTCCTTGTGTAATGTGTACGATTTTGCACAAATGAAAAAAAAAAAAGAAATTGGAATTGAAGAACAGATGCACATCTCTGCTTCATTGGATAATAATTGGCAGTAAATTGAAGGCCAATAGATGTGTTTGCACAGATGTTACCATTAGCAACAAGTGTCTTAATGCCCCAGATTATAAATAAATATGTGAATGTGTTTTTGTATTTTATATATAACTTAACTCCAGCCAAAACCTTTTTGTTTTTTGATATAAGAGGAAGGGTTATATCTTGAGTCAGAATTTATAGGCAAAAAAAACACAATGCTCTCTTGCAGAGTTTTGGAGATTGCTGCTGTCTGAGTCTTCTGGGTAGACAGTGTGACAGCATGTCACAGACTGAGAGGGACATGAAAAACTGAGGACTTAAAAATCCTTTATATGGACCCACCCACCATTCCCCTTTATATTACCCAT
Organism: Pelophylax lessonae; assembly: GCF_965119305.1. Classification (NCBI taxonomy): domain Eukaryota; kingdom Metazoa; phylum Chordata; class Amphibia; order Anura; family Ranidae; genus Pelophylax; species Pelophylax lessonae. The sequence goes on from NC_138772.1 coordinate 471,112,725, forward strand.
TACCCCCCCCCCCCCCCCATCACAATCTCAACTGCTTTGGCAATGCTAAAATGTATTTGGACCTGCCAATAAAGTTTATTTGAATTTGTGTCCCCTTCTGACCTGTGTGCTTTCTACTGCTAAACCCTGTGTCACTGGTGGGGTAAGGGCTCCTTCCTAGGCTGCCAGGGGTATTAAAAACAGGCGATTGGGTCACGGTATTACTGCCCCCTAGGCAAGGTCATGCAGCCACTTAGGGCTGTACACATGCCACAGTCTGTTACTTTGAGGTTGTGGCAAAACTTACATAGCATGCCGCATTCAGCGGGTGGTACCACCAGCAGACGTGAGCCATTCAATCGAATGGGACCATGGCACAACTGCCCTGCAACTGAGTGCAATGCACTTAGTTGCACCTCCATGGGTCAGTATTTTCAGGGTTAAAATGGGCTGTTAACTGCCTATGAATATGGTTCCACTGTGAATCAGCTTTCAGAGGAATGGCATGGACTGCCACACTTATGAATGAGCCCTCAAAATGATGTAAAGTATAGTGCAGGAATAAAAAGAAAAGGGGACGAATGGCCTCTTTTATTTATGGGGAAGTGGCAGGTGAGGATAGCTTAGAGTAAGGAATAGGCTGAGTTAGTGTTTAGGCAGATTAGAGCCTGTCAGATGAGAAGAAAGCTGATTGGCTATAGGGGTTAGTTAGTTTACCCAGTATCCAGGGAGAATAAGTCCCTTACCAGTTTGAGCCGGGTTTTTTCCCGCCTAGATGAGTTGAATCTGATTGGTCAGAAGAGTTCAAGTGGTCCTATTTAACGGGCCTCCTCACAGATGAATCGTCACGTCGCCAGTCAACAGGAGAAGGAAGAAGTCAGCCCAGCGGTTCCCAGACGGAAGGAGCGGTCGGTGCAGCGGCGGTCTAGGAGGGTCATCGTCGGGTGTCAGCGGCTTTCCCTTTCGTTGCGGTACCAGCCCAGCGTCATCGGGTGGAAGAACGGAAGCTTCCGGAGCGGTCCTGGCTGAAGACAGAAGAGGAGAAGACAGGCGTTTCAACTTACCTCAGGAGCGATGAGCCTCATGAGAAGACTGATCGAGCGGGCGGGTGAGGCTGGAGGCGAAGATTGGGTCCGGCGGTGTCTCGAGCTGCCGCTCGTCGCGGACTCCGGTAGAGCGGCGGGAGAAGATGGAGCGGGACCGGCATCGAGAGCGGCCGCCGGAAGTGAAGTCGGACGGGGATCGGCTGACGTAACGGTCCCGGACGGAAGAGCGTCATCCTCGGCGACGACGGGCGGAGAAGACGTCACGGGAAGCGGTGTGAGCAGGCGCGTCACACCCGGAAGAGCCGGCCAGGGGATCGGGCCGGTGAAGAGGCGGCGCAATCCGCGCCATCGTTTCTCCCCTCCGGTGGAGGTCCGAAGAGCCGGGAGGGGCAGCGGAGCATCGCCGAGGAGCGGCCAAGCGGGAAGACCTGCTCCGGGTGACGGAGCGAGGGCCCAGTCGGCGGTGGCAAGATCGGTCGGCGGGACGAGGAGCTCGGAGGGGATCGCGCCGGCAAGATCAGGTGAGGAGATCTTCGTGGAGAATGTGGTAGCCCCCTCCCTGGTCACTAGGCCCCCCCGAACATTACACACGGAACCGGAACACACCACCAGGGGCGCTGTTGCTCAGGACAGCGCACCCCTGCCTGCCATGTCAGGATTATTACAGGCTTTCCTGAAGGACTTTAAGTCCTTATTAGAAAACAGCACAGGTGCTGGGTCGAGTACCCCTGCTACTGTGCTGCCATCCCCAGCTGCCATGTCTGCCCCCACTACTACTATATCGGGCGACATGGTGGCTCCCCAGCCTGCTCCTTCACCTAGGGATGTATGGATTCCCCCAATGGGCAATTTGGAGGTTGAACCTCATAGGCCCCAGAGTTTACATTCCGATATGTCAGCTTCTTACCTCCTAGCTAAAGCGCAGAATCTGCCGGAGACTTCCCTTAGGGAAACTCTCACCTGTGAGGTGTCCCCGTTAGGTTTCCACTTATCTGAGTCCGTTAAGGAGAGGATCTGGCAGGGACATTTTATGGATATGTTGTCACTATTACCTTCCGCTAAAGATTTTGTTGCTAGGGCAGATAAGAAGGACGATGATGAGAGGAGGCGCCCTATTTCCAAGTCTTTCAACAACTGGTTGCAGGGCTTTTTTATTTTTTCGTCGGTTATGTGCGAACGTTTCCCTGCTAAAAGCGTCGGGTTGTTTCAGCATGCCGATATTATACTGGAAGCGTACAAAAATTTCGGCGGAACCTCCTGGTTTCAGTACGACGTGGCGTTTCGCCAAAAGCTGGCGGTGCAGCCCGCTATGAAGTGGGGAGTAAAGGATGTCAGCCTTTGGCTGGACCTTTTTCTCCCACAAAGGTCAATTTTTCCCAGGCAGCCCTTTCCGAGCCAGCAGCCCCAAGCCTCCTCCTCAGGTTTGCAGTTTAGAAAAGGAGTGTGCTTTAACTTCAATGAATCCGTCTGCAAGTGGCCGGGTTCATGCAAGTACAGGCACGAATGCGCTTTTTGCTCTGGGGCCCACCCCATCGCAGAGTGCTTTAAGAGGCAAGGGGGTCAGGCCACGGGTGTTCTGCACAAAGGCGGTAACCCCAGTGAGCCTCACCGCCATGCTCCCGTGGCTTCAGCGTTACCCCGACAGGGCGAAAGCCAACCTCCTCACTGAGGGTTTTACAGATGGTTTTCCCCTGCCCAAGTTTTTCGGTCAGGGTTGTAGGTTGGTGGACAATCTTAGGTCTGTTGAGGGTTTGGAATCAGTCGTGGAGGAAAAGGTGAGTAAGGAAATTGAATTGGGTAGATTCGCTGGCCCTTTCTCGGTCCCCCCCTTTAGGAATTTTAGGATCTCCCCTTTGGGCATTGTCCAAAAGAAGGAGCCTAATACTTACAGGCTTATTCATCATTTGTCGTTTCCTTTCGGGGATTCTTTAAATGATGAGATAAGCGAGGATTTAGCTACGGTCCAGTATTCCTCATTTGACGATGCCCTAGTGAAATTAAGGGGCCTAGGGAGGGGGGTTTTGATGGCCAAGGCTGACATTAAATCGGCCTTTCGTCTGCTGCCGGTACACCCGGACGCATTTAATTCCCTGGGGTTTTTCTTTTCGGGCAATTTTTATTTTGACAGATGTCTCCCTATGGGATGTTCATTGTCATGTTTTTATTTCGAATGTTTCGCAACCTTTTTGGAATGGGTCGTTTCAACATTTTGTGATTCGACCGACATCGTTCACTATTTGGACGATTTTTTGTTCTTGGGGCGGGCGGGATCTACAGACTGCTTGCGCTTACTGGATGGTTTTGTACAGTTGTGCGAGCTTTTTGGGATCCCGTTGGCTCATGAGAAAACGGCGTTGCCGGCTACCTGCATTCAATTTTTAGGTATCACCATCGACTCAGAGGTAATGGAGTTTAGGCTCCCGCGAGAGAAAGTGTCCAAACTCAAACATTGTCTATTGTCTCTGATCCGGAGACGTAAGGTTCGTCTTAAGGAGATGCAGTCCTTGCTTGGTTTGCTGGCATTTGCTTCCAGGGTCATTCCCCTGGGTAAGCTATTTTCCAGGAAGCTGTATGCGACGATTGCGGGTCTCAAGTCGCCCAATTCTCATGTGAGGTTAACTCAGGAGGTCAGGGAAGATATGTTAGTGTGGTTCCAGTTTTTGTCGGATTTCAATGGCAAAAGTGTTTGGCAGGAGGAATTCATCCTGGACAAGGATTTTTGCCTTTTTACGGATTCAGCGGGTTCGGTTGGCTTCGCCGCCATTTGGCGCACACACTGGTGCGCCGACCGCTGGTGTCCGCGATGGGTTAAGTTGGGTTTCACACGTAACAGTGTTCTTCTGGAGCTCTTTCCAATTGTGGTGGCCCTGGAAGTCTGGGGCCATCACTTTCGGAACAGGAGATTGATGGTTAGGACGGATAACAGGGGGGTGATGTTTGCTATCAATTGTTTATCTTCGAAATCCCCTCCTGTTATTGCGTTATTGCGTTATCTTGTGTCTAAATGTTTGTCCTTTAATATTTGGATTAAGGCGACTTTCGTCCCGGGCAGAGATAATGGTTTGGCGGATGCTTTGTCTCGCTTACAGATGGAACGCTTTTTTACGCTGTTTCCGGAAGCGGACGAGCTGAGCTGTCATTACCCGAGCCACCTGTGGTACATAGTTTAGATTTGGTGGCAAGGAATGTATTGCGCTCTTTGGCTCCGTCGACCATGGCAGGATACCAATCTGCATGGTCTCTATGGGTGTCGCATCTTCAGTCATCGGGTGTATCCCCGGATAGTTTTTCGGAACATTTGGTGCTGTCATTTCTAAATTTATTGTTCCATAGAGGGTATGCGTGGTCTCACGTGAACAAAATTTTGGCCGGAGTATCGTTTTTTGTTAAGTTACGGAATTTCCCTTCATGTGTTTCATTTTTTACGGTGCGTCAAGCCATGAAGGGATATCGAAAGGCGACTTTTTTGCCCGATTCCAGGAAGCCTGTCACTGTCTCACTTTTGGTGAATTTGTGTTCAATTACGTCGTCCGTTTGCTTTTCTTATTATGAGTCGGTCCTTTTTCAGGCGGCTTTTTCGTTGATGTTTTTTGCGGCACTAAGAATTTCTGAGCTAGTGCCGACTAATAGGACGTTTAGCTCCGGTCTTTTTGTCTCGGACGCAATTTTATCTGACATGGCCTGTAGCATTTTGATACGTTTCTCTAAGACGGATCAGTTGGGTGTTGGGAAGCGTGTCGAATTGCACAGGTTCCGCAACTCGTCAGTATGTCCGGTGCGTTTACTGCAAAAATTTTTGGCTATTAGAGCGGACGGTTCCGTATTCTTGTTCAATCATCAGGATGGTAGGCCATTAACTGGCTATCAATTTAATGCTGTTTTTAAGAAGTGTCTCGTTCAGTTGGGGCTGGATAAGGAAAGGTTGACTTCCCATTCCTTTCGTATCGGTGCCGCTACTGAAGCTGCGAGATTGGGTCTTGATGATCAATTTGTTAAAAAGTTGGGTAGATGGAAGTCGGATGTTTTTCAATCTTATATCCGCCCTGACACTGTTTGTTAAAATTTTCAGGACGATGCCTAACCATATGGATCATCGGACACTCTTTCGTGCACTGGGCTCGTGCACGAGCCAGAAGACGTTCCTACGGTGAAAACCTTGGCTTAGATCCCAATTTTTATAGGATTCAGTGGTTTAGCAAGAGAGGAATGCTGTGGTCGGAATTTCGTCCCGAAATTTTTAGACTTCTGCAGTTTCTTCCCCCCCCGGATATACTGGTAGTACACCTTGGGGGGAATGATGTAGGTAGAGCTAGGACTTTGGATCTGATTTTTGCAATCCGGGATGACCTACAATTGTTAAAGTTGTCGTTTCCTTTTATGACAGTGGTTTTTTCGGAGGTCATCCCGAGACTTGCCTGGTTCAAGCACTGTTACTTGAGACCATTTGAAAAAATTCGTAAGCGCGTCAACAGGGCTCTGGAAAAGCTGCTGCGGGTCGTCGGGATTTTATCTTTTAGGCATAGGGAGTTGGAGGGTGGTACTAGTGGGCTGTACAGGTTTGATGACACCCACTTATCAGATATTGGCCTTGATACTTTTAATGCCAACCTGAGTACTAGTATTGAAGAGGCCGCGTGTTGGGGGTGTGCCAGGCGGGTGTGAGCCGCCTGCCTGTTGGATGTTTTGATATATTTATTTGTTAATGGCAACCTGGGTCGTTGGGACCGGGTTGTTTTTCTATACTGCTGTTTTATTCAAGTTTAAAAAGATTTATCGATCTTTATGTGTGAAATAATAAACGGCCGCGGCCTCTTTAATTCCAAAGTTGAAGTCTGAAGGTGTCTTATTTAATATTTTAAGATAAGGTTAAGAAATCCTGCCTACTGCCCCATAAAAAGAAAAGGGGACGAATGGCCTCTTTTATTTATGGGGAAGTGGCAGGTGAGGATAGCTTAGAGTAAGGAATAGGCTGAGTTAGTGTTTAGGCAGATTAGAGCCTGTCAGATGAGAAGAAAGCTGATTGGCTATAGGGGTTAGTTAGTTTACCCAGTATCCAGGGAGAATAAGTCCCTTACCAGTTTGAGCCGGGTTTTTTCCCGCCTAGATGAGTTGAATCTGATTGGTCAGAAGAGTTCAAGTGGTCCTATTTAACGGGCCTCCTCACAGATGAATCGTCACGTCGCCAGTCAACAGGAGAAGGAAGAAGTCAGCCCAGCGGTTCCCCCCCCCACCCCCCCCTGTTTTTGTTTGTCGCGGTCAGTTTGTTATTTTAGGGTCACCTTCGGTCACAGCGAAGGGGGACGTTATTTTGTATTTGTGTTTGGATGTTTTGATATATTTATTTGTTAATGGCAACCTGGGTCGTTGGGACCGGGTTGTTTTTCTATACTGCTGTTTTATTCAAGTTTAAAAAGATTTATCGATCTTTATGTGTGAAATAATAAACGGCCGCGGCCTCTTTAATTCCAAAGTTGAAGTCTGAAGGTGTCTTATTTAATATTTTAAGATAAGGTTAAGAAATCCTGCCTACTGCCCCATTGGACCAACATATTGTTTTTTCTGGAAAAATCCAAACCGCAATGGGTTATCCTCTAATTGTACAACAATGTGTAGACCTGCAACTCACTCCTCTATGTCCCTGTGGCCTCCTGTGTATTCAGAGCTATTGGTAATATCACAAACACAGTATTAATTATAGTGCTTTTTCCAACTTATATAAACAGTTGGAGCTCATTGTTCCCAATAGCAAATGATGCAGAGACTTTGGCTTCATTAAACTGAATTAATTAAATCAACCAAAATCAATTTCCATCTTAAATAATAATTAATGCGTACAAACATTTTAATACACAATTCATACAAAAAACAACCTTTTCATTGTTTTTACACCTGTCTTCTTGGCTCTCCATCACTTAATAAACCAGAACTCGGCACAGAGGGCTCTTGTCTAGAATAATAGAATACAGCGCACTGACGTCATACCATACTCTCTAGTTATAAACAAGGTTCTTTGTCATTGGTAGTGCAGAACAGTTCACTGATTCACAAATATTGGCACTTTGCTCATGGATACAATACTAACCACAGACTATAAAGGAAATGCAAGCAGATCTAACAGGTTAATTGGGGCAAATTTACAATACTGTACTCGCTACTACAGATCAGGTGTCATAAGGTGACTCCTTTATTATGACCTTGTGACAAAGGGCACCCAGGACTTGCAAGCCAGCCTACAAATTATTCTACTGGCACACTCTCAAACTAAAATAATGGCTTTGGGTGAATCTAGGCTTTAATTTTAGACTGTAATACATTCAAATAATTGTAGATTATAAAACATGCCATTACCTGTAATAATTCTTTATATGGAATTCCCAGCATCCCCTGCACACTGGGTGACATTTTGTCATTGGGACATTTAGCTTTGGCTGCTAAATGAGGAAGTATTGAAAGATTAAAGATGGCCCGCTTAAAGCGGAACTACACTGCATCTGAAAACCACAAACCAAAAACGCTAGGTAATTAATTTTTCAAACTTCTCCATGTCTCCGTGCTTTTTTTCGCTGAGAAATCACTTTGAAAGACATCACCCTAGAATTTTTGGCCCTGGTCATCTTGAGTAAGGGCATATGATTCATGCAGCATTTACATTTTGAAATCTATCTACCCTTAGGTCAGGCATGCAGGCAGGAGGGTGTGCGTAGCTGAGAAAACCTCTCCTCCCCTCCTGAAGACTCCTGGGATCAATGACATAATTTTCCTAGGCCTGGAAACCAGGAAGTAACTGTAGAAAAGTAAACTAAAGTTTTAAAACAAGAAAATATGCTATACTTTTCTATTGATTAAAAATAGTCAATGTTGATTGAGAGAGTAAAGTTCTGCCTTAACCACTTTACCCCCGGAGGATTTTGCTGTCTTGTGTCCAGGCCACTTTTTGCAATTCAGCACTGTGCGACTTTAACTGACAATTGCGCGGTCGTGCGATGCCATACCCAGACGAAATTTACATCCTTTTTTTCCCAAAAACAGAGCTTTCTTTTGGTGGTATTTGATCACCTGTGCGATTTTTACTTTTTGCGCTATAAGCAAAAAAAGAGCGTACATTTTGAAAAAATAACAATATTTTTCACATTTTTTATATGAAATTTCCCCCAAAAAAATTTAAAAATCTAAATTTTTTTAAATTTTTGGCCAATTTGTTTTCTGCTACCTATGTTTGGTAAAAAAAATCACTGCGTTTACTAACTAAGGGAAAGATTTCTGTCATTTTTGGTGTTTTTTTTTTTAACGCGTAATGGCGGTGATCTGCGATTTTTTTTTTGCGGGACTGCGACATTGCAGCGGACAGATCGGACCCTTGACTGACATTTTTGACACTTTTGGGGGTACCAGTGACATTTCTACAGTAATCAGTGCTATAAATATGCACTGTTACTGTAAAAATGACACTGGCAGGGAAGGGGTTAATTTTATTGGAGAGGGAGGGGTTAATGTATGCCTGGTGCTTACTGACATGTGTGGGGGGAGCTGACTGAGTGACACAGGGACAGATCGCAGGTTCAGCTATGCTGAACCCTGCAATCTGTCACTGTCTGTCACTTAGGAGATCCGCCCGCTTTGTTTACACAAGCGGGCGGATCTCCACACTCGATTCCCCGACGATCGGGGAAGAGCAGCGGCGATCGCCACCACTCCTCTTCTGGCCCGACTCCCGCTGTGACTGAATACAGCGGGAGCGAGCCTCCGGCGGTGCGCTTGCGCTGCCCACAAGGGGAGGAGTCCAGCGACGTAGGTCTAACGGGAACTAACCACTTTGCCACAGTAGAGCTCCAGTGAGCGGACGGCAAGTGGTTAATTGGTAAAATTCAAGCTGTGGATGACCCTATTAGCGCCCTTCTGCGGAACATATTTTAACTGGAAAATCAAAGGAGCTGGGTGGCAAACTGTTGGAGGCATGGAGGAGCTCAGCTATGAGGAAAGTTTAGAGGAACTGAATTTATTCTCTCTTGAGAAGAGGAGATTAAGAGGGGATATGATCAACATGTATAAATACATAAGTGGTCCATATAGTGAACTTGGTGTTGAGTTATTCACTTTAAGGTCATCACAGAGGACAAAGGAGGCACTTTTTACGTTTGGAGGAAAAGAGATTTAATCTCCAGATATGGAAAGGTTTCTTCACAGTAAGAGCTGTGAAACTGTGGAATAGACTCCCTTCAAGAGCTGGGGCTGGGCAGCTCAGTAGCTTGCTTTAAAAAATGACTGGATTCTTTCCTAAATGTACATAATATAACTGAATACTAACATTTATAGGTAAAGTTGATCCGAGGAATATCCGATTGCCTCTCGGAGGATCAGGAAGGAATTTTTCCCCTGCTGGAGCAAATTGGATCATGGGGTGCTGGGGTTTTTTCCCCTTCCTGTGGATCAACTGTGGTAATAGGATTGTGTATGTAGGATTGTATGTACACTGGATCATATTGCCTGTGTGAAAGCTGCCTTAGGCAGCACTTTTTATTTTTACTTTCCCTTAGTATTTATATATAAAGCTATTGGTGTGTGTGTGTGTATTTGTGGCCAAAGGATACAAAATTCTAATAAGCATATTACAAGGTTTGAAAAAATAATAATATGACTATATCTTTTTTTTTTCCCAAGATGGGTTAGAAAATCTAATCTTCGTTAATTTGAACAACAACCAGCTTGAGCACATTCCTTCGGAAATTCACAAGTAAGTCCACAACAGTTTTTGAGCTACTAACTTTTGGACTTAAGCAATGCTTAAAGTAGGCCTCTGCTATCTGCAGGGTGATTTATGGAACGGTTTCCTAATAAGTCTTGTTCTTTAAGGTTGCAGCGTCTTGAAAAACTCAGTATTAACCATAACCTTCTGAAAGCCATTCCTAAAGAGTTGTGTGTCCTGCAAAACCTACGGGAACTGCACTTAGGAAACAACCAGCTGGAGACATTGCCGGAGCAAATAGGCTATTTAACCAATCTGAAAGAGCTGCACGTCTATCGCAACAATCTGATTGGCCTGCCTGAGGTGAGTAAAGTTAGGCTTACAAAGAAACATCATTGGTATTCCTAATATGTGGTAAGGGGACAATCTCATTTCAAAAAGTGCAAGGCTGTATACCATTCCATATACTGTACTAGAAAAACTGGTCTTTAAATTACAACTTCAGTGGGCAACACTCATGCCTTGTAGTGCTAAATGGAGTTTGTATGTTTTCATTGTGTGCTCATTTCCTCTGGTTTTCCTAATTAATACCCAGGTTTTCCTGGGTTTTCAAATAAATTCAAAGCTGGTTTCATGGTCACAGTCACCACATACCTGTACAATATCAACCCCTGACTGGGGAGCCAAGAGACTGTATTATTTTTTATCTGATCTGGCATTTACTTCAAACACAATTGGTATTGATTTTATAATACTGTTGTGTCCTTTGTTAGAAATTCTCAAGACTGTAATGTTGTTATTATTTATACAGGTTACTGTGATGTACAGTGTATATTACTTGTTAATATAATTTATTAAAAAACAAGGGCCTTTGAGGAACGTATATGTATGGTGCTTATCTCGTAGCCATGACGTATATCCATGTCATTGTTTGTATTTGGGATCATGTGCAATAAATGAGAAGATGCAGGTTGGCATCTATGATTTTTTTAACTATATGTGTAATAAAATGTGAATTATTTCTATTTATATGGTTTGCGAGTACTCCTTCTGGCCTGTATAGTCCAACCCCAAAAAAAAAAAAAACCCTGTTGTTTCTATATAGTCAAAACAGATGATGGCCTAGTGATTGCCTCAGATTTGAGTTAGCATTATTAAAAAACAAATCTCCTAAAAATATAATATACTGAGTGCTACAGGTTGTAGCCTCTAGGAGATACTTATTGTTTTTATACACTCAGCATTTACACTCCTAAAAATGAAAAAAATATGTTTAGGTTGAATTTATTTTAATGGCCAAAGCACTAGTTTTTATTATTTTGCAACATATTGTCTACATATCTTTGTTATTATTTCTAATAGGGTCTTTGCAGGCTGAGGAAGCTAAAAATCCTGGATGTTGCAGGAAACCAGATTCAGTCCTTTCCATCCCACGTGAGTAAACGACTTTGATGTATTCTTACACAGTGGAGGGTGCCTTTATATTGACTAGACCAATGTGTACTATAGTGATGACACATAGCTCCTGATATCTTGACATTAAAATTGGGCATTTAAGCCCTACTCAGTATTTGCCTAAACCCAACCAAAATCGAAACGGGGTTAACTGAGATGGCTCAAGGAAAGACTGGCATCTTAGTGGCTAGCATTTTGATCCTTCGGTGGTCGGTGTTTGGGTCAAGTCCCACCAAGGATTCTATCTACATTAGGTTTGTATCATTCCAATGTATTTTAATACTTTGCCCTTCTGTGCTACTGTTTTCTCCCACACTTAAAAAACACACTGGCAGGTTAACTGCTATTCGGCCATTTTTACCCTACAGAGTCAGTTTGGGTGCAAAAGGCACATGACATTGGGGGGGGGGGGGGGGGGTGTTTTTAGCGAACTCTGTATATATCATAAACTCACACTTATTTCCTTATTTGGAAAATGTGTCTTTTCCCACATATAGTATAAAAGTATATTGGACAGTAAGGTAATCATAACCTGTGTTCTGCCACAGTAGATAATGTAGTCTAGGCATGTCAAAATTGTGTTTATTGGGTTATATCAGGAAACTGAAGCTAGACAAAACCCAAGCTGTTCTACAGTTAATAAAAGCCACGCCTCTTTATGTAACTTGCAGTTGAATACTTTGAGAAAAAGGGACAATAAAATATTATCCAAATAGAACCTTGTAAGATGGATATGTTACTATAATGTTAAAGTGTAAGTCACCTTCACCAACATTTTCCAAAAATCCCCCTATGCAATCCCATATCGTCTGAATAGTAAATTCAAGCACTCCTCCTGTTTCAAATGTTGCATCTCCTCCCCTTATACATACAGCTGGGGCAGTGGCATCTTTACAAAAAACACTGTCCCTTGATTCCCCCTCCATCCTGCTGTTTTCAGGACAGGTTCAACAATACAGTGTGCACCCGCTAGCGGCCATACTAGGCAGTTTGAACTGCACTTGTGCATTCTCTTCTGAGGCTGAGCTCAGCTAGAGAAGGAGAGAGCGCACTGTGCATGCATGCAGTTTGAGTGGCCCTAATCGTCTGCTACTAAGCTCAGCTAGAAAATGAGAGCTTGCACTTTAAGTACCAAAGTGCTATAATTAGATTTTTAGGGAACTAAGCAGATGTGGCCCTTCAGGCTACTGTTCCATATGAGTTTACCATGCCTGGTAAACATTATGTCAGGATTCTGTTCTGATAAAAAGGGTGTGAGTCAGGCTAACTTTTTGGTAACTCACTCAATTGTGGTCATCCTGTTTAATACATAATCATTTGGCTTGCACAGATGCATGAGATTCCACTGCAAGAACTGTACTGTGAAGAGAACCCTCTGCTAAAGAGAGAGCCCGTGACTGCCATTCAAGATGAGGAAATTCTGTCCCTGAAGGTGAATATGAACTTAACCTATAAGAAATATTACAGCTTGTATTGAATATTGTTGCTAATGGAAAGGATCCTGGCCAACAAACCACCCTGCCACCAATGCATACATTAGAGCACATGTGACAAACACAAGGCCCGAGGGCCGAATACAGCCCACCAGGCCATTTCATGTGGCCCTCCCAAGTCTTTTGCAGCTGTAGCATCCCCCTCATCTGTGCCCCCCACCTTACCTTAGCAGATGGCAGCAGAGAGGGGGACAGAACTCTTCTGCCAGATCCTGCGCTTCTCTGTGCAGTAACAGAGAGATGCTTCCCTGCCCCCCGTCTCAGCAGTTGGCAGCTGAGAAAAGGTCAGAAGGACTCCTCCTACAGATCCTGCACCTCTCTGTGCAGTGGCAGCACCCCCTCTGCCTTCCCTGGTGTCAGCATTCAACAGACTCTAGCAGCTGACTCCAGCCCTTCTCTGGTCCTCCTCCAGACCCTGCACTTTCAGCTTCCCAGCTCTGCTCTCAGCAACTTCCTATAAGTAGCACAAAGATAGGGGTATGCACTGTGATATAAGGGAGGCTGGGGGACTCTTGACTTCTGATGGTGGGAGGGCTCTTGACATCTGATGTAAGGGGGGGGGGGTGGAGTGCTCTGGACATCTAGTCTTACAGATACAACCGGCCCTTTGAGGGCATCCAATATGCCGATGCGGGCCACGATGAAATTTGAGTTTGACACCCCTGCATTAGAGGATAGGGTGATGATGCCTTTGTTTTTCATAATGCAGAAAGTACAGGCAAAATGAAGGTTGAAGATTTCACATCACATTGGGTGTCTAGTGTCCTCATTGCACAGAGAAAGAGATGTACACCGGTCAAGCAGTTGGAACTTCACAGCCAGCCATGGGTGCAGAACCTTGGATCGCCACCGCAAACCGCAATCAGGATACAAGAGAAATGGCCGCACACCAAGCGATGGCTCATGATAAAAGGCTTTATTGAACAAGGATGCAAGGTACAGCAAACTGGATGGTAGATGTGTGTTCACACGACTCACAACATGTACCTTGCATCCTTGTTCAATAAAGCCTTTCATCGTGAGCCATTGCTTGGTGTCCATTTCTCTTGTATAGTGTCCTCATTGAACAGTGGGAGGAGCCTGCAGGAGGGAGAACATGCCAAACCCTGTTCAAAATGTAATTTTCTTTTTGAATGTTATATTGTCTTTCTTTGGTTATTTTCTTTGGTGCACCACAGACAGAAGGGAAGTCACCTGGAGCTGGCAATTCTATTTCATTGCCAACTATTCAACAATCAGATAAGGGCTACAATTCTACAGTTTGTCTGGAAATACAGAGGATGTGTGTTTCTAGAATATAAAGGTTCACACTTAGACCTTTTTCTAATCAATTTTAAAAGAAAAGCTCTGCATCAACCAATCCAATTTTTGCTTTAAATCCCCTTCTTCATTATGGGAAAACTAAAGGGAATATCTGAATTGCACACATAATGTACCCACTTCCATACAAATGTATCAAATCTGTAAAGAAAAGCGCACGCAACCTCGGGCAATAACGCTTTAATAAAGGACAATAACACAGTACATTGGAATTGCACTCACACTTTTCATTTAAGGCAATCGCTTTACAGCATTCCAACAGGAGCTACTTGCTCCTCCCGTCCCTCCAGATGGTGACTCTGCGGTCTCCTCATCCGCGGCTGCCGCCGCTGTATCCCCGCTCTCCTTCACTTCCTGTGTTGCCTGGTCACCAGATGCCGGTTCTAGTGCGCCTGCGCACTATACTGACGTAATCTACGGCGCCTTAGGAGAGCCTCAGCCAAAGCCGGAGCCACAAGTTGTACGGAGCTGCGAGGTGGGGGATTCAAGACACGGGTGCACTGCCTCTGCTGTTACTGCAGAGGCAGTGCACCCGTGTCTTGAATCCCCCACCTCGCAGCTCCGTACAACTTGTGGCTCCGGCTTTGGCTGAGGCTCTCCTGAGGCGCCGTAGATTACGTCAGTATAGTGCGCAGGCGCACTAGAACCGGCATCTGGTGACCAGGCAACACAGGAAGTGAAGGAGAGTGGGGATACAGCGGCGGCAGCCGCGGATGAGGAGACCGCAGAGTCACCATCTGGAGGGACGGGAGGAGCAAGTAGCTCCTGTTGGAATGCTGTAAAGCGATTGCCTTAAAGGAAAAGTGTGAGTGCAATTCCAATGTACTGTGTTATTGTCCTTTATTAAAGCGTTATTGCCCGAGGTTGCGTGCGCTTTTCTTTACAGATTTGAATTGTTTTGATCCGCCCCCCCAGTGGAGTGAGAGAGGAGCAGCAGCAACCGGGACATTTCTGCTAAAAAACATACAAACAAAGGAGGTGAACACATGGACAGCGCCATGGGCTGGTAAAGTACTCCTCTTTGTACTTGCTGTATATCAGCATGTGCAGGATCTGTCCTTTTTGATTGCCATACAAATGTATGAAGACTTATGGACCTCCTAATTAAAGAAATGTATGCAAAGATCATAAAGCAGCACAACAGTTATTTTATTGCAGTCTGATCCAGTGAAGATAGCTGGCTAATATGCCCTACTAAAGCTGGGTACACACTGTCCAAAAATCGGCCAGTTCACAGTTCAACAGGAACCATCCGACTTTCAGTCAGTGTGTACGGCAGTCTGTCCGACAGAATCTGGCCTAACAACTGGCTTTTGTCAGAGGGACGTGCATGCTGGAAAACCAACATCCAATCAGAGCTTGCAGCCTATAGCTGTAAGTGCTGATCAATGTATTCTGCTGTGTGTGTGTGTGTGGGGGGGGGGGGGGGGGGCTGTGTATACCGGGGTTAAGTCTGTGGAGCTGATTGATCACCTATAACAGGGAATATTGACAGTCCCTATCTATTATTATATTAGCTCTGAGCAGGTGTGATGAAGATGGCATTATAGGCAGACCTGTATTGGCCCTCACGCAGCAATTTATTAAGAGCCAACAGTGGCTAATGTGATGAACAATACTTTAAGATAGGCAGGGTGCTTTGCTTTTATTTCATTGTTTTTCTCGATAGACATAATGGGGTAGATTTACTAAAGCTGGAGCACTCAGAATCTGGTGCAGCTGTGTATGGTAGCCAATCAGCTTCTAACCTCAGCTTGTTCAATTAAGCTTTTGCAATAAACCTGGAATCTTATTGGTTTCTATGCAGAATTGAGCCTGATGTTGCACTCTCCAGTTTTAGTAAATAAACCTGAACGTATATAAATCCACTTTGTGTGTAGTAGGTGCCTTCCTCCACCACTACCACCGGACACAAGCAGTGGTGCCAAGACACTGACAGGCAGAGAGACGCAGAGCCTGTCAGCAGCTGCAGAGGATTTCTCCCTTTCCCTCTCCTCCTCTCACTGCATAGAGTGTGAAAGGTTCTCGCAGAGACACGTCCACCCGCTCTGCTCCCTTCCCCGCTTCCTCATTGGCAGAGGGAGCAAGCCAGTCACCAGGGAGGACAGCAGGAGCAAAGGATTCTGGGATGTAGTCCCGAAAACAGGCAGCCCCATTGCAAATCCCTGAGGGGAAGACTACACCCCCCACCATGCCTAGAGGAGGAGGAGAAGAAAGGACACCACAAGGCAAGGGAGAAGACCGGATGTAGGAGAAGGGTGCTGCTCTGCAGGGTCAGTGTGACTGTTTTCCTGCCACAGCTCCACAGTCGGTCGCAAGCATCTTGCCAGTGAGGGACCCAGGTGCATCTCCAGGAGCATCTGTGAAGACTTTGTGGTGGAAGCCATTTGGGCAACCCGAAAAAGCCTGTTGCAGGACATCTCCAACTTGGGCCTCTGTTGCAGGATTAGTGAGCAGACACTTGCCCATCTTTTCAGAGCACAAGGACACTGCATGCAGACACCGTTCTATTGTTGCTTCAACTAAGCTAGAGAGGGACCTGTTGCTATACTTACTGTTGCTCAGCAGCGATAGGATTTCTGCTGCTTGTCAGAGCTCCACAAGTACACTTTTGAGCATACTTTATCCTTCCCTGCTGGTCAGAGTACTTAAAGTGGCCCACCAAAGAGCTAGCTGAAGTTACTGGCACATTCACTGTGTGGACTTCCACGCCTTTTCTCCGTGGACTTCCACGTCTTTTCTCAGTTTAGGAAGAACTTAGTGTTATACATATGCTCATTAAGGAGGAACTCTAACTTCTATACTAAAGGTAATATTGTTTGCATATGGTGCTATGTTTATATGGTCAGGACCTGTGATTTCAAGAAGACAGACTGGCCTGCAACAAGTCACCTCTGTTCCCCCTATGCCTGAGCACATAGGCCACAATTGAGTCATTTGAAGTGGTAGAACTGTGCTGCTGTGACATTGTCTATTAGATGTGCCAGAGGTGCTGAGACTGTTCTTGGGGTTGAGAGGCAGAGTACAGAACCCAATATACTCAAGTGGCTCCTTCGGGGGTGGGGCTACATGTGCACCAAATGCCTTTGAAAACCCTGTTATTTCCTTGTATAGAAAGCAGTGATATCACTGTGTTGCTGTTATCAGCCTGTGCAGAGAGCAGGGCTGTGAGAGGGACTCAGAAGGCCCCGCTCATTGCAGGCTGCCAGCAGAAAATGACAGGAAGGGGCGGAGACAAGGTCAGTCACCCTGCAGTGCACACAGAGAGAAAGCAGCAGTGACCCGTCTTTATTACAGGAAGTTCCATGTTGAATTACTGCATAGGTCTGGAAGAACTTCACAAAGCACACCAGGATTCACGTAGATAATAATATAGTGAGCCTGGAGTTCAGCTTTAAGGGTCTTTCAATTTAAAGAGTAACTCCACATTTGTTGAGAAAAAAACAGCCCCCTCTGTGTGATCTACTGTATATACATTGCAAAGTTTTTAACAAACTTTATTGCAGAGTACTACCCGTTTCTGCTCTGAAAGAATAACTCTTTATTAGATCATGTCTTGTGCGGGACTGATTCTGAATGGGAGTGACTTTTACATGTTTGATTTGCTGATGAACTCTCAGGGTTTTTTAGGAGCATCTCACCAAAATTGAAAGTTTTGTTGCACAGGATGCCTAAAACCTGACCTGTATCTTAATTCATACTTCAGAAAATCAGTGAGCCAATTACACAAGGGAAATTACATCTTTGGGGGGCGCTCCATCGACCAACTGTGTACAGAATGCCTCCAGTTTGCCATATTGCATTGAATTTTACAGAAAATGACAGTGAAAATGAAAAGGAAATATAATTACAATATCCATATACGTGACAAATTAAGTAAAAAAATAAAGTTCATAAAAAATAAAAACAATTGTGATTAAAAAAGTCCCAAAGTCGCATTAGAACCCTTGGTGTCAGGATGACACATGTGAAATGTAAGTAGAACTTTTATTGAATAAAACCTTTTATGTTTTATGGAATCACGCTCTGTGGATTCATTTTTCCTCCTAACATATGACACATCCCTGCCTGATATATGAGATTGCCTGTCTGTGGATGACCATTTAAAGTGGATTATGAGACTACCTGCTGGATATATGCTATAAGAAAAGGCTTAATAGCTGGTTTATAACCTTACCAGCCACTCCATCTGGTGAGTCAATTTGGGGTGATTGGTGGAAGCAGCACACAGGGTGTTTTTCAGCGCACAACGCTCTTGGAACATTGGCTGATACAGATATTTATTTCTCTGCACTTATTTGCACTTTATTGAACTTTCCTTGGGACTTTTTTTTAATCACAATTGTTTTTATTTTTTATGAACTTTATTTTTTGACTTCATTTATCACGTACTGTGGATAGTTTGTCACATATATGAATTGTTGATGGTTCACACATTCTTTTTTGCACAGATTGCACAAATATTTTGCATATTCATTTAAATATTCATTTTTGTATACTAGATATATACTTGAGATAGAATGAGGATTCTATAGCAATATTTTTAGCACATCTCACTTTATAGTCACAATATTTTGAGTAATATATAATTTTCACTGCTTTTTCCGTTTCCACTTATTGCCACATTTGCAGTCTATCAGCAGCATCTATACCTTCAAGCATACAACTAATATAGCCATAGATTTTTCTGGCGCCAGATCAAAAACTTTAATAAATTACAATATGGTTGTGTCACAAATTGATATGGTAAATAATTTTTTTTTTTTTTTTTTTACAATATTTTTTCCTATGAAAGTGGAGTTACCTTTTAAAGATTTGCATTTTATACAAAATTGTATTTATCCAGTAACAAGAACCTGGCCTGGCCTTAAAGGCCTCTTGTACACAGTACTGATGTTTGTTTTTTTGGACATACTATATTTTTTGGTGTTTGTTCTGCATGAATTTGCGCGTATATGCACGTTCGTGCATTTGCGAACACAATACCTTCCTAGGGACATATGCACGTATTTGTGACTGGGAACGCAGATTTTCCTATTTTTTTTTTTTTTTACTGAGGAATACTCTGCACTTGTTTATGCGCCTGTGTGCACAGGCACATTGTAAATAATGGGCTACATTTTAGCTCAGTAAGACCGCATTCACAATGCCGCGACCATAAGTCGCCCCATGCTAATTTACCGCGACTTTACCGCGACTTCAGCGCGACTTGTGAATTATTTAAAGCGACTTATAGATGACTTTGTATTTGGCCAATCAGAATATGATGTGTTGTTGTGACCTAATTCCCCTTTTCTGTTTTTTTTTTTACTCATTTCCTCATTGCCCACCAGTGCCATGTATCAGTGTCCACCAGTGCCACGTATAGTCCACCAGTGCCACATATCAGTGTCCACCAGTGCCACTGCCCACCAGTGCCACGAATCAGTTTCCACCAGTGCCACAAATCAGTGTCCACCAGTGCCACGTATCAGTGTCACAAATCAGTGTCCACCAGTGCCACATATCAGTGCCACGTATCAGTGCCACAAATCAGTGTCCACCAGTGCCACGTATCAGTGCCACGAATCAGTGCCACGAATTAGTGTCCACCAGTGCCACATATCAGTGCCACGAATCAGTGTCCACCAGTGCCACATATCAGTGCCACATATCAGTGCCACGAATCAGTGTCCACCAGTGCCACGTATTAGTGCCACATATCAGTGCCACAAATCAGTGTCCACCAGTGCCACGTATCAGTGCCACAAATCAGTGTCCACCAGTGCCACGTATCAGTGCCACAAATCAGTGTCCACCAGTGCCACATATAAGTGCCACGTATCAGTGTCCACCAGTGCCACGTATCAGTGCCACGTATCAGTGTCCACCAGTGCCACTGCCCACCAGTGCCACTTATCTGTGTCCACCAGTACCACTCACACAGACCAGGCAGAGATAATGGTATATAGCAGGGGTCTTCAAACTACGGCCCTCCATCTGTTCAGGAACTACAATTCGCATCATGCCTAGTCATGTCTGTGAATGTCAGAGTTTTACAATGCCTCATGGGATGTGTAGTTCTGCAACAGCTGGAGGGCCATAGTTTGAGGATCCCTGGTATATAGGAACTGTAGGCATGGCTGCAATGTGGGGAATGCCTGGCTAATCTCTTTCTTCTTCCTGGAAAGTCTGATAACAAGTCGCTTCAAATAAGATAAGGATCCGACTTGGAGGCGACTCCCATTGAAGTCTATTGGCACAAGTCAGATACAAGTCGCTTTAAAGTAGTACAGGACCCTTTTCTGAAGTCGGAGCGACTTCAGTAGTGCATATTAGGACGGCTCTCATTCATTTACATTGCATTTGTTATGACAAGCGACTTGGGGCGACTTGAGGGCACACAAGTCGCCTGACAGGTCGCGGCAGTGTGAATGGACTCTAAAACAAAACGCTGTACTGAGCTTTTTCAAGCTGCAGTGTGCAAGAGGCTTAAAGGTAACCATACTAAAGTGCAGGCAGCATGTGGTGGCTGCAAGCACCCTAGTTAGCTATCAAATTAATTATTTTGTCCCTGTAGATCATATGCCCATATTATACACAGAACGTCACATTGTCCTGGCACTGTGCCCTGTACCTTGTTGTTCAGCTGGCTTATAAAAGCTGTGGAATTTCACAGTTGTGTGATAGGTATTGGAGAGAACTGGAGGCCTGTGCACAGCCTGGTGCTCCACAGGAATCAGTTTGATTTAAACACTTCAGCACGGTTGTTACTGTAAATACTTTTTAGGCCAGGAGCAGGGCTGCTGTTAGAATTCACGGGCCCCTTGCAGCCTACATAGCAGCCCCCACGAAATTATCATTATATCAAGACAATATTTTCACTAAAAATACACTAAAATTATAATTAGTGGACACAAACATAACAGAGAACCTGCGTGAATTAGCCCTCTTTAATTGTTTTTTTTTATTTTAAAAAGGAAAATTATATATTTTTAAAAAATGTTAAAAAATATTTACAATTATGTTATTTTACAATTTTTAAAATGATTCATGCAATGCTTAATTATTATTATTAATATTATTTTTTTTACAATCTGTTTTTTTTTTTTACAGGACAGGGAAGCCATCAGCGCTGCAGGAATGGGGGGGGGGGGGCGGCACAGTGAAAGGGGGGCACACGGAGAGAGGGGGGAAATCAGAAGCAGGCAGAACAGGGAGGGGGATCAGTGTCTGAGAAGCAGATACAGGAACGATGCCCTGTGTCTGTGTCTCTCCCCGCAGCAGCTGAAAGCTGGCAGGAATGGGAGAAACTGGCTTTCAGCTGCTGCAGAGAGCCACACAGGACTTCCTTCTCTAATTGCCCCTCCGCCGGACTGCACCGATTCCCTGTGCTGTTGGGGCCCCCCTGTGTGCCCGGGCCCCCTACAGGAGGACTGGTGGTCTCCCCCCTCTATCAGCAACCCTGGCCAGGTGCATTTAATCTTTAAAGTAGAACTGATGGCAAATCGTAAAAAAAATAATATCTAATAAAGCAATTCACACAAAGTCCATATTATTGTCTTTTTGTATCAAAAAACCAGCATAGTGTCAATATTTACCCAAATAAAAATGCCTCAAACCCTGTATTTCCTCTCTTCCTTCAATGCCTTGACCATAGTTCTGCGTTCACTCTGAATATGCAGTGGTCACTGTTTGCATCCTCTGTGTCCTTTGGGACTACAGTGCTGCCTTTAGTCATGTGATCAAAATCCTCCGACGCACTGCCTCCCCTTTCTGAGTGGCAGGCATCCGCCTCCCTAATCCTGCCCTGCAAATGACCATTCCCATTACACACAGATCATTCTGGTTCTTGTAATCCCAAAAGACGAGAAACCCACATGAAGCGCCCCACTGTTAGAAAAAGGTGCAGAGAATTATGGAAGTTTCCCTTTCAACAATATTTCAGAAGACTTTGGGAATGCAAGATGAAACCCGCTCACCAAGCCTTTTTACATTCAGGTGGAGTAAGCGCTAGCTTGAGGAATAGAATGTGGTTTTCTAAAGATTGACAAAGGCAAGGCAGATTTCATAGCTAATGCATTTGCAACCTTCATTAGAGGATAGTCTTTAGTTGTACTTTAAAGTGTAGGAAAAGGCTTGTTGGTAAATAACTCCATGCAATCAGTTCTGTATTGTTACTACATTGGTATGTCTAAAATTGTTTAAAGTTTTTCTTATGTATCTTTTCTTCTTTATAATACATTGCGGTTATATGCTTGCAATCAGGGCTGCTGATAGGGGGGGACCACCAGCCCTCTTTTAGCACACAGGGGGGCCCACACAGGGAGGGGGATTAGTGATGGACAACAAATACAGAAATCTTCCTCCAGCACCTGAATCTGATCTATCCCTCTCCCTGCTATCAGCTTTTATCTGCTGAGAAAGAGACAGTCGTCTCTCACTAATCCCCCCTTCTTTGTGGGCCCCCTCCCAGCACTGGCTCTAATGTTATCTCTGCTCAGGAGTTTATTTGTAACTTTTTCTCTTCCTCTGTCTCTCTAATCACTGAGCTCCAATTGGCCAGCCTCTATATGTTTCTCCAGAAAAAGATAAGTGCTGCTCAGCACCCTACTCCTGCGCTCAGAACCTGGTCCTCAGGCTGCCTCTATCTTGGAACTTGTACTCATACTTGGCATCCACTATGGCTAGGCTTTGCTGCCCTCTACGACTGGGGTGGTCGACCAGACACTGTAAATACAAAACAAAGAAAGGGCGCAACAGCCTAGCGCATTATCCTCAGCAAGTTTATTGATAATAAAAGGGTAAAAATCAGCTACTCACAAACATGCGTGAAAGTCAAGCATTTCAATTCCAAAAAGCAGCATCTTTACAGGAGTCCAATATCTCATGAAAGCGAAGGGCTGACGCGTTTCGAGGCCGCGCATCGTTTTTTTTTCTAGATTTAGCAGGAATTATGTGAGTTATGTTATATTTGTGTCTGCTAATAGTGATTCTGTTGTAATTTTAGCTAAAAATATCTTTAATATTTTCTTGGAGGGGGGGCCTGCTAGGTAGTCTGTACGGGGCCCTACGATTTCTAACAGCAGCCCTGCTTGCAATTCCTCTCTGTTCATCCTGGAAGTTCAGCCGGTAAAGTTGCCTGCTCCTCTGCAGCCTCCTCGTTAATGATAAACCTCGTTCATGATAAAAAATAGGACCTCTAAATGGAGCTGTGCTGGGGTCAGGTGGAATGGGGGTGAAGCCTGGCAGAACAGGGCCGAGGCTTGATGGGTCTGTGCTTTGATCCTTACGCAGTCTCCAAAAATGGTACCAGAAAGTTCTTGTGAGCAGCTACAATTGGCTGCACAGGCACACCATTGTCGGTAAGGCAGAGGAGGATTGCTGTTTCTAATAAGACATTGAGCAATTCTTATTATGCGTAATATAAAAGTTGAATTGATTATTCTTTAAATTAAAGGGTATTTTTTTTCTTTTTACCTGGAATTCCACTTTAAACTCAGATTTTTTTTTTTTCTGTACAGGAAATGACAGCAAGATTCATTTTACATCATGTAAAGGACAGAGACTCTCTGATACGACAGCAAATCCCGTATTATCCTGAAGCAAAGACAATACTTTCCAGCAGGAATATCTGTGCTCTGTGTGGGACGTGGTTTCTAGACATGTGGCTTGAATGTGTAAAGTTTGTGGACATAAAAAAGGTTTGTACTATACAGACCCTATTATAATGTATTCACGCTACATTACAATACCTCGATTCAAAGCAAAGGGAATTGTTTATTATGTTGGGATGGTTACCATTTTTATTTAATTATCCAATAAATGGAAATCCACCCAACACAGAAATCTGCTATATAGGGACCAGCATAAACCAGACCAAGATAAGAAATGTTGTCAACACCAGATAGAGCCCAGTTATTTCAATAAATACCAGTTCCAAAGTCCAAAACACATAACTTAAAATGATTTGTAAACCCTCCCCTTGTAAAACAACCAATTCAGTTTAAAATAGAAATGAAAGGTAAAACGTGTGTAGATATAAAAAGAAAAAAATTTTATGAATACCTTTTTTTCCCTTTTTTTATTAGTGATCACATTCCCTCAGCAAGAAGCTTTGGGAGGAGAAGTAGCAGCACACTGAGCTTCCCTCTGATCTTCCCAGGCTGTGCAGTAGGGGCATGTCAGGGCAAGTCTGATCAATGGAGGAGAGCTGGCTGAGTTCTCAGCATAGCTAGAGAATTTACCATGCTGTGTTCTCCTGCTTAGTGTGGTCAGTTTTTAATAAGAAAGCAGAGGGAATGGAAGAAACACCAGGGATTTCACACAAAGGAAGCAATACAAAGAAAACAGGATACTTTTTCATACAAGTTCATGATACAGCTTGCACATATTAGCATAGCTCCCAAATGTTAGGAAATGTGTATCAGGTGCGCTAAACTATCAAATAATATGTCAAATATATAATCATATAGTGACAAAACAACAAAAACGATGAATTAAGTAGAATAAAAGGACAGACCTTTTCACAATAAGTGGGTCAAGATAATATAACAAAATAAATGACAGTGAATAAGAGGGGTACAATCCAAATTGATGCACAATCATACAAATATATATCTAAAGGGTGAGTCCATAAATAAATGGTGAATGTCCAAAAACATGTTCATCCAACATGCATGTGAAAAAAGTCCAAAGGTGCAAAATTCAACACAATAGATGTGGGGAGCGAAGACCTCCACCGTGATTGAATAAGTCCCTTACCAGATGAGATAATACTAATAAGTATTATCAGATCCAATAAAAAAGCTACACAGTTTAGGTCTGGCCACTGATCTGCAATACAATAGAAACAAGATATACCTTTGCTCAGATCCCAACAGTTTGTACATGCATACAATCTACCAGGTGCTAATCTGAGCACACGTTTTTATTGTATTGCAGGTCAGTGGCCAGACCTAAACTGTGCAGCTCTCCTCTATTTTGTGTCTTTTTGCCCCAGGTTGGCATGGTGCCCACAGTAGCATTTGTAGTAGCAAAGCAGAGTAGGACTGGCCAAAGAGGGATTACTATAAAACAGTTGGCCGGCTTAAACATATATTGCATTATGTGTGAACTAAATATCCCTATTTTTTTTTTGCAAAGTTTGCTTGAAAGAGTATAGCAGTGTGCGGAGGGCTCATCTGGTATTTTTAGTGTTATGTGGTCTCACCCATTTAGCACCTGGTAGATTATATGCATTTACAAGCTTTTGGGAACTGAGCATAGGTATATCTTGTTTTATTTGGAATAAAGTCCCTCTGTCCCTCCTTCCTCATCATTTGTCCCTCATTTTGGTCTGATCTATATACAGTAGTTGCATATAAAATGCACTACCTATCTATGAAAAATGTGTCCCAGTGCTAAACCTTTCATTCAATTTCTAAATGGCTGCCTTTGTAGATTCCAACAGCCAATATAAAGGAATAGTAGTGGCACCTCGATGTCCGCTGGCACCCGCCGATCCTTTGGTACTGAGGGGGAACGGCAGTCTGCCTATGTAAACAAGGCGGATCGCTGTTCTTTCAGTACAGAAGGTATGGATCTTGGGCACCTCCCATAGTACACAGAAACACAGACTAGGCACACACCCTTTGATTGCCCCTGATGTTAACCCCTTCCTAGCCAGTGTCATTATTACAGTGACAGTGCACATTTTTTAGCACTGATCACTGTATGAGTGTCACTGGTCCCCAAAAAGTTTTCAAAAGTGTCAGGTAGTGTCTAACTGTCTGCCGCAATATTGCAGTCCCACTATAAGTCGCTGATCGCCACCATTACTAGTAAAAAAATAAATAAAAAAAATATCCTATAATTTGCAGACACTAAATATGCAGCAGAATACTTTATTTAGTGCTATATAAATCCTGTATAATAATAATAAAAATATTGCCCTAATTTAATGAAGAAATTACATATTTTTTTACATTTTTTTATGAGATATGCTTTACAGCAGAAGGTAGAAAATGTTTTTTTTCTAAATTGTGATCAAATATTACCAAAAGAAAGCTCTATTTGTGGGGGGGGGGGGGGGGGGGGGAAGGACATACTTTTTTTGGGTACATCGTCGCACGACCGCGCAGTTGTCAGTAAAAGTAACGCAGTGCCGTATCACAAAAAATGGCCTGGTCGTGAAGGGGGGTAAATCTTCCGGAGGGCAAGTGGTTAAGGTAGGCTTGTCAGGGGGGTGTGTCCTATGCCTACATACTTTTGCTATGGGCTGTCCTTCATTCCCATCTCAGAAAGTTGGGAGGTATGTATCGGGAATATGTTGAGTGTGCAAAAGATTTAACTGTCCCCTGTGCAAATAGACTTAAGTATAAGACCTCATGGACACAGGGCATTTTTACTACAGCTTTAAACAGCATCAGACGTTTTTTTTTTTACAGATTCAAAACGCCTCTCTATGTTATTGCACACACGTTATTACACTGTATGCACATATAGGCGTGACAGAAAAAACAGTGACAGCACCTAAACGCAGCGAAACCCTTGTAAACTCAGTTGTCCAGCATTTAGCAGAGTTTTTTTTTTATGGGGAGGCCTTCGGCGTCCTTAGCAACCAGTGATTAGATGATTGTTAAGGAGCGAGCCGGGAAGCGGGCCTCCGCATCCCTAACAACAGATAAGTCATCAATTTTCAATGGGCTTCCCCACTGACAGCTGAATGAAAAAAAAAAAAACATTGCCGGCAATACAAAAATGTGAAAAAAAAATGGGGCAGGTGTCCCCCCCCCCCCCGAACCATTCCAGGCCCTTCGGGTCTGGTATGGATTTTAGGGGTATCCCTCACCAAAATGTAAAAAAAAATGGAGTGGGGTCCCCTCCGAAATCAATACCAGACCCTTATCTGAGCATGTAGCCTGGCAGGCCAAAAAATGGGGTGACATGCCTTCAATATGGGGGATGCTTTGGGGCGGGGGCTTATCGGAATCTTGAAACCCCCTTTAACAAGGGGGCCCCTAGAACCTGCCTCCTCATGTAAATGAGTATGTGGTGCATTGGATGCTCATTCACCCAAAAAAGTGTCAAAAAGAAATAAAAACACACACACAGTTTTTGATAATTCCTTTATTAAAAATAAAAAACAATGTCCCCAGATGAAGATCCATCATCAATCACGCCTCTCACCGCACCGCCGGACCAGAACAAAAAAAAGCTCTGCCCGTGACAAAGGGACCAGACCTAATGGCCCCCACGCCATTTTTTTTACATTTTTGTATTGTCGGCAATTTTTTTTTTTCTTTGACTGATTTGTTGTTAAGACCAACAAAATTCATAGCACACTGGACTTTTAAAGAGACACAACCCACAGATTAAAAATACAAATATACATTTTAAAATCATATCATGATAAGTGGTTGTCAGAAAGATCCAACAGTGGAAAATACATGAATAGAGTACAAATCAATGTATAAACATTCAACAATTCTAGACAGTCTGTGCCGTTAATGTCTCATGGTTCATGAGGTACATAACTCGCTTCCTCAGAAGAAGCACAGATAAAAATCTAAACTCAAACAGATAAATTAAATTAAGAAATCCCACCTCATACCCGGACTTACAGTTAATATAGTTGTTTGAACCTTCACAAATAACCAATTCATAATGGATATCCTAATACACTTAGTTAACTGTCCAACTGGCTCACAGTGTCACCCCAGGTGAGGAAAATACCTGGTCCACAAATTTTCTCCCCTGGAGTTGAGGAGGGGAGGAGATCAAGGCAAGGAAAAAAGGTGCACACTGAAGTCATATGAAAATAAATATAGAAAAAGAGAATGAAGTGTACTTAAGTGTCCTGACTATAAGGTCTAGTCATTGCAAGGGTTGAGGTGAACGATAAAACGATAAAAAATATGTGTCAAGGAGATCCAAATATGTGCTCACAATGAAGAGTTCACCTGCCCCTATTATATATATATTATATTATATGAGATGAGAGTAGCTAGAAAAGCCATTCTAGTAAAGTTAGAGGACATAGTGCATGACAAACATGGGAAAAAAAAGGAAGTGCATGCAGAAAGTGACCAAAATCAAAAAGACTGCTACAACAAAAAGTGTGGATGATGCATTGCATGCAAAGGTGCAAAAGTGCCATTGAAAATATAAACAAAACAGTGCCTGTGAAAATAAATATCAAATGTATATATGCATGAATGCATGTGATTGGAATCTAAATATTACCAGAAAGTCCTGGGATCATGAACGGCACAGGCAGCATAACAAAAAGTCCTGCAAAGGAGGTGATAGACGGCTGGAGGCAACCAGGCTACTAAATAGCCCCGTGCAATTAGCAAGATCCTCCCCTCCAACATCACAATGGCGGGAAACCGCCATAGGGCTCATGGCAAGTTAGGAAGAGCAAAGGAAAGCCTTTCAGAAGAGCCATGGCCGCTGGAATGCACAGGGCTGCCAGGCAGCGTGCAACTGATACGTCATCAGACTGCATCTGTCAGGATCACGGATGAGAGGCTCCCACACATGTGCGAGATCGTGTGCGACTAAGCCGCTCGTCAGCAGTTAGAGATCCAGAGCCACATGCTGCAGCTACAGAAGTTGTAAAATAGTTTTTGTCCCAAAGGGATCAGAGAGAAGGACTTTTTCATGAGTTTGTGATAAATATCTTGCATTTTATATTATCCAATAATGTTTTTTGTTTTGCCGGCTCCCACTACCTCCAGATGCAGTGTGTAGCCATGGGCACATATTGTGCGCCCTCTTGTACCTGGGAAGGTAGGAGCATGACATCTTCACCAGCGATGATCTCTCGATGTAGCTGTGCCATGTTTTGTCATGGCACAGGTACATCAATGACATTTTTATCATTTGGGATGGAGATGAAAAACTCAAAACAGCTGGAACCTACAATTTACAATGACATATGATCAAATACAAGTTCCATTTATGGACATCACTGTCCAGAAGGACAATGAAGGTAATATCTCTAGTTAGTGCTCTGTACTGCAAGCTTATGGCATTGCAATACTATATTGCATGCCACAAGTGCTCACCCGGCTCCGCTTATATATATATATATATATATATATATATATATATATATATATATATATTTACCAGCTCCCCTTCTGATCTGTTGTTAAGGACATGGCGGATGGCTTCCTGGCCAGCTCCTTAACAACCAGCTATTCACTGGTTTTTAAGGACGCTGGCGGCCCCGCTCCTTAATATTGCAGCTAATAAGCAAAGCTAACACATTAGGCTAAACACTGCTAAATGCCGGCAAAACACGCTGAAACATTAGCATTTTTCGTCTGGCGTTTTTACAGCAGTTTTTAGCTTTATAGTGTGCATATGACTGTAATGAATATATGGTACATTATTTTAGGCTTCCGGGGGGTGGGAACAAATGCGAATGGTTCTGTGTACTTTGCAAGCATCATGCAAACTCAGTAGATAAACGTAATCTGTTCACTATGTTAGGAATATTGGTAAATATGTAAGCCATGTTCTTTCTTAAGTTTAAACTTTTGTGCCTTATTGTGTATTGACAGAAAATGAAAACCTCTAGAAATTTACAGCTTCTGCCAGTGAAGATTTTATTATGTTCGTACAGATGCTTCAATCAAAGACAGAGTGATATGTTTGGAGTAGCAGTCCAGTAACACAATGTGGTTTGTAGGCTCGGTCTATGGGGTAATTTTATGGACCAATTAGAAAAAATGGCAACAATAGTATGCATAAGGGCTTATTTATACCATATTAAATGTAGTTTTTAACACATATGAAAGAAAAATGAATGCATTTCAATGAGCCTTGTTTGCACTATTGCTCTGCTTTTATGTGCACTTAAAAGTACAGCAATTTGTCACACTGCAACACACTTGAACTCAACACAGATGCATACAGTATTAATACAACTCAAGTACCACATATACATGTAAATGCACATGCGGAACTGCGCACTGAATGCAGTAAATTTAGTGTAAACAAGCTCTAAAGGAAGGTGGTAACTGTTTTGTTTTAAACTTCATTATTTGTTAAATATGTTGTTAATATGTAAAAAGAACCATTTTTATAAGTTTGTTTTATTGCATGCATGGGATCAGCCACATTAAAAGTTTCTATAGAAATGTTCCACTCTCTGTTATTTTCTGTTGATTGAATACAATAGCACTGGACACAGCGGTCACAGGATCCCGTCGCTGTATGTCTCAGGGGGCGTGCCAGTGCGCATTTCTCGCTTAGCCTGGAGCTGCAAGTGGTTAGAATAGTTCAGTTAATTCATCTAGTTCTAGATTAATTATGCTTTAGGAGAACAAAAAAAGAGTGGAACTAGACTACCTTCTGGCAGAGCACTCGTAAAATTGAGCGTTCATCTCCACCAACAGTTTCTGTTTGTCTATGGGAAGAGTAGTCATAAAAGAAGTGTCCTGCAGGGAAAGACTGCAGGCAGTAAATATATCAGGGGTAAAGGGGGCAATAGGGATCAAGAGGTATTACTCTTCCCATTGATTTTCTTCCACTCACATAGGACCTTTGTCTGAGCCTTTAGGGTGAAAGCTAAGGAGTTTTTATTAAAATACTAGACGATGAAGTGAAGTGACACATAACATGAACTTTCCTCAAAATCTAAATTTTGTTACACAATTAAAACCTGCCCCAGGGCCTCCTCATCACTGCTAGCACAAAAAATCTTAACCTGCCCCAGTACCTCCTCATCACTGCTAGCACCCTGCTGCCTCTTTCACCCAATTGTCTACTTCAGCACCCATGATCTTAATTTCACACTGGGCTATGTGTATGAGCGGTAGGTAGAGCTTTTAGTGCTAGCAGTGATTAGTAGGGCCTGGGGAGTTGGGGTGTAGGTGTACTGTGAAAGTAAGGTACACATTCATTCTATAGGATCAGTGTTACAGTGTTACAAGTTTGTATTATGAATTATAATGATACCTGTGAAAAGTGAGAATTTTGTGGATAGTTGAAAAAATCTCTAATTTTGAGATAAAATTTTAGAATTCTGATATAATATATCAGAATTTTTATAATATTTCAGACCTCCCTGAGATATGTCCTCTTCTGTCATATTATTTTAGATTGCGTTGTCAAATTTTGAGAAAATATTTCAGGCAATATTTAATCAATGACACTGGTACTCACCTGCTCTGTCGGTCGATCCCCCCTCCTTGCTCAGTGTGTCTTTGCCTCTCTGCTCCTCTCCAGCACCTACAGTGATGCCTATCCTAATGTATTGCCTCCTGGCAGAGCTCCTCCCCCTTCACTTTACTGGCCGTCAGGCATCTGATTGTATACTGTGGCGATGGTGGCACATCCCCCCTCCTCGGCGTGCGACCCTTCTTCGCCACAGTGGCTCCTTTATGAAAACATGTGACTCCATTACAAAAGCGCCTAGCTAGGAAGGGGGCTTTATCCACCAGGCTCTGCCTCTTGCTGTGTTTCTCTTTCTCCAGAAGAGGCAGGGCAGCGTGGCGGGATGAAGTCATCGGCAATTGATTCAACCTATTCTCTGCATCAATGCAGAATCGCGAATGGCTGCATCGCGATGCATCAATGCAACGATTATATTCAACACCCCTATATATATGGTCAAATAAAGATATTAGAGCTAGGCCCTCCATCAGACTCTACTTGTGGAATGCCAGCCAATGCACAAAATCTTCCTTTTATGGATTCAACCTATTCTCTGCATAAATGCAGAATCGCGAACGGCTGCATTGCGATGCATCGATGCAACGATTATAGTCAACATCCCTAATAAATATGGTCAAGTAAAGATATTAGAGCCAGGCCCTCCATCAGACTCTGCTTGTGGAATGCCAGCCAATACACAAAATCTTCCTTTTAGGGAGACATCCACTTGCGTGATAATGCCGTCTTTATGCTTTTAAGGGGGTTTTCCACCTGCAGCTAATTGCAGGGAAACGCTGCTGGGTTTACCACAGCTAATTCCATAATAACCATTCAATTTGTAAGTGTAAATGGGGCCTAAAATCAAAAATTCCTTAGAAAAGAAAAATAGGTGCAATTCTAAATGAAGTCATTCACATTATTTATATAACTTTGGTCAGCTGTAACTACATATGTAAAAATAACGTTTCCAAAAATCTGTGTGAAACAAACTCTACACCTTATTGTGAAAGCAGTTAAAGATATTCTTAAAAAGCATAGTATTGAAAACTGGTTCCACATAGATTTTGTTTTAGGCATGCCGTGCACATTAGATTGTGCAACCTCCTTTGTATTCATCAACAACCATGTATAATGAGGACATGCCAACATACTTTTTCTCCTGCCATGTACACAGCTGCCAGTTGATTTTTTATTTTTTTTGGTCAGGGCATTAGAAGCATTACTGCAAAGGGGAAAACCTATGGCTGTAGTTTGCTTACCCTTCCACAGTGCAAGGGAAAGGGCAGGCAGCAAATTGTGGGGGTAAGTTCTACAGCCAGGGGGGAGGGCAGGCAACGGCAAAAATTAAACATACAGTGTAAAATCCTATGATCATAGTCTGCCCTCCTTCCCCAAATAAGAACTGTCTAAAAAAAAAAAAAATAGAAACCTAAAAGCAGTGGAAGAGGTGCTTTCGCATTGAAGTAGTAGGGGGTGAGCCTTGCTAATGTAACTCCTTCTTTCCTTTTCTTCTCCTCCAGCTCCTCCTAACTCTACTTCTCCACTCCTTCCATCTTCACCTCTTCCTCCTCCTCCACCACCCTCTCTTCTCCTTTCTTCTCCTTTTCCTCCTTTACATCTTTCTCCCCCACTGTCTCCTCCTACTGTATGTCATTATGACTGGAAGAGATGCTTTGGGGAGCTGGAGTTATATGGGGAGAATTGCTAACTGAATCTTATATGTTGAAGAATTAAAACAGCCCCCTTCCCCTTCCTCCAGTTCAAAGCCTGGACAGCCTCACATTAACATATTTCTACCCCGCCATCACAAATTTGTGTATGCATTTTTTTTAAGCTGTGTTCCCCACTCTCTCCACCTGCTAATTTACTAACTGCCCAGAAAATTGGCGATCTCTTCAATCACAAGATTGGTGGAATTTGTGATGCTTTTTTAAACATTATTATTTTACATTTTTTCCCCTGTGTTGTTAAGCAAACACTTGACGGATGGCAATGCTACTATCACGTACCTGGTGGAGACCAAGCTGTAGAGGGGGCTTCTCTTGCACCTCCTGTCCAACACCCCTGATAGAGATGACAGGCGGTGTAGGACACAGAGTGGCACGAGGGCCGGTATAGCAGGTGATGTCTTGGCAGAAGACTGATGGCTGTGGATCACCGGATGAACACCTGAAACTGGAACTCGGTGATGCTGGATGAGAAGGCAGGAGCGTAATCGGAACACAAGCCAAGGGGTTGTCAACAGCCGGACAGCACGGGTACAGGAACGTGAGGCAGAAGCGGAGTCAGGATACAAGCCGAAGTCGGTACACAGTCTGGCAGCAAGGTACAAAGGCATAAGGCAAGGCAGGGTCAAAGACAGGCTGAGGTCACAAGGCAGGCAGGAATCCAAGGAGAGTCAAAAGGCAAGCCGGGTCGGTGTAACGGGAAATCCACAAGCAGGTCAGGGCACAGGTAAACAGGAACACAAGCTGAAAGACCACTCAGCAATGTGCTCCTGTCACCGCCTGGTATAAATAGGCCGTTTGGCGCCAATTGCGTGCGTACGTTGCGTACGCACGTTCGCGCGTCCGCGCATTGGCGCGTTCGCGCATTGGCGCATTGGCGTGTTCGCGCATTGGCGCATGCGCATTCGCACATTGCTTCCCGTGTGCCTGGGCACGCGCACTGAGCGTCTCTTACATTGCCCCCCCCCAATGGGCGGCCTCCGGATGCCCATCTGCAACATCTTCTCAGGATGAAGCTGAAAAAAGGTTTGAATTAGATCCGTAGCATGGAGGTTGGCTTCTGGTTCCCAAGAATTTTCTTCCGGGCCATAGCCCTTCCATTTAATCAGGTACTGGACAGTACCTCCTCTTTTCCTACAGTCTAATATTGCTTCAACCTCGTATTCCTCGTTGCCATCAATAGTTTCAGGCGGAGGTGGATCCGACTCTCGGTCAGGAAATGGATTGGGTCTGGTAGGCTTCAGTAGGGACACATGGAAAACAGGATGAATTCTGTATGTTTCCGGGAGTGAAAGTTCATAGGCAGCAGGATTGATTTGTCTCTTAATAGAGAATGGACCGATATATCTAGGCCCCAGTTTCTTAGACGGACATGACAGTTTTAGATTGATAGAGGATAACCAAACCTTGTCTCCCGGTCTGAGGTTTAGATCTCCCCTCCTCTTCCTATCAAAAAATTTTTTGTTGTCTTGCTGTGCTCTGACAATGGCATCTTGCAATAATTTGTTGTTGGTTTGCAAAAATGTAGCTTTTTCCTGGACTGCGGGAACCAAGGAATCAGGTATTACGTCAGGCATAAAGGCTGGGAAGTACCCATAGTTTGCAAAAAACGGGGCTTGACCCGTGGCTGAATGCACTGCGTTATTATATGCAAACTCTGCTAGGGGTAAAAGTGATGCCCAGTCGTCTTGTGAGAAAGATGAAAAACACCGGAGGTACTGCTCCAGGGTCTGGTTTGTACGCTCCGTTTGCCCGTTTGTTTGCGGGTGATAAGCTGAGGAAAAATATGTGTCAATTTTTAATGTTTTGCAAAGGCCTCTCCAGAACCTCGAAGTAAATTGCACCCCTCGGTCTGAAGTGATATTACTAGGAACCCCGTGGAGCCGAACCACTTCCTTGATGAAGGTTTGGGCAGTTTCCATTGCTGAGGGAGTTCCCAACATAGGGATAAAGTGGGCCATCTTTGTTAGTCTGTCGACCACCACAAAGATGGTCGTGAATCCTTCAGAAGGAGGGAGCTCAACGATAAAGTCCATGTTTATCATTTCCCAAGGCCTCTTGGGAATGGGCAAAGGTCTTAGCAAACCCCAGGCTTTGGCCTTGTCATTCTTGTTCCGGATGCAGATTGTACAGGTGCTAACATAATTACGGCAGTCGGACCTCAGACCAGGCCACCAAAAGGACCGTTGTACCAGGTCAACCGTTTTAGATATCCCAAAGTGCCCTGCCAAGGGGTGATCATGGCACAGGCCGAGGATCTTGGCACGTAGACCTGGAGGTACAAACACTTTTTGGTTATAGAAAAACAGACCCTCTTCTTCCTGAAGGCACATACCTGATGGTAAAACATCCCTTGTGGACGCCTGCTTCAGCTGCGTTAACAGATCCGCTTGCAAAAGTAGAAAACTTTGGGATGGCAGGATTGTGTCTACTGGGTGACACTCTTCGTCCTCTGGGTACATGCGGGAAAGTGCATCAGGTTTGCCATTCTTGGAGCCTGGCCTGTAGGTGATATGGAAGGTAAAACGAGAAAAGAACAGTGCCCACCTGGCTTGACGTGGTTTCAGTCTCTTAGCTGTTCGGAGGTACTCCAGATTTTTGTGGTCGGTAAAGATCAGGATAGGGTGAGATGCTCCTTCTAATAGGTAGTGCCATTCCTCAAAGGCCGCCTTGATGGCCAGTAATTCCCGGTCTCCAACATCGTAGTTCCTTTCTGCTGGGCTGAGTTTCCTGGAAAAGAAGGCAACAGGATGAAGAAGAGATTTCGTACCTGAACGCTGTGACAGGATGGCACCTATGGCATTTTCTGAAGCATCCACCTCGAGAACATAGGGCAGAGCGGGATTTGGGTGTCGTAAGATAGGTGCAGTAGTGAATAGAATCTTCAACTGGTCAAACGCAGCTTGTGCTGCCGGTGTCCATTGGAAACGGGTGCCTTGCCTTGTTAGCTGGGTGACTGGAAGCATAATGGCGGAGAAGTTCTTGATAAACTTGCGGTAAAAATTAGCGAAGCCAATGAACCTTTGTGTGCTCTTCCTGTCTGTGGGAGTGGGCCATTTGAGGATCGATTTGACCTTTTGGGGGTCCATGGAGATCCCAGAAGTGGAAATGACGAGTCCCAAGAATTGGATTGATTCCTTTTCGAACTCGCATTTCTCAGCCTTTGCGTATAATCCATGGTCTCTTAGGCGGCCGAGAACCTTCTTGACATGTTCACGGTGCATTTCAATGGAACCTGAAAAGATAAGAATATCGTCAAGGTAGACAATCATAAACAAATCAAGGAAGTCTCTGAAAATATTGTTCACGAAATGCTGAAAAGTAGCTGGAGCATTGCACAATCCAAAGGGCATGACAAGGTACTCGAAGTGGCCGAATCTTGTGCGAAAGGCGGTCTTCCACTCGTCGCCCTCACGGATCCGTACTAGGTTGTATACTCCACGTAGGTCAAGTTTTGTGAATACCGTGGCTGCCCTGAAACGTTGGAAAAGTTCAGGAACTAAGGGCAGGGGGTATCTGTTTTTGACAGTAACCTTGTTCAACTCCCGATAATCAACACAGGGGCGTAGAGAATGATCCTTCTTTTCAACGAAGAAAATACCAGCCCCTGCGGGGGACGTAGAGGGCCGGATGAAGCCTTTTTTCAGGTTTTCGTCGATGTAAAGGCGTAATGCCTCAAGTTCTAGTTCAGAGAGGGGGAAGATACGCCCAAACGGTATCTCAGCACCTGGTAAAAGTTCAATTGGGCAGTCATACGACCGGTGAGGTGGTAGGATGTCTGCTTTCTGTTTATCAAAGACTTCCAAGAACTCATGGTAAGCTGCAGGCACAAGTTGGGATGCAGAGGGATCAGGTTGCAGGCCCAAAAGTGATGCAGGTTTCCCTGGACTGGGCTGGAAGCAGTTTTGTTGACAATAGGTGGATGGAAATGCCACTTCTCCTGACTTCCAGTTTATCTGAGGATTGTGTGCTTGTAGCCATGGGATACCGAGAATGATAGGGAACAGAGGAGATGGGATAATATCCAAGCACAAGTATTCTCGGTGGCCTTTATTAGAGATAGCCAGTAATGGGCAGGTTTCTTGGGTTATAGGCCCGGACTTGAGATGGGATCCGTCAGCTAGATGGATAGATAACTGACGGGTTTTCGCTTGCAGAGGGATCTGATGACGCTGAGCAAAGTCACTGTCCATGAAGCAGCTGCAAGCGCCGGAGTCAATAATGACTGGGACTTGGATGGTCTTTCCGAGAATCTGTAGTGAGAGAGGTAGAGTAATGTGAGTGGACAGATCCTTCCCAGAACTGTTTGCAAGGTAAGAAGGAAAAGCAAACTGAGACTTACTAGGCCGCACCGGGCAGGTCTGAAGGTAATGTCCGGCTTCCCCACAATAGAGGCATAAGTTGTTTCGGCGTCTTCGCAATCTCTCCTCAGTGGTTAGTGGAGAACGTAAAAGTCCGAGTTGCATGGGCTCCACACTGGAGGTTGTGGGGAAAGCGACAGGTGGACGAAAAGCCGGAGGTGACGGCACTTGAGGCAACATCCAGGTAGGTCTGGAACTTCCAGCTCTTTCCACTCTCCGCTCCCTGAGCCTGCGGTCAAGCTGGATAGTAAGACTAATAAGGTCATCAAGAGAATCAGGCGTACCCACTCTGGCAAGTTCATCCTTAAGGCCCTCTGATAGGCCGAGACGGAATTGATGCCGTAAGGCTGCATCATTCCAGCCTGTATCGGAAGCCCATCTGCGGAATTCAGCGACATAGTCCTCAGCAGGGCGGCGGCCTTGTTGTAATGTATGTAGGGTTGCTTCGGCTGTAACAGATCGCTGGGGGTCGTCATAAAGCTGCGCCATCGCTTCGAAAAATGATGAGATGGTGTTCAAGGCTATATCATTTTGTTCCAGGAGACGGTGGGCCCAGGATTGCGGCTCTCCGAGAAGTAGAGAGATTACGAACCCCACCTTGGTGGATTCAAGTGAGAAAGTCCGTGGCTGCAGGGCAAAGTATAGCTCACAAGAATTCCTGAAAGCCCGGAATTTGTGTCGGTCACCCGAAAATCGTTCTGGAGCAGGTACCCGAGGTTCCGGTGGTGGCAAAACCACTGAAGGTGTGGATAGAGCCCGTTCGGGCATGGAGGTCCCAGGTGCCGGGGTTGCCGGGGTAGAAGCCATGGATTGGATGCGACCCTCTAATTGGAAGTAACCCTCTTGCAAGGATTTGACTGCTTGGGTAAGCGAAGCAAGTTGCTGGCATACTGCCTCTAGAGGTGAAGCCCCTCTCTCGGTCTCCGACATCTGGCTGAGTGGTACTATCACGTACCTGGTGGAGACCAAGCTGTAGAGGGGGTTTCTCTTGCACCTCCTGTCCAACACCCCTGATAGAGATGACAGGCGGTGTAGGACACAGAGTGGCACGAGGGCCGGTATAGCAGGTGATGTCTTGGCAGAAGACTGATGGCTGTGGATCACCGGATGAACACCTGAAACTGGAACTCGGTGATGCTGGATGAGAAGGCAGGAGCGTAATCGGAACACAAGCCAAGGGGTTGTCAACAGCCGGACAGCACGGGTACAGGAACGTGAGGCAGAAGCGGAGTCAGGATACAAGCCGAAGTCGGTACACAGTCTGGCAGCAAGGTACAAAGGCATAAGGCAAGGCAGGGTCAAAAACAGGCTGAGGTCACAAGGCAGGCAGGAATCCAAGGAGAGTCAAAAGGCAAGCCGGGTCGGTGTAACGGGAAATCCACAAGCAGGTCAGGGCACAGGTAAACAGGAACACAAGCTGAAAGACCACTCAGCAATGTGCTCCTGTCACCGCCTGGTATAAATAGGCCGTTTGGCGCCAATTGCGTGCGTACGTTGCGTACGCACGTTCGCGCGTCCGCGCATTGGCGCGTTCGCGCATTGGCGCATTGGCGTGTTCGCGCATTGGCGCATGCGCATTCGCACATTGCTTCCCGTGTGCCTGGGCACGCGCACTGAGCGTCTCTTACAGCTACTAACTTCTGTTGCTTTCATACTAACTGGCAAATACAGCCTACTTCCTCAACTTTAAAGCCCTGGCATGTCCCACATTATTTTTTCACACCCGCCATCACTGTATTTTTGTGATTTATTTTATTTATTTATTTATTACTGTTTTTTCACATTTCCATTTCTTATTATTTTCATATTCTTTATTTTTTTTTAAAGTTTATATATTTTCTTCTCTCAAGACCTTGCCCTAGTCAAGCATTCACAGACAGCAGTAACTAAAACACTTAGGTTTCCATTCCAATGAACTACTTGGGTCATGAATGTACCACTGGCTGGAAGTGGTCCAATATGTTCTTAAGGTAGTAGCTGGTCTGCTGCACTTATCATGTCAGAGAAGGCCTTTAGCACAGCGGGGAAGTGGATGGGAAGATTTGTGACTGGCGTTTAATATAATGAATCCGACCTGGATCACAGAAGACTACCATGCACCCACTGCAGATGTTCAATACATTTATTTTATCTACATTTAACCAAAATACCAAACTCTTGGGTATATGGTGGTATGGCAGGGGGCACATGGGGTGAGAATGTGCAGTGTTTTGGGTGCATGATGTTTTTACTTTTTTTTTTTCAAAGGATTTAAGGTGTTAATAATGGAAGAGCTACCTATTATTCAGTTGTTGCCAATTGATCCCTTGAAAGGATTTTTGGGAAAACAGGTAAAACCCCCCCTCCCTCCACCCTTAAATTCTCCAAGATATACACCATTTTGCTACCTTCAGGATATGTATCCAGGTTTGCATCTACTTTAACAGACTTTCTAGTGCCTACAAGCTGTATACTAATCTCTACCTATGCACTTTATTAGCAGCACATTGTTAATGTGGCTGCTGTTACCTCACACTATATTGAGGGGGCTTTTTTATCCAAAAGCCCCTTTATTGGCCCTACTGAACTAGCTGACCTATGTTCAAAGGCCAATGACTGTGTTATGATTATGAAGAATTCAGTCTGGTGAATTCCACATTAGCTCGGTCTGCAAACCTTTAACATGCATGTTTGGCAGAAGCCCATAGTGGCATTGAACCCGAAACTCATCCATACTCTTTAGATTCGGTTCCTCCAACATCCTTGTTTTTCTGAATCTTTCAGCTGTGTTTTAGAGCGTGCATTAAAAGTGTTAACACAATTGCAGCTCCAGGCATAGAGAGACTGTACTATTTCAGAGTTCTGTTATAGTGTATTGCACACCATGCCCCACCTCCTCTAGACTGATCCTGTAGGTGGGAAGGAAGCTTATCCAAGGGCACTCATGTATGGTCACATTACACTGCAGAGATCCCAGCTCTCAGGTACGCAGGCTCCAAAGCAACTCCAAAGCAAAGTTGCAGTGTAATGTGAGACTTTCTCTTCTCACATATTTCTTTCCCAAAACTTTGAAGTGAGAAAAAAATGTCAGAGTCATGCAGGAAAAACTATTTTAGAATGCGTGTAAAACAAATTTCAAGCATAGGCTGCTCAGAAATAAAAGCATGGTGTCTCGGAAGAATCCCTATCTTGGAGTGGGCTCCCAAGTACAACCTCCGACAGAACCTGATTCCTGACTGCATCTCCGGAACGATGCTGACAGTTCACCAGGTGGCACACGGTACTGTGACTATCCAGTTTTATTTTCTATTAGTAATATAGTGTTATATTGCACTTTCATGTATAGCAATGTAAGCAGCAGGAAACAACTAGCTAAGCATAACTTCACCTTTGAGTAGGATTTCAGTGAGAAGCGCACTCCAGTTTTCACGAATACCATTGTCTTCATTATTTCTATTCTTGTCTTTTATCTCTGATAGATTCCCGT
The DNA here is from genome assembly GCF_965119305.1 of Pelophylax lessonae. Classification (NCBI taxonomy): domain Eukaryota; kingdom Metazoa; phylum Chordata; class Amphibia; order Anura; family Ranidae; genus Pelophylax; species Pelophylax lessonae. The sequence goes on from NC_138772.1 coordinate 471,153,385, forward strand.
ACACTTGTCTTATTTTCAGCAGGGAATCAAGTGTTTTGAATTAATATTTTCTCTTTTAAAGTAAAGTATAGGTCATCTCTTAAAATAAATGTACAACGGTTTTGCTTATTTTCTTCTTTATATATTATGGTCAGGACTGAAAAATAAAATAAAAATTATGTTTTTTCAGGTAAATATGAAATTGCATATGAATATTTTGTATTCTCACTTTTAGCCAGCTGGTTAAGCTTAAAGCAAATAATAATTTTTTTATATAACAACCATGTTATACTTGCCTGTTCTGTGCAATGGTTTTGTACAGAGCAGCCCCAATCCTCCTCTTTTTGGGTCCCTTGCCAGTGGTCCTGGCTTCTCCCCCCTACTGGACGTCCCCAATAGAAAGTCTTTTGCTGTGGGGACATTTGAGCTGGCTCGCTCCCAAGCCGCACTCTTTTGTGTCCATTCACACACAAAGCATGGCTCAGCCCTGTCCCCTGCTCTCTCCTCATTGACTCACTTGCTGTAATTGACAGCAGCGGAAGCCAATGGCTCCCACTGCTGTGTGAGCCAATGAGGAGAGAGAACCCAGGAGAGCCACTGCTCTCATGCACATCTCTGGATCATGATGGGGCTCAGGTAAGTATTGGGGGGGGGGGGGCTGTTGGGGGAGCTGCACCCAGAAGGTTTTTACCTTAATGCATAGAATGCATTAAGGTAAAAAAAACCTTGAGCCTTTAGAACCACTTTAGGGCTTAGTTCTATGTTTTCCTGTTCAACCCTATTAGCTTTGCTAAAAGATGCCTATTGTTTATAGAGGTCCGTAGCTTAAGCTGAAATTTATACATGCATGTTATAACAAACCTTCACTCATTACCATGGCTTTGCATGGTTGCAATCCTCGCCCTCTCTGCAATATACCAAGCGGGCATTTATTTCCTTTTAATTTACCTTTTTTTATAGAAAAAAAAATGTGTCCAGCTTTCTTCTTCCTTGAGTCATCTCTACTCTTTCAGCCCCCTGGGATATCCATGTCACATATCCCAGGAGGCTTCAGGTAACTTATGGAGGCAGGAGAGTAAACTCCACACTGGAGGAGGGAAGACCTGACATGCATTGTGGGGGGGCTGGCTGTCTGAACCCAAAAGGGATAGCCGGGTTCCCAATGACACCAGAGAAAAAGATGGTGGCACAATACCTGACAAGTGGCACTGGAGTGGTCGGTCACAGACAACACTTGTGAAGCTGGAAGGCTTTACTGCCAGTTTCCCTTATCTAAGTTGCTGGCACCTGCACCCAAAGCTGATCAGTTGCTGACATCGGTGGGTCCCTAGACAGGTGAGTGGCTTATATTAAAAGTCAGCAGCGACAGTATTTGTTGCTGCTGACTTTTTTTTTTGGGGGGGGGGGGCTAGAGTTCCATTTTAAAGCAGTATTTAACCCAAAACCAAAAAAGTATTTTCTCTATCGTTCATTGACTGGAGTAGGACCTAGTTCCCTGCTTGGACTTCGGTCTTAGATGGGTTTTTTTTTTTTTGGGAACCTTTTTGTTAAACATTATTGTTTTTTAGTTAGTGTTACTGAGAGAACTACAATCAACAGCCGGACTGGGCTTCGGACTGGATATATTAGATCCTTAAGGTCTCCCAGCCTGGTCAGCGAGCGTGAGCAGGTTATAGTCCAGCACTAGGCCTCGCCATGTCAGAGCCCGATGGATGGGGGCTGGCCCGCGAGTGGAACACCTCGCTGGGACACACACGATCTGGGATGCCCTGAGTCGCAGCATATCCCCTGGCCCTCAGCACCCCCACCCCGGGTGGAGAGGTAGTCCACCTGATGCTGTGGTATGGTGAGTAAGTGTCCCTCCATTCTCTGGAGGTCTCGGGGTGGACGATGGCCCCCTCCCTGGGAAAGTCTAACCCTCTGGTATCCATCGGTTCCCCTGGCCTCTCGGTCATCGTACATGGAAATCGTACATCTCATGGTGTGAATCGCTGAAGGTGCATCCTCGCCTTTTCTCGGTGGCTGGGATTTTGACCTTTCTCCAGAATGGGGTTGAACAGCGGTTGGCTTTGGGCACTATCAAAGGCCTGTGTTTTTCCAACGTCCTTTTGCTACGCATGCCTTGATTTGCACCTTTATACAAGGCGTTCGCCATGTGGCTCCTACGAGGCGATCCCCGTTACCTCTGTGGGATCTTAATCTAGAATTGTCTGGCCTTTAAAAACCTCCCTTTAAGACCATTAAGGAGATTTCTCTGCTTACATTGTCACAGAAGGTAGCCTTTTTGGTGGCTATTACTTCTGCCCGCAGAGTATCTGAATTGGTGGGGCTGTCCTGCCATTCTCCTTATCTGGTGGTCCACAGAGATAAAGTGGTACTTCGACCTAGTCAGTCGTTTCTTCCGAAGGTTGTTTCTGATTTCCATTTGAATGAAGACATTGTGCTGCCTTCACTCTGTCCTAAGCCCAAGCATCCCAAGGAAATTTTACCTGGCGGCTACTGAATCTTTCAAAAAATCTGATTCTCTTTGTCCTCACCAATGGACCTAGAAAGAGATTGGCTGAGTCTGCTGCGGCCATATCCAGGTGGATCAGACAGATGGTGGTACAGGCTTATTCACTGAAGGGTCAGGTTCCTTCTTTCCCTGTGAAGGCACATTCTACTAGGGCGCTGAGTGCCTCTTGGGCTTTTCGCCATCAGGCATCAGTGATGCAAGTTTGCAAGGCGGTAACTTGGTCGTCTGTGCATACGTTCACAAAATTCTACAAAGTAGATGTGTTAGCATCTTTGGATGCTTCTTTTGGCCGCAAGGTTTGCAGGCTACTGTTTAAAGGAGAAAATATTCTCTTTGAGGCTGTATGTTTTCTGGGTGAGCTCCAGTTGTTCCTGGTTGAGCTCCTTGTTACCTGTTTAGCTAAGTTTAGCTTTTGGGGAATTACGTTCTTTTTTGCGTTGTTTTTCCCACCTGTCATGCAAATACTGATTTGGGACGTCCCAATGGTCAAGAAGATATGGAGCTGCGTCTGTCAATGAATTATAGAGAAAACTTGATTTTTTGACTTGCCATAAAATCCTTTTCTTTGAAGTTCATTGACAGACGCAGCACTCGCCCCTCTAATTATGAGTGGGATGGGGTTTTTCTTTTAAACACTGCTTGAAACGAAACTGAACGCTATAGCAGATTGTGTGGGTGTATGCCTGCAGGGACTGCCCCATAAGCGTGGTAAAGCTTTTTCCTGCCTAGTGTCCTACTTTTGTAGTGGTCAGCATAACCCAATGGTCAAGAAGATAGGGAGTTGCGTCTGTCATTAAACGATAGAGAAAAGGATTTTACGGTAAGTTAAAAATCCAGTTTTTGTTTGGCTTTTTCCCTCTATTGTAACCAGGTTATCTGGCCATAACACACCTCCTGTATTAGTGAGACACTCCTTTAGCTGAATGTGCACAGGAGGCACAGCAGACAGCAGCATTGTCAGTATGTGGGGGAGGTAAGTGTTAAATGTATTAGCGGATTTAAATACACTACCCTGTAAACTGATACATGCTGCTGTAGAGCTTGTGCTTTTGGAAAACAATAGACTTGCTGGCTGGATAACCAGATGAAAATAGAAGAAAGAAAGCCTAAAAAAGGAAACAAAAACAGCCAACTCATCTATGAATTGGTAAGCTGCAATCTAATAAATTTTTGCCTTTTGGTTTAATACCACTTTAAGTGTGGAATTACTTTAGTAAGATTTTCTTTTACTTTGTGTTTTTCTTTGTGTTCATCTTCAGATTGCAATGACACACAGAGAGCAAAAAGTAAAACTATGGGGGTTTTAAGTATTCCCTACGCTATCCAAAACAACAACAAAAAAAGTTTGATCTATACATACACCTCAGTAATGATATATTTGGATCTGGTGACTTGACATAACAAAATAACATTTTCCCCATTTAGATTAATAAAATATATTGGAACACAACTTTTGCCTCAAATACTAATTTACTTTTGTGTTTGCTCCATAGGCTTGGCATTTGCTGTAATGTCATCTGTTCACCCAATGTTTGGATTATATGGGTCTGTGTTCCCACCATTGATCTACGCCATATTTGGCATGGGCCGACATGTTTCTACAGGTGAGACCTAAGAGTTACAGAAGCAGATTGTTACCAAGTATATGAAAGAATTTGGATGTCTCTGTTGGAGATTCTGGACTGTCTAACAGGAATGCTTAGGAGGTGTAAGATAAAGTCCCCTTAGAGAATTAAGACATGTATTCAGTAGGTTAGATTAGTACAAACTGCAAGTTACCCATGATCCAGCACCATAGACCAAAGGATTAAAGAGTGGCACAAAGCTAAAATGACCGAATTACAATTTTGGTCACTTATCCTTAGGAAAGACGTTGAATTAAAAAGAGTTCAGCGACAGACCACAAAATTAATAAAACCTCATCAATGAAGATCAATTACATAGATTACAGGTATTCACTCTGGAAAAAATGGGCCTAACAGGCGATATGATTACAATATACAAAAACATCATAGGTAACTTTGGTAACTGTAATGAACTGTGTAAGGAGAAGAAAGGAGGTTTAACCTTAGATTGGGGAAAGGGCTCTTTACTGTTAGAGCATTAAAAATGTGGAACTCCCTCCCCCAGGAAATGGTGCTAAGTGAGAGTGTTGACAACCCCAAAAAAAACTTTTAGATGTCTTCCTTAGGAAGCAATATATACAGTGCTATGGGAATTGTTAGCAAATAAAAATCACACATACCTGCACACACTTAGGTTGAACTGGATGGACCTGTGTCTTTTTTCAACCTTATGAACTATGCAACTATGTAACAATAACATTTTCACATTGTTCTCTCTCCTTTCCACCCCTGGACATGTGTGTCCAAATTTAATAAGACAACTATAGATGTAAGCAGGGGATGTTGAGAGGAAACAGAAGGCTCTTTATAGTTTATGAAACATGAAACTGTCTGAATTGACACAGGGAGCTGTGACTCGGTTCGGTTGCCCCCATAGCAAGCTGCCTGCTGTGGGGGCACTCAACAGGAGGGAGTAGCCAAGAGCACTGAAGAGGGACCCAAGAAAAGAAGAGGAGGATCCAGGCCACTCTGTGCAAAACCAAGTGCACAGAGGAGGTAAGTATAACATGTTTGTTAGTTAAAAAAAAAAAACAAGACTTTATATATACTTACAGCACCTTTTTTGAGCGTCCGGTCCCAGCTGCGGCTTCAATGTAGAGGAAGGACAGCCAACAAAGGATGCCCCATAGTAAGCCTATGTGTCCCATCATTGCATAGGTATTGCAGCCATTGTCGGAGACCTCTGTTCTTCACTGAAGCCGGCTGCTGGGAGGGATCACATGACTGGATCTGAGCGCCTTTAGAATACGTAAGTATACACATCTTTCCTTTACATGGTAGTTAGCATAGGGCTTAGAATGGGGGTGGGAGCAGGTTTAAGTTTAGATTTGACTAACAGAGATAACAGCACTGTGTCCGCATGTGCAGCTAAGTGTACCTTGTAAGAAGATTGCGCACAGGCAGATAAAAGCTCTTTGTTACAGAAAATACATAGTTTGTCACTTGTGCAATAAAAAGTCTGTCTGTTTGTACATTATACATTTTTATTTAAAAATTCCACTTTAAGTAGTGGTCTTTCTTCAGTATAAATAGTACAAAAATGCAAAAAAAATCTGGGGATATCAGTGCCAATATCCCTAGAGAACATCAATATTTTACATTACATATTTGTGGTGGGACTTTATAGGCACTATTGTTGTACTCAGGTATCTGCCACAAAATGCATAAAAATATTGAAATTTTATTAATAAAATTAAAAAAAAACATAAAATTAAGGCTCACATGTATTATTCATTCCTCATGCAAGAGGGTACAATTACACACTCTATATACTACAGATGTCCTAAGTGTAAACAGATCTTGCAAAATACATGGCGTCATTCTTGTAGATAACCCAACATTAAAGAAAAGTTTATTGAAATGCATTGGATTATCCGCAAGAATGATGCCATGTGAGTGCACCCATTGGCTTTCATGTTCTAGCTATAATCCAGTGAGTAGAACAGAGTGTTTAGCTTTGTGTGCCAAGCTTATTGCCCTTTCTTTCTTTCTGTTTCAGGTACTTTTGCTATCACATCCCTGATCTCTGCTTCAGCTGTTGAGAGGCTTGTTCCTTTGAGCAATGGCACTGCCACTAATGGCTCATTGGGAGATACGGCTATATCTGAGTTTGAAATGCAACGAGTAGGAGTTGCTGCAGCTGTGACCTTTCTAGGTGGAGTTATACAAGTTAGTGCCTCTATGCTGTATATGTTTATTATTCATTAAATAAATTATTTCCCTACAAAATGAGATCAAGAATCAAGAATTAGAAAAAAAAGTCTTGTATTTCAAGTTTTCCAGATTTACATCATAAATTAACTAGACTGGTCTACTTTTGAGAATCTCCTAAAGGGCACCTGTACTTAAAGAAATATGGAGGCTGCCATAGCTGACCTACTAAAAATGCTAGTTGCCTGGTTGTCTGGCTTCAATACTTCAACTGACCTGGAGCGAAGATCAGAAAAGGCAAATTTCTTGATACAGTATGCATATTTGCTTTTCAATAATGTTTCAATAATGTAATGTTTCAAAAAGTACTAAAACCATGGGATCAGCATGACAGAAACATAATTTTTAGAAGAAGAGTTCAGCAAAAACAGCCTCTATATGTTCTCATTACATTCATGTGTGCCCGTTCTTTGAATTTTAACTCAGAATGATGATATACTGAAAGATTTGAATTTGGGTCATAGAAAAAATTTAGAATACTTGAAATTGTGTGTTGAAATACTTTGGATTTAGGTGTACATTTGAATTTCTTTTTAGCACCCTCCTAGGTAGGTGCTAGAGAGTGAGTATAGTTTTGGCTCTGTCTGTCTCAGAGGAGCAGCAGGCAAATTCTATATTGCTTTCTGCTTAACAGAGAGCAGGATCTGTGAGTTAGGTCTGCTCATAGTGCTCTGTATGTGATTCATCTGGTTTAGGGGAGTGTTTCACATTGGTCCAATAGGGAGACATATTGGACAGTGGAGAAAACCTGACCAATGGGCACACAGGCTTTGATACAGCCCCAGTGATTGGCACAGACTGCTGTCTCGGTGCATTGTGGGGTGTGGTATAAAAGCCAGGAGCACATGTGCTCGGGGTCTTTGGCTGGTGAGCAGAGTCCCGGAAGGAGGGTGGCGGCTGCCTCCTATTCTGCAGCAGTTGGTGTATGGTCACAGGCAGTCAGCCTGGTGAGCCAGAAGGAAGGAGCTGAACCCAGAGTTTTAGGAGAGCTGACTAGAGGGGTTGAGACTGGAGAACCTTGAAAAACAGTATCTTGAGTACAGGGGATCGTGTCTAAGGGCCTGACCAAGAAGGGGGCCACCCCGGAGTAGAGTAGTCAGAGGAGGGGTGTCAGCTTGTGGAGGGAAAGGGGGTGCTAGGCGAGTACCCTGAAGATAGTGTGCAACCAAGTCTTTTGTTCAGAGACTCAGTATCTACAATTCATCTAGTGGCAAGGTGAAATTCGCAGCCTGGCTGCATCTTCAGATAGAAGTCCTCAGAATTGTGAATAGTTCAAGTCCTGGAGTATCCCACTCTTCCCTTCTCCCATCCATATTTATAATAAAACAACAAAAACAACCAAAACCCCTAGACTGTTCATTGACTGAGCCAGAAAAGTAAAGTGTTAACTTCTGCATGTAGTTGCTAACGGTAACCCAGGGGGATCCGAAAAGTGAACAATCCAGCAGTCCTCTAGGGGCAGTGTTTCTCAACCTTTTTTCTGTCAAGGCACCCTTTCAAGTTATAGAGAATCTCTAAGGCACCCTTTAAAATTATGGACAGTCTCGAGACACCCCACTCTAAAATGTAAAACACTTTTCTAATAGTTTTACATAATGCAGCAACATCCACACATGTAGGACACCCAACGTTAGAGTTTTTCTTCTGAATCAAATACACTTTTGTACACTGGTACTGACTAGTATTCCAATATTTCTCTTCTCCCTCAATTTCTCTCCATCAGTCAGCTAATGTGACTTCACCACTGATGGAGAGAGGCAGAGGAGGATCAAACAAGGATGCTGCGGAGGCATCAGATATCCTTCTTATCAATTGATGACATCATTGTTTGTTAGCATGCCAGTGTCTAGAAATTCATAATGGTACATAATGAAAACCTGTGGCTTTGTGTAACCTAAATGCAGGCTTCATCTACTTGGCGGTTTGTTGACAATTTTTGATACATTTTTAGGCATTTTGCCAAGGCACCCCTGAAGAAGCCTCAAGGCACCCTAGTTGAAAAAGGCTGCTCTAGGGGACAGTTCTACATTTTTAAAATAGATTTGAATTTTCTACAGTTTAGCAATTGTAACATAGTTCAAGAGAGCTGTCCACACGTTACAATCTGATTGTACAGGCTGTAAGGTTTAGATAAAGATGTACAGAAATTTACATATTTGTGGGTTCACATAAATTACAATGCATTCATAAAATTTGAATTAGGTTGCATGAAACACTGATCGCATCATTTAGCATTTTTTTGTGGGAGTTAATTAGATTAAGTTAGATTGTAAAGCTGGACACCTGTATTACAATCTAACGCATTACTAGCGATGGCCATAGACAGAGATATTTTCTATCCTGCAAACCACAAGTTGCAGGAAAGAAAATCCCTCAATTTACCTATCAACATAGCCATTGTGTTCCCTCCCGCGAAGCCATTGTGTTCTCCTGGCGGGGGGAGGTGCAGGGGAAGTTGTCCCCTGCTTATTACTATTTCCTATAATAGCCGCTTAGTAATAGAATAAAAATGCAGCACTATCCCTTTAAGGAGCATATAAACATATGTGGAAATAAAAGTCTTTCAAAAGGTGGAATCCCAAAAAGAGGATTCAGTTAATCCCAAAGAAATATAGACAAAGAGTGGTCACTGTATGATGAAAGGGTAAACAAAAGAATCCTCCACCAGCACCAACACTCCAATCATGAAGCCTCTTACCAGAGAGATTTGGCTACCTCTCAAGCAGCCAAATAGTGCAGTGAAACAGCTCCAGGCAAGATTGAGCTAAAACTCTCCAAAGGCACCCCTTCAGGATCCAACACCATCATTACCCTTCAGGATATCATATATATCTGAGAAGAACAGAGAGCCTCCTCATGGTGTAGTAAGTTTTTGAATTCAATAATGTTTAATAAAGTATTGCACTATTATTTACGAACTGAGTATGAAGTATTTACAAATCATAGGGGTAACCAACTATCAAGATGGCATCACACACTGTAGCTCCACCCTACGTGCTTCATCACTAGGGGACATTATCAGGGGCATAGCCGACGAATGGCATCGCATTGTATAAATACTAACTGGAAGGACCCACCCTGTTAAATGGCGCGTGTTCCAAATGCCGACATGCGCTCCATATTCTGGAAATGCTTCAGCAGCAAAAACTATAAACAATAACTGGTCCGGAAAAGGTGATAGGTGTTACTGCACTACAAACACCATCTAGCCAGCCCGGACTTGCCAAGTAATCCTATAGAACTTCTCAGCTCAACCATAAATTGTTAATGCCACAATCCATATTGAAATAGATGGCCAGCAAAAAATAGCATATAGCAGCCACTTGCAATAATCACATGTAAAATCCGCCCCAGGTGCCACACATTGGGGGGGGGGGGGAGGGATGTCAGGCGACATGTCCAAAACAGCTGGACTGCTCCTTGAACCCGCGCCGCCCGCCAAGCCTCTCCGCTGCTGCCTGGCCTGCCATTCAGCTCACTGGATGGCAGTCGGGGCAGAGACTAGAAGTCAGCTGACTGTTAAGGGGAGGTGCTGGAGAGGAGACTCCTTTGCCGCATGTTGTGACAGGTGTTACTGTCTCTGCCCATTCAGTTCACTGCACTGTCATCAGGGATGGGGGCGGATACTAGAGGTCAGCTGAAAAGGAGGAGCCTGCAGAGGAGACCCCTTCACTGCATGTTGGGACAGGTGTCACTGCAGGCGCAGTTATCACGGACTGCAAATATAGTGAGTGCTGCTTTCACCACACATTTGTCACATTTTGCAGGAGGCTTTGGTCACTGTTTCTCTCTCACAATGTGAGTGATACTGAACAGAGGATAACAGAAGGTAAAATGAAGGCATCAGAGATCAGACTTTGCCTTTACTTTACCTTCTGTTATCCTCTGTTCAGAAGCACTCACATTGTGAGAGAGAGACAGTTCTTGGACCCAACAAGGTGTCCTATATTTAAAGCCTGACAAAGTGTGCAGCGCTCAATATACAAAACCAAATGTACCAGAAAAGTTCATTAATCACAAAAATGACTTTTGAATCGCATATACATGAGATCCCATTCTGAAATAAGTCCGCCTGAATGTAAATGAACAGTGAACCCATCAGAGAGAAAGTCCCATAAAAGTATGTTGGTTGGACAACACAGAAGCCTTCACCGAACACCCAAATATGTAGCAGCTTACCACAATGTGTAGATCCCCATAACAGAGATCCACACCAGCTCCAATGATAATAAGCCCCGTGCGTAATAATCAACAGCGTGGATGGTATCCTTTCTCCTTAAACCAGCTTCCTCTCCAGGTGTGTCAAATAAATAGATCCTCCTTAATTTCCACACTTCCCGAGGTGTACCAGTACCGCCCCTCATAAGTTGTCACACTAGGGCAGATACCGCTTAGCCAACGGTGGTGTCAACAAAAAAAAGGGAAACCTCTCATCGTGAAGTATGCACACACTGTTAAATTTATTACAATAGATACTTCCACTCACATGTAAAATGCAGCAATGATAACATGACATGCGTCCTGCAGAAGTGTCCCTTTATAACGATGTACGAGCTGTGGATAGCCAGTATTCCAACCTAAGCCAAAGCAAACCGGGGAGACTCACAAGATGCCGCTTCCCCTACCGGTTTCGTCAGATAGTGACGTCTTCAGGGGTCGTGGCTATCACCCGTAGTCTAATCCCTTTTATTTGGCCGTTGAAGCAGGAAGAAGGGACAGCCTGCATTCCAGCCGACTCCTCCTTCCACCGATGACTCTATCCACAACGTAACTAAGACCAGGAAGTGCCTAGCGTTCGCAGAGGAAGCTGGAGACATTGATTACTCTCAAAAACACTTCCTCAAAACAAACTAAAGCTGGAAAACGAATCCCAAGCTACAATAATCACCTAAATGCGGCACTATTAAGAATTATACTTGCACCAAACAAAGATAATATAAAAAAGGCACCAAGGTATTCAAAAAAATCCAGATAGAATAATGACAACCAAAAATTAGAAAAAAATCCCAATATTTGGAAAATCCAACATAATAATACTTCAGAAAAAAAATGAATGTATCAAAAATACCCAATATAAAAATGATGTTATAATAGGGTATCAGAAAATACTCAATATATTAATGATGTTATAATAGGGCATCAACAAAAAGTGATAGAAAGCATATATTAAGGTATTAAACTAAGATTAATATGCAAAAATAAATAAATGACATAAACGGACTGGCTAGGTGGAGCCTAACCACAACGTGCACATTGCTCCCCGGGGAAACCTCTCAGAACCCTTAAAATATCAAAATTACATAAATTGAAAATAATAATAATCACAACATTAAAAGATCTCTCATTGCACAATATTAGGAATAAATTAAATTTGCCGCATGTTGGGACAGGTGTTACTGTCTCTGCCCATTCAGTTCACTGCACGGTCAGCTGGGATGGGGGCAGAGACTAGAGGTCAGCTGACTGTAAAAAGGAGGAGCCTGCAGAGGAGACCCCTTCACTGCATGTTGGGACAGTTGTCACTGCCACAGGTGTTCATGGCCAAATGGGAGGAGAATGTCATCGGTGGTTGCTCCAGACCGCAGTTGGTTTTTTGAAGGAGGTACATCGATGACATCCTCCTCCTATGGGAGGACGATGTTTCATTGCTGGAGGCTTTCATGTGCGAGTTGAACAGCAATGACAGGGGTATTTCCCTACAATATGAATTTAGTTTCATATTCATAGTTTTTGGACCTCAAGATAAAGACAGTGGAAGGTAACATCTCTACATCCACTTTCTTTAAAGAAACCAACAGAAACGGCTTCATTGACGTTAGGAGTTTGCATACTTCACCATGAGAGGTTTCCCTTTTTTTTTGTTGACACCACCATTGGCTAAGCGGTATTTGCCCTAGTGTGACAACTTATGAAGGGCGGTACTGGTACACCTCGGGAAGTGTGGAAATTTAGGAGGATCTATTTATTTGACACACCTGGAGAGGAAGCTGGTTTAAAGAGAAAGGATACCATCCACGCTGTTGATTATTACGCCTGGGGCTTATTATCATTGGAGCTGGTGTGGATCTCTGTTATGGGGATCTACACATTGTGGTAAGCTGCTACATATTTGGGTGTTCGGTGAAGGCTTCTGTGTTGTCCAACCAGCATACTTTTATGGGACTTTCTCTCTGATGGGTTCACTGTTCATTTACATTCAGGCGGACTCATTTCAGAATGGGATCTCATGTATATTCGATTCAAAAGTCATTTTTTTGATTAATTAACTTTTCTGGTAGATTTGGTTTTGTATATTGAGCGCTGCACACTTTGTCAGGCTTTATAGTACATGTTGAGATTTAACAACTTTATGTGCTGGCTGCTAATTCCATCAAAACCACCTTTGCTCATATATTTTGATTAAGCGCAGTTAGAAATTGTTTTGTGTCCTGTATTTAACTACTAGCCATTAGTAGCTAGTAAAGCAACGATCAAACATCACCAAGAGTGTGGAAGTTTATATAACATGTACAAGGTGTGATTAGATAACAGTAAAGTGAGAGCTCCAGAGTTGAATGAAGGACAAGCAGTGTTGTGTGGTTGAGAACTGGATATACAACATTTTCGTGGTTACATAAGTAAACTGATCAAGTATGTACATGGCTCCCTTACAGAATTGTAACAACTCAATACACAGCAAAAATACAGGAAATTTTAAAGCAGTGTTAAAGCAAGCATGTATTATATTGAAGCTTACCAATTCTGTGACAGCTGCATTAGCTTTCTTTTTTTAGCTTTCTTCTATTTTTACCAGGTGGGAGTGTGGCGTGAGAGCGCACACACCCACTTGGGAGGGGCTATCCCCGGTTTCCACCTCCCTGTGATCATTTTGGTTGTGTAAATTTAGAGGTTGTGTCTCAGTGCAGCAGGCTCTGAGGAAGAGGCAGGTCCTCGAAACGCGTTAGCCAGTCGCTGCAAGGACTTCATTACTGTGATGCGACAACCCAGATGCTGCAACAATATTGTTGATATGCCTATATGCTATATCTTTGTTTGTGAGTATGAATTTGCACTTACTTTTAATAAAGCCGTTTTTTTTTGAGATCCAGCCAGTAAGCTTGTTGTTTGTCAAAAGAACAAGCTCCCCTGCAGAAGTATCCATTACAGGGATGTGACAAACCATTTAACACTGACAGGGGTGCTTACAATGATCAGCTTGTATTTATTCAGGTAAAACCTTTATCCCAAAAGGAAAAAACTGTTTGTTGTAACTGAATATAACGTATTTGTTGAAGTTGGGCTTCAATTTGTCAGTGTATTTAAATCAGCTCGTACTGTACAGCTAACATCCCCCAGACCACAGGTGTCAAACACAAGCCCCGTGGGCCGAATGCGGCCCCCTGGCCACTTCATGTGGTCCTCGCACCTCTCCTGCAGATGTGGCACCCCCCTGGTCTGTGCCCCCACCTTGTCTCAGTAATTGGCAGCAGAGAGGACAGAACTCCTTTGCCAGATCCTGCACTCCTCTGCGCAGCTACAGAAAGGCTTGTCTTTGCTCCCCCTTCTCAGCAGTCCACAGCAGAGAGGAGGGCAGAACTCCTCCTACAGATCCTGCAACTCTCTGTGCAGCCGCAACACCACCTTGCCTCTGCCTCCCCTGGTCTCAGCATTCAGCAGACTCTGGAAGCTGACTCCAGACCCTGCACTTCTTCCTAGATCCACCTGCATCTTTTTCCTGGCAGCAGCACAAGGTAACTGACTTCTGATGGTGGGGGGGCTCTTGACATCTCATGTAAGGGTGTAAGGGGACATGGGGTGCTCTGGACATCTAATCTTACAGATCTAACTGGCCCTTTGAGGGCAACCATAATGTTAATGCGGCCCGCAATGAAATCTAGTTTGACGCCCCTGCCCTAGACTGATAAAAAATAAAAAAAATAAAATACAGCATCATGATATATATGATTTATGTAAATGAATTATGGCAATTAATTAATGAGTTTCACTTTAAAAGAGAAACTGTAATGGTTTTAAATACATTTTATGTGCCTTTGTTTAGGTGTTGTTGTTCAGTCGTTTAGTCGTGTCTGACTCTTCACAACCTCATGAACCACAGCGCACCAGGCTTTTCAGTCCTCCACTGCCTCCTGGAGTTTGCTTAACTTCATGTTCATTGTTTCGATGATGCTATCTATCCATCTTGTTTCCTGTTGTCCTCTTCTCCTTTTTCCTTCCATGTCTCCCAGCATCAGGGTCTTTTCCAATGAGTCCTCTCTTGGCATTATGGCCAAAGTATTTGAGTTTCAAGTGTTTAGGTGTACACTGGTTTAAATTATGTTTTGTATAATGTCTTTGTTATATAATTTTTTTTAAAAACATGGCAAAAAGGATTCCCACAGCACAATAGGTTTGCCAAAGACAGTACAGCAGAAGCATTCTGCCTTTGGCTCACCTTGTCTAATGGAACCTATGGATGGAGCTGGCCAGTAATGAACAACTCACTCCTCTAACTCAGTCAATTGTATGTAAATTTTCAACAAAAGAGGGAAATGTGTAAAATGAACTAAAAGTTCCACTTGTTGGCTGGATTAAAAATACATAATATTTATAAACAATATTTAATATTTACCTGATTTTTAAAAATAGTTTGTATATATATATATTTTGTACTGATCATGATAAAGTCAATGGAGTTGATTTACTATATGAGTAGAGTGTGTTCACTTTTCATATGAAATTTCACTATGCAAAAAATGCTAGATTTATTTTTACCTATCTCAGTGGTAAAACAAAGTGAAAATTAACTTTAAAAAGAATACCCAATTGACAGCACGGGAAATTAGGAAAAACAAGATTTTTTGCTCACAACTGGATGATTTAGGTATGAACAACTTCACCTCATTCACTAAAACTCGTTAGAATTCCTTCTGCAGAGAGAAAATTAGCTTAGCCTAGCTAATTAGGTAAACTTATCCTGCCTTCACTCCAATCATGGTTGATCAGATCATTTTATTTGTGTCACCTCATTTTCTATGATAAAAGAAAATGTACTTTGAACATGGACATGTTCTACTCCTTTAGTAAATCAGGGTCAGTATATACTAACTCATCATATGTTCTCTGTCATAGAATACTGGCATTTTAGGGTTAAATTGGTGCTCTGGAAAGACACAAAGTGTGTACAGGTAGAGGGAGGTGGGAGAGCTAGTCCAGGGTTTCTTAACCTTTTTTCAGTCAAGGCACTCTTTAAAATTCTGCAAAAATCATGAGGCACACCATTCTAAAATGTAAAAAACAAAACTAAGGTGTCCTTTTATGAAACGGAGATGAGCAGTGATCCTGCTGATGACAGCTCATTTCTGATCATTCTCAGTTTATGAAACAGAAATGATCGGGGGAGAACATGTTCTCCGCTGATCATCTCTTCACAAGGGAATCTGTCATTGACTGACACAGAAACAGCCAGGTTATGAAGCCGCGATCTCTGCACTTCACTGGCGATCTGTGCCAGAATTCACACTCCCGGATTCACCAGCCTGGAGCTTGTGAATCGGGGAGTGAAGACCAAATTGGGGGAGAACTGAGGGGGAAGAAGGAAGATTATTGACATCCTTCTTCCTCGTTCAGACCCCCCAACACAGTAATCATGTCCCCCTGCCATATTTATGTATATATATACATGTATATATATACACACATACATGTAGATATATATTTAATGTGTATATATATATATATATATATATATATATATATATATATAAAATGTATGCGTGTGTGTATTCAGTGTATATATATATATATATATATATATATATATATATTGTGGGGATTTAGCTCGGCGGCGGGTATGGATGACCCCTTGGGGGGGGTGCGTTTACACAGGGAGATAGCCGAAAAGTGGTTGCAAACAACAGTTTGGTTTATTCTTGCAATTTATCTTCACACAAGTGCAAGCATCAAAACATCAAAAATAAAATAAAACACAAAATAAATCCTTGCCACTGTGGGCGGCTACCTTCTCACACACAGGAACCTACTTACGGAAGTCTGTCCCCAACCTACTGTTGGGCAGACTTGGCTGATCATACAGCAGACTATCAATAGTCCATTTATTATCTCTTCACATAGCAACCATTCCTTTGCTTGTCCCTTTTTTTCTTCACACAGCACATGTTCATTGGACTTTCCTTTCACATAGAAAACATCCATTGGTTTTTCTCTTCATACTCTTCACATAGAAATAGTTCATTTTCTCACCTTGAGAAGTCTTCACACTTTTTACCCTCAGCGCACATCGCTCCAGGAGGTCTTCCCCATGCTCACACAGCTTCAGGGGGCATTCCTTCTCCCATGCCCACACAGCGTTGGGAGGCACACATCTGACTGTCCTCCTCTCCCCAGCTCACACAGCATCAGGAGGCAGCAATCCATAGACTTCCTTTGGACAAATTATAGAGGCCTTAATTTCCTCATTCTGAACAGCTGAAGTCTGTTCACCGTCCTTAGACAGTTCTGGCTACCTATGCAGCCGACACCCTATAGTAATTGGTGAATTTTCTAAACCAGGTGGAAATGTATCTCCTGTCTGTTACTACATCCACAAATTTACCTGACTTCCTGTCACAATATATATATATTTATGTAAGGGGACTATTATTTATTAACATTAGTGGGGATCGTGTACTCAGCAGTGATAATCTATCACTACTTATTAAAGAGCGCCAGTGATTTTCATAGTACGGTAATCTCGCTTTGTCTCACGAGATTACAGGCTCTCCCATTCACTTCTACACAGATCTCGGCAATTCACCGAGGAAAAACTTCTCCTCTGATCACCCTGGGAGAACTGAAGTTCTCCGCTTCATAAAAAGGGTGCCAGAGGAGATAATTTTCCCCGGAGAACTGCAGAGAAGCGAACAGAGAAAAAAATTCACCCTTTCATAAACGTACGCCTAATAGTTTTACATATCGCATTAATATCCACACACATAGGACACCCAACATTTGAGGTGACTTATTCTTCCAAAGAAAATACACCTTTGCACTCTGGTGTTTTTCTTCTCCCTCACTCACCCAGTGAACCCAGTACTGACGGAGTGGGATAGTGGAGGCACAGGTGCCCAATGTCCTCCCTATGAATCAATGATGCCTTTGGTTGTTAGGATGCCAGTGGCTGGAAAGTTATAATAATATTGGTATTAGTGCACAATAAAAACCCGTGGCTTTGTGTAACTAAAAGGCAGGCTTGATCCACCCACTGGCTTGTTGACGATTTTTGGGCAATTTGGGGCACTTTCTAGGTATTTTGCCAAGGCATCCCTGAAGAAATCTGAAGGCATGCCAGGGTGCCCGGGTACCCTGGTTAAAAAAGGCTGAGCTAGACTAATGCTGGATTTGATAGGAATCCAATTTGGGAAAGAAATTGAGATTGTCACTTTCTTGATAATGCACGTGAATAGAATGTTAAAAGCTTGTAGGATTTGTTGACTTACCTATCTATTTTGTTGTGTCATGAGATATATAACTGCAATAGATTCCATTTATGGAAAACCTGTGCTAAACTGTTTCTGCTTCTTAAGGCCTCATGCACAGGCGCTTAACCTGTGTGTGGCTGATCCCGGCATTTATTATCATCTGGGAGACAAAGCTGCAGTGCTCTGCCCTGCTGCCCTCAGCCTGTCAAAATCTATGACAGGCTGAAACCCACTGCAGTTGGACCAGACTGAACGCTGTGCCAAGTGGTATTCATGTTAGGAACCCTATGCATAAAGAAACAAATGCCTGAGACACAGAATACTTGCGCTCCAGACATTTGTTCCTGAACACATAGGATCCTAAACGCAAGTACCGCTCGGTATGGTATTCCGCCCTGTCCACAAGCAGCTGCCATTAATGTTAATAGACTGCAGGAAACAGGTCTGAAAAGTGCAGCTGTGACTTCTGGGCACACTAAAAGTCCAGAATTGGCCACACACAGGCTAAATACCTAGTGTGCATAAGGCAAATGTAATTGTGTCTACTGTCTAGCTATTATTCGGCTAAAAGTTCCAGTGCAATCAAGAAAGCAATGACAAATGACATTTATAGTTTCTTAATATCACCATTGTGCAAAGAAGAATCAGTGTAAGTGTCTGCATTATAAATGCCATCTATAGAACAATGAGTTCATTGTTTTTGTTGTTTGGAGTTTATTGTGTATACAGTACATATTGTTGCCATCTTTTGCCGATTGATCTAATCAAAAGAGGGTATAGTATCTCACAAAGGTGAGTACACCCCTCACATTTTTGTATATATTTTATTATATCTTTTCATGTGACAACACTGAATAAATTACACTTTGCTACAATGTAAAGTAGTGAGTGTACAGCTTGTATAACAGTGTAAATTTGCTGCCCCTCAAAATAACTCAACACAGCCATTACAGGCAGTGCAGAATTATTAGGCAAATGAGTATTTTGACCACATCATCCTCTTTATGCATGTTGTCTTACTCCAAGCTGTATAGGCTCGAAAGCCTACTACCAATTAAGCATATTAGGTGATGTGCATCTCTGTAATGAGAAGGGGTGTGGTCTAATGACATCAACACCCTATATCAGGTGTGCATAATTATTAGGCAACTTCCTTTCCTTGGGCAAAATGGGTCAAAAGAAGGACTTAACAGGCTCAGAAAAGTCAAAAATAGTGAGATATCTTGCAGAGGGATGCAGCACTCTTAAAATTGCAAAGCTTCTGAAGCGTGATCATCGAACAATCAAGCATTTCATTCAAAATAGTCAACAGGGTCGCAAGAAGTGTGTGGAAAAACCAAGGCACAAAATAACAGCCCATGAACTGAGAAAAGTCAAGCGTGCAGCTGCCAAGATGCCACTTGCCACCAGTTTGGCCATATTTCAGAGCTGCAACATCACTGGAGTGCCCAAAAGCACAAGGTGTGCAATACTCAGAGACATGGCCAAGGTAAGAAAGGCTTAAAGACGACCACCACTGAACAAGACACACAAGCTGAAACGTCAAGACTGGGCCAAGAAATATCTCAAGACTGATTTTTCAAAGGTTTTATGGACTGATGAAATGAGAGTGAGTCTTGATGGGCCAGATGGATGGGCCCGTGGCTGGATTGGTAAAGGGCAGAGAGCTCCAGTCCGACTCAGACGCCAGCAAGGTGGAGGTGGAGTACTGGTTTGGGCTGGTATCATCAAAGATGAGCTTGTGGGGCCTTTTCGGGTTGAGGATGGAGTCAAGCTCAACTCCCAGTCCTACTGCCAGTTTCTGGAAGACACCTTCTTCAAGCAGTGGTACAGGAAGAAGTCTGCATCCTTCAAGAAAAACATGATTTTCATGCAGGACAATGCTCCATCACACGCGTCCAAGTACTCCACAGCGTGGCTGGCAAGAAAGGGTATAAAAGAAGAAAAGCTAATGACATGGCCTCCTTGTTCACCTGATCTGAACCCCATTGAGAACCTGTGGTCCATCATCAAATGTGAGATTTACAAGGAGGGAAAACAGTACACCTCTCTGAACAGTGTCTGGGAGGCTGTGGTTGCTGCTGCACGCAATGCTGATGGTGAACAGATCAAAACACTGACAGAATCCATGGATGGCAGGCTTTTGAGTGTCCTTGCAAAGAAAGGTGGCTATATTGGTCACTGATTTGTTTTTGTTTTGTTTTTGAATGTCAGAAATGTATATTTGTGAATGTTGAGATGTTATATTGGTTTCACTGGTAAAAATAAATAATTGAAATGGGTATACTGTATATTTGATTTTTGTTAAGTTGCCTAATAATTATGCACAGTAATAGTCACCTGCACACACAGATATCCCCCTAAAATAGCTAAAACTAAAAACAAACTAAAAACTACTTCCAAAAATAGTCAGCTTTGATATTAATGAGTTTTTTGGGTTCATTGAGAACATGGTTGTTGTTCAATAATAAAATGAATCCTCAAAAATACTCATTTGCCTAATAATTCTGCACCCCCTGTAATGTCAAAATCGCTGACAAGAAAAGTGAGTACACCCCTAAGTGAAAATGTCCAAATTGGACCCAAAGTGTAATTTTATTTTCTGGCCACCATTGTTTTCAAGCATTGCCTTAACCCTCTTGGGCATAGAGTTCATCAGAGCTTCACAGATTGCCACTGGGGTCCTTGTGCACTCCTCCATGAGGACATCACGGAGCTGGTGGATGTTAGAGACCTTGTGCTCCTCCACTATCCATTTGAAGATGCCCTACAGATGCTCAATAGGGTTTAGGTCTGGAGACATGCTTGGCTAGTCCATCACCTTTACCCTCAGCTTCTTTAGCAAGGCAGTGGTTGTCTTGGAGGTGTGTTTGGGGTCGTTATCATGTTGGAATACTGCCCTACGGACCAGTGTCCAAAGGGAGGGGATCATGCTTTGCTTCAGTAAGTCACAGTACATGTTGACATTCATGGTTCCCTCAATGAACTGTAGCTCCCCAGTGCCGGCAGCACTCATGCAGCCCCAGACCATGACACTCCCACCACCATGCTTGACTGTAGGTAAGACACACTTGTCTGTGTACTCCTCACCTGGTTGCCACCACACACGCTTGACACCATCTGAACCAAATAAGTTTATCTTGGCCTCATCAGACCACGGGACATGGTTCCAGTAATCCATGTCCTTAGTCTGCTTGTTTTCAGCA